>NC_079189.1:177915966-178633466 GCF_029499605.1 Hyla sarda | reverse complement strand
ATGTTATGCCCCACCCCCTCAATTCAAGTTTATGGGAGGGCGACATGACTGGGGCAGAGTCGTGACATCACGAAACTCCGGACCCGTAGTCGTGACCCTTCGGGCATGGAGCGAACATGGCTCTGTACAGCTACCACAGGTGGGTGTCTGCATGAGAGATTGATGTGGTCCCCAGTGGCGGGATCCCCCCCAATCAGACATCTTATCCCCTCTCCTTTGGATAGGGGATAAAATGTCTTAGGGCCGGAGTACCCCTTTAAATGAGGAACCCTAGGATCATCACTTACTTCCTGAGCTGTCTGCCTTCTGTTTAATTGAGAGCTATAAAAGAGAAAGAGTAGAGCGCTCCATGGTGTAATAAAAGACAGACAGGTATGGTTATTATGCATGCCAAAATAACAGCTCCCCTGGAAATGTTGTGTAACCACATACTCAACAATGGTGAGCACATATTGTAATGGTGTCCACAGCCAGCCGGCTCAATGGAACATGATACGGAGGAAGGCTTCAGCGAGGGTTCAGGCTTTAGATCGGTGCAGGACACAGGAAACCCCAAGTGTTAGAATTTAAATTAATGACAAAATCTGTGGACTGGCACAGAAAATCAAGCACAGGATTTTCTCAATAATTTAAATTCTAACACTTGGGGTTTACAATTTGCGTTAAGTTTTTCTACTACAAATATATATTTTTTAGATTTGGAAATTATTAATCATATGGGACAAATACATACCTAAACTCATTTTATATCTGTTGATCTTAACAGTTTTCTTGATTACACTAGTGCTCATTACCCTCGTTGGTTAAAAGTAGTCCCTTTTGGACAGTACCTTAGAATTCGTAGAAACTGCACCACTAATTATGATTTTTCCATACAAGCACAGGTTTAAAAAAAAAAATTCTGTCAAAGGGTTATCCGGTTTCATTATTAACACAGGCATATTATAGAGTGAAAAATAAAAAACAGACAAATCTTGTTACTATTAGTAAACAAAAAGACACTTTACACAAAAAGACAATAATCATTTTAAATACAATTTTATTACTAATTTTAATCGAGCAGCTGCTTTAATACATAATATTTTGAAACGCAATTGGCACATCATCCGTACTGATCCAATACTCAAGGATATAGTCCCCACCAAACCAGGTATCACATATAGAAGAAAATCTCCAAAATGTACTTGCTCCTAACAGATTAAAAAATATTTCACCTACAGATATATCTTCTTCACCTTCCACTTGGGGTTGCTCACCATGCAATAAAATGTGTTGCTTATGTTGCAGTATGATGGATTCATTCACTGATAAAAAAAAATTATTTTCATACAACATTTTTTTTTCAATATTAATCAATGATTGAATTGAATTACAACACCCAATTTGCAATATATTTGTTATCATGCAGTTGCAATTTACAAAATATTGGATGTACAATCCAAACGGTGCATTGCCACATGTCACTTCATGTAAATTCACACTTCATAGTTCACTCATTCATAAAAATGATATATCCTCTTTACGTTTAGTTATTTTAGAATCTATTCCCCCTACCAAACCCAAACGCTTTCAATATTTAATTAAAGGGGTTCTCCGGTGTTTAGACATCTTACCCCCTATCCAAAGGATAGGGGATAAGATGCCTGATCGCAGGAGTCCCGCCGCTGGGGACCCCCGGGATCTTGCACCCCGTTTGTAATCAGTCCCCGGAGCGTGTTCGCTCCGGGTCTGATTACGGACGACCACAAGGAGGGCGGCGTGTGACATCATGCCTCCGCCCCGTGGGACGTCACGCTCAGCCCCTCAATGCAAGCCCATGGGAGGGGGCGTGACAGCTATCACGGCCCCTTCCCTAGGCTTGCATTGAGGGGCGGAGCGCGACATCATACGGGGGCGGAGGCATGACGTCACACGCCGCCGGCCTTGTGGTCGTCCGTAATCAGACCCTGAGCGAACACGCTCCGGGGACTGATTACAAACGGGGTGCTGCGTGCAAGATCCCGGAGGTCCCCAGCGGCTGGACTCCCGCGATCAGGCATCTTATCCCCTATCCTTTGGATAGGGGATAAGATGTCTAAGCACCGGAGAACCCCTTTAACCGGGAATCGTGTTGGATCTTTACTCTTTCCACTTTAGTACCGCATGGTCTAAACGAGACCATAGAGAACGCTCGTTGGACTTACGACCGTCCTCTATTCTCTCGTTTTTTTTTTTTTTTTTTACTTTATATTATTTGTATTTTAATTTATTCATTTGTATTATTATATTATTTGATTTGCTTTGTATCTGAAAATATATGTATTTTTATGTTGTAATTTGCCCAGTGCTTATTGGACTGTCGGAACTCATCCCTCCTGACGTGTCCCCTCACCATCTGGATAAATTCACTACCCATATATCTTTAGTTATGCCTGATGAAGCTACTGTAGCAGTGAAATAAACCACTCTTGCTTTTACTCACCTGTCGGTATCCTGTGTCCTGCGCCGATCTAAAGCCTGCACCTTGCTGAAGCCTTCCTCCGTATCATATTCTGTTTAATTAACACTTGCCGGGATGATGGATCATCCTCTGGATCAACACAGTAGGGTTTTAGGTTGAACTCGATGGACTCTTGACTTTTTTCAATCTTACAAACTATGTTACTATGTTATGTATGTATGGTTTTTGACAGGAGTTCCCACCTGAAGCAAAGAACAAAAAAATTTAGATTCAGACAAATCAATTTATTTTTGTAAAATTCAGAGCGAATAAAATTTTTTTCAAATCAATATGTCAATCTCTGCTCCCCACCACCAAAATCCTCAGGTTGTGTTGAAACCATGCATTTTTTTAAAACTTCACTTTTAAGGGTAGCGATAAGAATGTACTAAAAAGGGCACAAAAGAAATTTGTGAGCCAATTGCTTCCAAGAAAAACACTGGCCACGTTTGCCCAGTTTCTAATGCAGACATAAGCCTATTCCACTACAAGGTTGAGTGAGAAAATCTCAACCCTCATGCTACAAAACCATCCCTATTTGGTTATGCTGTGATTTTAGAATCACCATGTGTGAATATGGTCTTAAATAAAATCTGTAAACTTCAGTGGCCCATAGGTATTCCAATGCCTGATACATTTTCAGGAAATTTAATATATCTAAGACATGTTATATGACATTGTGATGTCCCTACTTCCAGCCTAGTGTAACATATACTTGGGTGGCCACTATAGGCATGACTTCAAGCATATAAAATATATAAAATATGCATGAAATATGCCAGTGTATTAAATTAACCTCCTGCCAAAGGCCAGTTTCAAAAGTCCAGATGCTTTTGTCATACTTTGGTAACAGAAAAACCCTTTACAGAAGGGGATGTCTGTTTCTATTTTTAAGTGTAAAATAATGAAAGGAAAACACTGCGAAATTCCCACATTATTAAATAAAACATTTAAGTGGCCAGAGGCCAACGATTGTCACGCCATGGACAAGAGCCGCATGGTAATGTATTCCATAACTGGATTCTAAAAACTACTGATTTTAACACATTTGCACATGATTAGGTATAATATGAAAGTTGCTTATTAAATCCAGTATCTTACTGGTGTTACCCATGCCCGGGGGACCAGAAGGCAGTTTCCTTCCAAACCTATTAGAGAAAGGTAACGTAAAATGAGTTCCATACTACAGAATCAAATCATAAATAAAACTCTGATGTCTTTAGCATGGCAAGTTAAGAATATTTATGACAACATGGCTTTTCCATCCCTTTCTAAGGAAGGCTGTCCTTCATATGTGACCTTCTGACTTGCAGACACCCAATAAATGGTGATAACTATCACATGTAGATCATTCCCAGCTTTTCAGCAGTTCAATTGTTTTATTGCTTTCTAGTGTGAGTAAAGCAGGAACAACTGTGTAAAGCTGCCATCTCAGACCATTTCAGTGAACATGTCTGACAATCATTCTCTACCTGTATGCAAACATTGAAATTTATTGTAGACCTCTATCATATCTGTTCAGTCAGTTCTCTGCTTTTGTGTTACTCCATAGTCATATATATTATATATAATATTTTTTTATATACAAAGTTGAAAATGGGAAAATGAACACATTGTTTAAAAAAAAAAAAAAAAAAAGGCCAATTGACATGTTAGTGATATAGGTATTTAATAAAGGAAACAACATATTCAAAACATCTCAATTTATCAAGTATGAGAGCCATGCACAGAAATACACTCACATATACACTTTGGAGTGGTATCAATGAGGTTATTTATGGCTGTCTAAAGAATGTTCTACCACGCTGAATGCATTTGGACACACAAATCATAAAGATCCGCTGCTGGCAATTCCCTTTGCAAACAATGTCCCAGATGTGCCTGATGGGTGACAAGTCTGGAGACACAGTATGCCATGGTAGCATGTGGGCCTTCATTCCACCCCCATTGTCGTCTTGCACTATGATAGCCTTTGACAGTTGTAAATAAAACACCTGGAACTGGACATCTGTCTTACAGCCCAATGCTATGTAAGTGCCTTCTTATGGTTTGTGTAGACATGGTTCAATGCCTTATGCTTGGTATATGATGCCATTCTCCTAATCTACACATCTGTCTGTATACCTACTGCTTCTAACATCTCCTAATCTCTGAGACATGCAACAATGCTGACATCTCAGCATCGTTGACATTTCAGTCTACATGCAAAGGAATCTGCTGGAGTGATGAACCAAGGTCTCTCAGTTCAACAATTCTGTCTCCCTCAGTACCCGAAAAGTGGTGATGACTGGCACACTGATGAACAGGAGGCATCAATCATTTGTTTAGTACTGATGTGATCCATCAGTACAATTGAAGCCCCTCCCATTGAAGCTCCTCCCACATGCCACAGAAAATGTGTTAATTGGTAGATCTTAGGGACACCTGCTACTTTCTCGATTTGCATAACTTTATGACTTTTCCTTCTTGGTGTTGTGATTTTAATGTTGAGGAAGATATATATTTTTTCATTCCATCCCATTCAGCCTTTACAAAGTTTTGCGAAATAATGGATCATTTTAAAAAGCTCCTGGAATTCCAATGTGGTGCTGTAATAGGTGCCACCACTGTAACAAATCAGTTTGTGAAATTTCCATGATCAGCTGTGAGCGGTCTTATTAAAAAAGTGAAAGTATTTGGGAACCCCATCAGCCACAAGTGATAGACCATTTAGAGTAACAGAGTGGGGTCACCAAGTGCTGAGGCATACATTGTATAAATGTTACCAATGTTCTTCTGACTCAAGAACTGCAAAAGTTCCAAAGCTCATCTGGTTTTAAAATCAGCACAAAAACTTTGTGGTTCATGGCATGGCTTTCTATGAGTAAACAGTTGCATGCAGTCTTTACGTCACCAAGAACAATGCCAGGCATCAGATGGAGTGATATAAAGCCACCAGTGAGCTCTGGAGCAATGAAACATGCTCTGTGGAGCAATGAAACCTGTTTCACTATCTGGCAGTCTGATAGACGAATTTTACCACATGAAGATCACTAAAATGAAGGTGAAATGTTCCCCAAAATGAATGTAGTGGACCATCCACTCTCCATGGAGAGACACTGCTTCATAAACAACAGAGTGTTGGGCGTGCATGTGTTATGATCTTCAGTGGGAGAATATTGAATATATGAAGGAGGAGGCTGAGTGTGGTTACGGGTGTATCTGAGGGTGTGGTTAGGGGAGTGGCTGAAGCCATGAGTATCTCTCTATATCTCTGTATATATATATATATATATATATAGAGAGAGAGAGAGAGAGAGAGAGAGAGAGAGAGAGAGAAAGAGAGAGAGAGAAAACCAAATTTAACATATATAAAGGCATGATGACACTGAAGTCGACACTGAGTCGAACCCTAGAGAAGAAAGGGTTTGGCAAGGGCTGCTAAGAAAATATGAGAGGGGCAAAACCAATGTTTTCCTTGCATAAACAGATGAAGGAGCATATGTATGGCTGGGTTGCTCAATATGGGGCTACATCCCATATATGAATGAATGTTTGTTTATACATTTTAACCTGCGTAGATTGATGACCTAACTAGTGTATTTCACTGGGCACTACACTTTAGTGGCCGGTATCTTGGTTTTCTTGGTCTTCATCAGAACACTGATTACAAAAACAAATCTTTCTTCAGGAAGAAGATTATTGCCAAAGAACAGATCAAATCTCTCCATCTGCAAAATTACTTATGAAGCATTGAAGATACCCTGCATTTCTTCAATTGCATATGCAGAATCAAGAATGTCTAACTATCAAAAATTCCTGAAAAATCCTAAATGTTTTAATTCTCTATAAGAAAACTATACATTCTGTTATAGCATGGACATTTCCAGTACATAGTTACAGTATACTTTGTTACATAGCTGATAAGATTGAAAAAAAAAAACCTTAAATTTCAGGTCAAACTTATAATGTTGATCCAGAAGCAGGGACAAAACTCAATGAGGCAGATCCTTAGTGCAACATACTAGGGATAAAATTACTTTCAGACTCCAAATATAGGAATTAGAGTAAATCCTTGGTTTGGCATCCCACCTCCAAAAATCTAGTACCCATAGCTTTTCAGTTTTTTTTTTTTTTTTTTCAAGAAAGGCATCTATTTAATGAGTCAGACATCACAACATCATGTGGCAGAGAGTCCCATAGTCTCACTGCTCTTACAGTAAAGAATCCCAATCTGTGATCACTGATGATGACAGACACTTTTTTTCCTTTATATATAGACAATGCACCCTTGTCACTGTTACGGTCCTAAATGTAAAAGATCTCTAGAAAGTTCTCTGTAATGTCCATTCATATACATATACATTGTGATCAGAGTGCTCCTAAGTTATTTTATTTATCCAACACAAAAAACTTCATGTTCTGGTCAGGTGTCCACATTTATATACAATATTTCATATGCGGTCTAAGTGGGGATTTGTTTAGAGGCAATTTGAAAGGTTTTTGACTGTGGTTTTGTATTTTACAGCTTTATGTAGTCAATGGGCTTGCTGACGCAATGCAAAAACCTACAGTGTATGAAAAAACATGTTCAGGAGACTTGCTTCACAATAGCCATATTGTCTGTTAAGTTACAAAGTGACTTCTTCTATTGGTCCCTTTGAAGTATAATGTGACTTTCTTTTTTGTTGTGCTGTGACTGATTACTAGACTAGTGACATCACCACTGACTCATTTCAATCTAGTGACATCAGTGGTTGTTGAGCAGAGCTTCAGTGACATGTATACTCCTGATTACAGGCTTAGTGCTATAATGAGGTCTTGATTAAAGGATTATGTGACATCATTATCACTGATTACTCAGACATTTTTTGAATTTAGAGGATTATTAGCAGTTAGCTGGAAGCACAAAAATGAAAGCAGATAAAAAAAGAAACTTGTCTTTGTAGTACAGGAATGATATGGCTACCATAAGGTGATTTGTAATTCATAAAAATATTGTTAAAACAAAACCAATTCTTTTGATCTTTTGCGCATGTCTACCCTAAAATAAGTATGGTAAGTTTAGACGGTAGAGTATTTACCTACTTTGTACCAATATTTTTACTGTCTATTAATATTAGCACTAAATTGAACACTATGTTCTCTGTAAGTTATCATTGGTTTCCCATTATGTCGTGCACAGTGAAACTTCTTTAGGACGACCACCCAAAATTACACAAAAAAAGTGTTCTGCTATATGAAGTGGTCTTTTGGAGAGGTTTTACTGTACGTAGTAAATAAGAAATTGCTCATTTTATTTTAAGAAATGTATTACATATTCAGGGTTATCAAAAGATAGCGAATCCTGTTGTTGTGACTTCATATGCACTTTCCTACTTGCAGACTCTAGATTTTAGATTGGCCTGTTCAAGGGTATAGGGCTGAGTGTGGCTCGCTGGTACATACTTGGTACAGCCACAGTTGTAAGGATGTTGCTATGTTGGGTAATACAGTTTAGGGCCCAAAAATGTACAAATATACAAGAAGAACGTCCAGCATCCAGGTTGAAATCAAAAGCAGGGTATTTCTTTATTGGAAAACTTGCATATACACGATAAAAACCCTGACACGTTTCACTCTTTCGCGCTTAGTCATGCTCTATGACTAAGTGCGAAAGCGTGAAACGCGTCAGAGTTTTTATTGTATATATGCAAGTTTTCCAATAAAGAAATACCCTGCTTTTGACTTTAACCTGGATGCTGGAAGTTCTTCATGTATATTGCTCTTCATTGAAGCTGTAGGCGGGACAGGTGGGTCTGTGCACAGGTGTGCAGCCTGATCAGAGTGAGCTGTCACTACTTGATAAATGTACAAAGATCCATAATGATCAACATATTAATTAGAGATGAATGTATCAGCTAATTCAGAAACAATTTCCCCCAAAAAATTTTTTAGGAAATTATGGTGTACAGGTCCCTGCACCTGCATATTGAGAGGCCAGGCATACACTGCATGCATCGCCACTAATAAATTCACTCTGTGTGTGGCCAGTGAATGGGTAAGGCCTTCCATAAGTCAGCAGTGATGCCAAATGCATCACTGCATACACTCACAACGTTCGCTGGGTAAACTCCTATGGGTGTATTATTTTATTATTTCAGACTTTCCTGAAAAGTTTCAAAAGTTTTGAGCAAGTCGATATGAAAAGTCACAACCTTTCCACCAACACTGATATAGTGTAAAAAAATGTTTTGCCAATTATGCATAACAAGCATGTGTGCTGAAATTATTAATTATAACAGTAACTAGGTTTTCTTTCTCATGCACAACAATTTATAGAAACTGAAGCCTCATGTTGGTGGGTAGGTTCATTTTGTATAGTTTATTATGTAAATATTTATAACTAGCTTTTGCCCGCGGCTTCGCTCGCGTTAAATTTGGGGTAACATAGATCTACTTTTTACGATCCTATAGTAATAAGGCCGCTCTGGGTAAAGTCTACGGGCATCCAAACAACCCGAATTCTTTCAAATTTGATCGCCGCATCTAAAGAGTGATAGCAGCTGATAGCAGCCAGGGCCGTGCTGGTATGATGCGAGCTCGGCTCCTGAGCTCGTTCATAAACCTCCCATGCCGCAGCGCCGAGTATACCCGTCGTTCTGCGGCAAGGGGTTAATTCATACAAACTTTGAACCCCCATTCCACTCCATCAGGGGTGGAATTTTAGAAAACGGTAAAACACGTGTCTCTTTATCTCTAATTGTTAGCCTAAAGACAAAGTTTCATGCTTCTTGCTTCAAAAATTACGGACTTCCATACATACATTCAACTCCTTTTTCACCCCCTTAAGGGTTGCATTTCGAAAAATCCTTTCTTATTCCTCGTCTAAGTCTTAAAAACAACATCTGTGAAAAAATTCAGCTTTCTAAGTCCAAGGGTTTAGGCTGTGTGTTGATGAGTCAGTGAGTCAAGCCTTCTCTTTTTATATCTATAGATGTTTATATGGATTGCTCCCTTTGGTCAATTTAATCATCAAATAGTACCCTTGGGATGAGTTCATGTTCTATTTCTCTTCATATACAATTTTTAAAGATGTCAAGACATATATATATATATATATATATATATATATATATATACAGACAAAGAATAAGTCAGCCAGCACTTTAGTTGATACCAAACTATTATATGGACCTGGCCTACAGGTGCACGCTACTAGGCTAGATATACAGCAACAGAAGAATGCAGCAGCACACTGCCAGCACAAGGATATAGGTGAAACATGAAAATGCAGTTAAAACATAGAGAGCTATACAGCTATGGTGTAATAGATGCAAATGTGAAACTATGAAATAGTGAGGCACTTAGCTCGCAAATTTGTCTCCGCCGACGGTCAAATAGCTTGGACCGTCCCACCGCGATAAGGTAGCCTCCTTGGGACGGACCCTACACTGTGTATATGCCTCTGTGTGAACAGTTCAGTAAGCATGGCAGGATCTGGAACATCCAAGACACCTTATATACACACCTGATAGAGGTGGGTGGGGTGCAAGGCCAACATGGAGGTAGCCACTCCCCCGTATGTGCAATACAGACAAAGAATAGGTCAGCCAGCACTTTAGTTGATACCAAACTATTATATGGACCTGGCCTACAGGTGCACGCTACTAGGCTAGATATACAGCAACAGAAGAATGCAGCAGCACACTGCCAGCACAAGGATATAGGTGAAACATGAAAATGCAGTTAAAACATGGAGAGCTATACAGCTATGGTGTAATAGATGCAAATGTGAAACTATGAAATAGTGAGGCACTTAGCTCGCAAATTTGTCTCCGCCGGCGGTCAAATAGCTTGGACCGTCCCACCGCGATAAGGTAGCCTCCTTGGGACGGACCCTACACTGTGTATATGCCTCTGTGTGAACAGTTCAGTAAGCAATGTTCCAGATCCTGCCATGCTTACTGAACTGTTCACACAGAGGCATATACACAGTGTAGGGTCCGTCCCAAGGAGGCTACCTTATCGCGGTGGGACGGTCCAAGCTATTTGACCGCCGGCGGAGACAAATTTGCGAGCTAAGTGCCTCACTATTTCATAGTTTCACATTTGCATCTATTACACCATAGCTGTATAGCTCTCCATGTTTTAACTGCATTTTCATGTTTCACCTATATCCTTGTGCTGGCAGTGTGCTGCTGCATTCTTCTGTTGCTATATATATATATATGCCGTATTTATCGGCGTATAACACGCACTTTTTAGGCTAAAATTTCTAGCCTAAAGTCTATGTGCGTGTTATACGCCGATACACCCCCAGGAAAGGCAGGGGGAGAGAGGCCGTCGCTGCCCGCTTCTCTCCCCCTGCCTTTCCTGGGGTCTAGAGCGCTGTTGCCGGCCCTTCTCTCCCCCTAGCTATCGGCGCCGCTGCCAGTTCTGTCCCCCTGACTATCGGTGCCGGCGCCCCATTGCCGGCGCCGATAGCCAGGGGGAGAGAAGCGGCGCCGACAGCCAGGGGGAGAGAAAGGGCAGCGGCACCCATTGCCGGCGCCGCTGCCCCGTTGCCTCCCCCCATCCCCGGTGGCATAATTACCTTGGTCGGGTCCGCGCTGCTGCAGGCCTCCGGCGTGCGTCCTTGGCGTCGTTGCTATGCGCTGCACGGCGCGACGCATGACGTCAGTGCGCCGCGCCGTGCATAGCAACGACGCAGGGGACGCGCGCCGGAGGCCTGCAGCAGCGCGGACCCGACCCAGATAATGATGCCACCGGGGATGGGGGGAGGCAACGGGGCAGTGGCGCCGGCAATGGGTGCCGCTGCCCCTTCTCTCCCCCTGGCTGTCGGCGCCGCTTCTCTCCCCCTGGCTATCGGCGCCGGCACGATAATCAGGGGGACAGAACGGGCAGTGGCGCCGATAGCTAGGGGGAGAGAAGGGCCGGCAGCAGCGCTCTAGACCCCAGGAAAGGCAGGGGGAGAGAAGTGGGCAGCGACGGCCTCAATCCCCCTGCCTTTCCTGGGGGTATATCGGGGTATACACGCACACACACGCACCCTCATTTTACCATGGATATTTGGGTAAAAAACTTTTTTTACCCAAATATCCTTGGTAAAATGAGGGTGCGTGTTATAGGCCGGTGCGTGGTATACCCCGATAAATACGGTATATATATATATGTATATATATATATATATATATATATATATATATATATAATTAATTTATTTCAATATCTTTTGTAATTGATGTAAGACTTTTAAATTTTAATTTTTTTTTAATTTTATTATTTAAAAACATGCAGAAGAGTATAGGATAACTCAGCTCACCCTTCCAGCCAGATGCCTGTCGCACGGCACCGTGTGAACCAACACCAAGGTAGCAATGAAGAAATAGATGGTCCAGCGCAGGATAACGAGCAATAAAAGCCAAAATTTATTGTAGATTCAAGCCATAGGATAGCAGGACACAAGGTGCCTTGTATCCTGCTATCCTATGGCTTGAATCTACAATAAATTTTGGCTTTTATTGCACGTTATCCTGCGATGGACCATCTATTTCTTCATATTTAAAAACATGTATGAATGTCGTAATGTTATTATTTTTTTGTTTGTTTGTTTCCAGTTAATTTTTTACCCACAAAGTTCCCCATAATTGTCCGTGTAAAAGTTTCAACTGGCTGAACATTAAAAATTTAATCCAATAAAAACTCTCTAAAATGTAAAAAATAAAAAATTGTTTAAAAACTTGCAAGCAAAATCGATCTACATAAGCTATTGTGAGCCGTTCAACAGAAAAGTCTACCGAAACACCATTTAGCAAAGATAAAAAAATAAATACAACAAAAATAGTGGTGCAATATCTCCCCCATTGCTTCTAGAAGGCCAAGGTGATTTTTTTTTTCATGTGTAACTCTAAAGTTTAAAAAATGGTCTAGTGCTTATTAAAAAATAAAGTAATATCTTTTTTTTATGGTTTCTTGTAAAAATGGCAACCATAACACATATCAAAATTGATATTAATGAACAATGCCTTTTTCTGCTTCCCTTTCTTCTTGTTATTGTTATCCAGATAAAGTGAAGAGGCCTGTTGACCACATTAGTCACTGTACACAGGCAACACCCAATGACCTTGTCAATTATCATGATTTTTAAGTCATAACCAATAGTTCTATTAAGCAGCGTGGGTGATAACTATCAGCACTGTATTACAGTCTGCCATATGAATATGAATTATTCAGTTGCACAATATCCCAATGGCCCATGAGATCTGTTCAGTGATGCTAACTATGGAAATTGTACCTGTTTGATCATTGAGGTTACCTGGTCATGTAACCATCACAGTAATTGATCGTATTAGGATAATCATAGGTTTATTTTCTGTCTCATTTTGTAAATCATGATAATTACAAATGATAGAGAATTGAGAGTGGAAATACTGGTTCTCCAGGTATATTATGGTCTGAGGTAAGAACATGATCCAATCACAATCTATCTTGTTAAAACCTATAGACATTTCAGTGACAGTAGACTTAGTGATCAATCAACTATTTCCTCCTTAGTCATAATATCACCTTACTCTTTGTAAATGTTCACGTTTTGACAGAAAGAGTGGAAATGATATCACCATTTTAACAAATAAAATACTATGGGGGAGATTTATCAAAACCAGCCCAGAACAAAAGTTTGAAAAGGCCTCTGAAAAATGAAAGAAGCAATCTGATTGGTTGCTATGGGCAACTCAGCAACTTTTCCTCTGGACAGGTTTTGATAAATCTCCCCCTGTATGTTTATTTGTACCCCTGAGTCTCATGATACTCTTCATGATCCATGTATTTAATCATAAATGCATACAGAACAGTTACACCTTCTATCCTGTTTTGTTAACCCTTTACTCATCAGACTATGATTCTGGTCATTTACATATAAGAAAACGACATGTTTTGGAGTCCAATATAGAAACAGTTATAGAAGGAAGCCTAAATAAAAAAAAAAATTACAGTCCGTTAGTTTGATCAAATAATAACATACATCTGATGTTGGAGATTTATCCTGATACCTGAACAACTCAGAGAGACTGGATAATGCTATGTTTACCATTGTATACCTTAAAAGATGTCCAAAAAAATGTAATTATATGGCCAAAATTATACCAGCCATAAACTTAAATGTAACAGATATATGTTGGGCCATTTGTATTCCAAAAGATAGCTAAAAAATTTTTGGTCCATTCACAGCCCAAGAATGGCTGGTTTCACTGTAGTCCCTGCCAAAGGGGGTATTAAATCAGGCAGTAGCCCCAAGCAAAACAGGAGAAAAAAGGCAAAAAGATCACCTAAGGCAAGAAAAAAATACCTGAAAAATCGAGTTCATGTTTTGAGCCTTACACTGAGCCTCAGCTTCAGCTTCCATGCAAAAAGGCCACAAGTCATTCTCTAAACCAGTGTTTCTGAGGTGTTCTGGATCTCTATGCTTGACACTCTATGGGGAAGATTTATCATTGTTGTCTTTGGAAAGTAAGTTTTGAAGTACATTTTTTGCTTTGGTTTTGCTCATGTGCTACATATTTATCATGCTATCACTGGGATTTGATAAATTTGGCGCACATGCAAAAAACAAGAAATCACTTCCTCCTCTTCTCTGCAACTTTTCTATCTATCTATCTATCTAGAAAAAAAGGATAGAGCAGCACTTCAAGTAGGGGTGCACGTCGGTCTCTGGGACCCTGGTCCTGGATCCAATTCACAGCATAAAAAGAAGGGATGACCGCAGCACTCCAATACATAAAAAAGAAAAGTGTCTTTATTCCATGAACAAAACTTGGTGCGACGTTTCGGTGTCCTCACAACACCATTCTCAAGCTAACAATAGTGATCTTTACAAAGTATATATAGGGTGAATCATGTCAAAGTTAATTACAAACAATTAAAAGTGTATACAAAATATTAAAGTGCAAACAGTGCATCTCATACAAAGTAAGGGATGTACATATAACATCCAAGTGCTGGTGCATGATTAAAATCAAATCCACATATAAATGATATGTGGATCTTACAGAGAACTGGTATTGTGGTATAATTTCATACAATCGCATAATCTGTCATTACAATACATAACAAGGGGGTGGGTCTGTGGTGTAACTCACCGGGGGGAGAACTGTCCTCCATGCATAAAGTGTAATGGCGCTGAACGCCAGAAGTGTCTGTACATTCACAGTGCTGTGGACCAATCAGCAGTGTCAGAGAGCAACCATGTGATCTCTGACATCATTGATTGTTGCGCCAGCCGGCTCCGTCGCTTAGCGCATGCGCTCCAGCATTCGGAGTTGTTCCGGCGGCCATCTTTGTAAAGGTAAACCGTAGTCTATATTACACGATCCCGGTTGTCGTGGTGACAGACGCCGCCTGGTCAGGTAAAGTCACGCACAGCACAACCCGACTCGACCCTACGGTGAATATCAACCACGGTATACAGTCTCCATTATATAAAAAGAAAAGGTGAAATAAAGATAAGAAAAAGAGACGGAGGCGGCTGGCGCAACAATCAATGATGTCAGAAATCACATGGTTGCTCTCTGACACTGCTGATTGGTCCACAGCACTGCGAATGTACAGACACTTCTGGCGTTCGGCGCCATTACACTTTATGCATGGAGGACAGTTCTCCCCCCGGTGATTTACACCACAGACCCACCCCCTTGTTATGTATTGTAATGACAAATTATGCGATTGTATGAAATTATACCATTATACCAGTTCTCTGTAAGATCCACATAACGTTTACATGTGGATTTGATTTTAATCATGCACCAGCACTTGGATGTTATATGTACATCCCTTACTTTGTATGAGATGCACTGTTTGGACTTTAATATTTTGTATACACTTTTAATTGTTTTTAATTAACTTTGACATGATTCACCCTGTATATACTTTGTAAAGATCACTATTGTTAGCTTGAGAATAGTGTTGTGAGGACACCGAAACGTTGCACCAAGTTTTCTTCATGGAATAAAGACACTTTTCTTTTTTACATATTGGAGTGCTGCGGTCATCCCTTCTTTTTTTATCTATCTATCTATCTATCTATAATTTATTACATATTTATTACATATCCACATTTTCCCCTCTAAATGTGCAAATTTTTCGTCGTTTTTTTTCTTCTTTTTTTCTCGTTTCATATCCGCATTTGCAGTGGACTATGTCGAATTAGTTGGAGTACATCGATGGGGAGTGTTTCTTTGTAATAAAATATTTTTTTTAGTATATTAGCTATGTCCGCTCACCCCTGCTGCTGATCTCCAGTTCACCTGGGCTGCGGACCGCCGGTCCTGCCCTTGGCTTCTCAGTGCTAGAGTATGAAAGGAAATGTCCGGCACAGGTGTACAGATAAAACAATGCTTGCTTTATTAGAGTCTTGACACAGATGTCACATACAGAAACCGTTGTTTAATCGTAGATTTACAAACAATACACAACACACTACTAAAATACATAGGTATAGGGTCACATGACCCGTTACATCATTGGTTTAAAATCCCAAGGCAGTGGGAAAGCCCAGAATGGGAACACCTATTGCATTTTGAGCTGTTCACACCTATATAGGCAATGGTACAAGAACCACATATAAGGATTCTTTAAGCATAGATTGTATAAGTAATGTCCTGCTCATTGCTTCCTAAAATAAGGCAAAGTTAAACTTATAATTAGCACAATGTAGTAACGATACCTAGTAGTAAATCCTTACTGATGCCCAAGGAAATATGTGACACTTGCTTTATGCATATTATTTCATTAATAACTTAAACCTATAAATATATTATTGATTTAGCTTCACTACCAAATAAGTGGAACTAACTCTAAATCATACAATAGAACAGTGCTGTAACAACATTATTATGATAAATACGATAAATATTTCCGACAAAAATTACTCCACATCCTAATTCAGCATACTAGGGACATGTTACAATTAAATCTAATCTTCTATTGAGGCCCTGCGGATTTCTGGTTTCTAGGAGAAACAACCAATAGGTTTCGATGTTATAAAGTTGCCTTCTCAGGTCCCCTCCTCTGGGCCTCAACCTCACCTTTTCCATGCCAGACACCCTCAAAGACATTTTGTCCTGCATGTACGTCCCCGAAAAGTTTTGATGGCATAGATATACCTACTCCAATGTATTACTTGTTTTCAATGTATTACTTGTACACCATATGTACTGTAACTTACAAGTCACACAGGTAGCTACATATGCTAATGATTTTGTGTTACAGTTCATATATTCCCATATGGGATAACTCTTACATGTATGACAGAAGACTATGCTCTTAGTAAGATCCATATAGCTGCAAGTCATGGATCCCGCATGGCCACATTTCCAATTACCTGCTGTGTCTAACCAGTTCTGTTTAATTTCTTTTGTCCTGACTTTAGTGTTACTTGGAGAACTGCTAAATAGGCTAGGAGATAAAGTGGAACCTAATGTAGGGCAACGTTTGGGAACCGTTATTCTACCATTTGTAACTATTGCTTTAATGATGGAATCTGTTTCCAGTATTTGGGTGTACTTTTTGATAATACTTTTAATCGGACAGAACGGTGTGCTGTAAGGGGTAACAAAAAAGTTCTTTCTTTTCTTACTTATGTCATGTCTGTCCCGGTCTGTGTTCACACACAGCTATTGGATTTGCTGTGTGTGAACAGTTTTATGTTCCCTGGTCAGGGAATAGTTAATGTCTCTGGCTTTTTCAGCCTCAGCCTCTGTTGTTCAATTGCCTTTAGGGTGTCTATTTAATTTCAGCACTGACTAGCTTCAGTGCTGGTGATTGACTTCATTTCATCCTGACTTAAAGGGGTACTACCATGGAAAACTTTTTTTTTTAATCAAGTGGTGCCAGAAAGTTAAACAGATTTGTACATTTAAAAAAATCTTAATCCTTCCAGTACTTTTTAGGGGCTGTATACTACAGAGGAAATGATTATCTTTTGGATTTCTCTTATGTTACGACCACAGTACTCTCTGCTGACCTCTTTTAGGAACTGTCCAGAGCAGGAGAAAATCCCCATAGCCGACATATGCTGCTCTGGACAACATATGTGACAAGGATATCCTAAAATGGACAACAGAAGTCAGCAGAGAGCACTGTGGTCGTGACATAAGAGAAATCCAAAAAGATAAACATTTCCTCTGTAGTATACAGTCCCTAAAACGTGCTAGAACGATTAAGATTTTTTGATAGAAGTAATTTACAAATCTGTTTAACTTTCTGGCACCAGTTGAATTAAAAAAAAGTTTTCCACGGTAGTACCTTTTTATACGCCAATAGGTCTATGCGGATATCAAGGTTGCAATATACAGAAAATAGAGGACTGTGCACATGGTGTGTTAATGAAAATGAACATAAAAATAGTAATAATAGCCAGGGAAAAAATAAGGAATAATAATAGCAATGGTATAAATGAACATGTGTATTAATAAATGTAGTATAAATCATGACGGTAGTTTAAACCCTTGGAAAATCGTGTTTGCAACCTTAATATCCAGAATGCTTTTCTCATGGGTTGAAGAGAGGAGGTGGAAAGAGGGTTCTCATAATTCAAGGATTGGTACTGCAGGACTATTGTAATAGTCCTATTTAAATGTAATTTTCTGAAACCGGAATACCCTTTATTAGGTTAAAAAAAAACACAGTAGAATCACAATAGAGTCATAGTAGAGAGATAGTAGAGTAATCTTGACTCAGTGGACCAAGCAGTCCCACATCATATAGTAACCCACTTGACCTATCTTTTTGTTATGGCACAGACACACTCTCACCTATTAAATTACAATGGTGCCTTAAAGAGGTACTCCCGTGGAAAACTTTTTTTTAAATCAACTGGTGCCAGAAAGTTAAACAGATTTGTAAATCACTTCTATTAAAAAATCTTAATCCTTCCAGTACTTTTTAGGGGCTGTATACTAATGAGAAATCCAAAAAAGAAATGCATTTCCTACGTTGTCATGACCACAGTGCTCTCTGCTGACCTCTGCTGTCCATTTTAGGAACTGTCCAGAGCAGGAGAAAATCCCCATAACAAACATGTTCCTAAAATGGACAGCAGAGGTCAGCAGAGAGCACTGTGGTCATGACATCAGAGGAAATGCATTTCTTTTTTGGATTTCTCTTTAGTATACAGCCCCTAAAAAGTACTGGAAGGATTAAGATTTTTTAATAGAAGTGATTTACAAATCTGTTTAACTTTCTGGCACCAGTTGATCTAAAAAAAAAAACGTTTTCCACGGGAGTACCCCTTTAATTTACTGATGGACTTCCTGATGTCAAGCTGCTAACATGCTGGCCATGCTGCTAACGGAGGCTTTGGGTGAAACACTCCTTATTTGAGCTTTTAATCACTATCTCTGTTTTAGCATGCACCTTGTATGTTCTGGTTTTAGTCATGGTTAGGTGGCATGCTCTTAGTTGATTTTAAGCTGTGTTTGTATAGTCGGTTTTAGGATTTTTATATTCTTTTTCTATGTGTCTGTTCACACTGTTTTCTCTTGTATCTGTTCTTATGAAGTTCTGTGTTTTATCTTACTGTTTTCCTACTGGGCCAGCATCCTGACCACATGGTGAAGTGTGCCGCTGGCCAGTAGTCTATTTGTATTTATTATTAATGGCTACTCCGATAGTGGAGTGTCCAGTTTGTCCTCTGAACTTAATATATTATAGAGTTGTATGTTTCTGTTATGTTTCTGGTTTGTGACCGACTATTTATTAGTATGTGTTTTTATTAGGCCCCTGCACTTTAGTTCAGGAAGGGACCGGCGCCCAGTTGTCGATACACCGGTTAGGGTGGATGGGCAAGTAGGCAGGGAGAGCGGTTTTAGGGTCCGTTTAGGGCTCACTCTCCCTGTCCTCTTCGGTCGGTCCCTGACAACTTAAACCCACTTCCTTGTTCTGTCTATTCAAGTACGTTATACATTTTTATCAATTCTTTCTACTTTGCTAAAAGCTTCTGCCAAGGTATCTTCCAAATTCCTGAGTCTATCGGAAAGCTCGCCTGCTACCTCTTTAAAGTGCTCACCATCTTCTTTTAATCCGACACATTTTTCCAAATGTGATGTTATGTATTAGGTGCCTAGGATGACATGAAGAGGCCAGAACAGAAGTACTGGGTGAGATTTATTAAAACCTGTCCAGAGTAAAAGTTGCTGAGTTTCCCATAGCAACCAATCAGATTGCTGCTTTTATTTTTTAGAGGCCTTTTCAAAAATGAAAAAAAGCGATCTGATTAGATGCTATGGGCAACTTTTTATCTGGACAGGTTTTGATAAATCTCCCCCACTGAGTCTGTGGCTGTTTCTTTGCGAAAGGGTATGATGTCAATCTTGGTTCCAGTAATATATAGTGTAATGTTTAGAAAATGTACAGAGGTTTTACTGAAATATGAAGTGAAGCCAAGATTGAGATCATTCTCTGCAATATATTTCACAAATTGTGAGAAATGTTACTCCCCTTCCAGATTATCAACAGGTCGTCAATAAATCGGCCTATCCAGTCAATCTCATCAAAAAAGGGATTATTAGATGGAAAGATAAACTGCTGCTCTTAATAGAACATAAAGATGTTTGCAAATGAAGGGGAGTACTTGGCCCCCATAGAGGCTCCCCTCGTCTGAAGGAAGAAACCGCTTTCAAACATAAAATAATTATGATGTAACAAAAATTCTGTAGCGATGACGATAAATTCCTTCAGATCAGGGGATTAGTTACTGAATTTGTCCAGGTGGTGAGATAATGCCTCCAACCCCTTGGACCACGGTATAGAGGGATAGAGCCCTATCACATCACATGTCGCCCAAGAGAATTAATCTCTTCACATCATTTTATCCAAAATATTGATTACATGCTTGGTGTCTTTTAGAAAAGTCAGAGTTATTTATGTTAGGGGTTGTAGATAATGGTCCACCCACTCCTCAAGGTGCTCCACAAGGGACCCTATACCAGCCACGATGGGTCTGACGGGAGGTGGAAAAATACCCTGGTGGACCTTTGGGAGTGAGTGGAAAACTGGAATGATGGGGTTAGGTACGTATAGGAATTTCTGTAATTTTTTTCTATTATCAATAGTGCATAATGCTACTCTTTCCTCCAATATTTTTTCTTCAAACTCTTCTAGAAGATTTTGGTTGGGTCTCCCTTGAGTTTCCTATATGTAGCTTCATCTGACAAAATATCAGTATTTAGATTTTTGTACAACCCTGAGTCCAATACAATGATGCCCCCCCCCCCTTATCAGCATTCCGTATTGTAATATACTCATTAATTCTTTCTCCTTTATTAAGATTATCAAAGACCTTTTTAGTGCCAACTTTCTTATGTAGCTTTATCAGATCCCTCTCCACCAACTCCTGGAATCTATCCAGGGCCTCCAACCAGGAGGCTACGGAGTAGAAACCAGGGTTGGTTGAGCTGTAAGGCACCTGCATAACATCACAAAAATCCTCACTTTCTTTTTGAAAAAAAGACAAATGCAGCAATGTACTTTGGTCACCAAAATTGGTACAAATAGTGTCCACAGAAATTGCACTGTTGGAGTTATCTTGCACAATCCCCCTTTAGGCTAGTTCATCACATAACTTAAAGAAATGTAAGACCCTGTGACAACTTATTTACATCTAGTAAGGTATTAAAAAGAATGAACTGACATGTTGGCATGGTATATATATATATATATATATATATATATATAACAGGGTGATCTGTGCGGAGGAAAGCAGGCATGCCGATAAATTTGTCACTGCTCTAATCTCGAGGTTAGCAGTGACCGCAGTGAATATCTCTTTTCTCCTATGTCTGCGACCCACTCTCCTGACTCTTTTACCTTCTGTTTTGATCCAGGCTGTTTTTTTTTGGAACTGCTCCTTTGTTCTGAGAGATGTTGCTTGATGCTCCTATTGTATTCCTTGATGCTCCTAGTATTTTGGAGCAACTGTCCCTCCTCCTCTTGTGAACTTTCCACATCTGAAAAGCTCACCCTCCTGGGTGATTTAGATTTAGAATTATGTCTGTGCCTAGACTTGGCACTGGGGGTTCGCAAGATGGAACAAGGGGTATCTGGTTCCCTCTCCCTATTTAGATGCCAAATGAACACCTGATCTCTGTTATAGTCCATGGCGTCCTGCTGAAACGTTACTTTTTTAATGTCCATTATATTGTTTTTCAACGGCATCCAATTTGTCAAGCACGGACTGTTCCAGTCAGACAAATTCCTCATGATCCTTGAACTTGGACAGGATTATTTTTAACCTGCATAATGGAGAGTTCACTCTTCCTGCACAATATATGACATAAATTGGCTGGGCATTCAAGAAGGGCTGCATCCCATGTTTTTTGAAAGGTAAGTCGTTAGGGTTCTGTGATCCCACTAGGCTCTTGGTTCCTTTATCATAAGGCTCTCCATTTGCCTTGTAATTGAAAGCATGTCTGCGGGGGCCACATTGACAGCCGGTGCAATAAAGTCCTCAAATACCGACTGGGCTTTCATGTCTCTGTTCAGGCCGTATAACTCACGGTCATCGTGGCCTCCCCCAACTCTGTATCCCGTGACTCTACTTCCAAATTAGACATACTTGCAAGCAAGTAGCGTGGGATCAGGAACTCGCAGGAGAACAAGTCCAATAGTATATTAGCTATGTCCGCTCACCCCTGCTGCTGATCTCCAGTTCACCTGTGCTGCTAGCATGTGAAGGGAAATGTCTGGCATTTCTGCGTACAGATAAAACAATGCCTAAACTGTAACTTACAAGTCACACAGGTAGCTACATATACTTATGATTTTGTGTTACAGTTCATGTATTCATGTATTTGGTAGGGAAGCTACAGCAATAATATATTTATAGGTTTAAGTGCATAATATTAATGAAACAATATGCATAAAGCAAGTGTCCTTGTAAGGATTTACTACCAGGTATCATTACTACATTGTGCTAATTATAAGTTTAACTTGTGCCCTTTTTAGTAAGCAACGAGCAGGACATTACTTATACAATCTATGCTTAAAGAATCCTTATATGTGGTTCTTGTACCATTGCCTATATAGGTGTGAACAGCTACTTATCAAAATGCAATAGGTGTTCCCATTTCGGATTTTCCCACTGCCTTGGGATTTTAAACCAATGTACACCAAATAACATCCTGCAGGAGACTATCTCTGCAAGGTAAGCATATGCTAGTATCGCATAAATAGAATTCTCCAAACCCAAAAGATACTAGCAAAGACCAAAATCATGAAGAAAGTATATCTTTATTAAACAGAAGAGGGGCGTGAGGGGGCGTGAGGAAGCTCGACGGAGCGAAACATATGTAGGGGTTTACATGCCCTGGGTAAGATTTATTGTACCTATTTGGCACTTTGCTTTACTGGATCCATGCACTTTATTTACTTGTGTGCACTTTGCTCATTACGTGTTTACATATGTGCATTGATCTATATGTACTGTCTTAGCTATATGTGGCTATCTGTCCTTGTTCATGTCTATTATGGTATTATTATCTGTGCCATACTACCTTCTTTTTATGTGTTTTTAACTTTATATTCTGTTCAATAAAGATATACTTTCTTCATGATTTTGGTCTTTGCTGGTATCTTTTGGGTTTCGAGAATTTTAAACCAATGATTTAACGGGTCATGTGACCCTATACCTATGTATTTTAGTAGTGTGTTGTGTATTGTTTGTCAGTCTACAATTAAGCGGTTGGTGCGAAACGCATCAGTCAAGTCTTTCTGTATGTGACATCTGTGTCAAGACTCTAATAAAGCTAGCATTGTTTTATCCGTACGCCTGAAGTGCCAGACATTTCCTTTCACAAAATATTTTTTATTCAATGTGTCGTTTTCTATTTTTAAATTAAATTTTCAGGCTTAGTATTAGAAGCCGTCTCATAGACGGAGTCCATTACTAAGCCAGAGCTTTATGTTAGCCCCAAATACTGCTGGTGCAAACCCCCAATTATTACCCTGTGCCCAGTGCCAATACCAAAGAGAGAGCCAATACCAAAAGGCCCACAACATTAACAATAGTGCTCCTGGGTCTAGGCGGTAACAGGCTGACGTTACCAGGGTGGGCGAGGACCATTGTTACTGGCCCTATCCAGCCTAAATAACCCAACAGTCTGTTGATATCCGCTCTTCCAGGTACCCCAGTGGCAGTGGGTATCGGGGTAGCAATTGGAGCTAATGCTTAACCCCAGCTTAGTAATGGACTCTGTCTATGAGACAGCTTCTACTACTAAGCCTACAAAATTTTATATAAAAAGACACATTAAATAAAAAAATAAAAATTTTATTGCAAAAAACATTCTCCCACAAGCCCTCGTTAACAATTTTATTGAAAGAAAAAAAAACGGTGGTCATTGCTTTAAACCAACAAATCTTACGTAGTCCACCACATACACATATTTGAAGTAATAAAAAAATCATGACAAATGGGTTAGTATATTTAGGGTGCTCTTCTTGGGGGGAGAACACCCATAAACTAGTATGTTCCAAAATAGGGAGCCTACAGCCAAAGGCTGTCTGGAAATTATGAGGGTTGTAGTTTAGCAACCCCTGGAGGCTCCCTGTTGGGAAACACACTGCCTTGTCTGGCTAAAGTATACTGTATATACAGCCAAAACTAGGGCATTTTTGCAATAACAAAATGCCACAGCCTTAGTATGCTGCGATTTGGGAAAACTGCCAGTGAGTCCCAAACCACAGCAAAGCATCGCTATCAGAGAAAGCATGCCAAACCCAAAAAACACAAAATGGGTTTTTCCTTTATCATTATCCTTTTTGACTCCCTGTTAACATCTGGTTACAAATCTTTTCCCACGGAAAAACCATGTGCGCTTGTTCAGAACCCTAAGTCCTCCTCCAGACCCCTCTGCCAACAGCCTCATGATCCTACACTTTTCTCACCCCTTTCCCCCGACCACTCAGTCCCCTTCTCCTCCACATTCCTCTGTCCCCTCCACCTCACCCCCCCTCACCACACCTCATCCTCTTCCAATTCACCTACAATTTTCTGCCCCCCGACCCCATCTTTTTCACACTGCTCTGCCCTCTCCCCCTCACCTCACCTCTCCCCTCCTCACCTCACCTAAATACCTTGATAAATCTTCCCCTATATTCCGTGCAGCTGAGTACCCAGTCCTCTTGACAATTTCCTCATTGCTAATGATGTTTCATTATTTTCATTATTATTGGCTCAGTGAACAAACCTGCCACAGAATGGCAAGAATAGATTGCTATCAATCTGGATTTGGCCCAGAAGCTTATATGCTGCATGCCAGGGTGAATTGCAGAAGTCTTGAAAAGAAGGACCAACACTGTAAATATTGAATTTTTGCATAAACTTGGTGTATTTGTCAATGAATCTTTAAAAACTTGAAATGCTTATAGTTTAAAAAAACTGAAATGCTTATAATTGTACTTCAGTATACCATAGAAACAACTGACTAAAAACACTGAAGCAGCAATGTTAGAAAATTTTCAGTCTTTGAAGTCCCCCTGTAGGTAGGTATCCTTTTAGGCAGGTCCTACTATAGGCAGTAACCTCAAGGTCTCATCTGTAGGTAGGTCCCCCCATTGGTATAATCCCCCCTGTAAGTAGGCCAACCTTATAGGTATTTCCCCCCCCCCTGTAGGGAGCCCCACTGTAGGTAGGTCCATCTCTGTAGGTAAGTACCCCTTGTAAATAGTGTCCTCCTGTAAGTAAGCCCCCTGTAGGTAGGATATCCTTGCAGGTAGGTCCCCATTAGTGGGTAGTGTTCCACTGTAAGTAGGTCAGCAAAAAGGTAGTTTTCTTCCTGTAGGTAGGTAGGGGCCCTCCATGTAGGTAGTGTCCCTCCTGTAGGTAGACCCGCCAATAGGAAGTACCCCACTCTTTAAAATGTAAAATAAATATATATATATATATATATATATATATATATATATCGCCTTGCTCCCAGCTCTGATAAGGTCCACTGACATCTTCTTGTCTACCCCCTCTGTTGGTGAACAAAGACATCCCTCTTGTGACCTCTGCTGTCTGCTGCCACAAGTGTGAGTGACAGGATGAGGAGCAAATGACTCTTCGCTCTGTCAAAGCTGAGCACTACATTTAATTTTAAGTGTATCATGGACCAAGTGAAGCACCTTTTGGCCATTACATAGCTTCAACTACAAGAAGTACTTTTCTAGGGTCCTGATAGCAGTGTCTGATTCCAATCACATGTATGTTGATGCATAAAAAGTGATTTTTTTTTTTTTTACAAATCAACTAGTACCAGAATGTTATACAGATTTGTAATTTACATCTATTTAAACAATTCTAGTACTTATTAGCTGCTGTATGCCATGGAGGAAATCCTGTTCTTCTCCATCTGACACCATGGTCCCTGCTGCCTGCTCTATCCCTGTTGGTAAGTATTCAGACCAGGAGGAAATCCCCAGAGCAAACCTTTTCTGCTGTGGACAGTTCCTGACACAGAGAGAGGTGGCAGCAAGGAGCCCGGTGTCAGGCTGTTCAATGTATCCTCTTTTTCTTTAAGCTCCAATGCCTTTGATTCTTTAATGGTATTCATTGCCATAGCTGTGGGATACAAAATAGTAGGATCAGTTTCCCTAGCACCAGAATTCCTGTTTTGAAGCTTAACCAACTATAAAGTTAACTCTTTTTCCCACTTTGGTCTGCCTCAATGCATGGACCTGCGATTAACATGATTCACATGCAGACCTATGGTAACTCTTTTGTTTTGGGGTGTTTATTATTAGATGAGTGTCTCCTTTGCTGTCAGTGAGACCTTCTTGATAGTGAGATCTCTTATTGGGGTGTGTGTAGTTGTGCTACCACAACCATATCAAAATATAGCTCAGCAAAAGCTGTAGACAAACAGCTAAAGGCAACACTGCTTCAAAAAAAGAGATATTCAAAGATTGTACCTTGAATTATTCCAAAACTACAAGTATCAGCATTACAGGACTGGCAAAGAATGATACACATGAATGAGATTGGAACATATAGAACATGTATGCTTAAAAACCCACTGTACTTTTAGCATAAGACCTTTACACTAATTCAGGAAGATGAAGCTATACACTTACCATATTGTCTTTGGTGGTAGAGTTCAGGCAATCTCCAATAATCAGTGTGTGTGTGTGTGTGTGTAGCATAAAACCAGAGAAAAAAGGGTTACAGATCAGAGCAGTGAGTCAGCAGAGTGAGGGAGGGGGAGGAGTCAGCACAATGCAGGCAAGAGAAAGACACGCACCCTCCCTTTGGGAAGATGGAAAAGACATTGAGCATCTGTAATATACTAGTGTTTAGTGAAATATTGGTGATAGATACATAAAAAATTACTTGTACATGATCAGGATTAGGTACTGAGTAACATATAACAGTTTTTTTTACTAAGTAAGTAATTTACAAATCTGTTTAACTTTCTGGCACCAGTTGATTAGAATTTTTTTCCCCTACCAGAGTACCCCTTTAAGCACCGCCCCTATAGCATACCCCACATTCAGGCTTTTTGCAAGTATATAACAAATGGAGGATGTGCACTTGCACTTGCTCTAACAGATTCTATGGGGGAGATTTATCACTGAGTTGTTTTGTATGTCATTTTTCAAGTCAGCTTTGTTGCACATTTTTTGGAGGACATGCACATAATTTATCATATAATCTGTGTGGTAAAGTTCACCCAAACTAACAAAATGACTTCACAACACCATTTCTTACATTGTAAAGCAGGTTTCTAGAGCACCCTTAAGGGCGGTCTATGTGTGCAAGTTTTTGTTCAACCATTGGGTTGTAATTTTTATTTTTTTTATTTTTATTTAAAATGATAAATTAATGATCACTTTCTGTAAAATGGCCTTCAAAGACAAGTCTTCAGAAATCACTTCTATTGTAAGTTAAAAAAAAAAAAAATGCAAAGCAGATTGCTCTATTCTCTGTATAATGGTCAGGCTGAGATCTTGCAGTTCAAAAACATCAGCTACTTAGGTTTAAAAACATCATCTACTTAAAATAAAACATCTCTGGCAGTTTCAATAACATTCACCCTGGAGATAAACATCGATGCACCAACAAGAACATAACAAAATCTGTTTGCAGAATCATCGGTGGTCCACGTCCAAATCTACTCAAAATAGCACAAAAGATGACTTGGTGTGGATTTCTTCCTGTCACTGACTTTAATGGATAATCTACTTCTAGAAGGGATGTTGCTTTTTTCACAGCTAATTTCAAATTTGATTAATAAAAAAACAACAACAACAAAAAAGAATTGGGTCAACGTGAGGGGGAATTGACATGTTAATCCAAGTGACAACAACTTTATGTGCACCTTCTATAAGTCTGTTACCCTCTATGACATTGTTATACTTGAAAGTATTTACTATAATGAAATCATGACTAATAAATACTATGTGTCATTTATTTTGCTTTCTATAGTCTTTGCCTAGACTGTCATGTATATTTTGATATGCCAGTAGATGCAGTACCTGTCATTGGTGAAGCACTATAGGGTGTAAGTACAGCATTATAAACACAAAGCAAGTTTCATCATTTTTGAAACTTTCATTTATTTATTTTTATAACAAGGCATTTCAGTCATAGGAGCGGAGAGCACACTGCATGTGAAGGCAGTGACTTTAAATTGCACATTAAACTAATCCATGTCTATACCTTAATAAAGGCCGGTGCTGGGAATTCTTATGGATTTTTCTAGCTCATTGTCGAGATGACAGAGAAATGCAATAAATGTTCTATTACTTACACAAGCTGCTAGTTTTCAGAAAATTAGTCACCAGTGACCTTTTACCCTTTGTTTTGCTCTTCGTCTTGATAAAAATACCTGATCTGAATCCAATGTGATAGCCATCTCATGGTACTACACTGTTAGTCAACAGTTTACAACAAGACTCTGCTATCATTGTATGGTTCTACTATAAATCATTTCTGCTACAATAACAGAATGTTTACTAAATATATTTTGGAAAAATGTTTAACCAAATGATAGATACTTTTAGTCTTCTAATACTCCATTTCAATGCAAATTAGATAGCGGTGTGCATCCACAGTGAGCAGTGGAGATATTGCATAGAAGTATTAGAACGCTATTGATTAATTTCCCAGTTAGCAGAAAGACCACCTTCTGACCCTATTTTAAGGGTCACTAATCTTAATACATTAATACTAAGAGGCTGGAATGTATGGCTTTGAGAAATAATATGGTATTTTATTTATTCTAGATAGGTCAAGATAGATAGATAGATAGATATAAAGAGATAGATAGAGAGGTATGACATAGATACGTAGATAATTATAATGTAAGCCATGAGTTCCATGTGTCAGGTTCTGTCAATCACACTTACATTTTATAGAGAACTGACTGTAGGTCTGTATACTCCCTCTGGAGTATAGCAGGCAGGATTGCATTTTTAATATAACATTATTAATACCATACTAGTAAAATATCATGTATTGTAACTGCAAACTATACAATGGTAGCTGTATTATCATACAAAACAATACATATTTAGCCCAATTTGACTTGAAGTTTAGAGCACATAACTAGACACGGGTGTTGTACAAAGACATGTTATATTCTATACACTGGACCAAGATGCTGCAAATGTACACTCTCACTTTCCATGCATTACATTTTGAAATCTAAGCCAGCTATGTGCCAGAGAAAAGGGGTACTCCTATGCCCCAGCGTTATTAACATTTTGTTCTGAATGCTTGGAGCACGTGGACGTGATTGTGGCGTGTCGGCCATCATGCGTAGTGAGGAGGCATAGTGTGACATCATAATGGGGCGTGGACGTCGCCAGAATCCGATGTTTGTTTAAAACGCCGGGTGCTGTGAGAGATCGCGGTGGTCCTGCAATCTCCTGCAGCACCCAGCGTTCTATCCTTTGGATAGGGGATAAGATGTCTAGCAGAGGAGTACCCCAGTTTCCAGTTTCTGCTGTAAATTATAGTAATAATATTGTGCTGGGGAGGCCATGCCACACCTAAGATTAGCCCATGTGAGGCTCTTGTGAGGCCCATGTAAGGCTTTCACAAGCTTTTATATGCTTTTAAATGCAAAAGAACCGGCATGCATAGTTTGATATATATAAGGGACCAATGTTACAGTCCTGCAATCCTTGAAAAAAAAAAAAAACTAAAATATGAGAAAAAAAATTAATTTGAAGGCAATCGCTAAAGTAAAAAGTGTTTTACTCCCTTTCAAAGTGTTTTACAATGGAAAAAATACAGGGAATAAATGTAGACAACTCATTGGTTTCAACCAGAAAAAAAATGAAAATCAATTTTTAAGCCATCAAAGTAAGAGAATAAGTGAAATGGAAGAAGTAGCGTGAAACAATTGTAGCTTTAGTAAATGCGTCTGCTGGTACACCTAAAAATAAAATAAAAATGTTTTTAAAACATATAAAAGGTGGTGGTTTAAACTCATTTGTTCTCATATGTATAAAAGTTGTTATATGAGTTTTCCATTGAAACATAGGACCAATATTGACAGGTATATATAGGATGCACATGCATACAGTATTACTAAAAATTGGATGTCTGTTACCTGTCTTTTGGAGTGTGGTATTTATTAACCAAAAAACAAAAGCCTAAACACTGCAATTGATGAGTGCTGCATTCTTCATTCCTCTATTTTGATGATTGTTGGACTTAAAACTTCATCAGACACATTGTATGGTGACTGTTCCTCCGAGTCTTCTCAAAGGCAAAAGGGCATATGCTAGTAAAAATATATTTTAATCTATGTTCTCTGTATATATATATATATATATATATATATATATATATATATATATATACACTGTCTAACTTTAGATGGTGTTGGCTGGTTTTATCTAGTTTCAATTAATCATTGTCTTAGTTCTGACCAGCGCCGAGTGATGCTCGAAAACTAACCCTGGTAAATAATGAGGTTTTTGTTGGATAACAAGCTTTTTCTATGGTAAGGAAGAAAGTGTAAAAGGAATCCTGTAATTGGTAACACCATTATCCATCGGGGTTCCTTAGCCAATAAGCTTACACTTAGAGCGTTGCCCTATAAAAGGGCTGTAATCTATTTTGGGTATGATTTTCTTATGCGGAGCTCTATTTTCTTGTGCGGAGCTGCATGTAAGAGAACATCCATCTGCGTCGATACATATGAATTAAATCTGTCTGCTTATCAACATAGCTGGAGTTGACTGATCACAGGAAGAAATAGATCTTACCAAATGGTCTTTCGATTGCCAGAAACAAAGAGTTGACTTTGGGTCGAACGGTACTGACCAAAATACTCAGTGAGTATTGAGTCTTAAGTCGCTGAGGACAAAAGACCCCAGCTCAACGTTAGCTGTGAAACAGGAGCTGGTTGGTATAGGGACCCAGGCCCACCTTCTGATTCTGAACCGGATTGATCCAGTCCTCCAAGTCGTCTGGGAGGTAAGACAGACTGTTTTTCTTTCTCTCTTTTTTTTCTGTTTGCTTGAGGTGATTTCAGTATTGGCCACCGGCACTATTGTTGATCTTATAACAGCTTGGTGACATAGTGACCGAAGACAGGCACTGTGTTGATACCAGATAGAGAGATCTGGATAACACGGTCCTATGAGCCTTTCTTGGGGTGTAGCCTAATATAAATAGACACTACCTGTTGTCTGGAACAAATAACAAAAAGATTGGTAACTGATAGAGATATTGAGTTATTGATTCTGTACAGAAGTAGCTACAAGTAATCTAAAAAGATTACGGAAAAATTACTGTCACTTTCTGCTGTGCAGCTTGCAGTCTCACAGAGTAAGTGAATGTATTCTACTGGTCTACCGGTTTCTTCTCCTTTTGTTCCTCCGGCTGTTGAAAACCCCAGGGTTAATTTGTCTTTCCTTGCTCCTGTTATTTTTGGAACACTTTTGTTATTATTCTTCGTGTACATGTTTATTTACTACTTTGTTATAGAAGTTTGTGAGGGGTTATTCCTGTTTTCTACTTTCCTCTTCGGACACCCAGAATAGATCACGATGGGAAATGGGTTGTGTATGGATCTGCTTACACTTGTCTGTGTTGCTGCTGCATTCCACCTCCTCCTTTAGATGGAAATAGGAAATGTATGCATAGCAAAGATCCAAATAATGTAAAATACTGTAATAAGTGGGAGAAGTAGTTTGGGTTTAATAATATATTGACTGTACAATAATGGCACGCTTTATGTGGTAGGATTAAGGAATAGAGTCTAACAGAACAAAAGAAGCTTGGATATGGGGCACTGGCTGGTGCCGGGAAAGAATCGCACCCAAGTCAGATCTAACAAGAGAAAATAAAAATGTCCCTAGTGAATAATGGAGATGGAAATATTGTTTTTGCTGAACATCCACTTCAAGAGGCAGCCCCACCCTATGTGGAGGTGCAGCCTCCCCAAACCTGGGAGGCCATAGTCACTCCCACTGTTTCCCATGTCCATCCTTCCAGAGTAGACCCTCCCACTGAACAAAGCACAGTAACTTCTGTGGCACCAGTCACCACTACACTTCAAGGGAGGCAGAAACATCCTACCTGAAAGAGAGTATTCCACCACTCCCAATATGTAGTGACTCTGAGTCCGAATTATCGGATGATGAGAGCAGGAACTCTGACTTAAGTGCCTACTTGATCCTGCCAGTTGCATAAGTTTGTCTCAAAGATTAAGCCATGCACGTGTAAGTACACGGCCGGTACAGTGAAACTCCAGTAACCCGGTGACCAGGAAAATAAGGGGGATCGGGGGTGCCACCCCTCCTATCCCTGCTATTGGTCATTTAGAAGCGACGCCCAATAGCAGATCGGGGGCAGGGGGGTTAACAGTTGGTTCCCCCGCTCTGCCCACCCACTGTAGTCCGGACAGAGCGGGGGAACCGATGGTGACCGGCGGCAAAGGTCACTTACCATCGGCGGGGGCAGCGGGCGATGATCGGCGGGCGACGATGACCTGCGGCTTGCTCCCTGCTGCAGACTACGGAAGCCGGTGAGTTGCCTAGCAACATCTGGAGGGCTACAGTTTGAGACAACTATTCAGTGTTGTCTAAACTGTTGCCCTCCAGATGATGCAAAGCTACAACTCCAGGCATGCTCAGATAGCTGTTTGCTGTTTGGGCATGCTGGGATTTGTAGTTTTGCAACAGCTGGAGGGCTACAGTTTGGACATCACTGTGCAGTGATCTCTAAACTGTGGCCCTCTAAATCTTGCAAAACTACAACTCTCAGCATGCCAACACAGCAGTTTGCTGTCTGGGCATGCTGGGATTTGTAGTTGTGAAACATCTGGAGGGCCACAGTTTGGAGATCACTGTGCAGTGGTTTTAAACCGTGGCCCTCTAAATCTTGCAAAACTACAACTCCCAGCATACATTTGTAACCTCATTTCTTCTGAGTAAAAATATACCACATATGTGGATATATGCGGGTGAACTACAATGTTCAAAAGAGAAGGAAAGACATTAGGCTTTTAGATAGAAAATTTGTCCGGAATTGAAGGCCATTTGTGTTTACAAAGCCCCATAGTGCCAGAACAATGGAACCCCCTCCCCCTACATGTGACCCATTTTGGAAACGACACCCTTCATAGAATGTAATAAGGGGTGCAGTGAGCATTTGCGCCCCACAGGTGTCTGACAGATTTTTGGAACAGTGGTCCGTGAAAATGAAAAATAAAATTTTTCATTTGCACAGCCTACTGTTCCAAAGATCTGTCAAAAGCCAGTGGGGTGTAAATGCTGTAGTTTCCAAAATGGGGTCACATGTGAGGGGTCCACTGTTCTGGCACCACGGGGGGCTTTGTAAATGCTCATGGCCCCCGACTTCCATTCCAAACAAATTCTCTATCCAAAAGCTCCATGGCGCTCCTTCTCTTCTGAGCATTGTAGTGCGCCAGCAGAGCACTTGATGTCCACACATGGGGTATTTCCATACCCAGAAGAAATGGGGTTACAAATTTGGGGGGGGCATTTTCTCCTATTACCCCTTGTAAAAAATGTGAAATTTGGGGAAAAAAACTGCATTTTAGTGAACATTTTTTTTCCGTTTACACATCCAAATTTAACGAAAAGTCGTCAAACACCTGTGGGGTGTTAAGGCTCACTGTACCCCTTTTTACGTTCCTTGAGGGGTGTATTTTCCAAAATAATATGGCATGTTGTTTTTTTGTTGTTTTTTTGTTTTGTTGCTGTTCTGGCACCATAGGTGCCTCCTAAATGCATGCCAAAATTCACTCTCCAAAATCCCATTGTTGCTCCTTCCCTTTTGAGCCCTCTAGTGCACCCACGGATCGTTTTACATCCACATATGAGATATTTCCTTACTCGAGAGAAATGGGGTTACAAATTTTGGGGGGATTTCTCTCCTTTTACCCCTTGTAAAAATGGCTCTGCAAGAACATGCGAGTATAAAAAACTGAAGATTTAGAATTTTCTCCTTCACTTTGCTGCTATTCCTGTGAAACACCTAAAGGGTTAACAAACTTTCTGAATGTCATTTTGAATACTTTGAGGGGTGCAGTTTTTATAATGGGATAATTTATGGGGTATTTCTAACATGAAAGCCCCTGAAATCCACTTCAAAACTGAACTGGTCCCTGAAAAATTCCGATTATGAAATTTTCATGAAAAATTGGAAAATTGCTGCTGAACTTTGAAGCCCTCTAATGTCTTCCAAAAGTAAAAACATGTCAACTTTATGATGCAAACATAAAGTAGACATATTGTATATGTGAATCAATATATCATTTACTTGGAATTTCCTTTTTCCTTACAAGCAAGGAGCTTCAAAGTTAGAAAAATGCTACATTTTCAAAATTTTCATGACATTTTGGGATTTTTCACCAAGAAATGATGCAAGTAATGATGAAAATTTACAACTATGTTAAAGTAGAATATGTCACAAATTTTTTTTCTCGGAATCAGATTAAACGGTAAAAGCATCTCAGAGTTATTAATGCATAAAGTGACAGTGGTCAGAATTGCAAATAAGGGCTCAGACCTTAGGGTGAAAAAGGGCTCAGTCCTTAAGGGGTTAATACATAATGCACATAACACTAAATACAATATATATTACTATGGGGGAGACATTGCAGGAGAGCCCTAAGACGCAGAGGGACTCAACCTGGAAGAACCTAAGGACTGTACGGGACTATATCCCAAACTGGGACATTATACACACACACACACACATACACACACACACACACACACATATATATATATATATATATATATATATATATATATATATATATGTTATGCTCTATTTGGGAAAGAATATAACCTATGGTAACACGCCTTGTGTATGACAAGATGGAGTTCATAAGTGTCAATAGACAGTATTACCTACTGACTATACAATGTTTATAGAATTAGTCCCTTTGCATGTATGTATAGTGCCCAATGATACAAAAACTACAAATTCACCGAAAGTCTCTAATCCATTCTCAGGATCTCTTGCAAATATCACTCATTTGGAATTGCATAATGATACATTTGCTTTTACTTCAGATACAGAACTTATGTTGTCATCTACCTGGCATATACAGGCATTAGAAATAAGTAGGGGTAATAAAAAAAAAAAAAAAATATATATATATATATATATATATATATATATATATATATATATATATAATTGCTAATAAACATATTTATTGGCGTATAACACACATTTTTTAGGCTAAATTTTTTAGCCTAAAGTCTATCTGCGTGTTATACACAGATAAGCCGCTGCAGTTCAATGATTTAAAGTGGGCGCTTTAAATTAATGAACTGCAGTGGCTTTTGCAGGTCCAGAGACCTGCAGTCGCTACCGGTTTTTCTGCCTGTCCTGGGGTCCAGAGACTGCCGGCGCCGCTTCTCTACCCCTGGCTATCGGCGCTGCTGCCCCTTCTCTCCCCCTGGCTATCGGTGCAATGGAGCAGCGGCGCCGATAGCCAGGGGGAGAGAAGGGCAGCGGCACCCATTGCCGGCGCCGCTGCCCCTTTGCCTCCCCCATCCCCGGTTGTATAATTACCTGTTGCCGGGGTTGGGTCCGCGCTGCTTCTGGCCTCCGGTGTGGCGTCCCCTGCGTCGTTGTTATGCGCTGCGAGACGCAATGACAAGTGACATCACTCGTCATTGCTCCGCGCCGTGCAGCAACGACGCAGGGGACGCCACACCGGAGGCCAGAAGCAGCGCGGACCTGACCCCGGCAACAGGTAATTATACAACCGGGGATGGGGGAGGCAACGGGGCCGCGGCGCCGGCAATGGGTGGCGCTGCTCCTTCTCTCCCCCTGGCTATCAGCGCCGCTGCCCCATTGCCGGTGCCGCTTTTCTCCACCTGGCTATCGGCGCCGGCCAGGGGGAGAAAAGGGTAAGCGGCGCCGACAGCTAGGGGAGAGAAGCGGTGGCAGCAGGGCTCTGGACCCCAGGAAAGGCAGGGGGAGAGAAGCAGGCAGTGACGGCCTCTCTCCCCTTGCCTTTCCTGGGGGCTTCTGCGGGGTCAGAAACAGTTTATCGGGGTATACACATGCACACACACGCACCCTCATTTTACCAAGGATATTTGGGTAAAAAACTTTTTTTACCCAAATATCCTTGGTAAACTGAGGGTGCATGTTATAGGCCGGTGTGTGGTATACCCCCATAAATACGGTGTGCATATATATATATATATATATATATATATATATATATATATATTTTTTTTTTTTTATTATTATTTTTTTTATTAACTACGCAATACACCCAATGATAGTGTTTTTCATATTGTTTATACTCTTGGCTATATTCAATTGTTATGTATTCTGCAAAATCAAGAATTCAGGGGTTATACCTCTGTCTCAGATGGAATTGATAAGAAAATGGTGATTATATGTGTGAGCTCTGTCTTCTTCCTAGTGCTGAAAAGTGGGGTTCCTGCCAACAGCATATTGAATACTAGCATTCACTCTGCTTGTGGAATATAGTCATTGGGATGTTGAGAAGATATGGCAAACAATATAATCAAAGAGGGGAATAATGTTATGGAAACTAAACAGTTAATTTCCTTAAAGTACAGAATTTGTTGAGTGGCTAGAATGGCTAAGCTATAAAGCCAAAACATTAAAAAGAGAAAATTGCCTAGTCTGTGCGGGTGCCAGGCCCCACTTAGCTGCCGCACCCTTTCCTTTAAACCCTAGTACAGATCCAGAAGGTTTAAAATTGTATGATGAAACTGTTCCAAAAAGCATACAAACCTGATACTAACACAACCTGTCATACATTGAGTTTATTAACCACTAAACCAGCGTTTCACTGAAGAATTAAGGGCGCACACCACCGATTATAATCAAAATACAAAAAATTATTTTATTTTGTTAAATACATCAGCACAGTATTACATATACACAGACATTTAAAACCAATTAAAACAGCTCAGAAAGAGCCTAGCACAACCCTGGGGAAGGGCCATGACCCCCCTCCCACAGGTAAGTGACCCCGTCCAAAATAACACAATATATTATATATGCATTATATCACAACCACCTAAACTGACCCTCAATAGCAGAAATATCCCAATGAGGACTATCACTAAAAAATACTTAGGGAAGGACAGAGGTGGATATCCAGCATATCAGGACGGGGTCACACCAGAACCCCACGCGTTCCGTCGCTGAGCGACTTCCCCAGGGGTGGAATACTGTAATGTATATGTAATACTGTGTTGATGTATTTAATAAAATAAATTAGTTTTTTGTATTTTGATTATAATCGGTGGTGTGCGCCCTTAATTCTTCAGTGAAACGCTGGTTTAGTGGTTGGTTTATGTGTATTTTTTCACTGGAGCGCACCCCCTCTTGATATTGATTTAGTGAGCCCCCCTTTTTCTATAACATTGAGTTTATTGTTTCCTCAGGTCCAGAGATCTCAAATACCCCCAGCGGTCACGGCATTTCCTGGCAATTTTACTCTCTTTGCATGCCCAGGGAATGAACAAACCTGGGATTGTTACCTGATGACTACTGTATGGAGAGGATTAACAAAATAGGGAAAGATTGTGGCTGGGTTGAGCATGATACCCAAAGGGCTGACGTCTGGTGGTTATGCAGAGATAAACGGCTAAGAGCTAGGATCCCAGCCAATGCCGAGGGGATTGTGCTGTGGTCCAAGTGGCTATGCCCCTCCATATCCTGTCAGTCCCCCTGGAAAAGACACCTCTTTAGGACACCTCTCCTAAAGGGTCTTTTGATTCTCAGGTGTACATTGACGAGATAGGAGTTCTACGTGGAGTGCCTGATGAGTTTAAAGCCAGAGATAAAGTGGCCGCAGGGTTTGAGTCTCTGTTCTTTTGGTGGAGTACAGAAAACAAAAATGTTGACTGAATAAATTACATCTACTATAACCAACATAGGTTTGTACATTATATAAGGGATACAGTGAAAGGTTTAGCAGAATAATTGTTCCCACCTCTTTGATGGCCTGGCAAAATAGGATGGACCTAGATATAGTACTAGCAGAAAGAGGAGGGGTCTGCAAGATGTTTGGCAGTATGTGTTGTACTTTTATTCCCAACAATACAGCTCCTGGAGGAATCGTGACCAGAGCAGTCAAAGGAATGACTGCATTATCAAATGAGATAGCCAAGAACTCAGAAATAAGTGACCCATTCACCGACTGGCTTGAGGGATGGTTTGGAAGATGGACTGGATTGGTGATGTCAGCCCTCATCTCCATCGCAATTGTGCTGGTCAGCTTGGTGACGTGTGGGTGTTGTTGCATTTCCTGCATCCGTGGACTATCTCAAAAACTGATTGAGACTGCTGTGACAAGAACTATACCAAACTATTTCTCTGGAAGAAGACGCCTATGATGATACTCCCTTTTAATGAAGCAAAGTCCAAAAACCCAGCTGAGGAAGGAACTTATGCTGAAATGAACTGAGAGAGTGAAAATAGATATCAGAGGAGGGAATGTTATATTTTGATATCTATGCTCCCTATATATATATATATATATATATATATAACCCCAAAATAAAGCAGCACTACTTATCCAGTCCAACCAAAAAATTGGTGCCAGCGTCCCAAAGGACTTGATCAGAGTCCATCCAAGATAAGAACCAGATACAGGCGCGGCACTCCAACAAAATAAGTGATTTAATATCTCATGTCAGCATTACAACGTTTCAGCTCCTCCTGGAGCCTTTTTCAAAAAGGCTCTAGGAGGAGCTGAAATGTTGTAATGCTGACATGAGATATTAAATCACTTATTTTGTTGGAGTGCTGCGCCTGTATCTGGTTCTTATATATATATATATATATATATATATATATATATTGTCTAACTTTAGATGGTGTTGGCCGGTTTTATCTAGTTTCAATTAAACATTGTCGAGTTCTGGACAGCGCCCCGTGATGCTCAAAAACTATCCAAATGACCTTGGGGTAAATAATGAAGTTTTTGTTAGATAACACGCTTTTTCTATGATAAGGAAGAAAGTGTAAAAGAAACCCTGTGATTGGTAAGTTACAGCATAAGTATCGAGTAAGAGGAAACACAGTAGTGCCAGCTGAAACTCTTGTGATTGATTAGCTATTTTTAAGCCAGTTTAGTATTTTCAGGACATTGTTTTAGTTGTTAAAAAAATAAACAAATATATATATATATATATATATATATATATATATATATATATATATACATATGTACATGGGAACCACCATTTAGCACCTCCCAAAATACCCGGACACAAGGGAACGCAGTGTTTTTGCCCCAGTGGTATGTGCGATGATTGCATGAGGATTGGACCGATGTTCCCCCTGATATGAGCAAAATATCTTTGATACCTGTAGTAATCTTTCTATCATCATTTTCCTCCTTGTGAGAAGCTTATGCCTACGAAAATATTCTGCTACTATGTTGTGTTATACTCCTACGAAAATATTCTGCTACTATGTTACTGGACTCTACATTATGCAGTGGTAACGCTGGAACTGCTCCATTGTCAATAGACACTGTGGGAGAGCAGCTGTCAGTTTCTGTTACTAAGGACGCTTATGTCTGCACACTGAGCGCATGTGCCGGACCCAATGATACGCTTGTTGCCAAGGACGTGCTATGATGCGCTTCACCTGCGCAACCCCTGAAGTCAGTGTTTTCCTGCGACTTACAGCTGAAGCATGCCGATCAGGCGTCCTGGATGGTGGGCATCATGGTGGATCCATAGGAGGTAAATCTCTGAACACGTGGAGTATGGACACTTATAATATAAATCTTTACTTTATTGATCACAATATTGTTTTGTACAATGGAACATTTATATATTACATTGTGTGTACGAAACGGTTGTAAAATATATATATACTGTCATGCATTGATCTTCATTTATGATGAAAATATTGTTTGCACTTTGTTTATTTACGTATGTTTGTACTAACTGTATGATGTCACTGCTTTGTAATGGGGCGGTCTATTTAAACCAAGCCATGTCACATGTTTGTACTTGAAAAAGCCAGTGTGAGACTGGTGAAACGTAGTCAGCACATTTTGGAATAAAATCCACTACCTTTATCCTATTTTGTGGTTTGCTGCTTCTATTTGCATTGTCTGGATTGTGGAACCGGAGGACCGAGGTTCTGGATATGCTGGCACCCCTACCCCTTTGCTGCTTTTTCCTGGATGTGCTGCTTTTATTTGGAAACTATATATATATATATATATATATATATATACACACACACAGTGGGACAAAAGAGTATTTAGTCAGCCAGCCACAAATTGTGCTATTTCTCCCACTTAAAAAGATAAGATAGGCCAGTAATTTTCATCATAGGTATACCTAAACTATGAGAGACATAATGAGAAAAAAAATCCATAAAATCCCATTTTCTGATTTTTAAAGAATGTATTTGAAAATCATGGTGGAAAATTAGTTTTTGGTCACCTACAAACAAGCAGGATTTCTGGCCCTCAAAGACCTGTAACTTCTTCTTTAAGTGTCTCCTTTGTCCTTCACTTGTTACCTGTATTAATGGCACCTGTTTGAACTTATCAGTATAAAAGACACCTGTCCACAACCTCAAACAGTCACACTCCAAACTCCACTATAGCCAAGACCAAAGAACTGTCGAAGGACACCATAAACAAAATTGTAGACCTGCACCAGGCTGGGAAGACTGATTCTGTAATAGGCAAGTAGTTTTGTGTGAAGAAATCTACTGTGGGAGAAATTATTAGAAAATGGAAGACATACAAGACCACTGATAATCTCCCTCGATCTGGTGCTCCACCCAAGATCTCACCCCGTGGTGTCAAAATGATCACAAGAACGGTGAACAAAAATCCCAGAATACACGGGGGCGACCTAGAGAATGACCTGCAGAGAGCTGGGAACAAAGTAACAAAGGCTACCATCAGTAACACACTATGCCTCCACAGACTCAAATCGTGCAGTGCCAGATGTGTCCCACTGCTTAAGCTAGTACATGTCTGGGCCAGTCTGAAGTTTGCTAGAGAGCATTTGAATGATCCAGAAGAAGATTCAGAGAATGTCATATGGTCAGGTGAAACCAAAGTAGAACATTTTGGTAAAAACTCAACTTGTCGTGTTTGGAGGAGAAAGAATGCTGAGTTGCATCCAAAGAACACCATACCTACTGTGAAGCATGGGGGTGGAAACATCATGCTTTGGGGCTGTTTTTCAGAAAAAGGGACCAGGACAACTGATCTGTGTAAAGGAAAGAACAAATGGGGCCATGAGATCATGAGATTTTGAGTGAAAACCTCTTTCCATCAGCAAGGGCATTGAAGATGAAACGTGGCTGGGTGTCAGGATCCGGACTGGTATGCAGCGAGGACACTGGTGGTGGATCCTCTGTGTCAGTGGGGTGATGGCGTGGGCCGTACCAGGGGAACGGAGTCTAAGGGGTTACTGATTTTCACCAGAGCCCTCCGCAAAGCGGGATGGACTTGCAGCGGCAGGTAACCCCCAGGTCGTTCCACCCGATAGCGACTCAACCCCAGCTGACAGCTGAGACAGGCGCGGTACACAGGGACAAGGCAAGAGCGAGGTCGGACGTAGCAGAAGGTTAGGGCATGCAGCAAGGATCGTAGTCAGGGGCAACAGCAGAAGGTCTGGCAACACAGGCTTGGGAACACACTAAACGCTTTCACAGGGCACAAGGCAACAAGATCCGGCAAGGACAGGAAGGGGAAGTGGGTTTTTATATGCATAGCACAGGTGCAGGTACTGATTGGGCCAGGCATCAATTAATGGTGCACTTGCCCTTTAAATTTCAGAGAGCCGGCGCGCGCGCGCCCTTGAGAGCAGGGCCGCGAGCATCGGGACTGAATAGCCAGAGGACGGGGCAGGTGAGGAGATTGGGATGCGACCTGCGGGCGGGCGTGTCCCGCTACGCGGATCGCATCCCCGCCGGTGACACCAGTGCAGCGCTCCCGGTCAGCGGGTCTGACCGGGGCGCTGCTCATAGACGAACGCCGCGAGCGCTCCGAGGAGGAGCAGGGACCCGGAGCGCTCGGCGTAACACTGGGTCTTTCAGCATGACAATTATCCCAAACACCGCCCGGGCAATGAAGAAGTGGCTTCGTAAGAAGCATTTCAAGGTCCTGGAGTGGCCTAGCCCCCGCATGCGAATCCCAGCCCATCACTCACCTACCTGATTTTTTTGTTCTGCAGCCCTTGCAGTGTGTGCCCTTGCCTCCTAGGGCCGGAGCTCTTACATTTAAAGGGCCAGTACTCATTTAATTATGTGTATTCACCTGTGCTCTTGTTTTAAGTACTTGCTCCTCCCTTGTATCACTGCTGGATAATTGTTGCCTTTGTGCCCTCGAGAAAGCAACTGTGTTTCTGTGTTCCTGATATCTGTGTACCTTATCCTGGTTCCATGCACCTGTGCCGCCTGCCCTGATCTACTGCTATCTTGACCACGTCTTGCCAGTTTCCTTTTGTGCCACTCAACATCCCAGCAACCTGTGTGGACGAGTCGTGCCAGGGGTAGCGACCTGGGTGCCGCCTGCCTCATCAAGACCATCCCGCTTTGCAGCAGGCTCTGGTGAAAACCAGTGCCACCTTAGATTCCGCCCACTGGCATGGCTCATGTCATCATCCACACAGGCCCAGAGGATCCACCACCTGTTTTAACCCTTACACTCAGAGATAAAGTTACTTGCACTCTGTTCAAACTACAGAGAATCTGTGCATATTCTCAATTTGCAGCAGCCTTCCATTGCTTTCAATGGGAATTCCATTGCTCAGCTAACACAATTAAACTTACTCCAAGGAGTTGGGTTCTAGCAAAAGATTGAACATGCTAAATTTTCGGGTGAAATCTGCCCGAGAAGTGTCATTTGTCAATGGGATAATGCTTATGCCACAGACATAAGTGCCCATTTCGATAATTTTGAGGAAATTCAGTGAGGGAATTCCTTGGTGAATTTCCTCAGTGTGAATGTACCCTAATGCAACATATATATGTGAACCAAGCTTAACTTTACTAGCTTTTTATTATTATTTGTGTATTAAGTATGTGTCAACTTAGAATTGTTTTCCCTCCGGAGTACCCCTTTAAAGTGGCAAGTTGGCTTATACAGTTTGATCAAAGTGTATACTAACTATCTGATGTTAGTTGGTATAACTAGATCAATATTTGGAGGCAATAGATCAATGTATAACATGTGAATGCATGGCCATGTCTTTCTTTCTACATAGGTGTAAATTCTTTAAGCCTCTGTAAAAGATTTAATCAGCCAACTTGTACTTGCTAATTCATCAGCTGATCACTGGGCCTATTAAACAGGGCAATATCAGCCCATGTACTAGGACCTTTAGTAGCAGCCCATGGAATAGCCTTTCTGCAGAAGCTGTAGTTGCAAATACAGTGAAGGAGTTTAAGCATGCATGGGATAAGCATAAGGCTATCCTTCATATAAGATAAGACCAGGAACTATTCATAGTATTAAGGATATTGAACAGACTAGATGGGCCTTATGGCTCTTTTCTGCCAACACATTTTACATTTCTATGAGAATAACCGCCCACCAAACTTATATTAGTTTTCTACCATTAAGAAAAGCCAGCAATATTATGGTCTCTTTATGCCTTTAATAATTTTGTCTTAATTTCATGGAATTACCATATGTACATGCAGCAACAAGTATCATCGGAAGAAGTGTGAAAAACAGTACAGAAATTTAGTTAAAAGTGGAATTTGCAAAGAAACTTTCATATAAGTATACCCCACACAAAGCTCTCCTATGGGGGGGGGGGGGGGCGTTGTCTGGCTGCCTAGCTACATGGACGTGTGAGACCCGAGCTCCAGCTCTAGCACTGCTATAAAGCAACTTAAATCGGCTTTCAGCTCTCCTTTTTTTTGTCACTAAATTAAACCTTCCTCATCATGCCGGTGAGAAGAAAGAAGCATTCGCAGCAAGAAATGTGAGTGGGAGATCTCCAAGATGGCAACAGACAAGAAGCGGCCTGTCCTCCTTGGAGCACTGTGCCTCCAGATTCTCTGCAGCACACACTAACCTCTGCCCTGAAAAGATCTACTTCGGATCCCACATCTCTAGCAGATCGCTGACAGATTCAAAGCCATACTCCTGTTCTTCACAGCCACTTCCACCGGCCGACAGGCACACAGTGAGTACAGAACGGGGCCTCCTTGCCGGAAGTGCTGCAATATCTCCCTCATCTTCACCTTCCTGTAGCCCGCTGAAGCAACGGCCACGGCTGTGATAGGGATGACCCTTATGTTTCTAATGACTGATAAATATACTAATACTAATATGCCATTGCTGCTGGAAAAATATATCTGTTACCTACCCTTTAACCCATATACATCAGAATGCTATCTGCTCGTTACTCCGAATATAGGCCTTGAGATGACTCCATGCGGGAGTAGAAAGAAATATCTGACGAACAGAGAACTTCTGCCAAGAAATTAATGGACACTAGATATGCAAATATATACAGACACAATAATCAAACAACCAATCAAAATGTAACATGCTAATTGTGATGTAGAAACCAAATTTACTTCCTGTAATAAACAGAACTCTTTGGGGAATAGCTGAGTTTCCTGCTAAGGAAGAGTGTATACCAGCATCCTGTGTGGTATATATTTTCTTATGTCGACACTTAGCAAAATATATAGCAGCACAGTCAATCACATTTGCAAGCCTCTCCTCGCTCGGTCCATCCTTATCAGTTGGTGCCATGAATCCTTTCCGAACAGAGGGTGAGACCGTCTGTTCCCAGAACCACACTCGCTGGAAGACAAAGTCTGGGGTAGCGACAGCTTTAACCATCCAGAGGAATCTGGGGCCGCTCAAAGGGCGTGATCAACCCTACAGAACGTGGATAGTCTTCTGATTTCTTTATAAATCTGTAGCTCTTATCAGTGTTCATTGAGCGGCTCTAAGAAGCCAAACAGATGGTCTTGTCGAACCTCTAAGACAAACCCTAGCGGCAGGGTATTTTCCCGCTGTGTGGTCTAATTTGTGAGTTCTAGCCGTGTCGGTGCTTGACTGTAACTGGTTAAAAAAAATCTAAGATTAGAGGCAATAGGGAGAGAGTTAATTTGCCTGTCATTTTTATGCAGCCTCGTGTAAACAAAATAACTCCCCCCCCTTTTTTTTTTTTCTTTGGCTCATATTGTGGAACGCTTATCAGCTCACAAGGCCAGGCATTTCAAAACATGTGAAATGCACTGTTTAATAAGATTGCTTCTGATTTTTTTTTTCACAGTAGGGAAAACCTGACATGACATTCTAGAATACAGAGAATGTTTTGTAAGGATTTTAATTTAGATTTTTGACATTTTTAAATCTGCTCAGTGGATACGGTCAAGGGAGAAAAAAAAAAGAAGTGCTGTAGATTTTTTGGAGATTTTTTCTATTATTATCTCTGGTAATTAGGAGTGTATCTGGTAACTTTTCTGCATATGTTGTACTCCTGATAATTGAATTGACAGAGAGAGAGATGTGTTGTCACTCGGAGTAATCGTACCAGATGACAACGGTGTACTGGCTGAGGGGACATGCCAGCCAGTAACAGTATCAAGGCATAACTATTGTGCAAAGTACTGCAGTATCCTCTCTATTGTATGCTTGATAGCTTTTTAGCGCCTGCTTATTATATGTAGATATATATATATATATATATATATATAAATATATATCAGTTCAGTGTACTTGTGTACCAGAGATTAGCATCAGGAGGCAAACTTTGGTTGACAAATGCACACTCTTTTGTTAGTGCTGGATACCAATTTGTGTACGGCCAGTCCACTGAGAGATTTTGCTAATAGGGTAATTTGCAACCCTCACTCAACCTGAGACTTAAAAGGCTGTAAAGGGGTTCTCCGGTGCTTAAACATCTTATCCCCTATCCAAAGGATAGGGGATAAGATGCCTGATCGCGGGAGTCCCGCAGCTGGGGACCCCCGTGATCATGCACGCGGCACCCCGTTTGTAATCAGTGCCCGGAGCGTGTTCGCTCCGGGACTGATTACCGGCGACCGCAGGGCCGGCAGCGTGTGACATCATGCCTCCGCCCCCGTGTGATGTCACGCTCCGCCCCTCAATGCAAGCCGACGGGAGGAGGCGTGATAGCTATCACGCCCCCTCCTGTAGGCTTGCATTGAGGGGCGAAGGCGTGACGTCACGCGCCGCCCGCCCTGCAGTTGACCATAATCAGACCCGGAGCGAACACGCTCCGGGCACTGATTACAAACGGGGTGCCGCGTGCATGATCCCGGGGGTCCCCAGCTGCGGGACTCCCGCTATCAGGCATCTTATCCCCTATCCTTTGGATAGGGGATAAGATGTTCAAGCACCGGAGTACCCCTTTAAAACTGTTCAATTCCTGCACTGGTTAACTTTAAAGGGTAAAATATTTGCAAGCTGCCTTCCTCCCTGGGTGTGAGGAGTCACGTGACATAGTTATGCACCGGGCGGGAAAGAAATTTCTTGACAAAATGAAAAAATTAATGGTTATATGCAATTTGCCTGAAAAGGGTAGATTACACCAAGATTTATGGTCTGAACTCATTAAGGAGATAATGATTTGCTGGCATCCGCCCACGCATGGCACCCTGCATCATGCACTATTGCTAAAGAGGGATATGTGGAGGAGGAGTACATAGATGAGAAGAGGAATGTGATTATGTATTTGTATTACAAGAATAGAGACGTGTCATTGCTTGATAATGATGATGTTACTAGCTGTTGGTTGTGTCCCCATTGTGGTCAGCAAAACCTGCCCTCAGTAAAAGACTGTTTCCTGTGGTCAAGCCTGGCCTGTATATGATCCACCATGTACTGCCACAGCATCTCCGTATGCTGCAAAAAATGGAAACCCCACAAAATTCACCCACTCGACTATATGCAGTTCAATCTCCGTCTAGTGGTGGCCATGTTACTACAGTAACTTCCTGTGCTGTCAGCCATCTTGGAGTGCCAGAAAGTACTGCTCGCCCCACTTCCTATGCTGTCAGCCATCTTGGAGGACCAGGAAATCCTGTCTCATCCATTTCCTCTACTGTCAGCAGTCTGGGCTTACCCAATCTACTTAGTCCGAGTGGTGAGCCCTCATCCAGTATACCCAAACAGGACTTGCCAGTTGCTGGAAGGTTTCCAAACGGAACTTCCTCTAGCAGTCATCCTAGTGCTGAAGCACTTGATCTCTTTCCAGCTATGACTCAGGATGGGGGTTCCTTTGTACGTAATGACCAGATCACTGGCCAATACCCAAATCAAACCCACATGCTCCTGGATCAGCCCTCACTGGAAAGCTCTGTATTTCATTCTGCTAATATTTGCTGTGCCTCACCAAGAAGTCAGACCTCTGTACCCAGTGAAGACAGTCCTCCAGCCCAAGATGAACCCCAGGCGCAGTTTCAGTCTCCTACCAATGATAATCATCATCATCAGACTCCTACCAATGTTCATCATCATCACCATCAGTCCCCAGGAAAGATATCACTTTCACCTGTTAATACAATCACACTTACTGTGGTGCAATTTCATGTGCCTCCCAATACCTCCAACAGTAAAATGTACCAAACCATCAGATCAAGTATGGTGTCTGAATCTTTTCAACCGGCCCTTGGATCAAAGATCTGGAATAACACCCTACTCCGGATTTGTATGGGTTCCATGGAAACCCAGTGAGTGCAAGCTATAGTTAACCCTGCAAATCCATATCTTCAGCATAATGATGGCCTTGCTGCTGCCTCAGTGCATACAGTTGGGACTAGTATACAGCATGACTCTGATCTGTTGGTACAACAACAAGGGCCCATATCAACCTCCCAACTGGCCATTACAGGCTCTGGGACACTGCCATGCAACATGATAATACATGTTGTTGGTCCCAGATATTCCTCTGCCCAACATGATGCCTGCATAAGGCAGCTTCAGTCCACAATACCCCACATTCTTGATCTAGCTGGAGAGAAGTAAATTACCTCTCTGGCCATTCCACCCATCAGTTCTGAATTCTTTGGATTTCCTCTTAATATCTGTGCCAATGCAATAGTGTCCAGTATTAAACATCACAAGCCAATACCAACATTGCAAGAAATCAGACTTATCTCAAAAACATACGAAACAGTGCAAGCTTTGGTGGATGCTTTCAACTTGTTCAAGAAACCTAACCTCTTGGGTAGACACCCAATGCCACATGATGATTCAGATAACCTGCAACTTCGATTACCCAGATCCACGCCATCTAAACTCTTGCCAATACAGCCTGATGATTCCAGAGATCTCCTGCATAGTTTCAGTGAACCCAGTCTGCCGCAAACTATGCCAATGCCACTTACCTATAGTGGTGGAAATAAAGGGCCTGAGAAACCTCTTTCAGAAATTTCTTATAAATATGTTTCGTTTACCTCGGTGCAAGTAAATAATCTTGTAGCCCAACTCCCTGACCCAGAGAAACAGCCAATGCCTTTCTACAGAAGAATCAAGCAAATCCAACAAACCTATTCATCAGTATGGAAGGATTTATATAATCTAGTCTCTATCAAAACTGGAGACGCCTTCTGACCTATCATTTCCGCCAGCCTTGATAATTCTGTTATTGTGGCTGAGGAGGCATATTCTTCTGGAAAAGAATTATGCCGACAATTACAAGCCTGGGTCAGAGACAGACTAGCTTCAAGCTCCACCAATTTCTCTGATGCCTCTCAGGAACCTAAGGAATCAGCTGAAAAGTTTTTCTCCAGACTACTTAATCTGTTCCAGGATCAAGTTTATGACCTAGGAAGCAAATTCCATAAGACATTCTTCATTAGCACCTTTGTTACTGGCCTCCATGATGCTACCAAGAAAAGGCTTACGGACACTAGGCCTGAATATGTGACACTTGAACCAAAGTAGCTCTTACTCATTTTCAAAGCTATTGAAAAACAAACTGTAGTGGCACCTACTAAGAAGAGCTCGGATGTGTCAATCTGTCAAGATGCACCGATGATGCTTAATGCTACAGCACAATACCGGGTTCAGAATTATGTCCCTCAGTTCCAAACTGTTCCTGCTCGGTACCGTGTTCCGAATTATCCCCCTCGATGATCACCCGTCAGAACCATGAACTGCTACAGATGTGGTAAAATCGGACATGTCCAGCGAAGCTGCAGATCCAAACTTCTTTCTTCCGACTACTGAATGGATTCAGCCACTGTAGGGCCAATGATGTCACAAAACCGTCATAATATGGATCAACAACAATCTGGACCTCGCTCTGGACACCCAAACCACTCCAGGATGAATACACAATGAAGACCCAACAACAGAATAACTCAAGAGAATCCAGCTGATCATGTCTCATATAGAAATTATCAAAAATCTGGATTTGAGATTTACTCCTGAAACTCAAAGCCACCAATAAATATGAGGATGATGGGATGCACCTTGAATTAGCCCAAGCACTTAAACCTGAAGAACTTTTGTGTCCTGCAAGCCTCTTCACTGATGGTCATGAATATCCCAACAAAGACTATACCCAATGTCTACCTGCAACAAATTCCTGACCATGTCTGGTCCCAAGGCCCAGATGTTATTGGACTCTTGCCTGTTCAACCTGTTAAGATCTTTTTGAAACTCTGTGCCAAGATTCCAAAAGTACCCCAATATTCTCTAAGAGCCAATCAAGAAGCTTCTCTATCTGAACAAATTACAACTCTTCTCAAGAATGGAGCCTTAATCAAATGTGTTTCCCCAGCAAACACTCCTCTTTCCAGTCAAGAAGAAGACCCCAAAAGGACAACCTAAGAAGTTCTGCATGGTATATGAACTTCCTGCCATTAATGCTGCCAATTCTAGATACTCCCATTGTTCCCCATCACATTTCTCAAGCATTTCTTCAATATGTGGATGACCTTTTACTCTGTGCCACATCGCAAGATGAGTCTGCCACCACTTCACTGGGTCTACTATCTTTCCTTGCTTCAATCAATTACAAGGTGTCCCTTGGAAAAGTTTAATGGGCAAAACAAAAAAGTTGTCTTCCTAGGACATTGTATCTCCCAAGGTGTCAAGCACCTGAAAGAAGACAGGAAGCAAGCCATACAAGAGACTCCTATACCTACAACTGTCAAGCAACTACAAGCCTTTCATGGTATGATCACATACTGCCGACAATGGAGTCTGGATGCCTCACACTGATGCAACCCCTGTATGATGCCATTCCAACTATATCTCAGAAGCAACCACTTTGATGGGAAGCCATACAGTGTTTGACCCGCCTAAAAGACCTTATCATGTCCGCTCCTGCACTTGACATCCCGAACTATGAACTACCGTTTTATCTGTTTCTCTCTGAAAACAAAGGGCCATACCTCTGGAGTCCTTGCACAAAAAACATGGAGACAAATTGAGACCTTTGGGATACTACTCATGCAGACTAGATCCTGTTGCACAAACTGCACCAACCTGCCTTCGAGCTGTGTTAGCAGCTAAAGACCTTTTGGACGAGACCTCGGACATCATTCTTAGACATTCCATCGTTATCCTCGCTACGCATGATTTGTAAGCTATTCTAATGCAATGCCAAAGAAATCCACTTTCTCAACAAAGACAAGTGAGGTTTCAATGCTCTCTGTTACTCCCGGATAAAGTCACTCTTCAGAGATGCACAATCCTGAATCCATCCCCTGCTTCCTCTCACGAGGATGATGAAGAAAAACAAATTGAACAAAATTATGGAGACCTCGGTGACCTTGAGCACAATTGTTTAGAGGTTATGGAAATGGAGACATCACATCTACCAACGGTCCAAGAAACATGATTGGACAATACAACCTTTACTCTCTGCACAGACAGGTCCAGATATGCTGATGAAAGTGGCAACTTCCATACAGGATACTCAGTGGTTAGCCCATTTCAGCACAAGAGGCGGAACTTATTGCCTTAGCTGAAGCCTGCCGCATTTTAAAAGGACAAACTCTGCCTATGGGCATGAAGTGGAGCTGGACTTCTGATTAAAATGGCCCTTGAGGGAGTGCATGACTGCAAGTGGAACCCCTATAAAGATCTTTGAAGCTTTCAGGACCCTGATTGAAGTCTTAAAATTGCCTGAACAAGTGGCAATCATCAAAGTCAAAGCGCACGGAAGATTGGACTCTGAAGAAGCCGAAGGAAATTTCTTGGCAGACCAAGCAGCTAAAGAAACTGCAATACTGCCCCTTGCTCGAGAGGAATCAGGGGTATACAAGGTGACAAGAACACAGAAGAAAGGATCAGAAGAACCTGAAGAGGAAAAGGAAAACCCTGAACTCAAGACACTGAAACAGTTCCAGACTCAAGCCTTGGACAAGGGAAAGAGTATATGGGAGCTTAATTCAGTGAATCAGACGGCCTATGAAGGAAAGCAAACAAGATTTGTCTTCCCCAAGTGACTTAATGGGCTCATGGAGTCACCCACAGAGGAAAAACCAAATGATCACTTCTATCAATAAAATCTACCTTGCACCAGAAATAACAACACCAGTTAAACAATATGTCAAGGGATGTGACATTTGCAACATCTGTAACCCTGAAAGAACAGAAGTTACTCTGAAGAAACAAACCTTGCTACCCATTTTAGAGAATCCAGATTGACCCCATGCAATTGCCCAAAAGTATGTGCTAGTGGCAGTGGATATGTTTTCAGGATGGCCAGAAGCCTACCCAGTCACTAATATTACAGCAAAGACTACTATAAGGAAACTACTAACAGAGCTGGTATGCAGATTTGGAGTCCCTGAAGTAATTGAAAGCGGCCAAGGACCGGCTGTCATTGCGGATATTACAAGAGAAACTTTGAAAAATGGTGGGAGCAGACCTCGGACTCCATACCCCATATCATCCCGGAGCAGTGGGAAAGTTGAAAGACTGAATGGCACCCTAAAGAACAAAATCCTAAAAGCCAGTAAAGAACTGTCCCTTCCATGGCCAGAAGTGCTGCCCATAGCTTTGTATTCTGTTAAAAACACACCCCGACAGCCAACAGGCCTAACCCCATATGAGACACTCTTGGGGGGGGGGGGCCCTAAGCTAGGATGTTACCACCCTCAGTACCCTCAGTGCAGGAAATGATAGTTTGGTAAAGTTTGTTATTACACTGTGTAATGAGCTGAAAGTAACACATGTTGCAGTTTTATTCTTCCATTCCAGATCCAAACGCTGAACCAGGAAGTCACAATCTGCAGCCCGGAAAATTTGTCCTTGTGAAAAGACACGTGAAACCTAGATTTGAAGGTCCTTATCAGGTTCTACTTACAACTCTGACTTCGGTGAAACTGGAAGGAGAATCAACATAGATAGGCACTGCAAGAGGGTTCCTACACTCCTGATACATATCATTTTTCATATAAGTGGAGTGCAAATGCAGCAACTCAATCTGACTCCACCACACTATTGGGCCGACTTGACAATGACCAAAGAGTTGCATCCCACGTTTTGACAACTCTTCCAGTGCCCAAGTGACTACCTTTAAATTTGTCTACTGTAACATAGTGAATTGTCCCGAGATGCCAAAACAATGGCTTATGTATGGGGATGACAATTCAATGCACACATGTGCGACGGATGACTACTGGGGGAACAATTGTGACTATTGGAGAGCAGTCGGATGGAACACAGGGACTGACTGGGACTATAGACCACAGAGTGCCAATAGAAGAAAAGACAATACCGACAAATCCCTACTACAGAGAATGACAATTAGATGTTGTGTAGTCCCCTGTGTAAAGAAAACAATAATCTCCACTGTAGAGGTCACATTCCAAACAGGGACAATGTATGTGGATATTGAACCTACTATTTCAGCTTATCTGAACCAAATTGATACATGAGACCCAAGCATTCCCCCATGAGAACAACTATCCTGTATGCCAATGGTGCAAGTGCAAACCCAGCAGAGTAGGACTAATATAGAAGTCCCAGGTAAAGGACAAGTCTGAGTACAAAGGGGGGTGGTTCACTAGGAGCCGCTCATCTCAAATCAGTGAAGCATCCCATACCTGTTTTTTATTTTTCCCGCCTGAGCCTGGGACTATTAGGCAGAACGCACCATAGGTTGAGATGTCGTGTACAGCCACAAATATCTTTTAGGGTGGAATTGATAGGGATGACCCTTATGTTTCTAATGACTGATCAATATACTAATTCTAATATGCCATTGCTGCTGGAAAAATATATCTGTTACCTACCCTTTAACCCATATACATCAGAATGCTATCTTCTCGTGACTCCGAATATAGGCCTTGAGATGACTCCATGCGGGAGTAGAAAGACTAAATATTTGACGAACAGAGAACTTCTGCCAAGATATTATTGGACACTAGATATGCTAATATAAACAGACACAATAATCAAACAACCAATAAAAATGTAACATGCTAATTGTGATGTCATAACTAACCCTCCTCTTTTTCCAAATGTAAAAACCAAATTTACTTCCTGTAATAAACAGAACTCTTTGGGGAACAGCTGAGTTTCCTGCTAAGGAAGAGTGTATACCAGCATCCTGTGTACTGTATATTTTCTTATGTCGGCACTTAGCAAAATATATAGCAGCACAGTCAATCACATTTGCAAGCCTCTCCTCAGTCCATCCTTATCAGGTGGACTCACAGGCAGGTCTGCATTCGGCTTCCCATTACAACTCGGGAGTAATTTATCAGTGAAAGAGGAATCTGCTCTTTTGGCCTTACCGGTTTCTAATGTGACCCTCACTGATTCAGCTATGAAAGACATGCTTATTCTACAACACAAATCCTTATTGTTAGATATGCAAGCACTGAAATATCTGGAATGGGAAATAGAGTTGATTAGAGATGAGCGAAGTTATTGTGATTCGATTTCTCACGAACTTCTTGGCTCGACAATTGCTGACTTTAGCCTGCATAAATTAGTTCAGCTTTCAGGTGCTCAGGTGGCCTGTAAAATGTGGATAAAGTCCAAGGAGACTCTCCCAGGACTGTATCCATCTTTTCCAGCCCACCGGAGCACCTGAAAGCTGAACTAATTTATGCAGGCTAAAGTCAGCAACTGCCGAGCCGAGAAGTTTGTGACTAATCGAATCACTGTAACTTCGCTCATCTCTAGAGTTGATCATTTAGAGGTGAAATTTGGGGACTTTCCCACCTCCCAGAACTCCCTTATAGATGTGTCATTATGACCTGGATGATGAAATAACCTCCCTCAAAGCAAAAATGACCGACCGTGAGGACAGAGGGAGGTGAAACAATATTAAACTCCGCGGCATACCGGAGACTGTCTCCCCATCTGACATACTGGACTATGTTAGATTTCTACTTAAAGCGACACTGCCAGACTGCTCCGACCATGATCTTGAAATAGACAGTGCACACCGTGTCCTGCGCCCTAAACACCTGGCGGACATGGTTTAAGCGAGAGTGCATTTTTTCAAAAGAAGCTCAAAGAAGCTCTCATGAATGTCTCCAGAAAAAACAGAGGCCTGCCAGCTCCTTACCATAATGTCCTTTTGTTTACGGACTTGTCTGCGGTGACCCTGCAATTGCGCAGAGATCTGGCCCCATCTGGGAGGCATAAAATTGCCTCTTATACTGTTCAGAATGTAATATATTGCATGTTATTTCCTCTTGTTGTATTATGGTACTATTGATAACCAGTCTAAACATTATTGGTCTTAATAGCCCTATGCATAGATCTCATTTATGGAAGGAGGTTAGGCCTCTACAGTGCGATGTCCTTTGCGTTCAGGAAACGCATTTGTTGCCAGTAGATGATGTCAGACTCTCTCACAGATCCTTCTCTCATTTATATCAGTCTCACTTTCATAACAAAGTGAGAGGGGTAGCCATTGCTATTAAAAATACGGTTGCCTTTACCCAAATAGCTGTTCACTCAGACTCTCTAGGGAGATTTCTAATCTTGGTCTGCTCTATTAAAAGGGTATTCCAGGCAAAAACTTTTCTTTATATATCAACTGGCTCCGGAAAGTTAAACAGATTTGTAAATTACTTCTATTAAAAAATCATAATCCTTCCAATAGTTATTAGCTTCTGAAGTTTTCTGTCTAACTGCTCAATGATGATGTCACGTCCCGGGAGCTGTGCATGATGGGATAATATCCCCATAGGAACTGCACAGCTCCAGGGATGTGACATCATCATTGAGCAGTTAGACAGAAAACAACAACTCAACTTCAGAAGCTAATAACTATTGGAAGGATTAAGAATTTTTAATCAAAGTAATTTACAAATCTGTTTAACTTTCCGGAGCCAGGTGATATATAAAAAAAAGTTTTGGCCTGGCATACCCCTTTAATATTAGCCATTAATCTCTCCTGTTCCTATGAAAAAGTAATATACATGGGCAATGGCACTTAATCTAGCTTTCTCTCTAAATGGCAATGCTGGCTTGTTTCTACTTATTATACCTAAACTTTGATTAACTTGTGAGAACCAAAATCTTTCTATGTGTATCAGTATTTATACTTTGGCTATTGGACCTTTGTTTATATTTAGCATTTTATGCATTTTCCTTTGCAGGCAGTGCAGAAAGAAAACTGTTATATATTCTTAAGCTCTTGTGGTTATGTTAAGAGCTGTATGCGTTATACTACTACTGTGTTACTTGCACATTGTTGTGCTATTGTTTGATTTACAGGATCTCCTGGGTTTTGTACTTTGTGTTATAAAAATTTTATAAAACCTATTGTTTAAAAAAAAAAAAAGCTCTCCTATGTGCATTTAGCATATATATAATGAAGTGCCCATAGATTTCAGAAGCAGTATTCCAAAAAAGTAACTGTCTGACCAGTTTATATTAATTTACTTCTATAAACTACATTGGAAGGATAATGTATTACATTTTTCTATACAAGGGGATTGTGCAAAGATAAATAAAACATTTTATCGAGGAGTATGTATTTGGGGAATCAATATGAAACATAACACATAATAAAAATCATTATATCTTGGTCACAAATAAACCTAGTTATTGAAAATGATTGCTAAAGGCCATAATCAATCCGCTATAACATACCTACTCCAAAGTTTTATTTCCACCACTAAAACAACCAACTTTAGACCAGCTGGAATAATAAACTATTGGGTCAATGTGTATCCTATTTACTGTCATCGCACAAGGAAAAATGTTGTAGGAACATCCTTCAGTGCACCAATAATTATATGAGAAGTGATGTTGAATAAAACAGTAAAACAATAATCCAATGTTACCAGTTATATGTCTGTACTCTAATATTAAAACAGATAGGAACCAAACTTTCTGAACTGTATATATAACGGCCTTTCTGGGTAGTATGTAATAAAGAGCATGTGGTTTATAACTAGCACTATTCTGTTACTTTCCCTGACCTCAGATCAGCAAAATGTTGGATTTTTTTTTACATTGCATGGGTCATCCATTTATCCTGTCAAACATTAGAAAGAAAATATATAAGTATTATCAGTTTCAGATGTTTCCCATATTCTCAGAACATATATTTCCTCGTTGTTTAGAACATGTAAAACAAGAAAACTGTGATCATTTTGTCAATTTTTTACCTCTTTGGACAACCTGTTCATTTACCTAATGTTCAGCCATTTGTAATGGATTTGTAATTCTGGAGAAACAAAATTATTGAAAAAAGACAGATAGATGGGCATATATACATATAGAGACAATTACCCATAATAATAGTTCACCGTTAAAGGGGTACTCCAGTGGAAAACCTTTTTTTTTTTTTAATCAACTGGTGCCAGAAAGTTAAATAGATTTGTAAATGACTTCTATTAAAAAATCTTAACCCTTCCAGTACTTATTAGCTGCCAAATACTGCAGAGGAAATTCTTTTCTTTTTGGAACACAGAGCTCTGTGCTGACATCATGCCCACAGTGCTCTCTGCTGAGACCTCTGTTCATTTTAAGAACTGTCCAGAGTAGGAGAAAATCCCCATAAAATACATATGCTGTTCTAAAAAGTTCCTAAAATGGACAGAGATGTCAGCAGAGAGCACTGTGGTCATGATGTCAGCAGAGAGCACTGTGTTCCAAAAAGAAAATAATTTCCTCTGTAGTATTCAGCAGCTAATAAGTACTGAAAGGATTAAGATTTTTTAATAGAAGTAATTTACAAATCTGTTTAAAGCGGTTATCCAGGAACAAAACTTTTTTTTATATATCAACTGGCTCCAGAAAGTTAAACAGATTTGTAAATGACTTCTATTAAAAAATCTTAATCCTTTCAGCACTTATGAGCTTCTGAATTTAAGGTTGTTCTTTTCTGTCTAAGTGCTCTATGATGACACCTGTCTCGGGAACCGCCAAGATTAGAAGAGGTTTGCTATGGGGATTTGCTTCCAAACAGGGCGTTTCCCGAGACAGGTGTCATCAGAGAGAACTTAGACAGAAAAGAACAACCTTAACTTCAGAAGCTCATAAGTACTGAAAGGATTAGGATTTTTTAATAGAAGTAATTTACAAATCTGTTTAACTTTCTGGAGCCAGTTGATATATATATAAAAAAGTTTTTTTCCTGGATAACCCCTTTAACTTTCTGGCACCAGTTGATTTAAAAAAAAAAAAAAAAAGTTTTTCACCGGAGTACCCCTTTAATGCTTTGTGATCTCCTAGATTTTCAGTGACATTAGAAGGCGGTTCTGTTGTCCTACCCAAGAGTTACGTCCACTTAGCGAAGACACCTACATGTATTAAAGGAGTGGTCTGTAGTCTGGCTAAAAACAATTTATCCCCTATCCACAGGATAGGGGATAAATGTCTGATCACGGGGAGTCTGACCGCTGGGACCCCCCATGATCTCTGGACCGGCACCCTGGCTCTCTGAGAGGAGCACATGCTGCAGACGGCACATGCTCTAATCATTTTCTATGGGAGTGCTGAAGAGACCTGAGTACTACCGTCTGTAGCACGCACTCCTCTCAAAAATATGGGACACCTGCCAGGAGATCGTGAGGGGGGGGGGGGTGTCCCATCGGTTTGACCCAACCCCCCTGTGAACAGTCACTTATCCCTTATCCTGTGGATAGGGGATAAAGTGTTTTTTGCCTTACTGCATCTTTAAGTGTTTACAATCCCCTATGTTCATTTTCAGCTGCCAAAATTGTGCATTGTGGTTTATAGGAGTGAAGTGTCTCAATATATACTATATAGACAGTAATAACCTGGATTCCTATACCCGCTAAAGTTAATGGCAGGTTTTCCTCCCTCAGAATACAGTAATTCTTCACACTTAATTCCATTGTAATTTTCTGGTAAGATTAATACTTTGGCATATGCCTGCCTGTGCACTAAAAAATAAAAGATAGCACACTCACTTCCCCTGCACAGGGATGTATATGCAGTATTTTATTTTTCATTATCCATTTGGGACACATCATCAGTGAATCCATACATTATTACTAGACAATAATGGGAATCAGAATCAAATGTGCCCTCCAAGGCAGGATAAAAGACACAATTGTTAATTCTTCATGGTAAATGTAAATTGATTAAACACAAATGAAAATATGACACATTCCATAATTTTTAACAATGACATGACATATACAATAATTCCATATCCTGTAATGACTAGGACTCTGATTGGCATATCTAATATCTGATTGGCATATCTAATTTAAATGGGCACTGTCAGATACAAAAACTTTTGATATGTTGTAAAGCATGAAAAACCAATAGGTTTTGCAATTGCTTTCATTAGAAACTTTTCAGTATTTCATACTGAAAAAGCCAGTCAAACAACTAAACCCCCCCCCCCCCGCATGCTAGTCCTGCTGTGTCCATGCATCATCACCTATGTCATGGACACACTCCCTTGATTGACAGCTGTCAGCTTGTGTTCCGCTACTGTCAGTGAGGACAAGCTGGGAGTTGTAGTTTTGCTAATGCTAGGGGAGATGTGAGCAGACAGCATACTGAGGGAGGGGGCGGAGACCTGCACAGTGAGGCCACACCCCCTCCCTCTGCGAGGAATTCAGACTAGTGGGCTAAATTAAAAGTGTAATAAAAAAAATAAAGGTGCTAGACACATAAAAATTAGATTTACATGGTCAGGATTAGATACTAGTGATATATATATATATTAAAAAAAATTGTTGGATCTGGCGGGTATGCTTTAACCTCTATATATTATCTGTTTTTGGGTACATTAAAGTACAACATGGGAAAAGATTGTGTCTAAATGTATATGTTAGGATTTTTTTTGTGTGTTAGAACTTTATAGCATACTATACTTTTAAAGTGCTTATTATTTTGTCAGTTGCTAAGTCTATTGGTTGGGAAGTCCATTTCCGTTAAGCAGTCTATATTAGGGTTTTTGGGATTTTAGTATGTGGGGAAACTTATTATATAAAAGAAAAATTATTTACAGTTTGTATAACAGTAAACATCTATTTGATGATACTGTTGAATGGACGAAGCTATGTGTTTGGTGCAACTGTCTGGGTTGTACTAGGTGGCTGCTAGCAATTTGTAAATAAAAGGGTTTAAGTGGTACTAATAATAGGCATTATTGTTTGATGGGTCATTGTTGTATGGGCATTACAATGTGACCCTATAGTATAATCAGTGTGCAAGAGAGATTTGGGAGGAAAAATATTGTGGTTTACTAGATGGGACTAGTAGGTTGCACATTTGTAAACAGGAAAGATGACTTTTTGAATGTTGAAAAATATTAAGACTGACTCTTACCAGACTCTATAGTAGGATGTTAGATCGCAAGACACAATCTTACGTTTAGCCCTAGTTTCTCTAAACTACAGAACCCCTTTAATAAGACACGTTCAGCTACAGTAAAAAGGTGATTCCTTGCTTTCTTGGAGATTTAAACATGCACTAAATAACCTTACCAAGACTCAGATGGATTGGATTGTCTGCTAGTAACATCTGTAATTTTACAAATCATAGTGAATTCATTCAATATGTTACCTCTTACAGAAAACACATTAGTTATTTCGGATCGCTGGAAATTGAACCAGAATGCAAATTGAACACTGCTTAATGATTGGTAATGGAGCTTAATGTAATTGAATTGATCTATGCCAATCCACAGCACCCAATTTCTTCCACAATTACACATGGCAAGAATGCTTCAAATCATTCCCATCCGAAGATTGATTCAGATTTAAAGAGATCTAAAAAGTTTTAGAGAGAGCAATTTCAGATAAGAAACAACATAAAAATGTCAAACTTCTCTCGACTTTGCTTGAGTTCTGCCAAAGAAATATTGCATTAACAAAGACTGCCCAGAAAATATTGTTCATCAGTAGCCTGACCACAGACAGATGTGCAGGCATGCTCAAAGCCACCAATGAAATTAGATTAGATTAAAAGACTGCCAAATATCCAGATGCTGCTATGGAAGAGAAAAAAAATATATTTTATATCTTGGCATGCAGATCTAGTGACTGCTATCCAAATGCAGACAAAAAAATGTGGTGTGAAATGAATGAATGATTACTTTTCCCTCATGCGAACACATTTCATTCAAATAATCATGCAAGTATTCACTGAAGATATGGAGTAAAAAAAATACAAAAAAGAGAGTTATACTGCATAGAACTGGAGGTAAAACAACATTTTAATATACATGGTAAATACTTAAATGAGTGTAACTGGCTATATTTTTTTTTAGAAGTAATGCAGTTCTGAACAGATTATGTTCATTGTTGAAAATAAAAAGAAGTAGCCAACAAATGCCAATGTAGGTCTTGTGTTGGGAACAAGTAAGCACTTAAATCCAGCTCACCTAACAGCTCCTGATCCACACCTCTGCAAGGATAAGGTCTGGCCCAGGCCCGGAAGAAAGGATATCAAGCTCGGTGTGTGATACAATGGTAGCACATCCAATAAAAATCACAACGGAACACTCAGCAACATCTAAACTCACCTTGTGTTGACTGCATAAAAAATAAAAAAACACTGCATAGCAAGAAGTGTACAATGGCGCCTACAAGGACACATGGACAAAGATTGTGCTGATAAAGTGGATTTACAGATTGCAATGTTTCATAAATCATGGCTCTATCAACCAACGGTATTATCCATTTTCACCACATTTGTTTCTGTCCATCATGTCTTGCGTGTCTCTTGCTAATTTGGGAACTTCATGAAGTCATCACATACATTCATGCTATGCCTTTACCCTAATATAGGTCTACTATATCCTGTGTTCCATTGGATTGTCTCTATTTTGCCTCTCATGACAGACCATAATTTTGCCTACTCCTCTACTGTTTTGGTTATCTAGTACAAACTTGGCATGTCTATCTTCTCTTCCTTCTAGCTACCACCCTAGAAGGTAATTTTAGACCACACTTTCACTATACTCTACAGTTTTGACCATTTGTGTAGGTGTCAAAGGCTGGGTTCACATGGCCAAAAAATGTGCAAAAAGTCTGCAGGAAAAACAGGTGCAGACATTCCGCTAAATTTTTACCTGTGTGAACATACCCTTATACTGGGACTCCCTTAGATTTCAAACCTCATTTTAGCCTGTAACAGTTCTACGTGGTACTAAATAATTTATTCCCCCTACTAGGCTGTAAAGAAGTTGATGTGTAATTGATTATTAAAACATGTGTCACCGGTCAAATGTGCCTAAAGACAATACATAGAGAAAACTTGCCCCCATACACATTGCAAAGGAATAAAAAATGTCACAAAGGGATTGAAGATGTAGTACAATAAAAGTGAATAGAACCAATGAAACCTGCAATGAGGGGACAAACAAAAGCAGTAACCTACTTGAAGATTATCAGTAACCTACTTGAAGATGTCTTCCAACTACTGGATCCCATGAAAATGTAATTCTGTCATTTATTTTTATCTTTAAAGAGTACCTGTCATCAAAAAATATTTTTTAAACTAACTAAGATTATATTCCCTAACTACTCCTAACACCCCTCATGCTCATAAATTTTTTATTCCAAGCTATAAAAAGCTCTGTATACCTTTCCCTTTGCTTATATTTTGTAAGTTCCCAGCAGGAGAAAGTGGGCGTTCCCCAGCAGGTGCAACATCACTGAAGCCTGCGAGAGCTGTGCCCTGCCATTCCCCACACGCACTTCTGAGTCCGATCTCCTGCCAGGCCGACCACCAAACTAACTGTTTGACTTGCCACCTAGTGGCCGTTTTTCCAATTACATTAAAAAACATATAAAGCTTGGGAATTTTAACCCCTTCAGGACCAAGCCCATTTTGGCCTTAAGGACCAGAGCGTTTTTTGCACATCTGACCACTGTCACTTTAAACATTAATAACTCTGGAATGCTTTTAGTTATCATTCTTATTCCGAGATTGTTTTTTCGTGACATATTCTACTTTAACGTAGTGGTAACATTTTTTGGTAACTTGCATCCTTTCCTTGTGAAAAATCCTAAAATTTGATGAAAAATTTGAAAATTTTGCATTTTTCTAACTTTGAAGCTCTCTGCTTGTAAGGAAAATGTATATTACAAATAAAAAAAAATTTATTCACATATACAATATGTCTACTTTATGTCTGCATCATAAAAGTGACGAGTTTTTACTTTTGGAAGACACCAGAGGGCTTCAAAGTTCAGCAGCAATTTTCCAATTTTTCACAAAATTTTCAAACTCACTATTTTTCAGGGACCAGTTCAGGTTTGAAGTGGATTTGAATGGTCTTCTTATTAGAAATACCCCACAAAAGACCCCATTATAAAAACTGCACCCCCCAAAGTATTCAAAATGACATTCAGTCATCATTTTAACCCTTTAGGTGTTTCACAGGAATAGAAGCAAAGTGAAGGAGAAAATTCACAATCTTCATTTTTTACACTCGCATGTTCTTGTAGACCCAATTTTTAAATTTTTACAAGGGGTAAAAGGAGAAAATGTATACTTATATTTGTAGCCTGATTTCTCTCGAGTAAGCACATACCTCATATGTCTATGTTAAGTGTTCGGCGGGCGCAGTAGAGGGCTCAGAAGGGAAAGAGCGATAAGGGGATTTTGGAGAGTACGTTTTTCTGAAATGGTTTTTGGGGGGCATGTTGCATTTAGGAAGCCCCTATGGTGCCAGAACAGCAAAAAACCCTCACATGGCATACCATTTTGGAAACTAGACCCCTTGAGGAACATAACAAGGAATAAAGTGAGCCTTAATACCCCACAGGTGTTTCACGACTTTTGCATATGTAAAAAAAAAATATTTTTTTTCACTAAAATGTGTGTTTCCCCCCAAATTTCACATTTTTCCAAGGGTTAATAGCAGGAAATACCCCCCAATATTTGTAACCCCTTCTCTTCTGAGTATGGAGGTACCCCATAAGTTGACCTGAAGTGCACTATGGGCGAACTACAATGCTCAGAAGAGAAGGAGTCATATTTGGCTTTTTGAGAGCAAATTTTGCTCGGGGGGCATGTCGCATTTAGGAAGCCCCTATGGTGCCAGAACAGCAAAAAATACCCACATGGCATACCATTTTGGAAACTAGACCCCTTGAGGAATGTAATAAGGAATAAAGTGAGCCTTATTACCCCACAGGTGTTTCACGACTTTTGCATATGTAAAAAAAAAAAAAAAATTTCCACTAAAATGTGTGTTTCCCCCCTAATTTCACCTTTTTGCAAGGGTTAATAGCAGAAAATACCCCCCAAAATTTGTAACCCCATCTCTTCTGAGTATGGAGGTACCCCATAAGTTGACCTGAAGTGCACTATGGGCGAACTACAATGCTCAGAAGAGAAGGAGTCATATTTGGCTTTTTGAGAGCAAATTTTGCTCGGGGAGCATGTCGCATTTAGGAAGCCCCTAAGGTGTCAGAACAGCAAAAAAAACCACACATGGCATACCATTTTGGAAACTAGACCCCTTGAGGAACGTAACAAGGGGTACAGTGAGCATTTGCCCCCCACTGGTGTCTGACAGATCTTTGGAACAGTGGGCTGTACAAGTTTTCATTTTCATGGACCACTGTTCCAAAGATCCGTCAGACACCTGTGGGGGGTAAATTCTCACTGCACCCCTCATTACATTCCGTGAGGGGTGTCGTTTCCGAAATGGGGTCACATGTGGGTTTTTTTTTTTTTTGCGTTTGTCAAAACCGCTGTAACAATCAGCCACCCCTGTGCAAATCACCTCAAATGTACATGGTGCGCTCTCCCTTCTGGGCCTTGTTGTGCGCCCCCAGAGCACTTTGCGCTCACATATGGGGTATCTCTGTAGTCGGGAGAAATTGCGTTACAAATGTTGGGGGGCTTTTTTCCCTTTTACCTCTTGTGAAAATGTAAAGTATAGGGCAACATCAGCATGTTAGTGTAAAAAATAAAAAATTTTTACACTAACATTCTGGTGTAGACCCCAACATTTCCTTTTCATGAAGGGTTAAAGAAGAAAATACCCCCCAAACCTTGTAACACAATTTCTCCCGAGTACGGCGATACCCCATATGTGACCCTAAACTGTTGCCCTGAAATACGACAGGGCTCCAAAGTGAGAGCGCCATGTGCATTTGAGGCCTAAATTAGGGATTTGCATAGGGGTGGACATAGGGGTATTCTACGCCAGTGATTCCCAAACAGGGTGCCTCCAGCTGTTGCAAAACTCCCAGCATGCCTGGACAGTCAACGGCTGTCCGACAATACTGGGAGTTGTTGTTTTTCAACAGCTGGAGGCTCTGCTTTGGAAACAGTGGTGTACCGGATGTTCTTATTGGGGGAGGGGGGCTGTTTAGGGGTATGTGTATATGTAGTGTTTTTAACTTTTTATTTTATTTTGTGTTAGTGTAGTGTAGTGTTTTTAGGGTACAGTCACATGGGCGGGGGGTTACAGCGAGTTTCCCAGCGCAAAATTTGCTGCATCTCAAGATGCGAGAAACCCACTGTAAAAGCCTCGCCCATGTGAATGTACCCTGTACATTCACGGGGGTGGCGGGGAGGGGGGGCTTGCATCAGCTGTTGCAAAACCACAACTCCCAGCATGCATGGTCTGTTAGTGCATGCTGGGAGTCATAGTTTTGCAACAGCTGGAGGCACACAGGTTAGGAAACACTGAGTTAGAAACAGACAATGTTTCCCAACCAGTGTGTCTCCAGTTGTTGCAAAACTACAACTCCCAGCATGCCCAGACAGCTGAAGGGCATGCTGGGAGTTGTAGTTCAGCAACATCTGAAGGGCCAGATGTTGCTGAACTAAAACTCCCAGCATGCCTGGACAGTCAGTGCATACTGGGAGTTGTAGTTTTGCAACAGCTGGAAGAGCACAGATTGGAGACCATTATACAATGGTCTCCAAACTGGGGCCCTCCAGATGTTGCAAAACTACAACTCCCAGCATGCATGGTCTTTTAGTGCATGCTGGGAGTTATAGTTTTGCAACAGCTGGAGGCACACAGGTTAGGAAACACTGAGTTAGAAACAATGTTTCCCAACCAGTGTGTCTCCAGCTGTTGCAAAACTACAACTCCCAGCATGCCCAGACAGCTGAAGGGCATGCTGGGAGTTGTAGTTCGGCAACATCTGAAGGGCCAGATGTTGCTTAACTAAAACTCCCAGCATGCCTGGACAGTCAGTGCATGCTGGGAGTTGTAGTTTTGCAACAGCTGGAAGAGCACAGATTGGAGACCATTATACAATGGTCTCCAAACTGGGGCCCTCCAGATGTTGCAAAACTACAACTCCCAGCATGCCCGGACAGCCAAAGGCTGTCTAGGCATGCTGGGAGTTGTAGTTTTCAGACTCCTAGAAGCAGCAGTGAAGATCTTCACTGCTGCCTCTGAGGACCACATACTTACCCGTCGCTGCTCGTCCACGTGGCCGGTCCCGCGCTGCTCCTCGGTCCCGCCGCTGGATCAGGTAAGTCCGCCGGTCCCCTCGTGTCCCCCCCCCCTATCCTGCAGGTCCCCGCGAGCCCCTGCAGCGCTTCGTCCCCCGTTCTGCCCGACTTCCAGGGGAGGGCAGTGCGGGGGATCTGAACTTTCACCCCAGATCACTGTGATTGGTCCACAGGGACCAATCACAGTGATCGCTGACCAGGACCATCAATTGATGGTCCTGGGGGTGAAGCAGAAGTTGTCCCCTGCTGGAAACAGCGGGACTTCTGCCAGTTAACCCGTGCGATGCTGCGCATCGCCGGGTTAACTGAATGTCATTTATAAACGCCGGGATGCGCGAACGCACTGCACAACCCGGCGTTTATATATGACATTCTGCGGGAAGGGGTTAACAGCAAGTAAATAGTGAAGTGTCCTATAATTACATAAGGAACAATATATTAAATGTTTAGTTTGGTGACAGGTACTCCTTAATAAAAATAAGATCCATAACAAGAATAGTCTAATTTGAAATATCGTTGGTTGCTTTTCCAAATTTCTACACTCTGGGCTAATATTTAAAAATTGTTTTCCTGTTAATCACTATGGGGTAAAAATGGGAATCCATATCGGAAGACATGATCAACACGCCTCTATTATAATAAGTCCCTTAGTATACAGGACACTTACTATTTTAATCTAATGATGATTTGGAAAGTAAATGGAACTGCTAAAAATAGTTAAAGGGGTACTCTTTTTTAATCAACTGGTGAAGTTAAACAGATATGTTAATTATTTCTATCAAAAAAAATCTTAATCCTTCCAGTACTTATTAGCTGCTGAATACAACAGAGGGAATTCTCTTCTTTTTGGATTTCTTTTCTGTCTGTCCACAGTGCTCTCTGCTGACACCTATGTCCATTTTAGGAACTGTCCAGAGCAGCGAATGTTTGCTATGGGGATTTCCTCCTGCTCTGGACAGTTCCTGATACAGACAGAGGTGTCAGCAGAGAGCACTGTGGACAGACAGAAAAGAAATCCAAAAAGAAAAGAATTTCCTCTGTAATATATAGCAGCTGATAAATACTGTAAGGACTGAGATTTTTTAATAGAACTCATTTACAAATCTGTTTAACTTTTTGGTACCAGTTGATTAAAACAAACAGTTTTCCACCATAGTACCCCTTTAAAGGCTATGGACAAAAATGCTCCAAAGTAAAAATGTTTTCAGGAATAAAAGTGCTAATAGTTTATTTTTATTCATTAACAAAATGGAAAGTGAATGAGCGGATATAAATTTTATCATATGATATCAAAACAGCAACAGTTCTTCTGTGTACATTTAAAGATAAAAAGAGAAAAAAAGGAACATAATAGCGCCCCTGGTGAAGTACGTTAGGCACAGGTAGGGAGATGCTGGTAATAACACTGACCCTGTGGTGTTGCGCTCAGAGCACAACATCTGATATCGCATATATCATAGAATGGGATTCTGCAGCTTGATTCCCCCTGATCCCAGGCAGCGTCTGGTCCGGTAATGGTATAGGCAGCAGAAGAAACAAAAACAGAACTTATTCCAAGTGCCAGATCCCTTGAGGTAGTCAGTTTTTAGTGAGAGCCTGCTGGGGCAGAGAATACTCCAGCATCTAGGTTTTGATGGCGGTTCAGTACTTCCTGGATCCTACAGGCTCCCTCATGCATCGGCAGACAGGCCATACACTTGCCATAGGCCTATGGCAAGTGTATGGCCTGTCTGCCGATGCATGAGGGAGCCTTTAGGATCCAGGAAGCACTGACCTCGCCATCAAAACCTAGATGCTGGAGTATTCTCTGCCCCAGCAGGCTCTCACTAAAAACTGACTACCTCAAGGGATCTGGCGCTTGGAATAAGTTCCATTTTTGTTTCTTCTGCTGCCTATCTGTGTACATTTACACACTGTCAAGGAATTACTATGTTTATAGTCAATTTTAGCATTGACCAATGATACCAAACGGGTGAGAATGATCATTTTCATACATAGGCCTCACAAGGCACTTCTGAATACATGACAAATGCAAGAATCAGAAGCACACACATCATTTTAACTCATATTTGACATCAGTAGCACAGTTATCAAGTTCTAAGTAAAGCCCAGCAGTAGGTGTATTATTTGGTCAATAAGACATACTGCATCCTGGTTGTTAAGAGATAACATTTGCAGTAGTGATGCAGTAGGTTACCTTATATGTTCTTCATTGGTCCACAAAATTACAAAAGAAATTATATGACTGTTCACATTTATCTACACTTACTCTCTTTTATGACAGAACTCATATGTCTATATAAAATCTGTATAGCAGGTAGATCATTCACATAAGAACCATTTAGCTAAGTAGTAAGAACCAGCTAGGATAACTTCCTTTTTTTCCATAACTTTCCATTCCCCATCTTCAGTCTTTATCTTGGACATTATGTTAACTTGATCTGGTTCTAAAAAAGAAAGTTATGGAAAATGTGTTACATATTCCATCAGATAATTTGGCGTAATTCCGGAAGGAGAGAGCCTAATAGTGTTCCAATCTGCAGTGTCCACAAACCATCTTGCAAACTAATTTGTGGTCAATAAGCACAAGGATAGTTCATAGTACTGTCCATCACAATGATGAGCCTTGTATAAAACTTTAATAGGATTAATAAAAAAAAATGTATTCGTATCTGCCAGGATCACCAACGACTTATTGGTCTCCATCTGGAAAAATAAATTTCTTTCATTACTTAGGAACTGAGCTTTTAACATTTGGGTTTCAATGATATGGGATACTGCAATGCCATAAGACATCTGCAAGGATGCTGAATTTTAAAATATGAAGATAAGGATGATGTTTTTTTTTTTTATAAAAAATGAAAATTTAATCAGAGACTTGATGCCCTCTTAAGAATATACTTTATGAGTCTTTTTTTATATACGGTGGACGCATCATAGACACCGGTGAAATTGTCAACAGCCCGTCGAAAGATGCGCTTATCTTTTAATTTCTCCTTATATTTCTAATAACAAGGAATGATATCTAATATGAGGAGTACCACTGAAGTGTCAACCATGGATAAGTTGAACGTTGCAGTCAATCAAGCTTTGTATTGTCTGGAATATTATTATCACTGTGCATTCCTATTCACCGAGAACATCTCATATAAAAGATTTGTTCTTTAATTCAAATAGCTTTAAGTATTAGCATAATCTAAGCATAAATATTCAAACATGTAAAAAAAAAGTTTATAGGAATTTTTTGTTTTTTTATTTTTAGAATATATTTTGGTATATATACTTCAAACAGCATCCAAACTGTAAAATTTACTTTACTACATTAGGGCTTAAATAAAACAATTGACACATGGGGGATTTAGTAAGTTACAGATTGAAAAACGCCAAATGGAATAAGAATTTTGCGATTTCTCATTGATTTACAGCTAACATCTGGCCGCAGCAGTTTTTGGCCGAAAAAACGCCACACTGCAGAATTGGCGTTTAAAAAAAAAAGTAGAAACTTACGATGGGTCGTTTGGAACGAATTACCATCGTATGTTGAGGGACCACTGTATATAAAAACTTCAGAAGAAAAATGAAAGTCAGCACTCACCACATCTTCAGAGTATCTTCTTTTATTGTCAAATACTCACATCTTTTATTGTCTTTTATTGTCCTGTCCTGTTTATGATGTGTGTATTTGACAATAAAAGATGATACTCTAAATATTTTCTTCTGAAGCTTTTCAGAATTTGACAATATGCCATTTTATTCTTACAAATATGATGCACCCAAAGCTGGACCTCTTAAGGACCCAGGGCGTATGGATACGCTCTCACACCCTGGGCCTTAAGGACCCAGGGCGTATCCATACGCCCTGGCGTTTTCCGGTCCCTGCCGCACGCCGGGCAGAGATCGGAAGTGGATGCCTGTTGAAATGCTTCAGCAGGCATCCAGGGCAAACGCCGAGGGAGGCCATGTCTGCCCCCTATGTCGGCGATCGCCACAAATCGCGAGGGAAATTGCCCCTGCGATCTGCGGTGATACCGGGCTGATCGGGTCTCTGGGACCCGACCGCCCAGTAATTTTGCATGATCCCGGTTGTCACAGACAGCCAGGACCATGCTGAAGTATAGGAGCGAGGTGGCAAGCCTGCCACCTTCTCCTATCCCCTGCGATTCTTCGGTATGCTAACCGACCAATCACAGAGGGGGGCGGTTACTTCCTCCCGCTCTGCCTGGCCCCTGGAAGTCTGGAGAGAACGGGAGGAAGACCGGAGAACGCGGCGGGGGACAGGGGAGTCCTGGGGACTGGCCCCCGGTACTTACCTCGTCCCTGAAGACCCGCATCCCGGCGGCGGAGGCTACAGGTGAGTTGATCTTTGGCGGCGACGCGGGACCTTTGCAGCAGTCCAGACCGCCGTAAAGCGATCTGGACTGCTCCATCTGGTCCCCTTACAAAACAACTCCCAGCATGCCCAGACAGCCCTTGGCGACTGGACATGCTGGGAGTTGCAGTTTTGCAACATCTGAAGGTCCACAGTTTGGAGACCATTGTGCCCTTCCAGATGTTGCAAAACTACACATCCTCAGCATGCCCTTACTTTCCAGGCATGCTGGGAGTTGTAGTTCTGTAACATCTGGCCCTTCAGATGTTGCAGAACTACAACTCCCAGCATGCCTGGACAGTTTTGGCATACTGGCAGTTGTAGTTTTGCAACATCTGGAAGGGCACAGATTGTGAACAACTGTATTAGTGGTCTGCAAACTGTAGTCCTCCAGATGTTGCAAAACTACAACTCCAAGCATGCTGGGAGTTGTAGTTCGTCAACATCTGGCTCTAAAGATGTTACCGAACTACTACTTCCAGCATGCCTGAGAATGTTTGGGAGTAGTGGTTTTGCAACAACTGGAGGCACACTAGTTAGGAAACATTGTCTGTTTCCTAACTCAGTGTTTCCCAACCCGTGTGCCTCCAGCTGTTGTAAAATTATAACTACCAGCATGCACTGATAGACTGTGCATGCTGGGAGTTTTTGTTTTGCAACAGCTGGAGGTCCCCCCCCCCCCTGTGAATGTACAGGGTACATTCACATGGGCAGGGGGCTTACAGTGAGTATCAGGCTGCAAGTTTGCAATGCAGCAAATTTTGTGCGGCAGCTCAAACCCGCAGCGGGAAACTCGCTGTAATCCCCCGACCGTGTGACTGCACCCTAAACACACAACACTACACTACACTACATTAACACAAAATAAAATAAAAAGTAAAAAAATGCTACATATAAACATATCCCTACACAGCCCCCCTCCCCAATAAAAATGAAAAACGTCTGGTACGCCACTGTTTCCAAAATGGAGCCTCCAGCTGTTGCAAAACAACAACTCCCAGTATTGCCGGACAGCCGTTGACTGTCCAGTTTTGCAACAGCTGGAGGCACCCTGTTTGGGAATCACTGGCGTAGAATACCTCTATGTCCACCCCTATGCAAATCCCTAATTCAGGCCTCAAATGCATATGGCGCTCTCACTTTGGAGCCCTGTCGTATTTCAAGGCAACAGTTTAGGGCCACATATGGGGTATCGCCGTACTTGGGAGAAATTGCCTAACAAATTTTGCAGGGCTTTTTCTCCTTTCACACCTTATGAAAAGGTGAAGTTGGGGTCTACACCAGCATGTTAGTGTAAAAGAATACATTTTTTACACTAACATGCTGGTGTTGCCCTATACTTTTCATTTTGACAAGAGGTAAAAGGGGAAAAAGCCCCCCAAAATTTGTAATGCAATTTCTCCTGAGTACGGAGATACCCCATATGTGGGCGCAAAGTGCTCTGGGGGCGCACAACAAGGCCCAGAAGTGAGAGTGCACCATGTACATTTGAGGTGATTTGCACAGGGGTGGCTGATTGTTACAGCGGTTTTGAAAATCGCAAAAAAAAAACACATGTGACCCCATTTCGGAAACTACACCCCTCACGGAATGTAATGAGGGTGCAGTGACAATTTACACCTCACTAGTGTCTGACAGACCTTTGGAACAGTGGGCTGTGCAAATAAAAAATTTTGTACAGCCCACTGTTCCAAAGATCTGACAGACACCAGTGGGGGGTAAATGCTCACTGTACCCCTTGTTACGTTCCTCAAGGGGTCTAGTTTCCAAAATGGTATGCCATGTGTTTTTTTTTTTTTTTTGCTGTCCTGGCACCATAGGGGCTTCCTAAATGCAACATGCCCCCCGAGCAAAATTTGCTCTCAAAAAGCCAAATATGACTCCTTCTCTTCTGAGCATTGTAGTTCGTCAGTAGTGCACTTCAGGTCAACTTATGGGGTACCTCCATACTCAGAAGAGATGGGGTCACAAATTTTGGGGGGTATTTTCTGCTATTAACCCCTGCAAAAATGTGAAATTTGGGGGGGGGGGAAACACACATTTTAGTGATTTTTTTTTTTTTTTTACGTATGTAAAAGTCGTGAAACCCCTGTGGGGTATTAAGGCTCACTTTATTCCTTGTTACGTTCCTCAAGGGGTCTAGTTTCCAAAATGGAATGCCATGTGTTTTTTTTTTTGCTGTTCTGGCACCATAGGGGCTTCCTAAATGCAACATGCCCCCGAGCAAAATTTGCTCTCAAAAAGCCAAATATGACTCCTTCTCTTCTGAGCATTGTAGTTCGCCCGTAGTGCACTTCAGGTCAACTTATGGGGTACCTCCATACTCAGAAGAGATGGGGTTACAAATTTTGGGGGGTATTTTCTGCTATTAACCCTTGCAAAAATGTGAAATTTGGGGGGGAAACACACATTTTAGTGAATTTGTTTTTTTTTTTTTACGTATGCAAAAGTCGTGAAACCCCTGTGGGGTATTAAGGCTCACTTTATTCCTTGTTACGTTCCTCAAGGGGTCTAGTTTCCAAAATGGTACGCCATGTGGGGTCTTTTTTTGCTGTCCTGGCACTATAGGGGCTTTCTAAATGCGACACGCCCCCGATCAAAATTTTCTCTCAAAAAGCCAAATATGACTCCTTCTCTTCTGAGCATTGTAGTTCGCCCGTAGTGCACTTCAGGTCAACTTATGGGGTATCTCCATACTCAGAAGAGATGGGGTTACAAATTTTGGCGGGTATTTTCTGCTATTAACCCTTGCAAAAATGTGAAATTTGGGGGGGGGAACACACATTTTAGTGAATTTTTTAAAAATTATTTTACATATGCAAAAGTCGTGAAACACCTGTGGGGTTTTAAGGCTCACTTAATTCCTTGTTATGTACCTCAAGGGGTCTTGTTTCCAAAATGGTATGGCATGTGTTTTTTTTTTTTTTTTTGCTGTTCTGGCACCATAGGGGCTTCCTAAATGCAACATGCCGCCCAAAAACCATTTCAGAAAAACTTACTCTCCAAATTCCCCTTGTCGCTCCTTCGCTTATAAGCCCTCTACTGTGCCCGCCGAACACTTTACATAGACATAAGAGGTATGTGCTTACTCGAGAGAAATTGGGCTACAAATATAAGTATAAATTTTCTCCTTTTACCCCTTGTAAAAATTCAAAAATTGGGTCTACAAGAACATACGAGTGTAAAAAATGAAGATTGTGAATTTTCTCCTTCATTTTGCTGCTATTCCTGTGAAACACCTAAAGAGTTAAAACCCTGACTAAATGTCATTTTGAATACTTTGGGGGTGCAGTTTTTATAATGGGGTCATTTGTGGGGTATTTCTAAGATGAAGACCCTTCAAATCCACTTCAAACCTGAACTGATCCCTGAAAAATAGTGAGTTTGGGAATTTTGAGAAAAATTGGAAAATTGCTGCTGAACTTTGAAGCCCTCTGGTGTCTTCCAAAAGTAAAAACTTGTCAATTTTATGATGCAAACATAAAGTAGACATATTATATATGTGAATAAAATTATTTTTTTTTTTTTGGAATAACCATTTTCCTTACAAACAGAGAGCTTCAAAGTTAGAAAAATGCTAAATTTTCAATTTTTTCATCAAATTATGGGATTTTGCACCAAGAAAGGATGCAAGTTACCAAAAAATGTACCACTATGTTAAAGTAAAATATGTCACAAAAAACTATCTTGGAATCAGAATGATAACTAAAAGCATTCCAGAGTTATTAATGTTTAAAGTGACAGTGGTCAGATGTTCAAAAAATGGCCGGGTCCTAAGGTATAAAATGGCCAGGTCCTTAAGAGGTTAAGATTAGTTGTTAGACATGCAATTTTTTGTGTGAAATGGACATTGAAAGAAGTAAATGTAAGTAAAAATCAATATGGAATTCAATATCCTCCTAGGTCAGTGATACAACAGCCTCCCATTCCACTTGCCACATTCCTGAGCAGCCACATGACAATCAAACACCGACAAAATTTTGAAGGGGGAAAGGGATACAAATATAAAGTCACAATTATTTACGCAATACTTAGGTATGCAAAAATTCCTCTTTACTGGGTTTTAAATTGCGTTTGTCACTTTAGAAAAAGTTGGTCGAGTTGGTGTGCCCTCTCTCTTCCTGTAAATTTATAATTATTTAGACTATTAACTGGCATGAACAATAGTTGAAATCTTATAAAAACATATATTTTAGCCTGTACCTTATGAAAAGTAATATTTTACGTAAATTGTGCCCCATGTACATATGTTATTTACAGTCTCTGAATTGGATGAGGGTGTCTAAGTAAGAACACTATGTGAAGGGCACTGCTTTAAACTTAAACCAGCATGAAAAGATATATCAATTGTTTTGCTTTTCCTGGACAACATTTAAAAGTGCAAAGGTTCTGCTAATTTTTTAATGTTTCCATGTTTTCCTGCTCTAGTCACTTTCTAAAAACCTGTACAAACAGAAACTGTATAGTACAAAAATTCATAACCTATAACCATAGATATAGTTCATAAGGTCAAAAGACCAGAGTCCATCAGGTTTAACTTAAACCCTAATGAGTCCTCACTGGTTTGATCCAGAGGAATGCAAAAAAATAGATCCCTGGATCAATCTTCTATCCATATAGATCTAGAATTTATAACCTGTAATGTTATTATTCTCCAAAAATGCATCCAGACCCCTTTTACATTTTTTACAGAGATCACCATGACCACGTCCTCTGGCAGAGAATTCTACAGTCTCACTTCTCTTACAGTAAAGAACCCCCATCTGTGCTGGTATAGAAACCTTCTTTCCTCAAGACGTAGAGGATGCCCCCTTGTTATTGATACAGTCCTGGGTATAAATAGATCATGGGAGAGAACTCTGTAAGGTCCCCTGATATATTAATACGTAGTTATTTGGTCTACCCTAAGCCTTCTTTTTTCTAAGCTAAATAACCCTAATTCTGATAATCTTTCTGGGTACTGTAGTCCTCCCATTCCCCATATTACTCTGGTTGCCCGTCTTTGAACCCTCTCCAGCTCCACTATATATTTCTTGTACACAGGTGCCCAGTACTGTACACAGTATTCTATGTGTGGTCTGACTGTGATTTGTACAGTGGTAAAATTATTTCCTTGTCATAGGCATCTATACCCCCTATTGATGCACCCCATGATTTTATTTGCCTTGGCAGCAGCTGCTCGACACTGGTCACTACAGCTAAATTTACTATTAACTAAGACTCCCAAGTCCTTTTCCACATCAGTCTTCCCAAGTGTTCTCCCATTTAATACATAATCCTAGCCCAGATTTTTCCTCCCCATGTGCATTACATTACATTTATCAGTGTTGAACCTCATCTGCCACTTCCCAGCACAAACTTCCAACCTATCCAGATCCATTTGTAACAGTGCACTGTCCTCTATAGTGTTTACCGCTTTACAGAGTTTAGTATCATCTGCAAAGATTTCTACTTTAGTATTCAACCCCTCTACAAGGTCATTAATAAATATATTAAATAGAATAGGAGCCAAGACTGACCCCTGTGGTACCCCACTAGTAACAGTCCCTCAATCAGAATAAGAACCATTAATAACCACCCTCTGTTTCCTATCACTGAGCCAGTTACTTACCCACTTGTACACATTTTCCCCCCAGTCCAAGCATTCTCATTTTATGCACCAACCTTTTATGTGGCACTGTATCAAATGCTTTGGAAAAATCCAGATATAAGACATCCAGCGATTCCCCCTGGTCCAGTCTGGAGCTCACCTCCTCATAAAAGCTGATCAGGTTAGTTTGACAGGACTGATCCCTCATAAAGCCATGCTGATATGGAGTCATACATTTACTTTTATTAGGATACTCCAAAATAGCATCTCTTAGAAAACCCTCAAACAATTTACATACAACGGAGGTTAAATCAACAGGCCTATAATTCCCGGGGTCACCTCTTGACCCCTTTTTAAATATTGGCACCACAATTGCTATGCGCCAGTCCTGGGGAACAGTCTTTGTTACTATAGAGTCCCTGAATATTAATAGGGGTCTGTTTATTACATTACTTAATTCCTTTAGAACACGGGTGTGAATGTCATTTGGACCTGGCGATTTGTCTATTTTGACTTTTTTGTAGGTGGCACTGTACTGGGTTGTACAGGTGACCTGTACTGGGGAGTTTACCTTATCTCGCTGTATTTCACCTGGCATTTCATTTTTCTCGGTGAATAGAGTGGAGTAGAATTTGTTTCATATATTTGCTTTTTCCTGATCCCCGTTTATAATTGCCTCCTCATCATTTTTTTAAAGGGCTAACACTTTAATTTTTAACCTTTTTGCTATTTACATAGTTAAAAAACATTTTGGGATTAGTTTTACTCTCTTTGGCAATGAGTCTTTCTGTCTCTATTTTTGCGGCTTTTATCTGTTTTTTACAGATTTTTTTTACATCATTCTGATTTGCTGCCTTGTTTATTTACCTCAGTAATTGAATTTCTGCCTCTTCCATTATGTTTGTTGGCTTATAGCAAACTCCTAATAGAACTTTTTTATTTTCATCCCCATATATTTCTACCCCTAATGACTCCACATTATCGTATCCCTCCCATATATCCTCCCGCAGTGCAGCCTTCAGACTCGATTTCACATAAAGACAAACTCCTCCCACTTTCCGTTTTGTCCGATCCTTCCTGAATAGACTATAACCCTGTATGTTGACGTCACAGCTATTGTCCAACCAAGTCTCTGTTATACCCACTATGTCAGAATTCTCCTCAAACATCAACCACTCCAGTTCCTCTGTTTTATTGGACAGGCTTCTGGCATTAGTCAACATGCAATTCAAAGGTGTATGTTTTTTCTGCCTATGAAACCTATCCCTATTAACTATTCTAAGCCCTCCCTCCGCTATACCCCCAAATATATTAATAAGTCCCCCCTCTCTATCTACACTATCTTCCCCCTCTATGTTGTAGGTTCTCTACTCCCCAGTCCCTAGTTTAAACACTCCTCCACCCTTCTAGCCATCTTCTCCCCAATCACAGCTGCACCCTCCCCATTGAGGTGCAGTCCATCCCTACGGTAGAGCCGGTATCTGACAGCGAAGTTGGCCCAGTTTTCCATGAACCCAAACCCCTCCTTCTTACACCAGCTTCTGAGCCACTTGTTTACCTCCCTAATCTCCCGCTGCCTCTCTGGTGTGGCTCTTGGTACAGTTAATATTTCCTAAAATATTACCTTGGAGGTCCTTGCCTTAAGCTTGTGGCCTAAGTCCCTGAAATCATTTTTAAGGACACTTCAAATACCTCTTACTTTGTCATTGGTGACAATATGTACCATGACTGCTGGGTCCTTTTCAGCCCCGCCCAGCAACCTGTCAACCCGATCCCCGATGTGCCAAACTCGAGGGCCAGGAAGACAACACACTGTTCAGCGATCCCTGTCTTTGTGACAGATTGCCCTGTCTGTCCCCCTAATAATTGAGTCCCCCACTACCAGTACCTGTCTGGCCTGGCCTGCACTCCTCCTTCCCTCCTTACTGGAGCAGACACCCCCTGGTGGTCAGAGGCAGAGTCCTGCTGCAGTACTGCTAGCTCTGAAATGGCATCCCCCTCATCTGCCAACTCGGCAAACTTGTTAGGGTGTGCCAGATCAGGACTAGCCTCCCTGACACTTTTCCCTCTACCCCGTTTTCTAACTGTAACCCAGCTAGCTGCCTGACTGTCCTGCACCTCCGTCCCACTACCCTCCCCCACCTCTACCCCAGAGAGTACTTGTTCAGTGAGAAGGAGAATCCTCTCCAAGTTGTCAATGCGTCTCAATGTTGCCAGTTGCTCCTCTAGATCCAGGATCCGTACTTCCAAATGAACAACTCGCACACATCTCACACAACAATATGCACCCTCAAACTGCTGTTTAAGGATTACATACATTGTGCAAGATGCACACTGGACATCCTTTTCCAACATGGAGGCCATACTAGATTTGGAGATTGCATTGTTTCTATGACCAATAACCTGGATAATGAATAGAATTCACAGTTCTTACATAAAATAACATGGATATTGCAAGACTAAAGAATGAGGTACTGCAAGGTCAAGACTAGAGATGAGCAAGCGCATGTGTGGCAAAAGCGGTAATAGAAGCAAAAGAGATGAGGGACATGAGATATTTTGGCACTTCAATGAATAGTGGAAGTACTAGGAACACTGAAATGATGTCAAAGTAGCACAGCATACCTTGCAACTAGCAGCAAGATCACATAAGCCTAGGTTATCTTGCTTGCATTTATGTAACATTAAGATTTCAAGCCATTCAGGAGACAGCATAAGGAGTGGGTTTAAGAGTCTGATAAAGCCCTCTGCAATGCATTGCAGCCACGCTGATATAGAGCAGGAACTTCTGATCCCAGAAAGCTAAGTAAGCTTACCAAAGCACTGAGCAGTGGATTGACCTCAGACAGTGGCCTACTGTCGATTTACCTATCTAAGAATGTATTTACCTAACTGCCTATATACCTGCCTATGGGGGAGGCTACCTTATAAGGGAACTAACTGCTGTGGGACATACCTACCTTCCTATTGTGGAGGGGATACACTTACCTACGTAATAGGGAACCTACTGTTCTACCTACTTGTGCAGGATTTTGGGGCCTATAGGACAGTTTAGGGCCTATAGATGGAGAGATAGTGTAGGACCGGAGTGTGCACTGGAAAAATGTGGAGTCTAACATTTTTGTCCTTTAGATGCTGAAGAGATGAAGTTTTGGCTGAAAGAAGTCGTCATGGGGGTCTTAATTGGATGGAGAAGAAAAGGAAAGAGGATGGCACCAATCAGAAAATACATCTATGGAAATGGGGGAGTAGGGTGTGGACGCACACAGAAGGGGGAGGAGTGGGCTTGACAAGGAGCGTAAAGGGCACTAGGTATGCCTCTGTATACAAATGTTTATAGCATATTTCATTTCAGCAAACCAAACTTTTTAGGAAATGTCAGCAAACCTGCCGCCCCGAACTTTTGAAAAGTTTGCTCAACTCTATTCAAGACCTACTAGCCCAACAAAGAAGTAACTTTACAATCTATTTTATTTTCACCCAAAGTGTTTCTATACAATGATAGTTCTCCTTTAAGAAAATGATGGGCAACTGTTACGCCGAGCGCTCCGGGTTCCCGCTCCTCCCCGGAGCGCTCGCTTCACCTCCTCCGCTGCAGCGCCCCGGTCACGTCCTCTGACCCGGGGCGCTGCGATCCTGCTGCTAGCCGGGATGCGATTCGCGATGCGGGTAGCGCCCGCTCGCGATGCGCACCCCGGCTCTCCTACCTGACTCGCTCCCCGTCTGTTCTGTCCCGGCGCGCGCGGCCCCGCTCCCTAGGGCGCGCGCGCGCCGGGTCTCTGCGATTTAAAGGGCCACTGCGCCGCTGATTGGCGCAGTGGTTCCAATTAGAGTTATCACCTGTGCACTCCCTATATTACCTCACTTCCCTTGCACTCCCTTGCCGGATCTTGTTGCCTTAGTGCCAGTGAAAGCGTTCCTTGTGTGTCCCTTGCCAGTGTTTCCAGACCTTCTGCCGTTGCCCCTGACTACGATCCTTGCTGCCTGCCCCGACCTTCTGCTACGTCCGACCTTGCTTCTGCCTACTCCCTTGTACCGCGCCTATCTTCAGCAGCCAGAGAGGTGAGCCGTTGCTAGTGGATACGACCTGGTCACTACCGCCGCAGCAAGACCATCCCGCTTTGCGGCGGGCTCTGGTGAAAACCAGTAGTGGCTTAGAACCGGTCCACTAGCACGGTCCACGCCAATCCCTCTCTGGCACAGAGGGTCCACTACCTGCCAGCCGGCATCGTGACAGTAGATCCGGCCATGGATCCCGCTGAAGTTCCTCTGCCAGTTGTCGCTGACCTCACCACGGTGGTCGCCCAGCAGTCACAACAGATTGCGCAACAAGGCCAACAGCTGTCTCAACTGACCGTTATGCTACAACAGTTGCTACCACAGCTTCAGCAGTCATCTCCTCCGCCAGCTCCTGCACCTCCTCCGCAGCGAGTGGCCGCTCCTGGGATACGCTTATCCTTGCCGGATAAGTTTGATGGGGACTCTAAGTTTTGCCGTGGCTTCCTTTCCCAATGTTCCCTGCATCTGGAGATGATGTCGGACCTGTTTCCCACTGAAAGGTCTAAGGTGGCTTTCGTAGTCAGTCTTCTGTCCGGAAAAGCCCTGTCATGGGCCACACCGCTCTGGGACCGCAATGACCCCGTCACTGCCTCAGTACACTCCTTCTTCTCGGAAATCCGAAGTGTCTTTGAGGAACCTGCCCGAGCCTCTTCTGCTGAGACTGCCCTGTTGAACCTGGTCCAGGGTAATTCTTCCGTTGGCGAGTATGCCGTACAATTCCGTACACTTGCTTCAGAATTGTCCTGGAATAATGAGGCCCTCTGCGCGACCTTCAAAAAAGGCCTATCCAGCAACATTAAAGATGTTCTGGCCGCACGAGAAATTCCTGCTAATCTACATGAACTTATTCACCTAGCCACTCGCATTGACATGCGTTTTTCTGAAAGGCGTCAGGAACTCCGCCAAGATATGGACTCTGTTCGCACGAGGCGTTTCGTCTCCTCGGCTCCTCTCTCCTCTGGTCCCCTGCAATCTGTTCCTGTGCCTCCCGCCGTGGAGGCTATGCAGGTCGACCGGTCTCGCCTGACACCTCAAGAGAGGACACGACGCCGTATGGAGAACCTCTGCCTGTACTGTGCTAGTACCGAACACTTCCTGAGGGATTGTCCTATCCGTCCTCCCCGCCTGGAAAGATGTACGCTGACTCCGCACAAAGGTCAGACAGTCCTTGATGTCTACTCTGCTTCTCCACGTCTTACTGTGCCGGTGCGGATGTCTGCTTCTGCCTTCTCCTTCTCTACAGTGGCCTTCTTGGACTCTGGTTCTGCAGGAAATTTTATTTTGGCCTCTCTCGTCAACAGGTTCAACATCCCAGTGACCAGTCTCGCCAGACCCCTCTACATCAATTGTGTAAATAATGAAAGATTGGACTGTACCATACGTTTCCGCACGGAGCCCCTTCTTATGAGCATCGGATCTCATCATGAGAGGATTGAACTTTTGGTCCTCCCCAATTGCACCTCGGAGATTCTCCTTGGACTTCCCTGGCTTCAACTTCATTCCCCAACCCTGGATTGGTCCACTGGGGAGATCAAGAGTTGGGGGTCCTCTTGTTCCAAGAATTGTCTAAAACCGGTTCCCAGTAACCCTTGCCGTAACTCTGTGGTTCCTCCAGTAACCGGTCTCCCCAAGGCCTATATGGACTTCGCGGATGTTTTCTGCAAAAAACAAGCTGAGACTCTACCTCCTCACAGGCCTTATGATTGCCCTATCGACCTCCTCCCGGGTACTACTCCACCCCGGGGCAGAATTTATCCTCTCTCTGCCCCAGAGACTCTTGCCATGTCCGAATACGTTCAGGAGAATCTAAAAAGGGGCTTTATCCGTAAATCCTCCTCTCCTGCCGGAGCCGGATTTTTCTTTGTCTCCAAAAAAGATGGCTCCCTACGTCCTTGCATTGACTACCGCGGTCTTAATAAAATCACGGTTAAGAACCGCTACCCCTTACCCCTCATCTCTGAACTCTTTGATCGCCTCCAAGGTGCCCACATCTTCACTAAATTGGACTTAAGAGGCGCCTATAACCTCATCCGCATCAGAGAGGGGGACGAGTGGAAAACGGCATTTAACACCAGAGATGGACACTTTGAGTATCTGGTCATGCCCTTTGGACTGTGCAATGCCCCTGCCGTCTTCCAAGACTTTGTCAATGAAATTTTTCGTGATCTATTATACTCCTGTGTTGTGGTATATCTGGACGATATCCTAATTTTTTCTGCCAATCTAGAGGAACACCGCCGGCATGTCCGTATGGTTCTTCAGAGACTTCGTGACAACCAACTCTATGCCAAAATTGAGAAATGTCTGTTTGAATGCCAATCTCTTCCTTTTCTAGGATATTTGGTCTCTGGCCAGGGACTACAGATGGATCCAGACAAACTCTCTGCCGTCTTAAATTGGCCACGCCCCTCCGGACTCCGTGCTATCCAACGCTTTTTGGGGTTCGCCAATTATTACAGGCAATTTATTCCACATTTTTCTACCATTGTGGCTCCTATCGTGGCTTTAACCAAGAAAAATGCTGATCCCAAGTCCTGGCCTCCTCAAGCAGAAGACTCCTTTAAACAACTCAAGTCTGCCTTTTCTTCGGCTCCCGTGCTCTCCAGACCTGACCCTTCCAAACCCTTCCTATTGGAGGTTGATGCCTCCTCAGTAGGAGCTGGAGCTGTTCTTCTACAAAAAAATCCTTCCGGGCATGCTGTCACTTGTGGTTTTTTCTCTAGGACCTTCTCTCCAGCGGAGAGGAACTACTCCATCGGGGATCGAGAACTTCTAGCCATTAAATTAGCACTTGAGGAATGGAGGCATCTGCTGGAGGGATCAAGATTTCCTGTTATTATCTACACCGACCACAAGAACCTCTCCTACCTCCAGTCGGCCCAACGGCTGAATCCTCGCCAGGCCCGGTGGTCTCTGTTCTTTGCCCGATTTAATTTTGAGATTCACTTTCGTCCTGCCGATAAGAACATTAGAGCCGATGCTCTCTCTCGTTCCTCGGATGCCTCAGAAGTTGATCTCCCTCCGCAACACATCATTCCACCTGACTGCCTGATCTCCACTTCTCCTGCCTCCATCAGACAGACTCCTCCAGGAAAGACCTTTGTTTCTCCACGCCAACGCCTTGGAATCCTCAAATGGGGTCACTCCTCCCATCTCGCAGGTCATGCGGGCATCAAGAAATCTGTGCAACTCATCTCCCGCTTCTATTGGTGGCCAACTCTGGAGACGGATGTTGGGGACTTTGTGCGAGCCTGCACTATCTGTGCCCGGGATAAGACTCCTCGCCAGAAGCCCGCTGGTTTTCTTCATCCTCTGCCTGTCCCCGAACAGCCTTGGTCTCTGATTGGTATGGATTTTATTACTGATTTACCCCCTTCCCGTGGCAACACCGTTATTTGGGTGGTCGTTGATCGATTCTCCAAAATGGCACATTTCATTCCTCTTCCTGGTCTTCCTTCTGCGCCTCAGTTGGCTAAACAATTTTTTGTACACATTTTTCGTCTTCACGGGTTGCCTACGCAGATTGTCTCGGATAGAGGGGTCCAATTCGTGTCTAAATTCTGGAGAGCTCTCTGTAAACAACTCAAGATTAAATTAAATTTTTCCTCTGCATATCATCCCCAGTCCAATGGACAAGTAGAAAGAATTAACCAGATCCTGGGTGATTATTTGCGACATTTTGTTTCCTCCCGCCAGGATGACTGGGCAGATCTCCTTCCATGGGCCGAATTCTCGTATAACTTCAGGGTCTCTGAATCTTCCTCCAAATCCCCATTTTTCGTGGTGTACGGCCGTCACCCTCTTCCCCCCCTCCCTACCCCCTTGCCCTCTGGTCTGCCCGCTGTGGATGAAATTTCTCGTGACCTTTCCATTATATGGAGAGAGACCCAAAATTCTCTCTTACAGGCTTCTTCACGCATGAAGAGGTTCGCGGATAAGAAAAGAAGAGCTCCCCCCGTTTTTTCCCCTGGAGACAAGGTATGGCTCTCCGCTAAATATGTCCGCTTCCGTGTCCCTAGCTACAAGTTGGGACCACGCTATCTTGGTCCTTTCAAAATTCTGTGTCAAATTAATCCTGTCTCTTATAAACTTCTTCTTCCTCCTTCTCTTCGTATCCCTAATGCCTTTCACGTCTCTCTTCTCAAACCACTCATCCTCAACCGTTTTTCTCCCAAATCTGTTCCTCCCACTCCTGTTTCCGGCTCCTCGGACGTCTTCTCGGTCAAGGAGATTTTGGCTGCCAAAAAGGTCAGAGGAAAAAATTTTTTTTTAGTAGACTGGGAGGGTTGTGGTCCTGAAGAGAGATCCTGGGAACCTGAGGACAACATCCTTGACAAAAGTCTGCTCCTCAGGTTCTCAGGCTCCAAGAAGAGGGGGAGACCCAAGGGGGGGGGTACTGTTACGCCGAGCGCTCCGGGTTCCCGCTCCTCCCCGGAGCGCTCGCTTCACCTCCTCCGCTGCAGCGCCCCGGTCACGTCCTCTGACCCGGGGCGCTGCGATCCTGCTGCTAGCCGGGATGCGATTCGCGATGCGGGTAGCGCCCGCTCGCGATGCGCACCCCGGCTCTCCTACCTGACTCGCTCCCCGTCTGTTCTGTCCCGGCGCGCGCGGCCCCGCTCCCTAGGGCGCGCGCGCGCCGGGTCTCTGCGATTTAAAGGGCCACTGCGCCGCTGATTGGCGCAGTGGTTCCAATTAGAGTTATCACCTGTGCACTCCCTATATTACCTCACTTCCCTTGCACTCCCTTGCCGGATCTTGTTGCCTTAGTGCCAGTGAAAGCGTTCCTTGTGTGTCCCTTGCCAGTGTTTCCAGACCTTCTGCCGTTGCCCCTGACTACGATCCTTGCTGCCTGCCCCGACCTTCTGCTACGTCCGACCTTGCTTCTGCCTACTCCCTTGTACCGCGCCTATCTTCAGCAGCCAGAGAGGTGAGCCGTTGCTAGTGGATACGACCTGGTCACTACCGCCGCAGCAAGACCATCCCGCTTTGCGGCGGGCTCTGGTGAAAACCAGTAGTGGCTTAGAACCGGTCCACTAGCACGGTCCACGCCAATCCCTCTCTGGCACAGAGGGTCCACTACCTGCCAGCCGGCATCGTGACAGCAACACCTGTACCGTAATGGTAATGGTATTGTATGAAAGAGAGTTGTAAAACAGGAGATATCTGCTGTGCGGAGTGAATCTGTGGAGCTGGAGTGACTTGTGTGAGTACTTACATTTTCACATAGAGGGATCACTGATTTTTTAACCTCTAAAGGACCAATGACGTTGTGGAACGTCATGGCACCCTGGGCTTTAAGGACCAATGACGTTCCACAACGTCATGGCGTTTTCCGGTCCCTGCCGCTCACCGGGCAGAGATCGGAACGGCATGCCTACTGAAATCGTTCAGCAGGCATGCTGTGCAAATGCCTAGGGGGGTCCCGGGACCCCAGCATGTCGGCGATCGCAGAAAATCGCATGTCAATTCAGACATGCGATTTTCTCCTATTCCGGGCTTATCGGGTCTCTGGTGACCCGATCACCTGGAAAATAGGCATGCTCGGACCTGTGAGTGACAGGCCCCAGCATCCTGCAGGGTAGGAGTGAGGTCGCAATGCTGCGATCTCCTCCCATCCCCTGCCATTGGTCAGAACTGATTCTGACCAATGGCAGAGCAGGACGGTGGGTTGCCATGGAAACCCCCCGTTCTGCCCACCCCTGGATGTCAGGCAGAATGGGGGAGAACATGGAGGCCGGTACCTGGAGGAAAAGACTCGTGGGGCCCGGCAATCATCGCAGATATTCACCGGAGATCCCGGCTCAGGTAGGGAATCGACGGTGGGGGGGGAGAAATGAAACTAAAAGTAAAGTGATTTTTACTGTGGCAACCACTAGGAAGGCTGAACTGCAACTCCCAGCATGCCCAGACAGCCAAAGGCTGTCTGGGCATGCTGGGAGTTGTAGTTTTGCAACATCTGGAGGGTCACAGTTTGGGGACCACTGTTACAGTGGTGCCCAAACTGTAGCCCTCCAGATGTTGCCAAACTACAACTCTCAGCATGCCTAGACTGCCCAGGCATGCTGGGAGTTGTAGTTCTGTAACATCTGTCCCTTCAGATTTTGCAATTTTCATGACATTTTTGAAAATTGCTGCTCTACTTTGAAGTCCTCTAATTTTTTCAAAAAGTAAAAATATGTCCATTTTATGATGCCAACATAAAGTGGACATATTGTATTTGTGAATAAAAATAAAATTTATTTGGAATATCATTTTCCTTACAAGCAGAGAGCTTCAAAGTTAGAAAATGCTAAATTTTCTAAATTTTCATGACATTTTTGAATTTTTCACAAAAAAGGATGCAAGTAACGCCGAAAATTTACCACCAAAATAAAGTAGAATATGTCACGAAAAACAATCTCAGAATCAGAATATTCGGTAAAAGCATCTTAGAGTTATTAATGCTTAAAGTGATGGTGGTCAGATGTGCAAAAAACGCTCTGGTCCTAAGGTGTAAAATGGCCTTGTCCTTGAGGGGTTAAATAGCCTTTTCACTTTATTTTTTCTCTACTCTTCCTCTAGGGAGAGGGGTAGATTGGTCACAGGTGCTTAAATCTTAGTTTAGGACTCAGTTCTGAGCTTGCTCTATCTGAGTGTTACCTTGGAAGAGAGGCAGCTGAAAGAGAGTTGTAATAGAGTTTGACAGCAGGAGTTTAATATCGCTGTGAGTGTTACTTTGTGAAATCCCCATAACTAGTTGGCCTCATGTTGGAAAATGCAGTCCGATGTACATCTAGCGCGATGTATGCAATCCTTGAACAGCAGTTTGAGGGTGCATATTGTCGTGCGAGATGTGTTTGAGTTGTTCCTTTGGAAGCCCAGATCCTGGATCTAGAGGAGCAACTGGCAACACTAAGATGCATTAAGAACTTGGAGAGGATTCTCCTGCTTACTGAGCAAGTACTCTCTGGGGTAGAGGTGGGGGAGGATAGTGGTACGGAGGTGCTGGACATTCAGGCAGCTAGCTGGGTTACAGTTAGAAAAGGGGGTAGAGGGAAAAGTGTCAGGGAGGCTAGTCCTGATCTGGCACACCTCAACAAGTTTGCCGAGTTGGCAGATGAGGGGGATGCCATTTCAGAGCTAGCAGTACTGCAGCAGGACTCCTCCTCTGACTGCCAGGGGGTGTCGGCTCCAGTAAGGAGGGAAGGAGGAGTGCAGGCCAGGCCAGACAGGTACTGGTAGTGGAGGACTAAATAATTAAGGGGACAGACAGGGCGATCTGTCACAAAGACCGGGATCGCCAAACAGTGTGTTGTCTACCTGGCGCTCGAGTTCGGCACATAGCGGGTCGAGTTGACTGGTTGCCGGGTGGAGCTGTAGAGGACCCAGTGGTCATGGTACATATTGGCACCAATGACAAAGTAAGAGGTAGATAGAGTTTCAGGGACTTAGGCCGCAAGCTTAAGGCAAGGACCTCCAAGGTAATATTTTCTGAAATATTACCTGTACCACAAGTGACACCAGAGAGGCAGCGGGAGATTAGGGAGGTAAACAAGTGGCTCAGAAGCTGATGTAGGAAAGAGGGGTTTGGGTTTGTGATGGATCCTAGAGTCGCCCTACCTACTTGGATGGACTTAAGGACATCACTATTTGTACCCCTCAGTTTATGTTGTCCAGTAACATAAAGCTCAGAGTTAAAATACTTTTATTTACTGTTTTCATACACTTTCTGTGCACAATACACCTTTGGCACTCAAGGCACTTTATAGGGAGAGCTAATTACCTTTATTGGATTATCTCACAGGCTACCTGTCACCTGGATTACCTTTGTTGGATTATTTCCCAGACTACCTGTCACCTGGATTACCTCTATTGGATTATCTCACAGACTATCTGTCACCTCTATTGTCTTTACTGACCCTTCCCCCTGTGATGTCCTTCCTATAAAAGAAGACACTTGTTCCTCAATAAAGAGTTCTGATTTTATATCGGAAGACTGGTGTTGCCTGGTTCTTTGGGTACAAGGATGCAATAATCTCTAGTTCTGCCTGGGGATATTGCCTGTGATATGCTGGGGCTTGTCATCCGGAAGGAGAAGTCACTTTTGGCAGAGTCAGTCCGTCACAGGGTTCATGAAGAACTGGGCCGATTACCGGAGGGATGGGCTTCACCTCAATGGGGAGCGTGCAGCTGTGCTTGGGGAGAAGATGGCTAGAAGGGTGGCAGAGTATTTAAACTAGGGACTGGGGGGGGGAGACTTAAATTTTAACCAACAGACCTGACAGAGTAACTAATGTGCAGGTAGAAGGACACCTAGGAAATAGACATCATAATATAATACATTATAACTTGTTCTTCAATAAGGGAATCTCTCGAGGGGCCACAAAAACAATTAACTTTAGGAAGGCCAAGTTTGATCAACTCAGAGAAGCCCTTAACAATATAGAAAGGGATAATGTCCTCAAAAACAAGAATACTGACACTAAATGGGAGACTTTTAAGAATATTTTAAATTCTCACTGTCTGAGGTATGTAATTATGGGAATAAAAGAAAACCAATATGGATGAATAAAAATGTTAAGGGGGCAATAAATGACAAATTAAAACATTTAAACTACTAAATCAGGACTGCAGTGAAGAAGCAATAAAAAGCTTTAGAGAAAAATGTAAAGTATGTAAAAAAACTGATAAAAGCCGCAAAAATAGAGACAGAAAGGCTCATTGCCAAATAGAGTAAAACTAACCCCAAAATGTTCTTTAGCTATATAAATAGCAAAAAGGTCAAAAATGAAAGTGTTGGCCCTTTAAAAAATGATGAGGAAGAAATTATAGACAGGGATCAGGAAAAAGTAGATACAGTGGGGATCAAAAGTTTGGACACTCCAGGTAAAAATGTGTATTAATGTGCACAAAGAAGCCAAAGAAAGATGGAAAAATCTCCAAAAGGCATCAAATTACAGATTAGACATTCTTATAATATGTCAACAAAAGTTAGATTTTATTTCCATCATTTACACTTTCAAAATAACAGAAAACAAAAAAATGGTGTCTGCAAAAGTTTGGGCAGAATTTATAGCAAAGGGGGATGTGCTTGCTATAAATTCTGCGCAAACTTTTGCAGACACCATTTTTTTGTTTTCTGTTATTTTGAAAGTGTAAATGATGGAAATAAAATCTAACTTTTGTTGACATATTATAAGAATGTCTAATATGTAATTTGATGCATTTTGGAGATTTTTCCATCTTTCCTTGGCTTCTTTATATACATTAATACAAATTTTTACCTGGGGTGCCCAAACTTTTGATCCCCACTGTATATTAAACAAATTCTTCTCCACGGCATTCACCAAGGAAAATGAAATGCCAGGTGAAATACAGCAAGATAAGGTAAACTCCCCAGTACAGGTCCCCTGTGTAACCCAGGAAGAAGTACAGTGCCGCCTACAAAAAATCTAAACAGACAAATCACCAGGCCCAGATCGCATTCGCCCCCATGTTCTAAAGGACTTAAGTAATGTAATAGACAGACCCCTATTTTTAATATTCAGGGACTCTATAGTGACAGGGACTGTTCCCCAGGACTGGCGCATGGCAAATGTGGTGCCAATATTTAAAAAAGGGGTCAAGAGTTGACCCATGGAATTATAGACCTGTTAGTTTAACCTCTATTATATGTAAATTGTTTGAGGGTTTTCTAAGGGATGCTATTTTGGATCATCTTGATAAAAATAAATGTCTGACTCAATATCAGCTTGGTTTTATGTGGGATTGGTCCTGTCAAACTAAGCTGATCAGCTTTTATGAGGAGGTGAGCTCCAGACTTGACCAGGAGGAATCGCTGGATGCTGTATATCTGGATTTTTCCAAAGCTTTTGATATGGTGCCACATAAAAGATTGGTGCATACAATGAGAAGGATGGGGCTGGGGGAGAATGTGTGTAAGTGGGTAAGTAACTGGCTCAGTGATAGGAAACAGAGGGTGGTTATTAATGGTACTTATTCTGATTGGGTGACTGTTACCAGTGGGGTACCACAGGGGTCAGTCTTGGGTCCTGTTCTATTTAATATATTTATTAATGACCTTGTAGAGGGCTTAAATAATAAAGTATCAATCTTTGCAGATGATACTAAACTCTGTAAAGTGGTAAACACTATAGAGGACAGTGCACTGTTACAGATGGATCTGGATAGGTTAGAGGTTTGGGCTGGGAAGTGTCAGATGAGGTTCAACACTGATAAATGTAAGGTAATGCACATGGGGAGGAAAAATTTGGGCTGGGATTATGCATTTAATGGGAGAACACTTGGCATAACTGACGTGGAAAAGGACTTAGAAGTCTTAGCTAATAGTAAATTTAGCTGTAGTGACCAGTTTCGAGCAGCTGCTGCCAAGGCAAATAAAATTATGGGGTGCATCAATAGGGAAATAGATGCCCACAACAAGGAAATAATTCCACCACTGTACAAATCACTATAAATACGCCACTACATCGTATAGGGTAAACCCACCAAGAATAAAAAATGTATATAATAAAATAAATAAGAAATATATTAATCTGATAAATCAATAACCATCAAATTTAATAAATATAGTTTTACTTTACAAAAAAATATATATATCATACACAAGCAAAAAAGATTGATAATAATATATAGCTATATAACATACATAAAAATAGTAATCATTAGCGCAATTTGATATTGTGTATAATTGTTTAAAAAATTAATTATATATATATATATATATATATATATATATATATATATATATATATAAATAAATGAACTTAAAAAATGCAAAAGATAGCAGGGACGGGAAAAGGATGTAAAAAGGAAAGGCGTAAATGTCGGGGTCAACTGATCACCAATGGATCATAAAAGCACCTGTTGCTATAAAATACGTGCAATGTGACACTCTGTTTAAAGCATAAAAAGTGTGTCTAACCTTAAAAATATATGTATAAAGTGCAATGTGCAACACAGAAATATAAGTGTGTACAATAAATGTAAAAAAAAGCAGTGCAAGAAAACAAAAAATAAGGTGCTAAAGGTGAAGGTGTCAGAATGTAAATACTTGACCCCACATGTAAAAAGAAGATAGGTTCCACGTCCCTGCGATCACCTCCAACGCGTTTCACCGTGACCGGCTTTGATACTCCTTGACAAAGCCGGTCACGGTGAAACGCGTTGGAGGTGATCGCAGGGACGTGGAACCTATCTTCTTTTTACATGTGGGGTCATGTATTTACATTCTGACACCTTCACCATTAGCACCTTATTTTTTGTTTTCTTGCACTGCTTTTTTTACATTTATTGTACACACTTATATTTCTGTGTTGCACATTGCACTTTATGCATATATTTTTAAGGTTAGACACACTTTTTATGCTTTAAACAGAGTGTCACATTGCACGTATTCTATAGCAACAGGTGCTTTTATGATCCATTGGTGATCAGTTGACCCCGACATTTACGCCTTTCCTTTTTACATCCTTTTCCCGTCCCTGCTATCTTTTGCATTTTTTAAGTTCATTTATTTATATATATATAATTAATTTTTTAAACAATTATACACAATATCAAATTGCGCTAATGATTACTATTTTTATGTATGTTATATAGCTATATATTATTATCAATCTTTTTTGCTTGTGTATGATATATATATTTTTTTGTAAAATAAAACTATATTTATTAAATTTGATGGTTATTGATTTATCAGATTAATATATTTCTTATTTATTTTATTATATACATTTTTTATTCTTGGTGGGTTTACCCTATACGCTGTAGTGGAGTATTTATAGGTTTTTTAGTGGTTGTTTTGGGTTTTCCCCAATTTTATTTAGACCACAGTATATAGGACTTCTTTTAGGTTGTTGTACAAATCACTAGTCAAACCACACATAGAATACTGTGTACAGTACTGGGCACTAGTGTTCCAGAAAGATATAGTGGAGCTGGAGAGGGTTCAAAGACGGGCAACCAGGGTAATACAGGTAATGGTGAGGACTACAGTACCCAGAAAGACTTAAGACTTAATCAGAATTAAGGTTATTTCATTTAGAAAAAAAAAGGCTTAGGGGAGACCTTATAACTATGTATAAATATATCAGGAGACCGTACAGAGATCTCTCCCTTAATCTATTTATACCCAGGACTGTATCTATAACAAGGGGGCATCCTCTACATCTTGAGGAAAGAAGGTCTCTACACCAGATCAGATGGGGGTTCTTTACTGTAAGAGCAATGAGATTATGGAACTCTCTGCCAGAGGAGGGGGTCATGGTGAACTTTATAAAAGAGTTCAAAAGGGGTCTGGATGCATTTTTGGAGAGTAATAACATTGCTGTTATGTATACTAGATTTATATGGACAGAACATTGATCCAGGGATTTATTCTGCCATATTTGGAGTCGGGAAGGAATTTTTACCTAGAGTATGAGGTTTTTTTTTTGCCTTCCTCTGGATCAACTCAGTAGGGACTCTTTAGAGATATAGGTTGGACTTGATGGACTCTTGTCTTTTTTCAACCTTATGAACTATGTTACTATAAAATTTACTTCTTCATAATTACTTTAATAAAGATACAAGAACACATTTTATTTGAAATAATTAATTTTTCTACACATTTACACCAATGACACAAGCAAGCCCTATTACTAATAGACTCCAGAGCTTTACATGAATAAATCGTATGAATCCTGTTGCATCTCTTGGGGTGTGACATTTGACAGTCTTTTATAGTGCAGAACGAAACAAGTTTGTGAGCTGGAATTCAATTGTGGTGTATTGATTCCTTGCATCAGTCATTATTCCCCTCTGATTGACAGCTGAAAATTGGTTACGTTAAGTATTTCATATGTTATATTGGCTGACATTTGCTTGCTTGCTCCTGTGTCAATATTGTTGTAGAGATCTCCAGCTTTATGAGATAGCAATATACACTGACTGTGGCTTTTGTGTGATGTTCCAGTGTTTTTTCTGACATAATTTAAGATATATTAAAAAGCAGAAGCATCTTCCCCCTCGAGGAGCTTAATACCAATATTATTGTCTTCCAGGGGAAGATCATGTATGCTCATAATAGGGTGCTAATTTCAGCCCACACGCTCATGTTTAGGCATTAGGTGCTATAACTGTAAAATTGAGCCTGCTTGATTGATTCATGTCAAGCCTCATCTCGGCTCCTGCAGGGGAAGTCATCCTGCTGACCCTTTTTACACTAAAATAAGAGATTTGTGTTCTCTTCCTTCACCTGGAACCATCAAATTGACTGAATAATCTGTAATACATTAGTGCTGACATTTGTTAGGCAAGAATTAAACAAGACACAGTAATAATTCCCTTCGATGGGAAATGCTGTTTGATTCCTTGCTGTGTTCCAATAAAGGCACAGGGATTTCTTCAGGCACAGGGAGCGTAAAATTCTGTTGAATGTTTTTCTTCAATGGCTTGGCCCTAAGGCTGACAGTAACAGCAACCTTTGACTCTTGTTCTAAGATACTTAAGTTGACAGTGATTTACAAAGGGGAGGGGTGTGGGGGCAAAAAAATCGAGTAATACAAAAAATTATTTTAAGGCATTGCCTCAGTTTGAAACTTTTTTCTAATATATTTTTGAAGAATTCTGAGTTAATAAAAAGGTCTCAAGCTTAGGCCCCTCTTGTGTAACCAGAGCTGATCATAAAGTGACTCTCATGCTGGAGGTCCCACAATTTTGCTAATAATTTCAATGTGTTCTGTGTAATTCTTTATTTCTTTTGTGGTGGCTCTGTAATTAAATAGAACACTTGCCGCTAGGTTACATCTGCTCACTAGAGGTCCCCAAAAAAGTACAACCTGCGATCAACATTTAAAAATAATTTACAGTTACAGATCTGTCTACAAAATGACTGTGCCAGTAATGTACCTATGAAAGCTAACACATAATATGCTTAAAGGGGTACTCGGCCCCTAGACATCTTATGCCCTTTTCAAAGGTTAGGGGATAAGATGCCTAATCGCGGGGGTCCCGCCGCTAGGGACCCTACAATCTTGGCTGCGGCACCCCAGACATCCGGTGCACGTAGCGAACTTTGTGGGGCGGAGGCTTGTGACATCACGGCCGTGAGACATTCATGATATCCCAGCTATGCCCCCTCAATGCAAGTCTAGGGGCCACGCCGCATGGACTTTCATTGAGGGGGCATGGCCATGACATCATTAGCCGGCGCAGACATGACGTCACAAGCCTCTGGCACTGCACCCGACTCTCTTAACGAACATCGGGTGCAACAGGAAGATCATGGGTGTCCCCAGCGGTGGGACCCCAGCGATCAGACATCTTATCCCCTATCCTCTGGATAGGGGATAAGATGTCTAGGGGCGGAGTACCTCTTAAACATTTACAAACATAACTGACACTATTAGTGTCTTCAGTAATGTCAAGAAAAAAGAAAAAGATTTATATAAAGCAGGAATTATGTACAGTGTTAGGGAGCATTCACACCACGTTTTTGCAATACAGTTCACGTATCAGGTTTTTGATGAAAAACGGATTCCTCAAAACCGGACTAAACTGGATCAAAACGTTTGTACAAATTTCAACCCTTTTACAGTAAAAAAACGTATAAGGTTTGAAAAATGATGTCTGGTTGCATCCATTTTTTAAGAAAAAACGTATACGTTTTTAACTTTTGACTCCATTTTGAATAAAGTTTCACTTGGTTTGATTGAAATTCCAAGAAAAAAACTATGCAAAGTCAAAAACCATATGGTGAAAACCCGATGGAACCATATGTACAAACAGTTCTGTACGGTTCCCATTGACTCCCATGTTAAAAAAAAAAAAAAAAAAAAACGGTTTAATACAGTTTTTCCCCCGGACCAAAAACCGTGGCAGGCTACGGTTTTGGGTACAGTAAAAAAAAACTGACAAAACCATACAGGATGCAAAACGGACACAACCTGATGCATCTTTTGGCAAACGGTTTTCAATGGAGAGTCAAAGCATATGGTTTTCAGTACGGTTCCTTATGGTTATCACATTGAAAACATATACGGGAACTGTATTGCAAAAACGTTGTGTGAATGCAGCCTTACTGATCCCAGATAAATTGCTCCTAATTCATATGGAAATGTCAATCTAGTTCAGCCTATTATCCTGCAGTGTTGATCCAGAAGAAGGTAAAAAGAGGGGGGACATGAACTAAAGGACATGAGATCAATAATTAACCTCTTCAGGACATAGGGCGTATGTATACGCCCTGCATCCCGAGTCCTTAAGGACCGAGGGCTTATCCATACGCCCGTGGGAATTCCAGCCCCCACCGCTAGCCGGTTGGGGACCGGAGCCGGATGCCTGCTGAAATCGTTCAGCAGGCATCCCGGCATATCGCCCAGGGGGGTCATTATGCCCCCCCATGTCGGCGATCGCCGCAGATCGCTGGACAATTCAGTCCAGCGATCTGCGGCGATTCCGGGTCAATCGGGTCTCCAGTGACCCGGTGACCCGGAATTACTGGCTGTTCGGGGCCGTCTCTGATGGCCCCGAACAGCCAGAGCCTGCAGGGGTTAGGTGGCACTGGTGCCACCTCACGATCGCCCTGATTCATCGGCCGGATTACCGGCCGACCAATCAGGGCACCTGCTGCGGGTGTCACTCCTGCACCCGCTCCGCCCCTCTTCCGGAGGACGTGAGCCAGTGCGGGACGTGCACCCCGGGTGCTGGGGACCCCGATCCCCGGCGTCAATGTTGGGATCGGGGTCCCAGGAGCAGCAGCGGCGGCGGGACTGACACCGTGCGGCTGGATCGTTGGAGGTGAGTGACAGCCTCCTGCTGTTGCTTAACAACAGCTCCCAGCATGCAAAAAGGGCATGCTGGGAGCTGTAGTTATGCAACAGCAGGAGGCAGACCACCACAACTCCCAGCATTCCCTTATGGGCATGCTGGGACTTATGGTTTTGCAACAGCTGGAGGCACATTTTTTCTATGGAAAAGTGTACCTTCAGCAGTTGTATAACTACAACTCCCAGCTTGCACAAACAGCTAAAGTGCATGCTGGGAGTTGTAGTGGTGCAACTCCCAGCATGCCCGTTGGCTGTCGGTGACTGCTGAGAGTTGTAGTTTTGCAACAGCTGAAGGCACACTGGTTGTGAAACTCAGAGTTTTTTTTTACCTAACTCAGTGTTTCATGAACGGTGTGCCTCCAGCTGTTGCAAACTACAACTCAGCAGTCACCGTACACCATGCACCGTACATGCTGGGAGTTGTAGTTTTGCAACAGCTGGAGGCACACTGGTTGTGAAACACTGAGTTGGGTCACAAACTCAGTGATACATAACCAGTGTGCCTACAGTTGTTGCAAAACTACAACTCTCAGCAGTCACCGACAGCCAACGGGCATGCTGGGAGTTGTAGTTATGCAACAGCTGGATGTCCCCCCCCCCAATGTGAACGTACAGGGTACACTCACATGGGCGGAGGATTACAGTAAGTATCTGGCTGCAAGTTTGAGGTGCCGCAAACTTTCTGCTGCAGCTCAAACTGCCAGCGAGAAACTACTGTGAACCGCCGCCTGTGCGACTGTACCCTAAAAACACTACACTACACTAACACAAAAAATAAAATAAAAAGTAAAAAACACTACGTATACACATACCCCTATACAACCCCCCTCCCCTCCCCAATAAAAATGAAAAACGTCTGGTACGCCACTGTTTCCAGAACGGAGCCTCCAGCTGTTGCAATGTCTCTAATTTAGGCCTCAAATGCGCATGGCGCTCTCACTTTGGAGCCCTGTCGTATTTCAAGGCAACAGTTAAGGGTCACATATGGGGTATCGCCGTACTCGGGAGAAATTGTGTTACAAATTTTGGGGGGTATTTTCTGCTTTTACCCTTTTTAAAAATGTAAAATTTTTGGGAAAACAAGCATTTTAGGTAAAAATGTTTTTACATATGCAAAAGTCGTGAAACACCTGTGGGGTATAAAGGTTCACTTAACCCCTTGTTACGTTCCCCGAGGGGTCTAGTTTCCAAAATGATATGCCATGTGGGAGGTTTTTTGCTGTCCTGGCACCATAGGGGCTTCCTAAATGCGGCATGCCCCCAGAGAAAAATTTGTTTTCAAAAAGCCAAATGTGACTCCTTCTCTTCCAAGACCTGAAGTGCACCAGCAGAGCACTTTTCACCCCAATATGGGGTGTTTTCTGAATCAGGAGAAATTGGGCTTCAAATTTTTAGGGGTATTTTCTGCTATTACTCTTTTTAAAAATTTAATATAATAGATAAACCAGAAAAAGGCGGCGCTCGGATCCCAAAAGCAATTGGAAGTAGAAGAGGTTTGTACTCACCCGCTGTATGTGGGAGGTCACAGGGCAGTGATCCCCCACTAACACCTGGAGTCCTCTTGTCACTTGTACACTGAAACAATCTCCGTCATGTAGACATCCCTTAGGGAGGGCGCAGGGTGAGCCGGAATCACAGTGCCGTGGTCCGTGTATAAGAAAAGAACAAATAGAAAAACCACGCTCGGAGGCAGTACAAAACATAATAACAATCAAACCGTAATATAGTAGATTGTGACTGAGATAAACTTACTCCCCTAGTGAAGTAAGTTTATCTCAGTGACAATCTACTATATTATGGTTTGATTGTTATTATGTTTTGTACTGCCTCCGAGCGCTGGTTTTTCTATTTGTTCTTTTCTTTTTAAAAATTTAAAATTATTGGGAAAACAAGCATTTTAGGTAAAAAAAAATGTTTTTTGACATTTGCAAAAGTCGTGAAACACCTGTGGGGTATTAAGGTTCACTTTATCCCATGTTACATTCCCCGAGGGGTCTAGTTTCCAAAATGGTATGCCATGTGGGTTTTTTTTTGCTGTTCTGGCACCATAAGGGCTTCCTACATGCAACATGCCCCCCAAAAACCATTTCAGAAAAACGTACTCTCCAAAATCCCCTTGTCGCTCCTTCGCTACTGAGCCCTCTACTGCGCCCGCCGAACACTTTACATAGACATATGAGGTATGTCCTTACTCGAGAGAAATTGGGCTACAAATACAAGTAAAAATTTTGTCCTTTTACCCCTTGTAAAAATTCAAAAATTGGGTCTACAAGAACATGTGAGTGTAAAAAATGAAGATTGTGAATTTTCTCCTTCACTTTGCTGCTATTCGTGTGAAACACCTAAAGGGTTAAAACACTTACTGAATGTCATTTTGAATACTTTGGGGGGTGTAGTTTTTATAATGGGGTCATTTATGGGGTATTTCTAATATGAAGACCCTTCAAATCCACTTCAAACCTGAACTGGTCCCTGAAAAATACTGAGTTTGAAAATTTTGTGAAAAATTGGAAAATTGCTGCTGACCGTTGAAGCCCACTGGTGTCTTTCAAAAGTAAAAACTCATAAATTTTATGATGCAAACATAAAGTAGACATATTGTATATGTGAACCAAAAAAAAAGTATTCGTAATATCCATTTTCTTTACAAGCAGAAAGCTTCAAAGTTAGAAAAATGCAAAATTTTCAAATTTTTCATAAAATTTATGGATTTTTCACCAAGAAAGCATGCAAGTATCGACAAAAATTTACCACTATGTTAAAGTAGAATATGTCACGAAAAAACAATCTCGGAATCAGAATGATAACTAAAAGCATCCCAGAGTTATTAATGTTTAAAGTGACAGTGGTCAGATGTGCAACAAACGCTCCGGTCCTTAAGGCCAAAATGGGCTCCGTCCTGAAGGGGTTAAAGACACACAAATAATGTTGAAATACAGCATAGTATGTGATAACTCTTATAATATATAGCAATAGAGGATTTTGAAGTTGTTGTACTGCTTCATTCTTACAATCTCCTGCAACATCCTGGACATGAAGTGGTTTACTGCTGTACGTGTGCAGTTCTGGTAGATAAGCATCTCCTAACACAGTGGTAATCCCAATTGATGGGAAATACCGTCCTGTAATAACAGATTAACCACTAGGCTTCATTTTTAATTAGGGGGGGAGGGAAGATTAGACTTTTCTAATTGCGACTGACAGCTTTTTTCTAGTTAGGCCAATAAAGCAATAATTCAATATGCAAGGATATGGCTGCCTGATGCTTTAGAAGCTAAAACTAATTCAAAGTGGTAACAAATATTGCTACAGTATTAGGTTCTTTGGTCCATTTTAGGCTACTTGCACAATGCAGTTGTGCTTCGAACCATTCAAGGTCCGTTTGGCTCCTTTGTTTTTATTGTGGTAAATGGACCCTAAATGGGTCGCAGCACAATGAACACTGATGACTTCCATTGACTTTGAATGGGGTCGGTCATGTTTCCATCTGGGGTCCATTGTTACACACGAGATGAGCAGGAAAAAAATTAGAACATAAATGATTTTTTTCTCTACTCAGCTCCAAGAATTTGAATTGACTTTACATTAGGAGCTCTTCTAAATGGAGAACTCAGCCTTATACTTTAAATGGACAGTGGTCAGTTTTCATTTTAACATTAAAAAAGTATTATTTGATTATGATTTAATTAGCATTAAAACTATATTGGAGTTGTAAAGTATCTCCAGCTTACTCATTTCTATACACTCAAGATCACAAGAATCATTTTTGTATAGTTTTTTCTGCAGTCTTTAAGACAATATGTATTCTTCAATGGAAGAAGCAAACAGTAAAAAAAAAATGTATCCAGCGCCTCATATAATATGACAGCCAAGCAGCTGTTTTACTATGATCATGGCAAGAAATAATCTTTCATAAACTGTCATTGCTGTTAGCATAAGGACAAAAACAAGAAAAAAAACTGTATTAAAACATGTGGCAGATGTCTCCCCTTAATTTATCCATTAAAAAATGTGACAACTGGTTTGGAAAGTGTATTCTTACCCCTGGAGAATTAGCTTTTGATTTATAAAGTCTAAGCAGCCTAAAGTACATGTGCCTCCAGCTAGCAGGCAGTCTACCTCCATCTTCTGGGTGCCACCTGCTAAGGTGAGCAAGTCTGGTAAAGCCCAGACACATAATGCATGGGTGGACTTTTGTTTATTTCAGACAAAAGGAGAAATCCTCTGGATTACTTGAAGATATCATGTGACACACAAGATGGAGTTCCTTTTATTCTCCCCTAAGTAATATTGTGTTTCCCTTGGGCAGAAACAAGGAAGTTCAGCCAATCTTTGGAGGGCAGCCCCTATTAAAGATTTATGCAAGTCTGACTTATTTGGCCTTAAACTACTTTTTTAGAAGGAGGGGCATCTTCTCTACAACTTCAGGCTGATATAGATGGTTATCACTGATAATCCTTGGCTTAGATGCAGAGCCTCTAAATGGTTTCAATTAAATGAAAGATGTTACTGTGGAGGTATTTTTTTTTTCCCTTTTGTTAGCGCTGTCACCAAAGTTCCTTCAAAACCAGAATAAGCTCTCTGTTTAGTCTTCTTCATGTCACATTTGTTTTCCACATATTTTCAATCAGAGACGGTGTTCACAATGCAGATGCCTGTTTTCTGGAGTATTGTTTTATGTCTTATACTAAATATAATTAGACTGTGTACATGAAGGAGAGGGAAGAAAACAATCAGATCTAGAGGATAAGCAGACTCATCCCTATTTCATATTGTATCCTTAAAGGGTCTTTTATACAGATATGTTTTTACTACCTCATTTTATATGTAAATATGCAAATGTGTTATTTGTATGTATTTTATTTTAATATTGATAGATAGCTGATAGAGAGAGTAAGGAGAGAGAAATACCGTAGTTAGATAATGACAATAACAATGATAACAGCACCAACAACAACAAAAAGAAATAATAATAACAACAAACTGAACAAGATCAATAATAATTTATGTTTTTTTGTGACAAAATAAGAATAGTAGTTTTTACCACTATGAATAATGTGTATTATTTATAGCCTATCATTTTGTTTGCTAACAGAGCATTCAATATTTGCGGTCATCTACTCTAGAAATAAAATGGGAAATATTCATGGTCAATTCAGCAATGCAAAATTATATACTATCCATTATATTCTATATATAATATTTACATGAATGTACTATACCTCTACTACTAATGCAGGTTATTATTAAATATGATATGTATTACAAAGGGTACACAAAGCGGAGATGAAGCACCAGTTTATGATAGCCCCAACTGATCAGCCTCACATCTCTCCATGTAATAGGGGATGCGTGGCTGACAAAGGAGGGCAGCAAAGGTCTGTCTGAGAGATCCAGCCATCACCTGTGCGGTCCACCCCACTCGTTAGATGATCCTTGTAATTGGCTCGCTAAACAAACACTGATCTACAAGATCAGCACTCTTTTAGAGTGTGCATTGGCCCATGTAATAGGGCCCTAAGGAAACAGTATTTTGTATACAGAACAGTAGATAACATCAATATGTTGTATATAGTTACAGGCATCATGACATAGAATGAAACACAGAAAATAAGGATGTTACCATATTCAAACTAGAGTGTCTCAGAGGCAATAAAAGTTGTAAAACATGTTACAATTGCAATGCAAGTGTGAGGACTAATGGGAGATTGGTATCCTAAGGGTTAAAGTGTGGGGAACCAGGCGTGAAGAGTATGCTGGAGTTGTAAATATCAGAAGATGTAGGTCGTAGGGAATTTTGTATTTATGCTGCAGTTCGACCATGACAACTTTACCATTGAAAACTACTGGTAGGTCTCACTAGGCACGCTGTACACAGAATAATAACATTGCTCACTGCTGTGTGTACATTACAGGTTATGGATACTAGACTTGTGAGGATAGAACGTTGATCCAGGGATTTATTCTGATGCCATATTGGAGTAGGATAGGAATTTTTCCTGTTTCATGGGGCAATTGGCATCAGCCTCATTTGCCTTCCTCTGGATTGACACAGTAGGGTCTTAGGTTGAACTCGATGGACTCTTGTTTTTGTTTTTTTTCAAACTTACAAAATATGTTACTATGTTACTATGCAGCATGCCAGGTAATTCATGGCAATGTATTGTAGTAGCAATAACAAAGTTTTTTCCTTTGTTCCTTAAGAGGCCTATTTATGTATTTTAATCATGTTTCATGATTATACTGTAAATAAAGATGGATACTTTTTACAAATAAGCTGATTCCAGAGGTCTTTTTAAATGCATTTTAGTGGTCAACTTGCTAAAGGGGTACTCAGCCCCTAGACATCTTATCCCCTTATCCTCCTAGGGATAGGGGATAAGATGTCTGATTTTGGGGGTCACGCTGCTGGGGACCCTCGCGATCTCCCTGCTTCACCCGGCATTTGTTTAGAGTGTTGGGTGCAGCTCCGGAGGCTTGTGTTGTCATCGGCATGCCCCCTCAATGCTAGTCTATGGGAGGGGGCATGAAGGCCCCTCCCATAGACTAGCATTGAGGGTGCGTGGCCATGACATCATGGGCCTCTGCCCCACATCGCCAATCATCTGACACGGAGCAAAGTTCGCTCAGTGCACTGGATGTCTGGGGTGCCACAGCCGAGATTGCAGGGGTCCCCAGCCGTGGTACCCCCGCGATCAGACATGTTCTCCCCTATCCTTTGGATTGGGGAGAAGATGTCTAGGGGCGGAGTACCCCTTTAAGAACAACAAAAGCTTCAGCAGCAATCTAGTAGAGGACATAGATTTTCTTGATGTGGAACATCACAACTGGTGATTTTACAATTCTGTATTGCAGGGGAAAAAAACTATGCAGAATCACATACATTTGCCACTAAATAGTTGAACATAAGGATAAAGGTGGTCATTTTTCTTTAAGATTCCAAACTATAGAGCATATATATGGCTAGAGAACAAAGTCAGGCGCCTTAAAAATCTAGGATGCTTTTCATGGGCACATTTAAAGTAGGTTCAATAAGCAAAGTGAATCTTTTACTAGCTTTCCAGAAGATAAGAGTCTCCAATGATAACTTTTAAAATATTGCTGTGGTTTACGGTGCCTGTTAGTTGAAGTGTGCCTGTAACATATCTGCCTCTGGTGCCCAAATTGAATAAAACAGAAGTGAAAGTCAAAGATATCTTCTAGCGAATATTTACGGGAGAGCAGCACGCAAAGACAACATTATCAGGTATAAGAGCTGCCTTGAAACACTTTTTTATTAGAACATTAACAATATGTGGCTAACCATTGAGATTTTTGATCAGAGAACTGGAATGTTTGGTTATGGGAATAATACATACATTAATTTTAGTAATTCCACTGAGATCTCATCATGCCTTGGAAATGCAAAATGTCATAGACACCTTTACTGTATTTTTAGAAATGCATTACTTATGCCAAAGACCAGGAAAAGTGTACCAAACAAAGTTCTCTTCGCAGACCTTTAAACATGAATTATAGTTAAAAGCTGGGCCTTTTATTGTGACACAGTGAAAGTAAATCTTGGCATTTAACATTAGAATTTCAGATATAAAAGGCACTTAAAATATTTAGGTTATCCTGTTCTTCGTTTCATACATGGGGTATATTTAATTACCCCTTACAAAGTCATGGGCTATGTTACAATTTTATGCAAGCTGATTAGATGCATATCTTGTCTGGAGCCATATGGCAATATGAAGAAATACTACCACATTTTCTGTAATATTTGACTTTAATGGACTCTTATTGTGTCCTAGTTAATGTTTGGCACTCATTGGTAAGCGTAAATGCATTATATTTTATTTCACAGGGTATTAATTCTGGTCAGAGACTGTGACATAAATATGAATCATTTCACTAATTTTATATACCTTAGTAATAGCTTATTTATTACATATATGTACTACATATCTTAAAGTGGTGTTCCCATTTCAACTCATGTAACTTGTAGGGCACTCAAGGTTAATGTTTTTGCAAAAACATTCATTTAGCCATCTTGCCTCCTCCTGATATCCATGTTCCTTTCCTTCAATTGTTGAGAACTCCTTGTCTAGATTCCTGACCATTGTGTACTTGGTGACATCTATCACATGTACAGCTAATGTGCACAGGGGAAATATGGTGCAGGCTTGGGATCTGACCCTTTTAAACATAGAAACATAGAATGTGTCGGCAGATAAGAACCATTTGGCCCATCTAGTCTGCCCAATAATCTGAATCCTATCAATAGTCCCTGACCCTGCCTATCCCTATCTTATATGAAGGATAGGCTTATGCCTATACCTATCTTATATGAAGGATAGCCTTATGCCTATCCCTATCTTATATGAAGGATAGCCTTATGCTTATCCCATGCATGTTTAAACTCCTTCACTGTTTTTGCAGCTACAACTTCTGCAGGAAGGCTATTCCATGCATCCACTACTCTCTCAGCAAAGTAATACTTCCTGATATTACTGCATAAACCTTTACCCCTCTAATTTAAAATTATGTCCTCTTGCGGTAATTTTTCTTCTTTTAAATATGCTCTCCTCCTTTACCGTGTTGATACCCTTTATGTATTTTAAAGTCTCTATCATATCCTCTCTGTCTCTTCATTCTTCCAAGCTATACATGTTAAGGTCCTTTAACCTTTCCTGGTAAGTTTTATCCTGCAATCCATGTATGTACGCCAGCTGACAATGCATAAAGTTAAGTCCCACCTTCCCCATCCATGGTTAGAGATATCTCTTATATCACTAGTTAATACTTAGGAACATATGGTACAAATTCAAGGTGCCAAGGGGTGTATATGAGACCAAGGAGCCTAGTAAAGCACCCCAATCTTGCCATCTTACTACTTCTATTACACTCCCAAAACATGTGTTTTTATAAAAATTTTAAAATATCTATAATAATAAAATTGCATTGACCATCAGCACTGGTCTTCTTCCTGATGTCGGGGCTCAATGCATCACACTGCCACTCAGCCTATTACCTGCCAGGAGAGGATAGCTTCAGCAGGAACACCGGTTTCACATGGTGCAGGACACAGGATGCCAACAGGTAAGGAAAAGCAAGTAGTGATTTATTCAAAATAACATTAATGCTTATGAAGAAATATAAAATCCCATCCCTTCCCCAATATCGCGCCACACCCCTACCCTTCAATTCCATAGTTGAACTTGATGGACGTATGTCTTTTTCAACTGTACTAACTATGTAACTATGTAACTATGTAACATGCAATAGCATGCTGGGAGAATAAATCACTATTTGCTTTTACTAAACCTTTTGGCATCCTGTGTCCTGCGCCATGTGAAACCGGTGTTCCCGCTGAAGCTATCCTCTCCTTTAGTGTTCAATTGGGTTGGTTGGCTGCGGGCATCATACGTATATGTGCTCACCATTGTTGTGTATGTGGGTACACAACTATCTCAGGTGAGCGGCTAAATATAGCATACAATATACCACACAGGTTTTTATTTTATTACACCATGGAGCACTCTATCCCCCCTTGTCTTTTCAGATCTTTTAATACCTGCCAGCGCAAGACATAGCTGTTAACTAGTGTTGAGCGCCATAGGCCATATTCGAATTTGCGATATTTCGTGAATATATGGATGAATATTCGTCATATATTTGCTAAATTCACATATTCGTAATATTCACGTTTTATTTTCGCATATGCGAAAATTTGCATATGCGATAATTTGCATATACAAAAATTAGCATAAGCGAAAATTCGCAAATTCACACGCCAGTCTCACGCAGTAGTATTAGAGCCTTCTTTACACCACACAAGCTGGAAGCAGAGAGGGGTGATCACTGTGATGTGTACTGTGGAAAAAACAAAACAAAAAAAAAAAAACGAATATTCGTAATTACGAATATATAGTGCTATATTCGGAAAATATTCTCGAATTCCCGAATATGCGATATTCGCGAATAAAATTCGCATTGCGAATATTCGCGAGCAACACTACTGTTAACTACCTGCAGCCAGGAAGTAGATGGCACCAGAGAACTTGGGTGGCGATACCAGGGCACTGAGAGAGTGCTGGAAGGTGAGTCCACTTTGTTGTTTTATATGCCGGCAGCTCAGGGATGACAGCACAGAAACTTTCTAAACTTGCCTACTTCAAATATGAAAATGTTAAATGTGAAATCTGACTAGAAACAGACATTCAAAAATATATACTAAACATTCTTAAATACTTTGGTACCTTACTTTTGGTCTAAAGGGCTGAAAAAGATTAAAGATATTCTGCTGTAGATTTTGTTTCACCCTTTTATTTTCTACAGCATGTTCCATGTTATGTTGTGGAAATTGGTGGTCAGCGTTTTATATACTTAAATAAATATTCCAGTATTGCAGCTCCCATTGTAGCTCCTTCCAGTCCCCTACTGGTGGTCTCCTCTTATTGTTTCTAAAACAAGATGTCAGAGCAAAATCTGCAAACTCAGGGTAAACATTGGCCACAGCAGTCAGTGTCCTGTCTGAGTGGGCAGATCCTGCTCCAACATCTGGCACTGGAAGTAGGGAGAAGAGAAAAGAGAGGAGCAGCGGGGGACTGGAAGGAGCCACAATGAAAGCTGTGAGGGATCGATGTAGGTAAGTATCATTTATTTCCTTTAACACTAAAGTACCAGTTTAATATTGCACGTGTTCTTAGTATAAGTAATTGTAAGTACTAATCTGGATTTGAAATGGGGTCTGTACACGTAATTGTGGAAATACCCAAGGAGAAGACAATCTTAATCCTTTAAGGACACAGCCCATAAGATCGGTCATCCTACACACTGGAAGCTGGTGAGAGACCTTCAGTGGCCCTTCAGTTTGTGCTCATCGAATTTCTGTGATTCCACTTCGGGGGTCCGATGAGGGCACTCCAACCCGCTGATACCTCCGTTTTCACTCTAAATATGATTGGCATTCATTACCGCATCTATAGGGTTTATGGTGGACATCAGCAAGATCGATGATGTCTGTCATTATTGGTGATTCCCCGCCTGCTGATAGCAGCCAGAAATCACCCACGATAAAGTTAGCATAGCTCCTGTGCTTGGTTCATTGCTGCGCTGTGAATGTACAGCGCTGTGCACAAAGTTACTCCCTGCAGTGCTGTACACGTTCTTTGCATGTTCTTCCGGGGCTAACCTCTTAAAGGGGTACTCCGACCCTAGACAGCTTATCCCCTATCCAAAGCATAGGGGATAAGATGTCTGATCGCGGGGGGCCCGCCGCTGGGGACCCCTGCGATCTCGGCTGTGTCATCCCGCTGTCATCACTCTACAGAGCAAACTCGCTGCACGTAATGACGAGGCCGTAGCATTGTGACGTCACGGCTTCGCCCCCTTGTGATGTCACGTTCCTCCCCCTCAATACAAGTCTATGGGAGGGGGTGTGGTGGCTGTCACAAGGGGGCGGAGCCATGACATCACAATGCTCCGGCTCCTGTATCGCCTGTCATTACGCACAGAGCGAGTTTGCTCTGTGGAATGATGACAGCGAGGTGCCACAGCCGAGAGCCAAGCAGACCATATGATGGCTTTTTTTTTTGCACCAGTGATTCTACTTTGTAATGACATTTTACCCAAAAATCTATGGTGAAACAAAAAATCATTGTGCGACAAAATTAAAGAAAAAACGCAATTTTGTATCTTTTGGGGGCTTCTGTTTCTGCACAGTACATTTTTTGGTAAAAATGACATCTTTATTCTGTAGGTCCATACCAAAGATGAGCGAATTTTTTAAAAATTCAATTTGGCCGATTCACCAAATTTTCCCCCAAAATTAGTTTCGGTCTGAATTTATTCACGGTGAATCACTATTAAAAATGGCTATTTCTGGCCTACAAAAAGCCTCAATAGGGGTGTAGAACACTTTGCCTTGCTGAAACACGCATAGGGTGTGTGCTGGGTTAGTGAAATAATACTGTTATTCAGTATGACATGCAGATTCTTTTGAAAATGTCCTTCATGCCATGAGAATGTAGTGACAAGAGTTACCTTCCATTCTGGACTTCTTACCTGGCTTTTATGTATAGCAATTATTTATTTAAATTATATTATTTAAAAATTTACAAGTCCCTTTTCATAAATTATAAAACACTTTAAACAAAGTCTGCAAACTGCAAGGCTCTTATAACAGCGATCACCTAAGTGCTAAACATTGTTACATGATGTGCATTACAGACAGAGCTGTAGCTAGCTCTTTTTGCTCCTGAGGTGAGAACAGAAAATAACAGCGATCAGCTAAGTGCTTAACATTGTTACATTATGTGCATTACAGACAGAGCTGTAGCTAGCTCTTTCTGCTCCTGAGGCAAGAACAGAAAATAACAGCGATCAGCTAAGTGCTAAACATTGTCACATGATGTGCATTACAGACCAAGCTGTAGCTAGCTCTTTTTGTGCCTGAGGCAAGAACAGAAAATAACAGCGATTAGCAAAGTGCTAAACATTGTTACATGATGTGCATTACAGACAGAGCTGTAGCTAGCTCTTTTTGCTCCTGAGGCGAGAATAGAAAATAACAGTGATCAGCTAAGTGCTAAAGATTGTTACATGATGTGCACTACAGAAAGAGCTGTAGCTAGCTCTTTTTGTTCCTGAGGTGAAAACAGAAAATAACAGCGATCAGCAAAGTGCTAAACATTGTTACATGATGTGCATTACAAACGGAGCTATAGCTAGCTCTTTTTGCTCCTGAGGCGAGAAAAGAAAATAACAGTGATTAGCTAAGTTCTAAACATTGTTACATGAAGTGCATTACAGACAAAGCTGTAGCTAGATCTTTAAGCTCATGAAGCGAGAATAGACAATAACAGCAATCAGCTAAGTGCTAAACATTGTTACATGATGTACACTACAGACAGAGCTGTAGCTAGCGCTTTTTGCTCCTGAGGTGAAAACAGAAATAACAGCGATCAGCTAAGTGCTAAACATTGTTACATGATGGGCACTACAGACAGAACTGTAGCCAGCTCTTTTTGCTTCTGAGGCGAGAACAGAAAATAACAGTGATCTGCTAAGTGCTAAACATTGTTACATGATGTGCACTACAGAAAGAGCTGTAGCTAGCTCTTTTTGTTCCTGAGGGAAAAACAGAAAATAACAGCGATCAGCAAAGTGCTAAACATTGTTACATGATGTGCATTACAAACGGAGCTATAGCTAGCTCTTTTTGCTCCTGAGGTGAGAACAGAAAATAACAGCGATTAGCTAAGTTCTAAACATTGTTACATGATGTGCATTACAGACAGAGCTGTAGCTAGCTCTTTTTGCTCCTGAGAGGAGAACAGTAAATTGTGCCCCCCCCCCCCCCATTTTGGCGTGGGGCACCCCTTGGGAAAAGAAATTAGCGGGAAACCTTTACCGAATAATCAAAGTCATTCTCTTTGTTTTTCTTCCTCATCTGGCACAGGACATCATGGAACCTGCAACACAAACATATTAGTATTAGGCTCTGCACTTTTCCAGCATTATCCTCCACTTTTCCCTACAAATGACTCCAGACTCTTCCAAACACAATGTCACCAGCCTTCCCACAATGCACAAGGGGGAGATTTATCAAAACCTGTGCAGAGGAAAAGTTGCCCAGTTGCCCATAGCAACCAATCAGCTTGCTTCTTTCATTTTAACAAGGCCTTTGCGAATAAGAAATCTTATTGGTTGCAAATGGTCAACTTTTCCTTCGCACAGGTTTTGATAACTCTCCCCCAATGCCTCCAGCCTCCTCCCCCACAAGCACACACAACGTCTCCTGCATTACCCCGCACAGTGACAGAGGGGTGTACATGGGCTACAGGGGTGTAGAAGGGTGACAGAGGGGTGTAGAGGGGTTACGGGATAATCGTGGCGTGTACATGGGTGACAGAGGGGTTTAAAGGGGTGACAGAAGGTTGTACGAGATAAAAGAGGTGTGTCCAGGGGTTACAGAGAGGTTATGAGGGGTGACAGAGAGTTGTAGAGGAGTGAAAGAAGGGTGGGGATGCACTATGTGAAGTTGTGACTATGTGTCACCACTGCCCCGGCTCCTTCCCTCCATCCACATGATTCTGCTGAGGGACCATGGAGAAGATACACGAGGATTTGAGCTGCAGCATCACCCGTCCTGACACTGCACACAGACTTCCCTCCCACCTGGCTTGCATGTCTGTGACTCACAGGTTGTGCAGCCCTGGGCAGAAAAATCTAAAAATGTTAGCACCATAGTTGCCACCAGAGTGTACTCTCAAAGGTAGATTTAAAAGGGGGACAGTTTAAGTTGTAGAAATTTCTGCAACAGTCGGTTCCATAAACCTGAGTGAGGGGAACTCTATGGACAATGCACTCCAGTACGCTTAAAACAGTTTTTGGCTTGCCTTTCACAGTGTTTAGGCCCTTAAGACTTTCATAGGAGCAAAATAGTACACCACTTAGATGTACGTATGTGGTATGCACTTATGAGGGGAGAACAATGTGCTCCAGTACACTTAAAACAGTATTTATTATACACAAACGGACAAATATGACCTGGGAAAATTTTTTATTTATTTAGTACATAAGTGACCAAGCACTATCAGTTGACCCAGTTACTAGTAATGGCTACAAGTATGTGAACTCCAAACATAAATAGCAAACACCAAGGAAGAAAAAACGGAGTCACTTATGAAGCATACATAATTTTATTAATTCTGTAGAATGTAAATACATAAAAATTAAAAATATGTTCTTTTTCAAAGAGGAATAGGGCTAAAAAGGTGGTATCACCGGCTCTGCAATAAAGGCTGAGGTATATATAGTGTATTATTTTATTTTACTGGGTCCACCACAATGAAGTAAAAATAATGCAATAATCTTGCACACAGAATTGCACAATCCAAATGGTTCGTCTGGTTGCGTACTGAAACGTACGTTGGAGTGGTTGTGCAGATGCTTTACATGTCTTTTCTTTATAGCTACAGAAGTGTCTAGATTCTGTAGTTGACTCACAAATCCCTCCATTCTGCTGTTCACTCATTCTGACACCCACTGCTCAGGAAGGGGCGTGTCCTAGGAAAGCTTTGAGCTCACCTCAATCTTCATGCATTCCCTCTCTGCCTGAGTCTGCTGTGTTTGGTCTCTTCATCCAATCACTGCAGGCTCCTCTGTAACTGCTCCTCTGTGTTCAGACAGAAGTCTGATAGACAGGACAGGAGTCAGCACAGAAGAGTGCTAGTCCTGCCCTTACTTCCTGGACTTTGTCCCAGCATGTGCTTCAGCTGGGACAAATATGATGCTGCAGCCAACAGGAATATGTTCTGGATGGTATGGGGACCCTCAGTGGTCTTTTTTATTAGTCATTATTTCTATAAATAGGAGATACAATGTTTTGAAAAATGTTTTTTTATTAGAATGGTTGATGTTTTGCAAAGATGTACAACATATAAAAAGTTTTTGACAGTGTCCATTAAAATCTTGCATTTTTTATTCTGACCACTAGGCCTAAAACTAAACTGAGACTTCCTTTTATGTACAGATCACTTTCCAGCAGTGCCCTCTTTATTATTACAGACATGAGTACAGTGAAAGGTGATATGAATAGATAGAAAAGACACCATTCGCAATAGCCGAACCTTAAAAGTCAGTTTCTGACTCGGGACAGGTCAGATTATTCCTAGAAAACACTCCTATTCATGTCAGTGGGACAGCACCAGATTATTGTTGGCTATGCCAAACATAGCAACTGTAAAGCATATGTCTAAATGCTGATAAAAACAGCTCAGACAAGATGACTGCCCCATAATAACTAGTGTTGCTCACGAATATTCGCAATGCGAATATTCGTAGTGAATATAGCATATTCGTGAATTCGCGAATATTTAGAATATCGCGAATAATATTCGTGATTACGAATATTCATTTTTTTCCCAAACTTGTTTAAACACAGATAACATTATAGTGATCTCCATCGACGGATAATTGCATTGCTGGTATGATTAGAGACCATGGGGGAGAATCTAAGGCGATTAGTTTGTGCATGCGAATATTCGTATTGCGAATATTCGTATTGCGAATATTCGCGAATATTTTCCACGCCCTTCTTATGCCTCTGAGCCAATGATAGTTCTGCAACCACAGTTGTCAGAGGTTAGCAACCTCCCTAGCAACCAATGGAAACTTGCTGGCACGACCAGTATATAAGATCACTCCCAGCAGTATTTGCTTGCAGATTCACATGGTGGTTTTGAGAGTGGAGTGCTTCTGTCATTTTTCCAGCGTCCTTTAAGCTTTGTGCTTCATAGTACTACCTTAGACCCAACTGCTTTTTTCAAAGCAAAAGCCCCAACTGCTTTTTTCAAAGCACATTTGGGAAACACTGCGTGATCTTATATCATGACTAGATTAAAAGTTATGATTCATAACTTTTAATCTAGTCTAAAATGCAGTTAAATATAATTAACTAACAGTGGTGAAAATACTTACACAAATCAGAACTCTCTCCTCACTTTCGCTGAAATTACTTCCCACCATCTTTGCTTCGCTTAGCTTATTCGCGATCGCGATCTCACTGGCAAGCATCCAGGAAATGATCTCTGTTATCGCATGATGTAATAGCGCTCATGCGCGCGAGCGATGTGATTTTCACAATCAGTTATCTTCGCAATTATTTTCGCAATTGCCGAAAATTCGCAATGTTTAAAAATCAACTCGAATATAACGAATATTCGAAATTCACAAATATATGACGAATATTCGTCCATATATTCGCGAAATATCGCAAATTCGAATATGGCCTATGTCGCTCAACACTAATAATAACATACAAAAAATGAATTAGTTTACACTTAAAAAATTGTTAGAAGAAAAGAACATATTACAGTATCTGGCTCTAATCTAAAAAATATATAGGTGATACATTCACTTAAAAATCTGCTGCCCTTTTGCTTCCCCCACTCCCCTCCTAATTTTTTTCATATTCTTTCCCTCTACACCCCTACACCTACCCACTCCTGACACTTCTTCAAAGGGGTTTTCCAGAATTAGAAAAATGCTGCTTCTTCTTTTTTTTTGCAAAAGCAGCACCACTCTTGTCCACAGGTCATGTGTAGTACTGCAGCTCAGTTCCATTCATTTGAGTAGAGCTGAGCTGCAATACCAGACACAACCTGTGAACAGGAGTGGAACTGTTTCTAATCCCGGAAAACCCTTTGAGGTTAATATGCTAATTTTTTTTCAGTTATGTTATTGTATTAGATCTGAAGATGCTACATCATCTAATATAGTTCTTTATGAATTTGGATTCAATGCCATATTATGATATTATTTTCTGCATGTCTGGGCACTTTATTGCCTACATTATTTCTTTTTGGTCTCTATGTTTAAAAAGATGAAAATAAAATAAAAATATTTTTCAGAAAAATGAAATACAAGATGTACTTAGCGGATGATAGAGCTGTATCATGAGTCAGAATAAAATGTGGATAGTTGGAATAGGTTAATAGAAATCAATATGTGATCTTGTCACATTTAATTCTGCCAGGCAATTCAAGCCAGTGATTCGACAGTTCTATTCTCTTTGCACCTTCATGGACTATGCTAGTATTTTATGCCAGCTTATTAAATACATAACATGACTAGAACCACATGGCAATATGGAGGAACTGTACAAGTTTTTCTCCTCATTTTTTGTTCTATTTGACTTTAATGAACTGTCGTTGGTTACCTCAGTGTTTGGCAGTAGCGATGAAGGAATTTCCCAATTTTCAGCTCTGCAAGCTATAAACAGATTTACAGAAATATTCATTTTTTACTTCTATTTGTAAAATGTTTACAAGTGAGAACTTAGGCACAATATGAATCAACTTTATATTTTATGTTTCACTTCATGCAAGAGGTGAAGATCCCCGGGGCTCCGGTTCACATGGAAAAAAGGTGCGTTCGAGCGCTCACTCCTGTAGAATAGCTTGGCTGGGATCGTGGCAGTATAGAAGTAGCCGGAGGTAGTAGAAGGGTCCGGCTACTTCTATACTGCCACGATCCCAGCCAAGCTATTCTACAGGAGTGAGCGCTCGAACGCACCTTTTTTCCACGTGAACCGGAGCCCCGGGGATCTTCACCTCTTGCATTCTCCAGATGTCCAGAAATCCCAGGATGCCACGGTGTGAGCTGCACCCCCTGATTTCACTATTCCCTTTGCAACGGGATACAAGCGCGATATGGTGTTGTGCCCACTGCACAACACCAGAAGGTGAGCAAGTTTTTTTCACCTCTTTGTCTTTGTTTTATCTGAAAACTTTTACGGCACATTGTTGCGCTTCCCTTTTGTGTTTCCAATTTTTTCTGCATATCGAGCATGTTTCACTTCATGCCGCTTCATTTTTGCATGGCTCCCCGTCTCCCTCTAAAGTCAATGGAAACAGGGTTTTCTAAAATGACACAGGATGGTTTTTGAAGCAGAAATCGGCATAGCTTCCACATCAAAAAGATGTCAGGATATCACCATCAAAAAGATGTGAAAATACAAAAAACTAAAAGATGTGAAGATTAAAAGGTGCAAAGATACCACCATCAAAAAGGTGTGAAAATACCCTGAGGATACAATTGAGCAATTGGCAGCTTTTCATGATAGCTTTTTGTGAGAAAGGTGTCGCGAGGCTGGGTTCACATATGTCTGGCATCCGGCATAGGTGAACTCAGGCAAAATATCGATGCAACTGATGCCACAACTGATGACAACGTTCATCAGTTGTCATCAGTTGTATGGCATTTGGGGTCCATTGTTTCTGGCACCTGAGAGGGGAACGCAGCAAGCTGTGTTCCCATGTCCGGTGCTTTTCGGCGTGTCCAACCATCCGGCATCAGAATTGAGACGCTGGATGATTGTGAACTGTCCCATTGAAATGAATGGGATCAGTTCTAGCATCAGTTTCTAGAAACTATGCCGGACAACTGATATATGTGAACCCAGCCTTAACTACACAGTGGACACTGTAATTCGTTTTATATCTTACAAAGATTCGGCATTGTATAAATCATTATAATGTAAAGTATGTCATTTATACAACAGATAAATTAGATATTTACTCTGAAAAACAAATACTGACCCCGTCTCAAAATTTCCCTCATTTTGCACATATTGTAGCTCCAAGTATAGCAGATGAAGAGAATATGAACTGAAAAATCAGAACAAGATTTATGGATGCCAAGATGTTATATTTAGTTATAGGAAGAGACCTAAAGCAGAACTGTGGCGCATATCAATAGCAATTCATATACAGTAAAATCAAAAGTTATATAAGTGCTCTATATACTTGTGTTGTAAATATTGAACCGTTCGTCTGCTTTTCAATCCTCGATGTTTACAGGTAGCTGAGTATGCCTACTGAGTAGTGTGACTTTCGAGCCCATAGAGAATCATTAGGACACCATCTTAGGCTCAAAACGTCATCTTTCTCCCACATTGCTTCAGGAGGTTTTTCCCCTCCCTATACTCTCCTGCTCCCACTCTACGAAACACCCCTCTTCATTATTATTCCTATTTGAGCTAACTCAGCTCTCATATGCTGAGCTGTTTTGGGCGCTTCATTGCCACCCTCTTCTGCCCGCCAGCCAATAGCATCCCTAATCTTGGCACCTGCGCACAACCCAAAACGTGATCCCGGCATAATACGTATGCGTACATGCCGGGACGCTAGGCAAAGTAGTTGTATAGGTTAGTATAGATTCGTGTATGCTTGTTTAAACCCTATGGACAAAACCTGCAGACAGGGCAATGGTTTACAATGTATTGCTCATGTACTTATATATTTCTCATCTAACATTTTTTGTTTTGCAGTCATCTTTTTTTTTTATTTTATTTTTTTGATTACGGACAAAAACGTGCATGTAAAATAGAATACAGAATATTTTACACAGTGTAAAACTTAGCCTCAGGGTTATAGACTAGGTTAATGCATTTTGTGACCTTTAACTATTCAAATGTTTCTCCTGGAAGGGTAGAGTTTATCAACTGCTTTTTAACCATGACCTTACACACACCCTCAGGAAAAGAGACTTTTAAAACTTTGAATTTGCTTCTGCATCTTTTTAAGTTGTATCAGGGTCTCTATTTCTTCAACAGGTTTACCATAATAGATGCCAGTGCTCCGAGGAAAAATTATTTTACTCCAATAATGAAATGTTCCAATTGCCAAGTCAGGTTAAACACATAATTCTATGCATTGCATTGCATTGCTCTCTCTGAATGTATTAATATGTATTAAAACTGCTGACAGCCCTACATCAAAAGAAGTAAGGATCCAAACTTGTGTTCTTGGCCAAGCAGCTTGCATGTCCAGAAAATGTCTTTTTTATGTTCCGGCCTTTGGCTTATGTAGTGTCATAGAGGCAGAATCTTCTTTCTCTATGTGTCAAGCTCCCTGTACTGAGAACCACTCCAGCCTTGTCCATCTCTCACCACTATTGGTTGTCACTTTTCTCAATCCCATGATGTCCTCAGAAGGTGCTGCTCTGACCTTTGTTAACCAGGTCTGGCTCCTCAGAATGGACACAGAAAACAGGATAACATAATTACATTGGCTGTATCTTACAGGATACAAGGAGAGGTAGAGGGCTTCCTTACACCCAACTGCCACTGACTTTTGAATTGTATGCATGTCCTAAGGCAATGTTCACATGGAAGAATTTCCATGCAGAATTCCGCATAGAACTCTGCATAGAGATTCAGTAGCAGGAGAGTCCCATTAATATCAATTGGAATCTGCTGCTTTGTTCACATAGCAGAATTTCCACACTGTAAAGATGTGGTGCAGATATTAAAATTCTGGTGTCCGTAGAAAGAATAGACATGTCTATTCTTTCTGCAGACTCCACACGGAATGCATTGACATCTATGAGACAGGGCTTTCGCGAGTGGTCCTAGCGCCAGCATGTTATGCCGGCTCTCTGCTGTCAGGGAAAAAGCAGCATGGAGATTTTCTGTGGGAACATTGCCGTGTGATCATAGCCTAAGGGTGCAGTTACACCTGAATACAGAGGAATTTGCATCTCCCCAGTTCCCTGAACCAGCCAAATTCCACTCCTGTGAGTGCATCTAAAAAATAGCCATGTATAAACAAATAAACAGACTTTTACGAACAGCAATGCTGGTGGATTTGAAATCCTGCAATAGATGTGTTTATGTGTCCTAATGAGCATATTTACCCTCAAAATATACACCTATATGTATCCATTTTGAGGCTTGTTTGTTCCATTCTGCATAGGATACATTGAATCTTAACAGTCCTCGTTGAACTAGACTGTATCTTAATCAATTGCTTACTAGATTATGTACATTTGTGTAAATGTATTTTACCATCCACAATACATAAATCACAATTGATCCCTTAAGAAGTTTTTTAATTTTTATAGCAAGAAATATATTCTTATAAAGTCATGGCATATGACTAGGATATTAAATCACTGTCAGACACAGCTCTCTTTTACAACTGCTTCCCCTCTTATGTTTTTCTATGTAAAGGCCATGCTGACCACTGGCTGTGCAAAAAACTCAAGCATGACCTAATTCCCTTGAAGGAAAAATACAGTGTGAGGGGGGGGGGGGGGATGAAACTGTCAAGTTCTTAGACAGTTTTGACATAGACTAGGCAGTCTTAAAGTGTTCTAGATTTTTAACAGCTTCTCAGGCTATTTGAAAATCTGGTGTATCTTATAACTGTCTAGTGGAGGTTTTAGACCACTTTTAAATTGGCCTATTTTGGAGTCAAAAATGTGCAACACAAAGTGGCACATTTTTGGAGGATGCAATCCCTGCCCTTGCTCTACAGAAGCCAGGCCCCTAGTTATACCCTCCCCCACCCTTGCTGAGCATGGTGTAAAACTCAATTTTGTTTCAAATTTTGTCTTAAAAATCGGTCTATTAACACATGCACAAAAATTCTGGCACAAATATTTTTGTTTAGCAGTGAACAGGCCAAAGTGCCAACCACCACTGCAGCCCCAGGATTGGTTGGGGTGGTTCCCCAATGATCACAAAATAATAAGATAAGAAACTTTACTTTATTTGAGGCTCTGGCTCTTTATTTTTCCCTTTGTCCATCTTTCAACACCTAACTTACCTTGTAAGGACTAAAATTGACCTTTTATGATGCAATAGGAGGAGGATCTCCCCACTACTCTTCTCTGTTCTTTGTAGCATGCCTCTGGCTTAAAATTAAGTAAAGGTAGTTTAGTTAAAACACCATTAAAAATCCTTCAGAGATCATATGATATAGTGTAGTGGCTTGTTTGCATTTTCTTTAACCTGCAGTTTCACCGCAATGCTTCCAGAGTTGCTCTAAGGTGGGCTTGATGTGTCATACCTGGTGGTCGAACTGAGTAGTCTCTGTCTTCTGGCATAAATTGTTGATTTAATAGTTGAGGTCATGTGCTATTCTATCTGTACAATTCATGCTTTTGGCTACTATGATTCATATCACTTATAAATGGTGTCCCCCAACTCTAACTACCCCAATGCCCCCCCCCCCCCCCCCCCCGTAATAATGTGATTATCATAGCAGAAACATTGTCTGCCCTACGGAATGATATTGTTGAGTTGTTCCAAAGTGTCCTATCATCTTCCATTGTAATGCCTTGTCTTTTTTCTATTACTGGTAGAATGTAAGCAAATTTTGTACACAGTGTTTTGAGACAATATATTTCTGTTTGGTCTGAGTGACACTTTCTTTATGATTTTCTTTTTTCCTCTCCTACTTACCTTGTCTCCCTTAATTTTACTCATGACATTCCTGTGATATCTAAGTATTATACATATCAAGAGAAAGAGTGAATGTTTGTTGCTGTTGTCCATGCTGGCTGCTTAAAGGAGTACTCTGGTGCAGAGTATTCCTGCTCCGTCCTGCCTGGGCTGCAAAATAAATGAAAATAAACCATCTCTCACCTTCCTGGGTTCCTGCGGAGCCCCACTACAGCTGATCGGTCCTCCGGTCCATCCTCTTCACACTTCCGTGAGAACGAAGCGTCACATGGCGCTCAGCCTATCGCCGGCCGCCGCGATGTTCTGCCTCGGCCCATAATAGGCTGAGCGCCATGTGACGATTCGTTCACACGGAAGTATGAAGAGGATGGACCGGAGGACCGATCAGTTGTAGTGGTGCTCCGCAGGAACCCAGGAAGGTGAGAGATGGTTTATTTTCATTTATTTTGCAGCCACGGCAGGACAGGGCAGGAATGCTCTGCATGAGAGTACTCCTTTAATGATAGATTTCCTTCTGAGGCCAGGATCAGACACATTATTTTGGTCAGTATTTTTAGCCAGAACTAGGAGTAGAAAGGACACAGAAAAAAAACTGTAATGGAAAGATTTGCACCCTTTTCTTTTGTTTTGATCCCACCCCTGGTTGGGCTGATAAAAAAAACTATGTGTGAACGTAGCCTAATAACTCTCTCTGTAGGGTAACTGAAAATAGGTTTTGTACACTGGATGACTCTCTAAACAACTATGTATCTGCTCTAGTTAGTTATTATAGCAGAATAGGATTGGTGGCTCTTGGTGTTTATAAGATTCCCCAACATAATATTTGCAAATTATAAACCTTAATGAGCTTACTGGACTTTTTCTAATATAAATGTAATAGCTCCATTAATTGATGTTCTTAATATAGTATTAACTTGGAGCGTGCTATATTTCAGTATTCAGTTCCAGTAAATGAATAAGCTAAATCTTGACATGCTTCTCCTTGGATCCGAGCATGCTTGCAGTTCCTCTAACACTGTATGGTGATCCATCTGAAGTCAGTCGAGAGTTTGCTGATTGGTGATTAGTTTCTGAATCGCTGCAAAGACATTTTAGTTGTGAGCCAGAATATTACAGGGGTTAAACCATTAGGGTCATTTACTTCTCTCTGTTTTTACGCAAAGTAGGATCATGTTTAATACCAAGCTCTATTTTGTCTGGACCAAAAAGTGTCCTGGCATCAACAGCTGCTAAGTTGGCATAGTAAACGTGAATCTGAATTAACAGCTTGTGTTTTTCTAGCAATAAACCAGCACAGACTATTTATTTCCTATCTTCTGCTGAACGTAATGGTGCCTTTGTAAAACCTGCCTTGTAGCTTGATATATATTTTTTGGATCGCATGATGTGCCAAGTATGGCCCGGGTCCCTGTGTACACTTTATGCCTTTAAATGAAATATATTTCCATGTCTTTAAGTACTTTACAGAATTTATTTTAGAAAGCCCCTGTAATTACAGAGTAATTTATAGATCTGACTATGTGAAATGGGAAGAAAATATATACAGTCTGAACGGGTGTTCAAGAATGAAATGTGCAATTTATTACCAACAAAAAATACTACTGATATCCAACATTCTATGTTAATGTCTGTTATTGTTTTGCTACCTATGTGTTTTATCAACCTTGATTCTTTATTAATAAGTTAGACGAAGAAGAAAGAAGTCGCACTCACCACTGGAAGCAGTATAAAAAGTCTTGTCCTTTATTCACACCGGCAGAATGGAAAGGTAAAATGCGGTCACACACGCGGGGAGTGAGAGCAGCCGCTCTCAAGATGCGGGGGCACACCACCAGCGGCAACTAGTTTCGCGTCACAGACTTGACGCTTCTTCCGGCTAACAAGGTGTACGCCTACCTGTACAGGTGGGTAAGTATTTAAGCAGCTTACAATGGGGGGGAGGGGCGTGGTGACCGTAACACATAACAAAAAAGTGAAACAGAAAAAACCACAAGCCATTATAAAAATATGTCACAACATAAATAATGCTTAAAACAACTCCACCTAACAAAGGTAGTTGATTCACAAAAAAAGCTGACAGATCTTGCTTGTCATTCATCCCCGTGGGTCCCATGGCTTTCAACCTGATAATCCAAAACGCCTCCCGACGTAGAAGGAAGGAGTGTTTATCAATACCAACGGGGACGACTTCTATTCTTTTGATTCCGGCAAAGCGGAGTCCCTCGCTTGCACCGCCATGACACTCATTCATATGAGCGATGAAGCGAGGAGACCCCTTGCCCGATCGCAGAGAATAGAGGTGCTCTCTCACCCGTGCATTCAATTTGCGCTTGGTTTTGCCCACATAATATCTTTTACATGGACAGATAAGGCAATACACGATGTGAGTTGATTGACATGTGATCAACTGGTTAACAAATACATTGACCCCTCCAACAGAAAAATTTCTTTTAGACAGATTAAACTTGCAAAACTTGCAGTTCCTGCATGGAAAATTTCCCTTGGGTGTCATTTTATTTAACCAGTGGCCACTTCCAGCCTGAGACTTGTTTTTAGATTTTTTAATTAAATATCCAATGGTGGTAGATTTCCTAAAAGTTACAATGGGTTTTTCTTTTGCTTCCTCTTCCATTTCTTCATCGTTATCAAAGTAAAACCAATTATCAAAGATACTTTTCTTTATAACTTGATTGATTGGCGAGTTAGCAAAAGAAAAAACAATGCATTTATTGTTTTTATTTCTATAATACTTGTTTGTCTTCCCTTGTTTTTTCGGGGCCAATAGATCTCCCCTATCCTTCTTTTCTGCTTTTTGGTAAGCTCGTTCTATGATCCCGGGGGGGGGGGGGGAAACCCTTTCTGTAAACCTTACTTTTAATTCTTCCGCCTGTTGCCTGAAACTAGAGCAGTCACTATTCACTCTTTTTATCCTTGGGGGGAAAAGAAATGCATATTTATTGGACTATGCAATCCCTAGAAGCATATATCAACAGTATTCGAGTGCCACGAGGGCTTCGCGCCTATAAACCCCCTTCCCAATTTCAAACTGACGCTGGATTTGTACAAGCTTGGGAAGCAGCCTATTTGCAACATTTTCTGAACTTGCAGTCATTAGTTTATCAGAAGAACAAAATGGAATATGAAAGGGTCACACAAGAACTCTGTAAAGCTAAAAACGCCTTAAAAACGCGTCTTTCAGAAGAAAAATATAGTGTCTCTATGAAAAATCTGGAGAGAAAACTAACGGTCCTGCAAGCGGACATTAAAGAACAAAAGAGGGACAAATACATTAGAGACAAGCATGACTTTGAGAACGGCTTTGTGTTCTCATGGAAACATTTAAATTTTTCCACAGATAAAAAGATGGGATACAAACGTAAGCCCTATAAGCCAGGCCAAAAACAGGGCCAAAAGAGGAAAAACTATGGAAAAGCGAAAGCCGCATCTGACTTTATAACAACTGAGTCAGACTCTAGCCCCTCGGAAGAGGATGATGGAGCACGCTCCCGTCTCCCAGAGCAACCAAATACCTCTACAGGCGGCCCTTTAGGAGGCGCACAAGGAGAGGGAGAGGGAGAAAAAAGACCAAAACACACACAGGGAAGACAGTGGAAAAGGAAGGAAGTGGCTTGGAAACAGTAAAACATGTGGACAATGTAGTCAATTTAACGGACGTTGCCCTTGATAACGACTGTATTTCCGTCCTATCAAAAGGACTCAACTATGGGCTGCATGACAGGTTCAATCCTGCCCATTTTGAAATTGACTTACACAAAGCACTACGGAAGATCTGTCTCAATAAATATTTTTTTCGGATGCATAAAATCAGTGGTGCCAAAAATCCAGATAAGAGAGCAGCACTTGAGGGGGAAAAACCCTGTTTGGTTTCTAAATTGGGTTTTATGGTATCACATGATTTCTCCACACAGGACCAATGTAAATGCAGAGATGCTTTGCGATTTGATGGAAGGGGATGTCCCCGACCTTCCTGATTCAGGGGAGGAACCAGAACCTGTTTTTTTTCAAGGAGGAAACAGATTTACGTATTTCCCACCCATAGTGCCGGGGAGTAACGTAGACCTGTTCTGTAGAGCAGTTAAAAAAGATGTACAAGCCCTTATCTACCCAGAACCAGATAAAAATCTTTCTTTCAGGGAAAAAAGAGCCTTAAAATGGTTGAGCAGGAGAAAGGATCTGATTATTACTAAAGCTGATAAAGGAGGGGCGGTGGTGGTCTGGGGCACACAGGCGCATAACAAAGAGGTTGAACGCCAGTTAGGTGACACTTTTGTCTATATACCCCTTAAGGAGAACCCTACTAGAAGAACCTCCGACCACCTCCATTCCCTACTTAGGCGTCATGTAGAAAGAAAAGTTATTTCAGAGAAAACTGCAGACAAACTCCTGCCTACTAACCATAAACCAGCTAGGTGGTATATACTGCCCAAAGTACATAAGACCCTAGATAATCCGACAGGGCGACCGATCGTTGCGAGTACTGAGTCCATCACACAACCTTTATCTGCATATCTAGAATGGCTTGTGGCACCACTTTTGAAACATATCCCGACTTTGTTAAAAGATACTGGAGAACTGATAGGAGCCTTTAAGAATTTTTCTTTCCAAGAATCCCACAGACTGGTCTCCCTGGATGTGGAGAGCCTCTATACCCGCATCCCACACGATGCGGGTATAGAGGCCATGGACATCTTTCTCAGTGAGGCGGGGAAGTCTAGAGCGTTTAGAGAATTGGTCTCTGAATCCCTAAGGTTCCTCTTGGAGAACAATGATTTCATCTATGAGGACCAATGGTACAGGCAAGCCCATGGCACAGCCATGGGCTCGCCTGTATCATGTACATATGCCAATGTATTTCTTACTATGTTGGAAAAGCCACTGGTTTTCTCCCATAGCAACCCCTATTTGAAAAACATTGCTTTTTTTCTTAGATACATGGACGATGTCCTCTTGGTGTGGAAAGGCACAGAAATAGATTTTCAGGGCTTCGTCCACTATCTTAATGAAAGCAATGCAGCCAATATGCTTTTTACATTTCTTTTTCGGGGCTTTTCTATTGATTTCTTGGATACTACTCTTACTATCCATGAAGGTGAATTGACAACTACTGGTTATAGGAAGCCCATTTCAAAGAATACCCTCCTTCACTATAAAAGTTCACATCCTAGTTACGTCAGGGACAATATCCCATATAGTCAATTTTTAAGGATAAAAAGAGTGAATAGTAACTGCTCTAGTTTCAGGCAACAGGCGGAAGAATTAAAAGTAAGGTTTACAGAAAGGGGTTACTCCCCCGGGATCATAGAACGAGCTTACCAAAAAGCAGAAAAGAAGGATAGGGGAGATCTATTGGCCCCGAAAAAACAAGGGAAGACAAACAAGTATTATAGAAATAAAAACAATAAACGCATTGTTTTTTCTTTTGCTAACTCGCCAATCAATCAAGTTATAAAGAAAAGTATCTTTGATAATTGGTTTTACTTTGATAACGATGAAGAAATGGAAGAGGAAGCAAAAGAAAAACCCATTGTAACTTTTAGGAAATCTACCACAACTCACATCGTGTATTGCCTTATCTGTCCATGTAAAAGATATTATGTGGGCAAAACCAAGCACAAATTGAATGCACGGGTGAGAGAGCACCTCTATTCTCTGCGATCGGGCAAGGGGTCTCCTCGCTTCATCGCTCATATGAATGAGTGTCATGGCGGTGCAAGCGAGGGACTCCGCTTTGCCGGAATCAAAAGAATAGAAGTCGTCCCCGTTGGTATTGATAAACACTCCTTCCTTCTACGTCGGGAGGCGTTTTGGATTATCAGGTTGAAAGCCATGGGACCCACGGGGATGAATGACAAGCAAGATCTGTCAGCTTTTTTGTGAATCAACTACCTTTGTTAGGTGGAGTTGTTTTAAGCATTATTTATGTTGTGACATATTTTTATAATGGTTTGTGTTTTTTTCTGTTTCACTTTTTTGTTATGTGTTACGGTCACCACGCCCCTCCTCCCCATTGTAAGCTGCTTAAATACTTACCCACCTGTACAGGTAGGCGTACACAGCGTCAAGTCTGTGAAGCGAAACTAGTTGCCGCTGGTGGTGTGCCCCCGCATCTTGAGAGCGGCTGCTCTCACTCCCCGCGTGTGTGACCGCATTTTACCTTTCCATTCTGCCGGTGTCAATAAAGGACAAGACTTTTTATACTGCTTCCAGTGGAGAGTGCGACTTTTTTCTTCTTCGTCTAACTTATTGATCTGAATTACCTGCTTGTTGGTCTGCACCTCCACGTAGCTAGGAAGATCTGCCTTTAAGGTCACAGCAGCGCTTTTCACCCCATGCATTGAGGCTGATATATTGGATTAGCAGTGCCTGGTGCTATATCTGTTCTTGCAAACTTCACAGTTGATTCTTTATTAGTTTTACTCAAAATCATCCCAAATCTTTCTTACATGCAATGTTATTGGGTAAAAAGGTGCATGACTTTTAAACTGATAGCTGAACAATGCTGGACAAATCCCAGGAACCAAGATTTTTGTATTCTTTTAATGTTTCGACAAATAAATTATAATATGGAGTTAAGATAAAAATGGAGAAGCTTCACTCTACTTGGATAAATGGATACGATGCATAAAGGCTAAAATATTTCTACAGTATCTTAAATCATAGAGGATATAATAGAAAAATTGAAACTGAACATTCCGAGACTGAGGACTTGGTCCACCTCAGTGACATAACTTTTGTCTTCAGGGATGGAATCCAACCGCTCTCTTACCATTACTGACCATCTTTCATAGAAATACAACAAAAGAAAGAAGGAGTATTATGAGAAATAGGAGACATTGATTTCCATGGACTCAAACTTAAAGGATTCATGCTCATCTTGGCAGTGATAGCCCACTCAGCCCATCACTGGCCTCAGTGGTGTCCCGCCTCAATCGACAATTAGTTGAGCAGGCCATCACTGCTGAGACAAGTACATCTCGGAAGGTGGGGGCCGGAGCGCTTAGCAGGGATGTGTTCTGGAGATGGGGCCTTGTTCTGGAGATTATGGGGGTCTCAGTGCTTGGACATGCCAAGAGCAGCCACTTATCCCCCATTATGTGGATGGGGGATACATTTTTAATAGCAGGATAGACTCTTTAAGGTAATTAACTTAAATTAACAGAACACTAACATGTGCTAAGAGAAAGGTACTCAGTTTGGGTCTACTATTATCAGAGATTTTCATTTATTTGTGAGGGAATTGTAAAAAAAAATAGTTCACAAGGGTTCATCTATGGTGGGCTGTATATCACATGAAAAAGCAGAAGCATTATGGGCTTTAGAGGGCCTCTTGAAGGAACAAGATTCAAAACTTAAAAATATTGGCTACATTACTGAAATCCATCTTACCCAAGTCCCCTAAATCTCCACCTCTTTTATTAAAGGAAATCTGTCACCAGTGTCATCTGCGCTAACCTGTCAGTACAGACAGGTAGTGCAGGTGACACTGATGACAATGGTACTTACCTTGTCCTGTTCCGTGCTATGGTTCTCTGGCAATCCTCTTCTGTATCTTTAGCTTCTGGCCCGACTTGGAGCATGAGCGAAGCTTAGTGACATCACCGCTGCTGTTCTCTGCTGGGTCCCGCTGCTAGCAAACAGCAGCAGTGACATCACTAAGCTCCGCCCATACTCCAAGATGGGCCTGGAGCTGAAGATACCAAAGAGGATTGCTGGAGAACCACAGCACGGAACAGGACAAAGTAAGCACCGTTGTCATCAGTGTCACGTGCACTACCTGTATGTACCGACTGGTTAGTGCAGGTGGCACTAATGACAGATTTCCTTTAAATCCTAATATTGAAATGTTTGCAGAATCAGCCACTAGGGAGATAAAAAAAAATCTGAATAAACATATTCACAACAATTGTACACACAGACAGAGCGATTAAGCATCCAAGATTTAGTGATCAACTAATCTGACTAAGGCATAAAAGTTATCTTTTGGCCTCTGAAAATGCATGGAAAAAGGAGCTTTGCATCAACTCAGGGGCCCTTCTTGTGATAAACTGCTTGCATTTAACCTTATGTTTAAATTTAAAATCAAATTATGTGTCGTAAGCACCGGGACTTCAATTAGAAACAATGGGATTGTTTGGCAATAAAAAATACTACAGTGGCTACACTCTTTCTCCCTCCTACACCAGTAGGAAAGTAACCCACCTGGCTGACCAATTGTGTCTGGCCACAGCAGTCTTCCATACTAATAAGCAAACTAATCAATACTCTTTGTCCTGTAGTGGAGACACTTCCATTATATCTCAAGGACATCAACTTGAACATAAGCAACTTGAACACAACAGGCCTCATTTACTAAGACTATCGGGTTTTTGCTAGTGGGAAATGTTGTTTCAGACTTGCAGGATTCCTCTCTATTTACTTTTGGGAAAAGTCGGGAACATTTTCTGACCAGCTTTTTCTAGGTGGATATTTCCAGTCATTTATCCACAGGATTTTCTGTGAATTCAATAGTAAATTGGTCGGGTTGTGAAACCACGCTGGCCACGCCCCCTTTGCGACAGACCACGCCCTATTTTCGTTTTTTTGCAGTGCAATGTAGGGTTTGTCAGATTTTTCCAGGCGCACACTGTCCACTGGCGCAGATATGTCACAGACACTCTGTGCCAAAATAAACAGACAAAAACTTGTCGGTTTCAGTTTATTAAATGAGGCCCAACATGTGGATTGTGATCTGCAATGTTGAATTATTATACACTTTGATCAAACATGATGATGGTCTACACATAGTGAGATCTTTCCTGGCCATGATGGATTAGGATATTAATTTCATTGTTGATCTATTGACATTTACACACGACACATGATTTATTTATGTTCATAAAATCGTTTTACCAGCAATGTGCACTTGTATGTGAACTCTTTCTTTGGACTGTGGGAATGGATTATTTTCCTGACCAATTCACATCCTATCATTGACAGAGTGCATTTTTGGGCCCACTATATCAATGACATTATCATTGTATATCAGGGCACCAGGAAGGAGCTGGATGAGTTTATGCAAGATTTGAATGAAAAAATCTCTATATCAAATTAATATACAAAATAGGAAGAAACAGCATGGATTTTTTTGATATTTTTTACTTTAGGTCAATGAACAAGGCTTTAGTCATAGATTTAAATCCTGGTTTCCTGGTACTTAACACACCAGGACATACATTTACGTCCTTCATGCTTCATGCTCAGCAGATCCCTGCTTCTATTAGCAGCCAGGGACCGACCAGTAATGGCGCACATCAACAATCCCGGGGATGAATGCCATTACCCTCAGGGATCAATACTAATCATGGCACCTAAATCAATTGTGGTCTATGTGAAGACTTATCTAACCATCTGCAGCAAGATCTACATTTACCTGTTCCATGGCCAGCTCCAACAATCTGCTTCTATGGTCTGCCTTCTGGTAGACCAGAGAAGAAGATTGCCAGTATTACTGATCATTGTTATGTGTATGCATAGCACTGAACAGTAAAATCAATTAAAAAAAATAACCATAAATATTCCCCTGTGGCGACTTAAAAATTGTAAATAAATACATTTTTTTTTTAGAAAAAACCTCCCCCACTAAAAATAAAATCACTCCCTTTTCCCATTTTACAAATAAAAAAAGTAAAATAGATAAATAAAATATATTTGGTATTGTCATGTGTGGAAATGTCCAAGGTATTGTCATGTGTGGAAATGTCCAAACTATTAAATATAATAATAATGATCCTGTATTGGGTACTTCTTGAGAAAGCCACAGCGTCATTGGTGAAACATGTTGGAGTGTGACAGTTTCTGATTTTAGATTGCAGTTTATGGGCCTCTGTAGTTAGTGTATACCATACACTAATCAAGCATTGAGTTTACTAAAATAGGTGGTGGATGCCACATTAGCGTGCCCGTGACTGTGGTGCACAACAGTTTCACAGGCATATAAGGTTTATCTATTAGCCCTCATTAGGGCACAAACAAATGTAACTCTACTTTAGACTCAAAATACAAACTAATATTCACCAAAGTAACATACAGTGACCCCCGACCTACGATGGCTCCGACATATGATCAAATCGGCATACGATGGCCTCTCAGAGGCCATCGCATGTCGATGTCAGCATCGACATACGATGCTTTTTTATGTCGGGACCATCGCATTAAGTGCTATCCGGCAGCGCAAAATGCTTAAGCTGCTGCCGGATCCATTAACCCTTACTGGGTTATCTGTTGTACTATGGCATTACAACTGATCTGAGCTGAGGACAGGTGTGGTGCTGTTTTTTTTTTTGAAGAAATCAGATCTGTTCTTCTAATCCTGGATAATCCTTCAAAAATATTTTATTAGATAAAAAATGCAAACCACACCCAAATACCTTATAAAATGACATATTTGACTAACAGATATTATTTATATTAAATTTAAGTGTTTATTTCCTACCTAGATATTTTTAAGTAAAACATATGTATGTTTAAGAACTGTCAGCAATACCTGCTCGTGACTTATTGTATGTTTAGCAAACTATATATACATGTTCTAGGAAATGTTAGCAGAAGTATATTGGCTATCATTCGTGTGGAACATTATATTAGTTTATTATTACAACAGTTCAGAACAGCAGGAATCCTATAATATGTCATTTGTAAGTCATACAATGATGGTGGGCTAAACATAAGCGTTTTGGCTTTAAGAACTCTTAAAGCAGTTTGAAAGATTTCTACAATAGTTTGCTGTAATCGTACTGTACACACTGAGTCACATATGTTTACCAAATCATCAGCACACACTCAGGTTTCTGAGAAGTAAGGAAGACTGGACTGTGTAAAACACACCTCTCAAACCGGCGCTCCATATATTTTTACACATTATTCTTCCGTACATTTGGAAAATGGCAGCTGATGGACTTGCTTCAAAAATGTCAAGTTAATCTGGCAGCAGCTAGAAACTGATCCTTGTAAAACATAAACATAGTCTATTTACACTTGAAACTCCATTGTTGTAGCAAAAACCAATAATGCATGTAATAGATCCGAAGTCTCTGGCCCAAAATGTAACAGGACCAGTATGTATAGAATATGAGTGACTTTCTATGTAAATGGAAAATAAATGTTCTGTCTTGAAATAATTTAAAGGAAAATTGTCACCAAGTTCACTTACAATGAACTTAATACACTGGGTTATAGTGTGGGTGAACAGGAGTCCATACATGGGCCACTTGCTTTCTTATGTTTTCTTGTCGCCGCTAAAGTTCCGCTGTTTGCTCTTCACTTGTGCTCTAAAGGCGGGTCCCCCGCCAGCAGCCTTGCTTTGGGTTCCGGAGGAAGGGGCCTTAGCCCCTTGTTCACATATTCATTTTCGTCCTGAGCGCAGCACGTCGGGAGAACACTCTGTGCAGTGTAACTGCACATGCGCCGATCCCTCGCCACACCTGGAAGTAACTCTTTCTGAAGTCTAGCTACTCTTGACCTCCGGGTGTAGCGAGGGATCGGCACATGCGCAGTTACACTGCACAGAGCGCTCTCCTGACGCGCTGCGCTTAAGGGCAAAATTAATATGCGAACAAGGGGGCGGGCTAAGGCCCCTTCCTCCAGGAACCCAAAGCAAGGCTGCCGGCTGTGGACCTGCCTTCAGAGCGCAAGAGAAGGGCAAACAGCGGAACTTTAGCAGACGACAACTCGGCAACAAGAAAACATAAAAAAGTAAGTGACCCATGTATGGACTCCTATTCACCCACACTATAACCCAGTGTATTGGGTTTTGTGTGGGTGAACTTGGTGACAGTTTTTCTTTAAGAGTTCTACTTGTATTTCTCTCATGTATTAAACAACTTTTCTTGATGTTCTGTTTATTGTCCTATAAATAGGTGAAAATTATTATTATGAGAGAAATAGAAATAGAGGGAAAGAGATGTTGGCTCCACTCCAGTCCTTTATTTCAAAATGGTTTGCCATACTAGGAGTGTGATAACTGTACCTATGTACAGAAATCTATGTACGCTGACTACTCTGCACACATTTATGCATCCATATATGTACATACATCAGTACATACAATGCATGGACGGGCCATAAGAGTTATTCCTTGTATATACAGTACACCAATGCAAATTATTTAGAATAATCAAATCCTCTTGGTGTAATTACCCTACCACTAAACCAATGAATATAACCAGATTATTAGAAATTAAAGGACTATACTGATTTTCCTTAAAGGGGTACTCCGCCCCTAGACATCCCCTATCCAACATCCGGGACCCGTGGCTAATAGCGTGCAGCACTGATCGCGGTGCCGTGTGCTATTAACCCTTTAGACGCAGCGTTCAAAGTTGAACACTGCGTCTAAAGGATCCCTACCTGCCTCCATGCTGTCCGATCGCCGAATGACTGCTCAGTGCCTGAGATCCAGGCATGAGCAGTCAAGCGGCAGAATTATCGATCAGTAGTTTCTTATGAGAAACCACTGATCAATGTAAAAGATCATTGCGTGCAGTGTTATAGCCCCCTATGGGAGCTATAACATTGCAAAAAAAAAAGTGAATAAAGATAATTTAACCTCTTAAGGACTCAGGGCGTACCTGTACACCCTAAGCCCGGTCCCGGTGTGAAAAATGGGGTCACACCGTGACCCCGCATCACACCGGGTCGGTCCCGGCTGCTAATCATAGCTGGGACCCTGGGCTAACAGCGCGCGGCATTGATCGTTGTGCCGCACGCTGTTCAGATCCGGCAATCAAAGTTGACGGCCGCATCTGAAAATGAAAGTAAACGGCAGCTCAGTCGGGCTGATCGGGACATTGCGATAAAAACGCGATGTTCCGATCAGCTGGGACGCAGGCGGAGGTCTCCTTACCTCTCTCTGCGACGTCCGATCGTCGATTGATTGCTCCAAGCCTGAGCTACAGGCTTGAGCAATCGAGCCCCTATCTGACTGATCCGTGCAAAGCTATGGCTTTGCAGGGATCAGCATAGGAGATCGTTGTGTGCAGTGCTATAGCTCCCTATGGGAGCTATAGCACTGCAAAAAAAAAAAAAGTTAACAAAGATCATTTAACCCCTTCCCTAATAAAAGTTTGAATCACCCCCCTTTTCCCATAAAAAAAACTGTGTAAATAAAAATAAACATATGTGGTATCGCCGCGTGCGAAAATGTCCGAACTATAATAATATATCATTAATTAATATATCATTAATTAAATCGCACGCTCAATGGCGTGCGTGCAAAAAAATTCCAAAGTCCAAAATAGTGTATTTTTGGTAACTTTTTATATCATAAAAAAATGAATAAAAAGCGATCAAAAAGTCCGATCAATACAAAAATGGTACTGATAAAAACATCAGAACATGGCGCAAAAAAGGAGTCCTCATATTGACCCGTAAGCGGAAAAATAAAAATGTTATAGGGGTCAGAAAATGACAATTTTAAACATATACCGTATATACTCGAGTATAAGCCGAGTTTTTCAGCACGATTTTTCGTGCTGAAAACACCCCCCTCGGCTTATACTCGAGTGAACTCCCCCACCCGCAGTGGTCTTCAACCTGCGGACTTCCAGAGGTTTCAAAACTACAACTCCCAGCAAGCCAGGGCAGCCATCGGCTGTCCGGGCTTGCTGGGAGTTGTAGTTTTGAAACCTCCGGAGGTCCGCAGGTTGAAGACCACTGCGGCCTTCAACATCATCCAGCCCCCTCTCACCCCCTTTAGTTCTGAGTACTCACCTCCGCTCGGCGCTGGTCCGGTCCTGCAGGGCTGTCCGGTAAGGAGGTGGTCCGGTGAGGAGGTGGTCCGGGCTGCTATCTTCACCGGGGAGGCCTCTTCTAAGCGCTTCGGGCCCGGCCTCAGAATAGTCACGTTGCCTTGTCAAGGCAACGGCTCTATTCCGGGCCGGAAGCGCGGAGAAGAGGCGCCCCCGGTGAAGATAGCAGCCCGGACCACCTCCTCACCGGACCACCTCCTTACCGGACAGCCCTGCAGGACCGGACCAGCGCCGAGCGGAGGTGAGTACTCAGAACTAAAGGGGGTGAGAGGGGGCTGGATGATGTTGAAGGCCGCAGTGGTCTTCAACCTGCGGACCTCCGGAGGTTTCAAAACTACAACTCCCAGCAAGCCCGGACAGCCGATGGCTGCCCGGGCTTGCTGGGAGTTGTAGTTTTGAAACCTCTGGAGGTCCGCATGTTGAAGGCTGCAGTGGTCTTCAACCTGCGGACCTCCGGAGGTTTCAAAACTACAACTCCCAGCAAGCCCGGACAGCCGATGGCTGCCCGGGCTTGCTGGGAGTTGTAGTTTTGAAACCTCTGGAGGTCCGCATGTTGAAGGCCGCAGTGGTCTTCAACCTGCGGACCTCCGGAGGTTTCAAAACTACAACTCCCAGCAAGCCCGGACAGCCGATGGCTGCCCGGGCTTGCTGGGAGTTGTAGTTTTGAAACCTCTGGAGGTCCGCAGGTTGAAGACCACTGAGGGCGAATGATGAGAAGAGGATGATGAAGGGGGGGGGGGTGTGGGGATGATGAAGGGGGTTGGGGATGATGAAGGGGGGGGGGTGTGGGATGATTACAAGGGGATGATGAAGGGGGGATGTGTGGGATGATAAGGGGATGTGTGGGATGATGACAAGGGGATGATGAAGGGGGGATGTGTGGGATGATAAGGGGATGTGTGGGATGATGACAAGGGGATGATGAAGGGGGGATGTGTGGGATGATGACAAGGGGATGATGAAGGGGGGATGTGTGGGATAAGGGGATGTGTGGGATGATGACAAGGGGATGATGAAGGGGGGATGTGTGGGATAAGGGGATGTGTGGGATGATGACAAGGGGATGATGAAGGGGGGATGTGTGGGATGATGACAAGGGGATGATGAAGGGGGGATGTGTGGGATGATAAGGGGATGTGTGGGATGATGACAAGGGGATGATGAAGGGGGGATGTGTGGGATGATAAGGGGATGTGTGGGATGATGACAAGGGGATGATGAAGGGGGGATGTGTGGGATGATGACAAGGGGATGATGAGGATGTTAATGACGGGTCTGGATGATGACAGGGGGGGGGATGAGGTATTTCCCACCCTAGGCTTATACTCGAGTCAATAACTTTTCCTGGGATTTTGGGTTGAAATTAGGGGTCTCGGCTTATACTCGGGTCGGCTTATACTCGAGTATATACGGTACATTTTCCTGCATGTAGTTATGATTTTTTCCAGAAGTACGACAAAATCAAACCTCCATAAGTAGGGTATCATTTTAATTGTATGGGCCTACAGAATAAAGAGAAGGTGTAATTTTTACCGAAAAATGTACTGTGTAGAAAAGGAAGCCCCCAAAATTTACAAAATGAGGTTTATTTTTCAATTTTGTCTCACAATGATTTTTTTTCCATTTCGCCGTAGATTTTTTGGTAAAATGACTGATGTCATTACAAAATAGAATTGGTGGTGCAAAAAATAAGCCATCATATGGATTTTTAGGTGCAATTGAAAGAGTTATGATTTTTTAAAGGTAAGGAAGAAAAAACTAAAATGCAAAAACAGAAAAACCTTAAGGGGTTAACCCCTTCCCAACCTATGACGTACCTCTGGTTCGGGTGAGGGGACTATGACACAGCCCGCTGTTTGGGTCTGCATCATAACCGGCAGATGACGAACATCAGAGCTGGTTGATCAATTGCGATCACAGCATTTAACCTGTTAAGGACCAAGGGAGTACAGGTACGCCTTTGCTCCCTGGTACTTAAGGACCAAGTGCGTACCTGTATGCCCGTGGGAATTCCGGTCCCTGCCGCGCCGGGCAGGGACCGGACCGGGGTGACTGCTGATATCGATCAGCAGGCACCCTGCGCAAATGCCCAGGGGGGGTCATCAGGCCCCCCCTTGTCAGCGATCGGGGCAAATCGCAAGTGAATTCACACTTGCGATTTGTGCGATTCTGGGTCATTACGGGTCTATGGTGACCCGGTGACCTGGACAATAAGGGGGATCACGGTTGTCTAAGACACCCACGATCCCCTTGAAGGGATAGGAGTGAGGTGGCAGGGGTGCCACCCCTCCTATCCCTGCTATTGGTGGTCTAGACGCGACCACCAATAGCAGATGGGGGGCGGGTGGGTAACTTTCATTTTCCCCGTTCTGCCCACCCACAATAGGCGGGGCAGGATGGGGAAACGACGGAGGACCGGCGCCGAAGATACACTTACCCTGCGGGCAAGGCTGCAGGCGGAGATCGGTGTCGGAGATCGGCGCAAGCGGCATGTCGTGCGGCAGAAGAGGACGGCTCCCTGGATCCGACGGAAGCCGGTAAGTTGCTTAGCAACATCTAGGGGACTACAGTTTGAGACCATTATACAGTGGTCTCTACACTGTGATCCTCCAGATGTTGCAAAACTACAACTCCCAGCATGCCCAGACAGCTGTCATGCTGGGATTTGTAGTTTTGCAACAGCTGGAGGGTCACAGTTTGGAGATCACTGTGCTATGAACTGTGGCCCTCTAGATCTTGCAAAACTACAACTCTCAGCATGCTGAGACAGCTGTTTGCTGTCTGGGCATGCTGGCATTTGTAGTTTTGCAACATCTGGAGGTCCACAGTTTGGAAATCACTGTGCAGTGGTCTCTAAACTGTAGACCTCCATATGTTGCAAAACTGCAAATCCCAGCATGCCCAAACAGCAAACAGCTGTCTCAGCATGCTGGGAGTTGTAGTTGAGTACCTTTAGCTGTTGCATAACTACATCTCCCAGCATGCACTTCGACGATCAGTACATGCTGGGAGTTGTAGTTTTGCAACAGCTGGAGGCACACTGGTTGGAAATACTGAGTTAGGTAACAGAACCTAACTGAAGGTTTTTCAACCAGTGTGCCTCCAGCTGTTGCAAAAGTGCAACTCCCAGCATGCACGGTCTGTCAGTGCATGCAGGGTACATTCACACGGACGGGTTTACAGTTAGTTTCCCTCCTCAAATATGAGCTGCGGCAAATTTTTTGCCGCAGCGCACACTCCTAGCGGTAAGCTCACTATAAACCTCCGCCAGTGCGAAAGTACCCAAAAAACACTACACTACACTAACACATAATAAAGGTTAAAACACTACGCATACACCCCCTTACACTGTCACCCTAATAAAAATGAAAAACGTATTGTTCAGCAGTGTTTCCATAACGGAGCCTCCAGCTGTTACAAAACAACAACTCACAGCATTTCCGGACAGCCACTGACTGTCCTGGCATGCTGGGAGTTTAGCAACAGCTGGAGGCACTATGTATGGGAATCACTGGCGTAGAATACCCCTATGTCCACCCCTTTGCAAACCCTATTTTAGTCCTCAAATGCGCATGGCGCTCTCTCACTTTGGAGCCCTGTCGTATTTCAAGGAAACAGTTTAGTGCCACATATGGGGTATTTCCATACTTGGGAGAAATTGCACTACAAATTTTTGGGGGCTTTTTCTCCTTTTACCCCTTATGAAAAGGAAAAGTTGGGGTCTACACTAGCCTGTTAGTGTAAAAAAAAATTTTTTTTACACTAACATGCTGGTGTTGCCCCATACTTTTTATTTTCACAAGAGGTAAAAGGAAAAAAAGACCCCCAAAATTTGTAACGCAATTTCTCCTGAGTAAGGAAATATTCCATATGTTGGCGTAAAATGCTCTGCGGGCGCATAACAAGGCTCAGGAGTAAGAGCGCACTATGTACATTTGAGGCCTAATTTGGTGATTTGCACAGGGGTGGCTGATTTTACAGCGGTTCTGACATAAACGCAATAAAATAAATACCTACATGTGACCCCATTTTGGAAACGACACTTCTCATGGAACGTAAAAAGGCGTATAGTGAGCCTTAACACCCCACAGGTGTTTGAAGAATTTTCATTAAAGTTGGATGGGAAAATAAAAAAAAAAAAGTTTCACTAAAATGCTGGTGTTATCCTAAATTTTTAATTTTCACTAGGGAAAATAGGTAAAAATCCTCCCAAAATTTGTATATCCATTTCTTCTGAGTAAGAACATACCCCATATGTGGATGTAAAGTGCTCTGAAGGCAAACTATAATGCTCAGAAGAGAAGGTGCGCCATTGGGATTTTGAAGAGAAAATTAGTCCGGAATTGAAGGCCACGTGTGTTTACAAAGCCCCCATAGTGCCAGAACAATGGACCCCTCCCCCCACATGTGACCCCATTTTGGAAACTACACCCCTCAAGTAATGTAATAAGGGGTACAGTGAGCATTTACGCCCCACAGGTGTCTGACAGTTTTCTGGAACAGTGGTATGTGAAAATGAAAAATGTAATTTTGCATTTGCTCAGCCCACTGTTCCAAAGATCTGTCAAATGCCAGTGGGGTGTAAATACTCACTGCACCCCTTATTAAATTCTGCGAGGGGTGTAGTTTCCAAAATGGGGTCACATGTATGGGGGTGCCACTGTTCTGGCACCACGGGGGGCTTTGTAAATGCACATGGCCCCTGACTTCAATTTCAAACAAATTCCCATTCCAAAAGCTCAATGGCACTCCTCTTCTGAGCATTGTAGTTTGCCCGGAGAGCACTTGACGTCCACACATGGGGTATTTTCATACTCAGAAGAAATGGGGTTACACATTTTGAGGGTCATTTTCTCCTATTACCCCTTGTAAAATGTTAAATTTAGGGGAAAAAACAGCATCTTAGTGAAAACATTTTTTTTTTCATTTACACATCCAACTTTAACAAAAAGTTGTGAAATACCTGTGAAGTGTTAAGGCTCAGTGTACCCGTTGTTACGTTCCTTGAGGGTTTAGTTTCCAAAATAGTATGCCTTGTGTTTTTTTTTGCTGTTCTGACACCATAGGGGCTTCCTAAATGCAACATGCCCCCCAAAACCATTTCAGCAAAATTTGCTTTCAAAAAGCCAATTGTGACTCCTTCTCTTCTGAGCATTGTAGTTTGCCCGCAGAGCATTTTATGTCCTAACATGTGGTTTTTCCATACTCAGAAGAGATTGGTTTACAAATTTTGGGGGGCATTTTCTCCCATTACAAAAATTGTAAATTTGGGGGGAAAAAACTGCACTTTATTGAATTTTTTTTTTCATGTACACATCCGACTTTAACGAAAAGTCATCAAACACCTGTGGGGTGTTAAAGGCTCACTGGACCCCTTGTTTTTTTTTTTTATTTGTTTTTTATACACAATCATAAAAAGGAAACATACAACAAATCCTTATTTATGTTATTCTTCTCCTTCCCCCCCCCCCACCCCCTCCACAGGCAGCCCAAATCTTTAATTTAGATAATGGGAAACGGGGGGGATATGACCTGTACTATTTCCAATTCTCTAATAATATACACTAAAGAAAAAAGTATATCCCCTCCACATGCTACAAAAAAAATCACAAAGGCATTGAATACTACAGTTAATCCTAAACCATATACAACACATAGATTTAAAAGTGACCCATGCCCCAGTTTCCCATAGCCTATTACAATATTTAAAAACAAAACAAAAAAACCTGCCTTAAGGGGTGTAGTTTCCAAAATGGTACGCCATGTGGGGGGTTTTCTGCTGTTCTGGCACCACAGGGGCTTCCTAAATGTGACATGCCCCCCAAAAAACATTTCAGAAAAACACTCTCCAAAATCCCATAGCCCTCTACAGTGGCCGCCGAACACTTGACATACACATATGAGGTATTTCCTTACTCAAGAGAAATTGGGTTACACATTTTGAGAGGATTTGTCTCCTTTTACCTCTTGTAAAAATTCAAAAACTGGGTCTACAAGAACATGCGAGTGTATAAAATGAAGATTTTGAATTTTCTCCTTTATATTGCTGTTATTCCTGTGAAACACCTAAAGGGTTAACACACTTACTGAATGTCATTTTGAATACTTTGAGGGGTGCAGTTTTTATAATGGGATCATTTGTGGGGGTTTTCTTATAGGAAGACCCTTCAAATCCACTTCAAACCTGAACTGGTCCATGAAAAATTCCGATTTTGAAAATTCTGGGAAAAATTGGAAAATTGCTGCAATACTTTGAAGCCCTCTGATGTCTTACAAAAGTAAACACATGTCAACTTTATGATGCAAACATAAAGTAGACATATTGTATATGTGAATCAAAATATAATTTATTTGGAATGTCTATTTTCCTTACAAGCAGAGAGCTTCAAAGTTAGAAAAATGCAAAATTTTGGAATTTTTCACCAAGAAATGATGCAAGTATTGACTAAATTTTACCACTAACATAAAGTAGAATATGTCACGAAAAAACTATCTCGGAATTTGAATGAAAGGTAAAAGCATCCCAGAGTTATTCATGCTTAAAGTGACAGTGGTCAGATGTTCAAATTATGCTCTGGTCCTACAGTGAAAATTGGCCTGGTCCTTAAGGGGTTAAAGATTGAAATCCAGTAATCCTTTGGGTCTAGGGGACCCATCTGCAGCTCCCATAGATGGTCCTCAGTGGATCGACATTTGCTTAAGGTTATTTTTGGCAACCCTAAGCAATCGAGCACTGAAAATATAATGTAATACAATAGCATTGCATTCATCTAAGTAAGCCATCTATTGATGGCTTATGACAGGCCCCTGAGGGGACAAAAAAGGTGTAAAATAAAAAAATGTTACATTAAAAACTCCTCTCCCTACTAAAAGTTCAAACCTCCCCCCTTTTCACATGGTTCAAATAAAACACCTTAAAAAATAAATAAAAGAAACACATCTGGTATCACCGTGTGCGTAATTGTCCAAACTCTTAAATTATGATATTCCTGATGCTGCATGGTAAAAGGAGTACATGCAATAAAATTCCAAACTCCAAAATTGCTGATTTTTGGTCACATCATGTCCCAGAAAAAACATAATAAAAAGTGATCAAAAGTCATATATATGCAAAAGTGGTACAGTTGTAGGGGTCATGGCATTGAACAAACATGGGATTGAACAAACTTTGTTTTTCTTTTTCAAGTTTTCAAATTTTATTTTACCTTAAAAAAAAAAAAAAATGACCCAAGTTTTGTATTATTGGAATCGTACTGACCAATAGAAAAAATAATGAATGTTAGATTTACCGTAGTTTGAACCCTGAAAAAAATATTGCCTCTCAAAATTGCGCAATTCCATATTTTTTTAATTTTGCCTTCAATATATTTATATGTTTTTCTGGCTCTGTAATACAGTATATGATTAAATAAAGCATGCCATTTAAATGTACTTGTCCCACAAAAAAAAAAAGCCCTAATAAACCTTTGTCAGTGGAAAAATAAAAAAGTTATGGGTCTTAGAATGTGAGGAGCAAAAAAACGTGAGCCCAAAAAAATAAAATTGCTGGGTCATAAAGGGGTTAAAAAAAATTTGTTGTGCTTTTCTGCCTACCTGCTGTGCCTAGATTTCCCTTTGCTGTCATATGCAATAAACAGAGTTGGACGTAGAAGACCGGTGAGTGCTCTGTCTTGTTTCTTTATATGTCATTGCTTGAATACTCTTTGTGTGTTGATCCATACAGCTTACTGCTCATTACATAGATACATTACCAGAGCTAAGTTCAATACAACTATATGTTACCTGAACAGAGCAGTGTGACAGGGACCAGTCCAGTGGATACAGCAGGTGTATATAGGGTGATATTTTCAAGATGGCAAACATAACTATTCTAATTGTCCTAAAATAATAAAAAGTAGCTTTAATACTGTATATCTATATTTAAAAACTGTGCATTAACCCTTTCTAACCCTCCTAATTACTCGGGAGCCCAGCTTAAATCTCAGATCACTGCCTAGGAGCTGCAATTAACACTAATTGTGGCATTTAATTGTGTCTGTCAGCCTGACATGTGATCTCTAGGGCTTACGGTTTTACCAAGTTTCCAATAGACTTTCTCCATTAATTGTGCATGGTTTTTAAGTTACCTAGTTGCTATCATTCAATAAGAACTTTTACAATTTACCACCAGTTAATAAAAATCTTTTCAGGTAATGTGATGGGCACACGGTTGCCGAACCTTTAACACCCTGAAAAACAAGAGATCTTGAATAACTTGACACAGAAAGTATGTTGAAAAAAATTGTGTGACAATAGGACATCAGACAAAGAATAACCTCTTTTTGCTTAAACTGTGATACAATTTAGGCCACATTCTTCGGTTATCTTTATTTGTTGTGGGATTCTGAAAATCATCACTACTGTGCAGTACTATACAAGTTGCATATTGCAAACTAGGGAATTAAACAGTTTTAAAAATGATTTATCTTAGTATTTGTTTAAAAAGAGTTTTTTTCTAATTCCATTTTATTTTTTGCTCATTTTATGTAGGGGGTTATGTATACTTTATTCAACAAATAAACTATCAGTTTACCACAGATGCAACCTGTCCCAGTACATAGTAGAATGGGTTGGATCATTACAAAGCATGGGACAGATGTCAGCCATGTTCCCTGATCGGTCTGCTGCTAATTTGTGTGTACACTTCATCATGCTGGGATAAAAATAGGAAGCTGGATGCTTTCTAAATTTTTCCCAATATTACATTGTACACTACACTATATACCCTCTATATTGTTGATTTCTGGGCCAGCAGATCTCCGAGCCAGAAGAGGCGGCATCCGGCTAGCTTGCAGCTAGTACATAGCCGTCATGCCTCCTCCCATAGACGTGAATGGAGGGAGCATGACGGTTGGCATCGCCAGTCATCGGACACAGTGCAGAGTTCACTCCATGCACCAAATGACAGGGGTGAAGCAGCGGAGAAGGTGGGGTACCCCAGCAACAGTTTATCAAAATTCTTGGGCTACAGTTCACTATAATAATTAGAGATGAGCGAACTTTTGAAAAATTTGATTTGGCTAATTCGATGAATTTATTAAAATTCGGTTTGATCAGAATTTATTTGCTGTGAATCTACATTAAATCTACATTGAATCTACATTAAAAACAGCTATTTCTGGCCTACAGAGAGCCTCAATAGGGGTGTAGAACACTTTGCTTTGTTCTAACACGCATATGGAATGTTCAGGGGTAGTGAAATAATAATGTTATTCAGTATGACATGCAGATTACAGGCATTGCTATTAGTATCACTGCCGCAGAGCGGCACAATGACAGAGCCTGGAGGCGGCATCAGTATGAGGAGACTTTATAGTGGCTGAATGACACAGCGTGGAGGTGTTGGCAGCATGAGGTGACCATACAATGGCTAAATGACACAGCGTGGAGGTGTTGGCAGCATGAGGAGACCATATAGTGGCTGAATGATACAGCTTGGATGTGGCTGAAGCATGAGGAGACCATATAGTGGCTGAAAGACAGAGCGTGGAGGTGTTGGCAGCATGAGGAGACCATATAGTTGCTGAATGACACAGCCTGGAGCTGGCAGCAGCATGAGTAGACACTAGGGCTTCACAATTCCTAAGATTAAAAGATGAATTTTGAAATTTAAATTGAAGATTTATGGTAGCTAGTGCTACCATAAAAAATGTTTAGGCCCAGGACCAGGCCCAGCAGCATCAGTAAACCATATACTGGCTGAATGACACAGCCTGGAGGTGGCTAAAGCATGAGGAGACCATATAATGACTGAATGACACAGCGTGGAGCTGACTGAAGCATGAGGAGACCATATAGTGTCTGAACGGCACAGCCTGGAGTTGGCAGAAGCATGAGGAGACCATTGAAATTTAAAGGGGTTATTCAGCATAAGGTGATTTTGGTAGGTACCTGGCAGACAGTAATGGACATGCTTAGGAAGGATCTGCGCTTGTCTTGGGCTAAATGGCTATGCTGTGAGATTACCAGAACACTGTGGCTAGCTTTCTCTGAACTTGTATTTCCTGTTTTCAGTTTTCTTGTTTGCCTACAAATCCCATGATACCATTTTCCTCCTTCCCACACATCAGCCACCCCACCCATTGAAACATAAATTAACTGGAGAGCTGTGATTTTCAATCAGAGTGCCTCCAACTGTTGCATTACTTGCAGATTGCTCTCCCCACCCATTGAAGCAGACAGGTTCCCTATCATCAGCTGACTAGTGAGTCAGGTCTCGACCGCATTGCAAGCTGGGAAAATTCTGAGACAGCAGTCATTTTGTATGCTGTTAAAAATAAATATTGGGATGAAAATCACATAAGAATTGTGAGAAAACCGTCACACACAGATAAATACACTATATTATGAACTACACTAACTTTACAGCCCCTGTAGCATAGTCAAATAAAAAAAATCCCTGAATATCCCTTTAAGATTTTGAAATAGAAATTTAAGATTTTTAAATTGAAATTGAGGATTTTGAAATAGAAATTTAAGATTTTTAAATTGAAATTGAGGATTTTGAAATAGAAATTTTAACTCCCAAGTTTTAGTGTCCCGGGCCCCGGCGTGTGGGTACAAAGGACCAAATCTACCAAGCAGTCACATGTCAAATGGCAGTACAATGTCAGAGCCTGGAGGTGGTATCAGTATGAGGAGACCATTTAGTTGCTGAATGACACAGCCTGGAGCTGGCAGCAGCATGAGTACACACTAGGGCTTCTCAATTCCAAAGATTAAAAGATGAAGTTTGAAATTTAAATTGAAGATTTATGGTAGCTACTGCTACCATAACATTTTTTAGGCCCAGCAGCATCAGTAAACCATATATTGGCTGAATGACAGAGCCTGGAGTTGGCTGAAGCATGAGGAGACCATATAGTGGCTGAATGACACAGCCTAGAGTTGGCTGAAGCATGAGGAGAACCTATAGTGTCTGAATGGCACAGCCTGGAGTTGGCAGAAGCATGAGGAGACCATTGAAATTTAAGATTTTAAAATAGAAATGTAAGATTTTTAATTTTAAATTGAGGATTTTAAAATTGAAATTTTAATTCCCAAGTTGTAGTGTCCCGTGCCCCGGCATGTGGGTACACAGGACCAAATTTAACAAGGAGTCACATGTCACATGGCAACACAATGAGAGAGCCTTGAGGTGGCAGCAGCAGCATGCAGGCCGTGCCAACTGAGGGTTGAGTCTGATGAACCCACCTGTTGACTGGGGGTGTCAGATGTCACTTGGGATGAAGTGGAGGTCCGAGTGAACTGATCAATGACGGCTGCTGGGTTGCTGGTCGAGACACGACTGCTAGCTGACACCAGGAGCTCAGACATCTCGCTGCGACTCCAGCTGCCACACGCCCCTACTCTGCTGTGACCTCTGCCTGCACCTGATGAATTTAGGCCTCTGCCACTCCACTGTGTGCATCCTGGCACTACTCTGCCTGACATACTATTGCATATAGGAGGGGAGTACAATACGCTTCACTACGCTTAAAACAGTATTTGTCTAGAACAGCAGCAGGTGTGTACTATTAGCTGTCCTTTCACAGTATATAGACCCTTGACAAAATAGCAGGTACAAAATAGTACACTACTTAGATGTAGGTATGTGGTATGCACTTTTGAGGGCAGAAAAATGTGCTACGCTTCAAAAATTATTTGAGTAAAACACCAGCCGGTGATTATTTTTGGCTGTCCTTTCACAGTATGTAAGCCCTAGACAGATTAACGGGCACAAAATAGTGCACCACTTAGATGTTGGTATGTGGTATGCACTTATGAGGGCAGATAAATGCGCTACTCTACACTTTAAAATATTTATTTTAGGAATACAACAGCCGGTGATTACATTTGGCTGGACTTTCACAGTATCTAGGCCCTTGACAGATTAACAGGTACAAAATAGTACACTACTTAGATGTATGTATGTGGTATGCACTTATGAGGGCAGAAAAATGCACCACGGTACACTTAATAAATGTATTGGAGTAAAACACCAGCCGGTGTTTACTTTTGGCTGTTCTTTTACGGTATGTAGGCCCTTGACAGATTAACAGGTACAAAATAGTACACTACTTAGATGTAGGTATGTGGTATGCACTTATGAGGGCAGAAAAATGCGCTACTGTACGCTTCAAAAATTATTTGAGTTAAACACCAGCCGGTGATTACTTTTGGCTGTCCTTTCACAGTATGTAGGCCCTTGACAAATTAACAGGAACAAAATAGTACACCACTTTGATGTAGGTATGTGGTATGCATTTATGAGGGCAGAAAATGTGATACAGTATGCTTAAAAAAGCGTATTTTTGTTAAACACCAGCCGTTGATTACTTTTGCCTGGACCTTCACAGTATCTAGGCCCTTGACAAATAACAGGTACAAAATAGTACACTAGTTAGATGTACATGTGCGGTATGTAATGCACTTATGTGGGCAGAAAAATGCGGTACAGTAGGCTTAGGAAAAACATATTTTTGCACAACACCAGCAGAACACAACAGTGCTGCAGCAAAAAAAATGTGGGAGATTAATGGCTGCAGTAAAAATCTTTTTCAGTGAAAAAAGCACTGCTCGCTGATGTGACTAGGATGTGAAATGCTGCTGGAATGAGCTTTTCTGTGTAACAAACACACACACAGCGATGTCCGTCCTATCTCTATGCAGTGTAATGAATGATATGACGAGCCGCAAAATGGCTGCCAAATATATAGGGCTGTGACATCACAGGGGTGACTGGCTGCTGATAGGCTTCATCCTGCATGTGATTCAGGGTAATCCTGCCTACTTCCCTTCCCGCCCTGCCTTCCCACCTTCCCTGTGTTCCTTCCCCTATGTACTGACATGTGTATCCGTCATTTTAGATGCCCTGGAGCCTGGGCTGCAGTAAATGGAGTTTAATGAAGGGATTCGCGCGATAGAATTACGGTGATATTCACATTTGTTGCAAATCGAATATTTCATGAAATTCATAAAGAATTCGGGTTCGTCAGCTTCAATTCGTTCATCTATAATAATAATGAATTAATGCACTCACGATTAGAAGATTTCTTTCTTTCATTTTATTTGTGGTTTTCTGTAATGTTCAAAGCTTTACATATTTCATATGGTACAATTCGTGTAGCAGAAGCGTTCACGCTAGCAGAGATCTTAACATGCTAATCGGGAGCCATCAGGGTCTGACGTGATGTTTCGGAGGAACGCCCCCTTACTCATGAGTATGAGTAATGAGTATACGCATGAGTAAGGGGGCGTTCCCCCAAAACATCTCGTCAGACCCTGATGGCTCCCGACTAGCATGTTAAGATTTCTGCTAGCGTGAACGCTTCTGCTCCACGAATTGTACCATATGAAATATGTAAAACTTTGAACATTACATAAAACCAAGAATAAAACAAAAGAAAGAAATCTTCTAATCGTGAGTGCATGAATTCATTATTACAGTGAACTATAGCCCAAGGATTTTTCTAAAGTGTCTGTTAGTGGAAATGGTGGAAGTTCCACACCTGGGCAGTGATTTGAGTGTGCGGAGCATACATACTCACTGTTCCCAGAGCCAGGACCCTCGCAATCTAACATCTTATCCCCTATCTTTTGGATTGGGCATAAGAGGTTTTCAGCAGAGTACCCCTTTTCATTCCAAGTAGTAGCTGTTAGAGCAAATACATTTTCAAAATTTATAAAAAAAAGTTCTAAAAAGCCTTAATTCAAAAATAATGTGGCTTTCACTAATTGTAAATCACTTTAGAAATCACATTTAGAAAATTTGGCACAATTTTAGTTTTGATGGATTTATCTGAAAAACACATAAAAAGAAATCACAAAATATCAGTATATATATTTTTTTAGAGTTCTCAATTCATGTGTGAATACTGGATATGTAATGTATTAATTTAGAAACTATGACCCTTGAAGAATGTGTTTAAAAAAACAGAAATCACAATGTTTACAATCAATCAATATTGTTAACAGTTACTTTTGGGACAGTGCACACTGCCGAGTGAATTTATTCATTTTCCCCACCTGGCCTGTTAATTCTAGTATGTGTGATCTTACCATGGACAGACAAAAGTCAGCACACTTCAAACAGGATGTGTTTGTTAGACTTTCCATGTCAATGACAGAGCAAGTGAAAGTCACTGATCTCAAAAAAATTGCATGTGTCCTGGGTCACCATCTTCCAGGCTGAATACTACAGTGTATTTTCTTTTTGAAGACAATGGAAATAAAAGCAATTTCTATGTAAACTAAGCCAATGTTTATGAGCAGGTCTTCTTTAACATCAGCCAGCTGGAAAAGGTAAATATTAGAAAGACAGGATAGAGAGTTACTCTCAAAAAGGGAAAAGGTTATGATCATATAGAACATTTCCCATTGTTAAGTTAGGCAAAATGATGGTGGTTTTAATATAGTAGAAGCTTTACAAGGTTCCCAGACTCTTTTTATATTTTTGGTTTTATTGACAGTTGACATGGAACAATTGGGTAAATAAAAGAATACAAGATATATAAATATATAAAAGGACACTGCATAAGAAAGTAAGAAATGTTGCCCTGCAAATAATATTGATGCCGGAATAATTATTCGAGTGTACGCAGAATGCTACAGATGAAAAGGCCACAATAGTAAAAATATAAAAGAGGCCATTTAAGTCCAGTTAAAGGGCTCATATAGATGAGAGATATTTACCACCTCAACTAGCTGTAGACAGTTAAAGAGTTGCCATACCTGAAACATAAAAATCTACACTGTATTCAGAAGATGAGGTAGCAAAAAGTAACAGCACGCACTCTCAGGCACATAGTAGAGGGAGCAGATTTAATGCCTGTAGTGTCCGTTGGCACAAATAATCAGAAATTATAGGAACAAAGTAAAATATATTAAAAGCACAATAACAAAGTGTATGAAACAAAATATGAAAGATTTGTGGTACATAAAAATGGTTATCAAGGCACTGTTGGAGTTCAAGTGATCTTATCCATTGAAACTTCAATAGGCACATTTTTTTTCAAAGTTATACATATTATTTTACAAAGAATCACGGCAATATTTACTGTCATTTTATACATTCTATATGAACCCAACCTGTAATACAGATGGGTCCCTTCACTAAACAGATTTATTTCTCTCTTGACCTAAGGTCTACAATGTGATCTAATTAAAAAATAACCTTGAACAGGTATGAGGAGTACACAACATAAAATATTTTTGGTCCCCTGGATTTACCAAGAGGCAAAATCCAGTGACTCCATGGCTGCCTGATGCACAAATATACACAACCTATTGAGGTAGTGTATATTTTTGTGACTTGTCACATGTGAGCAAACTTCCAGCCTCCTTCAGGCCTCCTTGGAACAAATAAATGCTATAAATGCTAAAAAGTCACAAAGTTTTGTACAGAAATAGCAATTTTTTGGGAAACATTGCCATTTCTGCGCAAAATTGTGTAACTTTTGAAGATTAGGGCAATAAAATACCACAAGTTTCACCAGCAAAAAAAATAGCCCCACTACTGTTCCCTTAGGATAAAAAAGGTAAAAGCTATCAGTCTTAAAATGTAGCAACACAAATAGTTTTTATGAGAAAGAAGTGTTTTTTATTGTACCAAAGTTGCAAAATTTAAAAAAAGCTACATAAATGTAGTATCACTGTAACCCCACCAGGACCAAGGACGTACAGGTACGCCCTCGCGTCCTCGGACTTAAGGACCAAGGGCGTACCTGTACTCCCTGGTCCCATTAACAGGGTTTAAACTGTTCTCACGAGCAGAGAACGGGTTAAACCTGGTGGGAGTTAGACCTTCTATGGGCAGCCAGGACCCACTGCTAATGATGCCGTTATCAAAGTTGATCACAGCGTCTAAAATGCAGGGTTAACGGTGCCAGTAGCCCAGTGGAGCTGATCGGGGCAGCCAAGGCAACATCGCATGTCCTGATCAGTTGAGTGAATGGTGGGAGGGTGCTCACCTGCCTCCGTGCTGTCCGATCTGTGTTCTGCTGCTCCTAGCCTGCTATGCAGGCTAGAGAAGCAGAGCGCCGAGAACACTGATCAATGCTAAGCTATGGCACAGCATTGACCAGTATATGCAATCAGAAGATTGCATGTTATAGTCCCTTATGGGAGCTAAAAAAAAAAAAGAAAAAAAATTGTGTAAAAAATAAGTGAATAAAAGTGAAGTAACCTCTTCCCTATTAAAAGTTTAAGTAACTTCCCCTTTTCCCATTTTTTAAATAAAATAATGTAATAAAAAATTTTAATAATCATATGTGGTACCGCCGCTTGCGTAAATGTCTGATACCTTTAAAAAAAAAAAAAAAGTAATCAAAAAGTCCCATCAAAACAAAAATGATACCAATAAAAACTACAGACCATGGTGCAAAAAATGAGCCCTAATATAGCACTGTATGCAGAAAAATAAAGAAGTTATAGGGGTCAGAAGATGACAATTTAAACATATTAATTTTGATGCATGAAGTTATAATTTTTTAAAGTAGTGAAATAAAATAAAACCTACATACCTTGGGTATCCTTGTAACCGTATGGACCTACAGAATAAAGATAGGTAGCATTTTTTTCCGAAAATTGCACTGCATATTTTTTTTTAATTCATCCCACAAATATATTTTTTGAGTTTTGCTGTAGATTTTGTTATAAATGATTAATGTCATTACAAAGTACAACTGGTGACGCAAAAAACAAGCCCTTATATGTGTCTGTAGGTGCAAAATTGAAAGCGTTATGATCTTTAGAAGAGGTGGAGGAAAAAAACTAAAGTGCTAAAATGAAAATTGACCTGGTCCTTAAAGGGGTACTCCGCCCCCTAGACATCTTATCAACTATCCAAAGGATAGGGGATAAGATGTCAGATCTCTGGGGTCCCGCTGCTGTTGACCCCCAGGATCGCCGCTGCGGCACCACGCTATCATTGCTGCACAGAGCGAGATCGCTCTGTGCGTAATGACAGGGCAATACAGGGGACGGAGCTGCGTGATGTCATGGCTCCGCCCCTCATGACATCACGGCCCACCCCCTTAATGCAAGTCTATGGCAGGGGGTGTGATGACCGCCACGCCCCCTCCCATAGACTTGTATTGAGGGGATGCTCCCGCCCCTGTATAGCCCGTCATTACGTGCAGAGCAAACTCGCTCTGTGCAGTAATGATAGCGGGGTTCCGCAGCGGAGATCCCGGGGTTCCCCAGCAGCGGGACCCCGGCGATCTGACATCCTATCCCCTATCTTTTGGATAGGGGATAAGATGTCTAGGGGTGGAGTACCCCTTTAAGGTCAAAATGGGCTTGGTCCTTATGGACCTAGGGCGTACCTGGCTCCCTGGTACTTAAGGACCCAGGGTGTACCTGTAGGCCTGTGGGAATTCCGGTCCCTGACGCTCACCGGACCGAGATGTCTTCTGAAATCTTTCAGCAGGCACCCGTGCAAACCCCTGGGGTGGTCCTGAGAGCACCCCCCATGTCAATGATTGCCGCAAATCGCAGGTCAATTCAGACCGGCAATCTGCGGTGATTCCGGGTCATATGGGTCTTCAGTGACCCAGAAAATAAGGGGAATCTGGGCTGTCCAAGACACCCCTAATCCCCCTACAGGGATAGGAGTGAGGTGGCAGGGGTGCTATCCTATCCCTGCTATTGGTCAGTCAGAAGCGACCGACCAATAGCAGATTGGGGGCAGGGGGGTTAAAGTTTGGTTCCCTCACTCTGCCAACCCACGGTGCAGCTCCCTGGTACAGCTCTCTGGTGCAGACTACGGAAGCCAGTGAGTTGTTGCCTAGCAACATCTGGAGGGCTACAGTTTGGAGAACACTATACAGTGGTCTCTAAACTGTAGCCCTCCAGATGTTGCAATACAACTCCCAGCATGCCCAGACAGCTGTTTGCCCAGACAGCAAATTTTCCGCTGCAGCACAAACTCCTAGCAGGAAACTCACCATAAACCCGCCCGTGTGAATGTACCCAAAAAACACTACACTACACTAACACATAATAAAGGGTAAAACCCTACATATACACCCCTCTCACACTGTCCCCCATTCCCGTCCCCCCGTATAAAAATGAAAAAACGTATCGTACGGCAGTGTTTCAGAAACTGAGCCTCCAGCTGTTGCAAAACAACAGCTCCCAGCATTTCCGGACAGCAACTGACTGTCCAAGCATGCTGGAATTTTAGTAACAGCTGAGGCACCCTGTTTGGGAATCACTGGCTTAGAATATCCCTATGTCCACCCCTATGCAATCCCTAATTTAGTCCTCAAATGCGCATGGTGATCTCTCACTTCGGAGCCCTGTCATATTTCAAGGAAACTGTTTAGTGCCACATTTGGAGTATTTCCATAATCGGGAGCAATTGCGTTACAAATTTTGTGGGGCTTTTTCTTCTTTTACCCATTATGAAAAGGAAAAGTTGGGGTCTACACCAGCCTGTTAATGTAAAAAAAATAAAAATGTTTTATTAGCAGAGGTAAAAGGAAAAAAAGACCCCCAAAATTTGTAGCACAATTTCTCCTGAGTACGGAAATATGTTTGCCAAATTTTCATAAAAGTTGGCTGGGAAAATGAAAATTATTTTTTTTTTTTACTAAAATGATGGAGTTACCCTAATTTTTTCATTTTCACAAGGGAAAATAGGGAAAAAAAGCCCCCCAAAATTTGTAACCCCATTTCTTCTGAGTAAGAAAATTCCCCACATGTGGATGTAAAGTGCTCTGCGAGCGAACTACAATGCTCAGAAGAGAAAGAGCACAATTGGGCTTTTGGAGAGAAAATTTGTCCGGAATTGAAGGATACGTGTGTTTACAAAACCTCTATAGTGCCAGAACAATGGACACATGTGACCCCATTTTGGAAACTACACCCCTCACATAATGTTATAAGGGGTACAGTGAGCATTTGTGCCCCACAGATGTTTGACAGATTTTTGGAACAGTGGTCTGTAAAAATGAAAAATTTTCATCTGCACAGCCCACTGTTCCAAAGATCTGTCAAATGCTAGTGGGATGTAAATGCTCACTGCACCCCTTATTAAATTCTGTGAGGGGTGTAGCTTCCAAAATGGGGTCATATGTGGGGGGTCCACTGTTCTGGCACCATGTGGGAGCTTTGTAAATGCACAAGGCATAAGACTTCTATTCCAATCAAATTCTCTCTCCAAAAGCTCAATGGCGCTCCTTCTCTTCTGAGCATTGTAGTGCCCCAGCAGAGCACGAAAAGTCGTCAAACACCTGTGGGTTTTTTTTTTTTTGTTTTTTTTTGCTGTTCTGGCACCATAGGGACTTCCTAAATGTAACATGCCCTGCAAAAAACATTTAAGCTAAATTTGCTTTCCAAAAGCTGTTCTGGCGCCATAGGGGCTTCCTAAATGTGACATGCCCCCCCAAAACCATTTCAGCAAAATTCACTCTCCAAAATCCCATTGTCGCTCCTTCCCTTCTGAGCCCTCTAGTGCACCCACAGAGCACTTTACATCTACATATGAAGTATTTCCTTACTCAAGAGAAATTGGGTTAAAAGTTTTGGGGGATTTTTCTTCTTTTACCCCTTGAAAAAATTCAAGAACTGGGTCTACAAGAACATGCGAGTGTAAAAAATGAAGGTTTTGAATTTTCTCCTTCATTTTGCTGCTATTCCTGTGAAACACCTAAAGGGTTAACAAACTTTCTGAATGTCATTTTGAATACTTTGAGGGGGTCATTTATGGGGTATTTCTAATATGAAGGCCCTTCATATCCACTTCAAAACTGAGCTGGTCCCTGAAAAATTACGATCTTGAAAATTTCGTGAGAAATTTGAATATTGCTTTGGAACTTTGAAGCCCTCTGATGTCTTTCAAAAGTAAAAACATGTCAACTTTATGATGCAAACATAAAGTAGACATATTGTATATGTGAATCAATATAAAATTAATTTGGAATGTCTATTTTCCGGAAATTTTTTAATTTTTCACCAAGAAATTATGCAAGCATAGACGAAAATTTACCACTATTTTAAAGTAGAATATGTCACGGAGAAACAATCTCGAAATCAAATTCATAAGTAAAAGCATTCCAGAGTTATTAATGCTTAAAGTGACAGTGGTCAGATGTGCAAAAAATGCCCCGGTCCTTAAGGTGAAAATGGGCTGGGTCCTTAAGGGGTTAAGATGGTAATAATAGTGACCCAAAGAATAAAGTTATGATGTTATTTTATTACATTGTTACATAGTAACTTTAAAAAAAAATGCAAAAATAACAAGAGGAAAAATTGGGATTTTGCCATTCCATTTCCTTTTAAAAATCTATCAATAAGTCATATGTACCCCACAATTGTGTCACTAATACAGCAAAAAAAGAAATTAATAAATAATTAAAACTGCAGAATTTTTTTTAATGTTCAGTTCTTAGATTGAAAAGAAAAAAAAAGTGTAATTAAAGCCTTAAAAAAGTCTGGTCACTAATAGGTAGAGTTCCTCTAAAGCCAATACATTTCCATACATTTTTCACTTCTATATCTAAGTTTTTATTCCCCTGGAATGCTGACTGCATGCTGTATACCTCAGAAATGTTCTAGTAAATGGCTTGATATGGATTTGTAAGATCAAATGTGTTGATGTCTTGGTTCAGTAGTACATAGATTTTCTCAAAGCTCTTCCTTTTAGTCATCTGTAATAGATGAGAGTGTAAGATAAATGCACATATTCTGTTTATTGTGTCAAGATGATAAATGTGGCAAGTTAGTATTCTCTAAGACTTTATGAACTGGAAGCAACCAACGCAGACTGTTAGTAGCCACAGCCAAGAGTGAACTGTCAGTGAGTTTTGCAGATGTGATGTACGGCACAAGGCCAATTCTACATATTAGGTAACCTGGTAATGATTTTTATTGGTGAAGAAGCAATGTATGTCAACCTCACTATATAAAAAATAAACTGTTTGCACATTTCCAGAGAAGGAGGTGCATTTTGAGAAGACTTCAAGGTATCATAGGTAGAGTGCAGTCAACACATAATAGTTAAAATGACCTAAAGCAGAACATTAGGAATTTCAATTCTTTCAGACTACAATGACTGAAGAATATCTAGTGTCACTCATACAAAACGTTCAAAATGTTTTTGTATTTTATTTATTTTTTTAAGCTGTTATGGATCAACGCTCCAAAGTTGTCTTAAATTTTTATCCCCAAGTGTTGAATAAATGTATGTGCACATGTGTCAGGTGTACTTGTCTGTACATTGTAAGCACTTGAGTGTGACGCATGTCATGTCTACATGTGTGAATCTAGAAGCCTATAGAAGAAAATGACACCTGATGTGATCAGCTGTAATGTTTAGTAAAAAAAAGTCTTCATTCTTTTTAGAAACCAACAAGTTAAGCTGTCATTCCTTTCTTGCTATTAAATGAATGGGAAAACCTCAGAACACCTGTGTGAATTCTTTTAAGAAGCCTTAAAGCGTATCTGTCATAGTGCAAAAAAAAGAAAAAAAGTGATATGTTACTCGGGACCCAATCCTGATCATGTGCATATAATTTCTATGTGTCTCGGACCTATATATCCAGAGATATAAGCATTTAGCTGTTGGTGAGTTACTTTTTCATTGTGCAGGCTTGAGGGGGTGTGTCAGTCTGTCTCCCTCACAGGAGCAAGCCTGTGCAGTCAGCCAATCAGTACTGTCTACTCTGTAACCCTTTCCTCTCTGGTTTTATGCTGTGTCATGTGTCAGAGGAAGATACTTGAGGCTTGCCTGCAGTAATCAGAAGACATTATGGTGAATTCATAACAGGATAAAATGTATAAATATAAGAATAGATCTTTATAAAAATTAGTGCAAGGATTTTTTAGATAAAAGTACAGCATTTTTATGAATACATGTTCTATCTGTTTTATCTTCTCCTAGTAAAGCTGGATGCTAATCAGCATAGCTGTCACTATGTGTGTCATTCATGTTTCACAGACTCCTGAATGTCTGATCAACTTCTTTGTCATTCAGGAGTCTGAGAAAGCTTTGACTATTTCAGCATGCTGGGAGTTGTAGTTTAGTAACAACTGAAGCTGCAATGTTTGTAAATAACTGTGTTAGAGCAGTGTTGCCTCCAGCTGTTTTAAAACTACAGCTCCCAGCATCTCCACACATCCTTTATCTGTAGTTTTGCATACACAAAAGAAATATCCTATACTGGATACCGGTATGCTTTACGGCCGGTATCCAGTATGCTGTAAAATCTAGACTAGTCTGTCTGGCTAAAAGACAGGCGACCCCTAGTGGTGGCTATTTTGAGCTTGAATTTCAGGTGAAAATTAAATTTTTTTTTAATAGGTATATATTGTGAAATGTCATATTATAATGAGTCCTGCAATATATGAAAAGTTTTTAACAATGACAGTGCCTCTTTAAGCCAGTTCTCTTGAAGGGGTTGCCACATGAACATGAGCCTTCTTTACATGCCCTTCCAGAGCATCTTTATGTCATTATATAAAGTCTCTTACTCAGAATACTCCTTTGTGAGCCAGTATGGGGAGCCACTTAATAACCCTAGCTCCAACTCTAGTGGACCAACCTTGCTTATGTACTGCAACAATTACATTGACTTGACAAACCTGTGTTCTTTCCCTAGCAATAGTATTGAGATTCGAAGAGTCAGGATAGCCGCAATCAAATGAATTCTGGGGTACCTTAGTGAAGGGATGATCTTCCTGTGATAACTAATTTAAGCAATTATCTTATTGTGCATGTTATTTTATTTCATTTTTTATTTTATTTTTTATTGGTGGGCATTAGAGATGAGCGAACTTTTGAAATATTCTATTCGGCCGATTCACCGAATTGTTTGAAAAATTTGGTTCGATCCAAAATTATTTGCGGCGAATCTATACTAAAAACGTCTCTTTCTGGCCTACAGAGAGCCTCAATAGGGGTGTAGAACACTTTGCTTTGTTCAAACACGCATATGGAGTGTGCTGGGGTAATGACAGAGCCTGCAGGTGGCATCAGTAAGAGGATACCATATAGTGGCTAAATGACACAGCGCGGAGGTGTTGGCAGCACGAGGAGGCCATATAGTGGCTGAATGACACAACCTGGAGCTGGCAGCAGCGTGAGTAGACACTAGGGCTTCCCAATCCCTAAGATTAAAAGATTAAATTTGAAATTTAAGCTAAAGATTTGGGTAGCTAGTGCCACCATAACAAAAGTTTTTATTCCCAGGACCAGGACCAGCAGCATCAGTAAACCATATATTGGCTGAATGACACAGCCTGGAGTTGGCTGAAGCATGAGGAGACCCCAGGGCTTCACAATCCCTAAGAATAAAAAGACAAATTTTGAAATTTAAACTAAAGGTTTTGGGTAGTTAATGCTACCATAACAAAAGTTTTTATTCCCACACCAAGGCCCAGCAGCATCAGTAAACCATATATTGGCTGAATGACACAGCCTGGAGTTGGTTTAAGCATGAGGAAACCATATAGTGTCTGAATGGAACAGGCAAGAGTTGGCAGCAGCATGAGTAGACACCAGGGATTCACAATTTCTAAGAAAAAAAGATGAAGTTTGAAATTTAAACTGAAGATTTTTGGTAGCTGGTGGTTCTATAACAAAAGATTTTATTCCCAGGCCCAGCAGCATCAGTAAACCATATATTGGCTGAATGACACAGCCTGGAGTTGGCTAAAGCATGAGGAGACCCCAGGGCTTCACAATCCTAAGAAAAAAGATGAAGTTTGAAATTTAAACTGAAGATTTGTGGTAGCTAGTGCTACAATAAGAAAAGTTTTTATTCCGAGACCCCGGCCCTGCAGAATCAGTAAACCATATATTGGCTGAATGACACAACTGTATGGCACAGGCAAGAGTTTGCAGCAGCATGAGTAGACACCAGGGCTTCACAATCCCTAAGAAAAAACAGACGAAGTTTGAAATTTAAACTGAAGATTTTGGGTAGCTAGTGCTACCATAACAACACTTTTATTCCCAGACCCAGGCCCAGCCACATCAGTAAACCATATATTGGCTGAATGACACATCCTGGAGTTGGCTGAAGAAGGAGGAGACCCCAGGGCTTCACAATCCCTAAGAATAAAAAGACGAAGTTTGAAATTTCAACTGAAGATTGTGGGTAGCTAGTGCTGCCATAACACAAGTTTTTATTCCCAGACCCAGGCCCAGCAGCATCAGTAAACCATATATTGGCTGAATGACACAGCCTGGAGTTGGCTGAAGCATGAGGAGACCATATAGTGTCTGAATGGCACAGGCAAGAGTTGGCCGCAGCATGAGAAGACACCAGGGCTTCACAATCCCTAAGAAAAAACAGACGATGTTTGAAATTTAAACTTAAGATTTTTGGTAGCTAGTGCTACCATAACAACATTTTTATTCCCAGGCCCAGCAGCATCAGTAAACCATATATTGCCTGAATGACAAAGCTTGGAGTTGGCTGAAGCATGGGGAGACCATATAATGTCTGAATGGCACAGCCTGGAGTTGGCAGCAGCATGAGTAGACACCAGGACTTCACAATCCGTAAGAAAAAAACAGACAAAGTATGAAATTTAAACTAAAAATTTTTGGTAGCTAGTGCTACCATAACAAAAGTTTTTATTCCCAGACCCAGGCCCAGCAGCATCAGTAAACCATATATTGCCTGAATGACACAGCCTGGAGTTGGCAGCAGCATGACGAGACCATTGAAATGTATAATTTTTAAATTTAAATTTAAGATTTTGAAATTGATATTATGGATTTTGTAATTCAAATTTCACTACTCTGCCTGACATACTTATTGTGTATATGAGGGGAGTGCAATATACTTCACTACGCTTAAAACAGTATTTCTCTAGAACAACAGCAGGTGTGTACTATTGGCTGTCCTTCCACAGTCTATAGACCCTTGACAGATTAACAGGTACAAAATAGTACACTACTTAGATGTAGGTGTGTGGTATGCACTTATGAGGGCAGTAAAATGTGCTACAGTACGCTTAAAAATACTTATTTTTATCTGTGTCCCAGATTTTGTAATTGCTTTATAATCAGAACTTGTAAGAATATCACCTGACATTCATAATAATAAAATGATACATACATTCTCTGAAGAAAAACATTCTTCATTAGATGACAATATAAGTATTGTGTGTTCCAGTGACATTAGCTTATCGGAGGAACAGGAAAACATGAAACAACTTAATTCTGCAACTAAAGAACCACAACAAAGTATGAATGACTTAAAGCCTACTGGAACTGAGGAACTTCAAAATGATAAATCTACCACCTGGGATAGTCACTCAATTCCAACAGCCGGTGGTCAGTATCCACAGTTCCCTGTTTCTGCTAGTCCTTGGCAATATTCCTTTTATTACTGGTCTGGTATCAACATGGCAATAATGCTAGGAGAGTAACTCAAGGATACCCACATGTTTCCTACAATACACAGTCAATATATGGAGACCATATAGTGACTGAATGGCACAGCCTGGAGGTGGCTGAAGCATGAGGAGACCATACAGTGTCTGAATGGTACAGCCTGGAGTTGGCAAAAGCATGAGGAGACCATTGAAATTTAAGAATTTTAAATAGAAATTTAAGATTTTGAAACTGAAATTGAGGATTTTGAAATGGAACTTTTAACTCCCCCGTTTTAGTTTCCCAGGCCTTGACATGTGGGTACAAAGGACCAAATCTAACAAGGAATCACATGTCACATGGCAGCACAATGACAGAGCCTGGAGGTGGCATCAATAGGAGAAGACCATATAGTGGCTGAATGGCATAGCCTGGAGTTGGCTGAAGCATGAAAAGACCATATAGTGTCTGAATGGCACAGCATGGAGTTGGCGGCAGATGAGGAGACAATAGGGTCTCACCATCTCTAAGAATAAAAGATGAATTTAGAAATGTCCATTGAAGATGTATGGTACCTAGTGCTACCATAAACATATATAGGTAATGTCCTAGGCCCAGCAGCGTCACTAAACCATGTAGTTGCTGAATGACACAGACAGGAGCAGGCAGCAGCATGAGTACACAAGAGGGGTTCACAACCGCTAACATTAAAAGGTGAATGTTGAAATCTCTATTGAAGATGCATGTTAGCTAGTGCTACCATCCAAAAATGTAAGGCCCAAGCCCAGCAGCATCACTAAACCATGTAGTTGCTGAATGACACAGACTGGAGCATTTAGCAGCAGGAGTACAAAAGAGGGTTTCATAATCCCTAAGATTGAAAGATCAATGTTGAAATCTCTATTAAGCATGCATGTAAGCTAGTGCTAACATCCAAAAATGTAAGGCCCAAGCCCGGCAGCATCAGTAAGCCAAGTAGTTCCTGAAACACACAGTCAGGAGCAGGCATGAGCAGTACACTTTCAGGACTCTTGATGCCGCTGCTTCCACTGTTTCATTCAGCCACTATTTTGACTCCTTATGCTTTTGCCAACTCCAGGCTGTGCCATTCAGCCACTATATGGTCTCCTCATGCTTCGGCCACCTCCAGTCTGTACCATTCAGACACTAATTGGGCTCCTTATGCTTTCCCCATCTCCAGGCTGTGTCAGTCTGCCAATATATTGTTTTCTGATGCTGCTGGGACTGTCTTGGAAATAGCCTACAATTTTGGTAGCACTAGCAAACATACATGCTCAATAGAGATTTCAACGTTGATCTTTTAATGTTAGAGGCTGTGAAGCCCTCTTATGTATGCATCCTGCTGCCTGATCCTGGTAGTGTGTTTAAGGAACTACTTGGCTTACTGCTGCTGCTGGGCCTGTGCCTAATTTTTTTTTGATGTTAGCACTAGCTAACATACATCTTCTATACAGATTTCAATATTCACCTTTTAATATTAGCAGTTATTAAGGCCTCTTGTGTACTTCTGTTGCTGCCTGATTCAGGATGTGTGTTTCAGCAACTACATGGTTTAGTGTTGCTGTGGGCCTGTGCCTAAAATTTTTTGATGTTAGCACTAACTAACATACATCTTGTATACAGATTTCAACATCAACATTTTAATGTTAGGGGTTGTGAAGCCCTCTTATAAACTCATTCTGATGCCTGCTCCAGGCTGTGTGTTTCAGGAACTACTGTGCTCAGTGATGCTGCTGGGCAATTATTTGATGATAGCAGGAGGTAACATACCTGTTCAATAGAGATTTCAACATTTATCTTTAAATCTTAGGGGTTATGAAACCCTCTTGCGTACTGCTGCTGCCTGCTCTTGACTGTGTCTTTCAGGAACTACTTGGTTTACATATGCTGCTGGGCTTGATCCTTACATTTTTGGATGTTAGCACTGGCTTACAAACATGCTTAATTGAGATTTCAACATTGATCTTTCAATGTAAGGGATTATGAAACCAGAGTGGTGCGGTGGGTGGCAACCCGGTGATTTGGTGGGTGAGTCTCTCCTCATTTTACGTGGACAGGCAAGTTCTCCTTTGGGTGACTATGACCCCCACCACACTAAACACCCTCTCTGATGGCACACTACTGGCCAGGCAGGACAGCTTTTCCAGGGGAAACTCTGCTAGTTGCGGCCATGAATCAAGTTTGGCTGTCAGGATCCGGGTACTGTGAGGATACTGGTGGTGGATCCTCTGTGTCAGAGAAGGATTGGCGTGGACCGTACCGGTGGACCGGTTCTAAGTTGCTACTGGTATTCACCAGAGCCAGCCGCAAAGCGGGATGGTCTTGCAGCGGCGGTAGCAACCAGGTCGTATCCACCGGTAACGGCTCAACCTCTCTGACTGCTGAGACAGGCGCTGTACAGAAGGACAAGGCAAGAGCAAGGTCGGACGTAGCAGAAGGTCAGGGCATGCAGCAAGGGTCGTAGTCAGGGGCAACAGCAGAAGGTCTGGAACACAGGCTTGGGAGATACACTAAACGCTTTCACTGGCACAAGGCAACAAAATCCGGCAATACAGGGAAGGGGAAGTGAGGTAATATAGGCGTGGAGCAGGTGGGGGCTAATTACAGTGATTGGGCCAGGCACCAATCAGTGGTGCACTGGCCCTTTAAATCTTAGAGAGCTGGCGCGCGCGCGCCCTAGAGAGCGGAGCCGCGCATGCCAGAACGTGACAGCCGGGGAACCGGGACAGGTAAGTAGCTTGGGATGCAATTCGCGAGCGGGTGCGTCCCGCTATGCGAATCGCATCCCCGTCGGCAGTGTCAGTGCTGCGCTCCCGGTCAGCGGGTCTGACCGGGGCGCTGCAGAGAGGAGAACGCTGCGAGCGCTCCGGGGAGGAGCAGGGACCCGGAGCGCTCGGCTTAACATTGGTTGCCCAGAAGTCCAGCGGATCTTCAAGGTTTGTTGGCATGGCCATGTCATGGTATGCCACCACCTGCTGGTTCAGGTCCTGCTCCATGTCTACCTGCTGCTGATGAGTTGCTTCACTATGCGGGTGAAGAAAGGTACCGTAGACTAAGGCTGCTGCAGATGGAGCTGGTACTGCTCCTGCCATCCCTCCCTAGAAGCCATGGCAGTGGAAGGTGAGCGCAGAGGGCCACCCGAGTCCTGCAAGTGGATGGACGAGGGCACCAATAGGCATCGGCCAAATGACTACCTGGATCTCTGTAGTAGGTCAGTTTGTTCTCCCTCTCAGTGGGTGTAAAAAAGTCCCCCATTTTGTGCCGGTAGCGAGGGTCCAATAAGGTGGAGAGCCAGAAGTCATCCCGCTGCTGAATGTTGACAATTCGGCGGTCACTATGCAAGCAACTGAGCATGCATCGTGCCATTTGTGCAAGTGACTAGGAGGAACTCCCTGCCTCCATCTCCACTGCATACTGCCACGGTGTGTCTGTGTCCTCTGTCTCACCTTCCTCACAACCCTCTAGCTCCTCTAGTTGATCATGCTCCTCCTCTCCTGTCAGATGACTAGAAACATCGCCCATCTCATGAAACCTAAGCTGTAATCCACTGTGCCCCTCATCCTCCTCCTCCAGTTCTGATGTGGCCGTGAGATGTAGGCGCAACGTCTCCATTGCCCTGATCAGCCATCATTTCCAACACTTGTTGTAGGAAATGAAGCAGTGGAATGACGTCATTCATCCCATAATCTTGGCGACTTACTAATATTTGGCTTCCTCAAAGGGCCTGAGCAAACGGCAGGTGTCATGTATGAGCTGCCACTGGTTCACATTGAAGTTACACAGGGGAGTACCCCTATCCGCTTAGATCATCAAGAAATTGGTGATGGCTTTTCTCTGTTCGCACATTTGGTCCAACACATGGAGGGGGGGAATTCCAATGTGTGGCAAAGTCACAAATCAGACTATGTTGTGGGATACCGTTCTGACGCTGCAGCTCAAGGAGGATGGGCTTTGAGGTGTACGAGTGGCTGAAGTGCATGCAATGTTTCCTTACCATTGTTAGGATGTCTTGCAAATGGGGGGGAACACTTCAGGAACTGCTTCACAACCAGATTTAACATGTGTACCAAGGCGCAGGGCTCAGCCTTCCCAGTCGTAGCGCATGCAAGATGTTCTTCCCGTTGTAAGTCACCATGGTTCCCATTTCCAGCTTTCGTGGAGTAAGCCATGCTCCAATTTCTTTACAAATGACTTCCTCCAGTTCCTCCCCTGTGTGACTCTTTTCATCAAGGCAAACCATGTGAAGAACAGCGTGACACCCCCATGCCCTGCACACATGGTATGCTGAAGGGCCACTGAGACTTGTCTGGGCAGTGGATGCTGAGGACATGGTGGAGGATGAGGAGGCGGAGTCACACACTGTCACAGGACCAACGGGCTTACAGCGTGGAGGAGGAAGCGGCGTGACCTGTCCAAGATGGGGTTGTGGCTGTGCAGGAACCACATTCACCCAGTGAGCTGTAAAGGACATGTATTGTCCCTGACCGTAGTTACAGCTTCAGATGTTGGCGCTGCCGTGCACTTTGGTACACACCGACAGGCTCAAGGACTGGACCACCTTCTCTTCCACAAAATTGTGCAGGACTGGTACTGGTACCTTCTTCGCAAATAAATGACGGCTTGGCACTCTCCACCTCGGCTGCGCACAAGCCATCAGTTCTCTGAAAGGTGCAGAATCCACCACTTGAAAAGGGAGGGAATGCAGCACCAGCAACTTAGACAGGAGCACATTCAGCTTCTGCTTTGTTAGATGAGTGGGTGCATACTGTTGTCTCTTGGACATGGCTTCGCGGATGGATTGTTGGCAGAATGGCTGACTAAAAGTGGGAGGAGTAGGAGCACCTGGAGTGACAGAAGGAGGGTATGACACACAGCTCCCTTCGGCTAAGGTGGTGGAGCCTTGGCAGGCTGAAAGAGGGAGCGGCGTGCCACTGGGTGATGCAGCAGGCTGGACCACTACATCGGTTCTCCCAGGCCGCTTTATGGTGGCGAAGCATATTTTGACACAGGGCCATGGTGCCAACATTGGGACGCTGACCACGCTTCACCTTCTGCCGACATATCTTGCATGTGGCTATGTGAACCTTCTCCGGATGCTTGATAAAAAAAAACTGCCACTGCCCAGTAGCTGATCTTCCCACCACCAACAGTCCTTACTAATTGACTGCTACTGCCGCCATCTCCAGGAACTCCTGTTCCACTACCTCCCAGGAAGGTAGGCTGCCGCAAAGCAGGTGTCTCCCCCGGGCACATTTGGCTCCATAATTTCCCCTACTGCCACCATGCTGACTGCCAACCATGCTATGGCCTTGCTGGCTCAGCTGCTTCCTCACAGGAAACCTGCAACTCTCTTCTGATGATGATGAAGCCCCCAATTGTGATCCGCTTCATCATCATCAACAAGTGTCTGCATGTCACTGATGTCTTCCTCAGGTTCCTCAATAGTGTCTGCTTCAGAACCCTGAACACTGGCAACACCGCCTTCCACGTCACTCTCCTCATCACTACTTGCCCGCCTAGCGGAGGAAGCGGCGGATGTCTCCTCCACTTCTTGGCTGGGCAGTAGCTGCTGACTGTCCTCTATTAGATCGTCCTCAGTGAATAGTGGAACTGTAGAAAAAGGATGTATAACAACAAGTGTATACAAGAACCAGTCCTCTAGAGCCAGTAGAAATAAGAAATGAGAAAATAGGAAAGAAAAATAGAAAAGAGATGAAAATGGATGAAATGAAAAATTAAAAAATTCGAAAAATGATAAAAATAATACTGTAGTGGATTAAAAGATGGAAATTAGATATATATTCCTTAATTGTCCCGAATCAAAGTTGGAAACATAAAAAAGTATAACACATTTATTCATAATGTAATATACACCAGTGCAGGGCCCTTGCACGAGATGTATTACAACTGTTAAAAAACATATACTAATAAAAAATATGTAAAATGATGATATGCAAAATTATATATCACAATCAGCCACCTTTAAATGAATGTCAATTTGCTAAAGAAATAGTCTATGATAAAGTGATGTCCGTGCAGCAGGTAATGATATATAGAGTGCCAGACTTGTTCACAATGTTTTAAAGGAGTTTCCGAAAACGCTGTACATACAGTGTGGTACCTGTAGTCCGCAACGGGATGTAGTTCACGCTGTCCTGCGGTAATGATGGCGCTCTGAGCTGGCACAGAGTTGCCTCCGGCCCAGAGGTGGTTGCTCCAGCGGTCCCGGCGGGGTACAGGTGGGCACAGATCTGCGTCCGGCCGTAGCGTTTGCTGGATGGTATAAACAAGTAAGTGAGCTGGCGTCCTCGTGCTGGATCGCGCGCGCGATCCCAATAATAGTCCAAGATGAGGGTACTGCAGCGCTGCAGAGGGCTGTATCGTGGGTATCCGATAATGATAAAGGTGCTGATAGAAGTAGATAAAGATGGCAAACAGGGCTATACGCGTTTCAAGACAAAGGTCTCATTCTTCCAGTAGCCAGAATATGCAATTCTGGCTACTGAAGAATGAGACCTTTGTCTTGAAACGCGTATAGCCCTGTTTGCCATCTTTATCTACTTCTATCAGCACCTTTATCATTATCGGATACCCACGATACAGCCCTCTGCAGCGCTGCAGTACCCTCATCTTGGACTATTATTGGGATCGCGCGCGTGATCCAGCACGAGGACGCCAGCTCACTTACTTGTTTATACCATCCAGCAAATGCTACGGCCGGACGCAGATCCGTGCCCACCTGTACCCCGCCGGGACTGCTGGAGCAACCACCTCTGGGCCGGAGGCAACTCTGTGCCAGCTCCAAGCGCCATCATTACCGCAGGACAGCGTGAACTACAACCCGTTGCGGACTACAGGCACCACACTGTATGTACAGCGTTTTCGGAAACTCCTTTGAAACATTGTGAACAAGTCTGGCACTCTATATATCATTACCTGCTGCACGGACATCACTTTATCATAGACTATTTCTTTAGCAAATTGACATTCATTTAAAGGTGGCTGATTGTGATATATAATTTTGCATATCATCATTTTATATATTTTTTATTAGTATATGTTTTTTAACAGTTGTAATACATCTCGTGCAAGGGCCCTGCACTGATGTATATTACATTATGAATAAATGTGTTATACTTTTTTATGTTTCCAACTTTGATTCGGGACTATTAAGGAATATATATCTAATTTCCATCTTTTAATCCACTACAGTATTATTTTTATCATTTTTAGAATTTTTTAATTTTTCATTTCATCCATTTTCATCTCTTTTCTATTTTTCTTTCCTATTTTCTCATTTCTTATTTCTACTGGCTCTAGAGGACTGGTTCTTGTATACACTTGTTGTTATACATCCTTTTTCTATATATACCTTTAGGTCTGTGGGGTATAGACCTACCCAGTTAACCTCGAGTCAGCCCTGGCTGAGTGAGCTACACAATTTTTGTTGAATAGTGGAACTGAACCCACAGTATAAGATACTTCTGTAGGAGAGGGAGCAGCATAGGACAGAGGCAATGGGAGGACAGGGACTGCTCCCGGGCCATGCCAACTGAGGGTTGAGGAATCCACTGACTGTTGACTGGAGGTGTCAGATGTCACTTGTGATGAAGTGGATGACCGTGTTAACCAATTGACGATGGCAGAGGGGTTGCTGGTCGAGACACAACCGCTAGCTGATAATGGGAGCTCAGGCCTCTCACTGCGACTACTGCTGCCACTCGCCCCTAGTCTGCTGCGACCACTGCCTGAAGGATTTAGGCCTCTACTACTCCTCTGTGCACGTCCTGACACTTCTCTGCCTGACATTGTGCATATATGAGGGGAGTACAATACGCTTCACTACGCTTAAAACACTATTTGTCTAGAACAGCAGTAGGTGTGCACTTTTGGCTGGCCTTTCACAGCATCTAGGCCCTTGACAGATTAACAGGTACAAAATAGTACACTACTTAGATGTAGGTATGTGGTATGCACTAACGAGGGCAGAAAAATGCTCTACAGTACACATAATAAAGTATCTGAGTACAACACCAATCAATGAGTACATTTGCCTGGACTTTCACAGTATGTAGGCCCTTGACAGATTAACAGGTACAAAATAGTACACTACTTAGATGTATGTATGCGGTATGCACTCATGAGGGCAGAAAAATGAGCTACAATGCACCTAAAAACTCTGTAAGTTTTTTTTAAAACACCAGCCGGTGATTACTTTTGGCTGTCCTTTCACAGTATGTAGGCCCTTGACAGATCATAAAGTACAAAATAGAATATAGGCAATTCGCAGCAAGTTTTATCCACACTACAATAATCAAATCATTGATGTTTTTGGCTATATAATAAAGAAATAAAAACAAAATGATGCTACCTGTAGAAAACCTCATGTCACGTCAACTCATTGCTGGGCAATTACAAACTGTTCTTTATAATGAAGATCAAGCTCACATATTGTCTATTCCTTAGACTTAGTAACTGTCTCTTCCAATAATTATTACAGGGATTCCTGATTGCCTAGTGAGACGTTTTAAAAGCTGAAATATCACTGCCAAATATTGGCAGAGAGATGGGATGATTTCATTTCAGACACAAAATAGGAGCAGGGGCAATAAAGCAAGAATAAATCTGGTTGCTAAATCATTTATCTTAATACTTACCAGTGAGAACAACATGGACCTCTATCAGAGGGGATTTTAAAAACATAAATCACAATGCTATATTTGTTGGATCCAGACAGGGTTGCACCATAGTATGGCTTCAAAGCAGACATGTGCTTTAAATAATAATCTGAATTTATAGAATAAAGCTTTTATTTATACTGACATTTTTGTTTGGAATTATTTACATTCAGAAACTAGAAAGAATAAAAGGCTGATTCATTTTATTTTGGTACAGAATATATCAGGGTTTTAACCTGAGTTAGTAACAGTAGCAACTTTGAACAACATGGCAACTAAGGTATTTAAAAAGGTGGGGGATATTTCTAAAAAGTAAAGAAAATATGCCTATAGTAACCAACTGGATTCCAGATCTCACTTAAGAGGCCCACTTAAAAATAGTTTTACATTGCTCTATTATTGATAAATTGCCTCCACCAAGTCAATAAATCCTCATTTTTATAGGTTGCAAGCGAGACTTAAAAAAAAGAAAAAAAAAAAAAAAGAAATCTACAGGGAAGTAATATGTCCTCAGCTTGATCCCTCTTTGCTCTGATTCCTTAGTTAGTTTAGCTCAGTTCACACAGCATTCTTGCCCTACACTTAAAATCGATTAAAGGGATAAAAAAAAAAGAAAAAGAGACATGAAAGAAAAATGTGAAAAGCTGCCTTCTCAAAAGTCTCCAAACACACTATGCATTTTTTTAGATTTTCTGTTGCAAAATGTTAATTTGAAAATACTGAAAATAAACAATGTTAACAAAAGAGAACAGTACTGTATCTAGAGAGGTTAATGGTAATAGGATCAAACTGATCTGACTTGTGTTGTAGTAAGCAGTTAAAGGTATGTCCACACTCCAGCACATGAGGTGGTCATCATCCATTTAAAGCTGCCTATGTACAGAACTGATGCTCCCCTTTATATCTATTAAAAACAACAATAATAATCATCATAGTATGATATTAATATTCTTATTTACACTGAATGATCTCTAAATTAGGATCACCTATTACATTTTGGGTGATCCTGGCATGTAGATATTGGTGAACAAATTCCAAAAGGTGGTGGACATTCTCCATACTCAACTAGACTCATGCCTGCTGAAGCAGATCCCTAGGTTGGTGCACAGTTTTCGAAGAAGTGGGAACAGGTTAAAGCCCCATTCAGAATATTTTTAAACCTGTTCAAATCTTCTGAACAGATGGGTATAGATGGTCAGCTAACGAGTCCCTAAAGTATTAACCGCAAGAATTGTAGTATCATCACCAATGGTCCTAGTGCATGCCAGGAAAATGCCCCCTGACCATGACATCACCACCACTGGCCTTTTGAACTCTTTCGGTGTTCCAATGGGCTGTTAAAACCAGATATGGACCAAGTCATCTATATGGTTCAGCAGGAAACAGGAATCATCATTTCAGATGTGTCTAAGGCCCATTGACATTTGTCCTGGCTTGTAGATATTGGGGAACAAATTCCAAAAGGTGGTGGGCATCCTCCATACTCAACTAGACTCATGCCTGCTGAAGCAGATCTCTAGTTGGTGCACCTTTTTCGAAGAAGTGGGAACAGGTTAAAGCCCCATTCAGAATATTTTAAACCTGTTAAATGGGGTTTCAGTCTGGGGGTTTTGGAGGTCAAGGAAATGTAAAAAAATTATTATTGTGTTCTTCCTACCTTTTCCCTAGTGCTCCAAGTCCGATGGCATGTAGCATTGTCCTTGTAGCACTGTGATTAAGGAAAATCTTCTGAACAGATGGGTATAGATGGTCAGCTAACCAGTCCCTAAAGTATTAACCGCAAGAATTGTAGTATAAGGACCAATGGTCCTAGTGCATGCCAGGAAAATGCCCCCAGACCATGACATCACCACCACCGGCCTGTTGAACTCTTTGGGTGTTCCAATGTGCTGTTAAAACCACATATGGACCAAGTCATTTATATGGTTCAGCAGGAAACAGGAGTCATCATTTCAGATGACCATCTGTCATGTGTCTAAGGTCCATTGACATTTGTCCTTGGCCCTTGTGAGGCATTGTTGGCAATAATGTGGGGTCAACAGCAGCACTCATGTTAGTCTACAGCTATTTAAACCTAGTCAACGCAAGGAACACTGCTTGGTTAGTTTGGAAATTTGCCTTACTTGCCCCTTGTTGTACTGCTGGGTCACTTAACAGACTGTGACATGTCATTGCTGAGATACCAAATGTGCCACCTGATACTCACCTCTCAAATCAACCATACGTGGTCTGCTGCTGTGTGATTTTCTCACCAGTCTTGGTATACTTTTAATACTGTGTGGCAGTTACAGAAATGCTGGCGCCACATCTCCAGGTCCCAACAATTTGCCCACTGTCACAGACACTTAAGACACCACTGTCACACACCTGACTGCGGGCTGTCACGAAACTGGATGTGGATCCTCTGCCTGTGTGGCTGATGACTCGGACCGCATCGAAGAGAGAAGTCTAAGGTGTCGCTGGTCTTCACCAGAACCCACCACAAAGCAGGATGGATTTGCTGCCGAGGAAATCGCTGAGGTCGTGCAGATTCCCTTTCTTGTCGTAGTTCCTCTCATCGCTCGGAGAAACGGATATCAATCCGAGATGCCAATTGTATTAGTTTGTTCACGGTAGATGGCAATTCCCTGGCAGCAAGGACCTCCTAAATTTGACTCGATAATCCTCTCTTGAAAGAAGCGCAGAGAGCTTCATTATTCCAGGCCAACTCCGATGCCAGGGTTCGGAACCGGATGCATACTCGCCAACAGTGGAGTTGAACTGAGAAAGACTCAGCAGAGCCTTCTCAGTGGAGGAAGCATGAGCAGGTTCCTCGAAGACAGTGCGAAATTCCGTCAGGAATGCCTAAAGATTTGTAGTGACGACATAACTGCGATCCCACAGCGGAGTTGCCCAGGCCAAGGCCCTTCCAGAAAGGAGACTAATGACAAAAGCCACCTTTGCTCGTTCTGTGGAGAACTGGTCCGCCATGAGTTCAATGTGCATGGAGCATTGCGTCACGAAACCTCGACAGGACTTGGAATCCCCCTCATATTTTTCAGGAAGCGACAAACGGAGTTTGGTTCCAGAGGAGACTGCAGCGGGAGGCTGTACTGGAGCTGGAGGCTGTGGCAGTTGCTGCTGAGCAGATAGCAACTGCTGCATCATGGCGGATTGCTGGTTAAGCTGCTGTGCCTGCTGGACCAACTGCTGGGACTGGAGCGCCACGATAGATGCAATATCCGTGTTATCAGGCAGAGGAACCCTAGTTGGATCCATGGCCGGATCTTACAGTCACGCATCTGAATGCGGGTTGTCACGAAACTGGATGTGGATCCTCTACCTGTGTGGCTGATAACTCGGACTGTATCAGGGAGGGGAGTCTAAGGTGCCGCTGATCTTCACCAGAGCCCGCCGCAAAGCAGGATGGATTTGCTGCAGCGGATGACACCCAGGTCGCTACCCCCGACACAGCCCGACCACACAAATAACTGGGCAAAGCAGGGTCCCGGAGGATGAGGCAGAGGCGTCGTCAATGTAGCAGAAGGTCTAGGCAGGCGGCAAAGGTTTGGAGTAAAAAAACGCAGAAGGAAGGTCAGTAAACACGGGTAGGCACAACAGGCAATGGGAACGCTTTCTCTTAGGCAATAAGCACTGAAGATCCAGCAGGGGGCGTGGGAGGTGCAAATAACTTATAACATGGTGAATTCACTAATTATGGGCGCACTGGCCCTTTAAATTTCAAAGCTCCGGCACGTGCGCGCCCTAAGGGACGGGGGCGGTTGCGCCGGGGCTAAGAGGAAGCAGCTGCAGGAGTGGAGTGCGGTAAGAGCCCGGCCCCGCCGGCGTTCGGGGACACAGGGACACTGCGCTCACGGCTGTTGTCTGTGGCTGGAGCGCAGTATGTTACAGCCACATTTACCCTTGAATGACAAATTGTGTTTTCTGCTGTGCAGAGGGGAGGTCAGCACATTATCTGAGAGTCCATTGTGATGCAGATCCCATCTTGCATTGCAAGATTGATCACAAGGTGTCAGGTGTACATACCTCTAACGATTGGGGAGGTAAGAAAACAAGTAAAATGACAAGCTATCAAAACAAATGAACAAACAATGAGACAAGGTGTGAGGTCCTTGCCCATTTAAAGCTTATTATCTAAATGAAAGGGGAGGAGTGATGTACATTGAGCTAATTGTGTCCACTGGTAAAAAGGGTTTTAAAACAGAGGTGCATATACCAGTCATAAGCAAGCATCTGAGCCAACACAGAGCACAAAGATTAAAGAAAGATGGCTAGCCTGTATATGAACAAGAGACTATGGTTAGCATATGCCAAGACACTTTCTTTCACAATCAAAATTTTTACTATAATTCCTGTAAAACTGTATTTAACAGTGGCTCATACCAGTGCATGTTGTCCCTTAATACAGCTCACAAAAAGATCCAATTTTGCGTTGTGGTCCTTATCTATGGGAAAACTTGGTCCAGTATACAGTAGAAACCACATTGTGATCCATAGGTGCAGGTCCTCCACTACAACGTAGGTGCACAACTGCACTTGGAGTTGAGCACCTTGCATCACCTTAGATCACATCAATGTAAGTGTTTGTTAAATCAGTCATGTTTAAGCATCCACATACACATTTATCTGGTGTCAGGATGCTATTGTGGTACTTGTGACCGTTTGCAGGCATCCTCCATTGTATGCAATTTTTGCTTGGGATCGCCCTTAGCAACGGTTGTCAAGTGCAGGACCTCAGCCCCAGCAAAGGTGCAAAACTGCACTTGGGGTTGAGTTTTCCTGCTATAACCATTTTCATGCAAATATAAGCCGTTATGTCTTTGCTTAGGGCTTATACTAATACACCCTTTTATCTTGCTGGGCAGCATTAGGGTTTCACCTGTGAGGCCTGCTATAAATGAACCAACCAGGGTGGGGCTTGTGGTTTGTCTACTCCCTCCCATTGTATGTGTGCTTAGATTCACACTGGAGGTGACTGAGGAGCAATCTGCAAGTCGGGCCTATGGCTGCCGTAATTTAATTCCTGGTTTTATTTATCTGACCAGGTAGGTTAGTGGATAGGACCCGCACCATTTGAGAAACCTTGGCGTGGTGTGCGGGCTCAAGTGTGTCCTTCATATAAAGATATACTGGCTAATGTCTCAATTTTACATCAGTTTTGAGGGTTAGCTAATGTCATTGTTTACATTAACCACAGTTGTGAAACCACATTGTGATCCATAGGTGCAGGTCCTCCACTCCAACGTAGGTGCACAACTGCACTTGCACTCCTATCACCTTAGATCACATCAATGTAAGTGTCAGTATACAGTAGCCAAACAGGCATATATAGAGTGCATATAAAAATGTGAAAAGTGAAAGTGGATATCAAATACTGTAGTGGACATAATGGTTCTTGCAAGGACATCATGTGTTGCTGCAAATAACCCATTGGGTGTTGTATATTGGAAGTATTCTCCCCTATTTTTTCTGCACATAATCCGATGGAAAATAAAGGTATGCCTTTGGAATTAAAAATCCCATGTTATGGCTCTATTCAACAAAATCCCATGATATGGCTCTATTCAACCAAAGACCTTTAGGTTCTTTTTTTGTCAGCTGGCCATGGAAAACAGAACAAATAAATATAATGGAAGATATTTTGAGGATGTCTCAAGTAGAAAAAAAATTCCCTAATGCCCGGGCTGCATGCAAATAAAACAATAAAAATGACTCACCTGCTGTCTCTCCCCCTGTGTCCCAGTATCTTGCTCCACTCCTCCAGCACCGTCTTCTTTCTGGTCCAGAGTGTCACAATGCCGATCAGCAAATTGCTGGCCACAGCAATGTTCTGCCTCGGCCGACAATAGGTTGAGTGGCATTGTGATGCACTGAGCCTATGCGACCAATGGCGTGGCTCAATGCATCATAGTCACTCAGTCTATCGCTGGCCGAGAAAGGACATTGCTGTGGACAGCAATTTGCTGACAGGCATTGTGATGCACTGACCATGGTCGGCCCAGAAAGAAGATGGCAGTGGAAGAGCGGAGCGAGATATCGGGACACGGGGGGAAAGGCGGCAGGTGAGTCCTCTTTATTGTTTTATTTGCAGGCAGCCTGGGCATTAGGGAAAGTTTTTTTTTTCTACATGAGACATCTCCTTTATGACTGATGTCTTATATGACAATTTAATCCCACGTAAGAGTTGAGGCCCTCTTACGTGGGCCAATTGTCAGGCAAATGAGGGTCCCTAGGAACACTCATTAACAATAATATGCCCATGTTAAAGGGCCAGTGATCAGCCAACGCTCCATTTAAATTTTCGTTATCAGTGTTACCTGTGTAAGCAGGTGATTTGCGGACAATATTGATTAATTTAAATGGTCACTTGATTGATCGAAGCTTTTTAAGGCACCGACCAGTGCTTACTTGCTGCTTTCATCGGCCAGGTGACAGGCCTTCTGTTAAGTAGTGTTGCTCGCGACTATTCACAATTTGAATTTTATTCGGGAATATAGCATATTCATGAATTTGCGAATATTCGCGAATATAGCACTATATATTCGAAATTATGAATATTCGCTTTTTTTCACACAGTACACATCCCAGAGATCATCCCTCTCTGCTTACAGCTTGTGTGGTGCGAATATTCGCGTATTTTGATCCCTCCCTTCTGCTGCTTCTATCAAGTAACACTGGTATACTTACTATAAAGTTCATAAATTTTCAGATATGCGAATTTTCGTATATATGAGCATTTTCGCATATGCGATTTTACGCATATTCGAAAAAACGCGAATATTACAAATATGCGAATTTAGTGAATATATGACGAATATTCATCCATATATTCTCGAAATATCGCGAATTCGAATATGGCCTATGTCGCTCAACACTACTGTTAAGTTGTTCTACTTGTAAAAGTAAAGAGAGAAGCGTCAAACAGCAAATAAAGTTGCACATACATGCCTTAATAAATTAACCCCATTGAATATATGTTTATGTCTACTCAATCCCCATAGTCTTCCTAGCATTACACTTTAGAAAACAGTATCAAATACTGTACTTCAGGTGATCTTTTCTGAGCTAGTCAACCCAGTGATAGAGACATTTTCTTCATAACGAAAAAAACGTAATCCCAGTAGTAGAGTCAGTGCCTTAGGGTTTCCAGTGCCAGCTGTTAGATATCTCAGCCATCTGCTAAACATAAGATCAGAAGCTTGCTCTGAACTTCTCAATTATCCAAACTAATATGCTTGTATTCCAATTGCCAAGCTCTTTGAAATAATCTGTTGATGATGGCGGCCTTGTTTCAATGTTTGCAAGTTCTGAAAAAAAAAAATAGAGGTTAAATAGTACAAACCGGCTTCATGAAGTTAAAAATCAAATGCAAGTGTTAGGCTGCTTTCACACTATAAAATTCATCCGTTTTAAAGATCCGTTTGATGTTCTATTATGAAAACCCTGAAAATCGGCCATTAAACGTCCGTTAGAAAATCCCATATGTCCGTTACAAAATCCCATTATAGTCTATGGGATTTTTACATTATCCGTTTTAATCCGTTATAGTCCGTTATTAATAACGGATGTTATTTTGTGACGGAAGATAGTAACGGGAGAAATAGTGCATGCACTATTTCTTCCATTAATTCTCCCGTCACAAAATAACGGATTAAAATGGATAATCTAAAAATCCCATAGACTATAATGGGATTTTCTAACGGATGTGTAATGGCCGATTTTCAGGGTTTTCATAACGGAACATCAAACGGATCTTTAAAACGGATGAATTTTATAGTGTGAAAGCAGCCTTAGGCAAAAGTTTTCTTAAAAATTAAGATTTTTTTTTATATAACAAATGTATCTCTGCATGCACTACTGTATGCAAGCCCAAGTGTCAATGTTAAAAGGAAACTGACAGCAGGTTCAGGAAGCCCAATATGCAGGGTTATAGTGCAGGTGATCCGGATTGAAACAAGGTATAACTTACCTGGATCTGTAGTCTGGTTCCGGATACCGGTTGTATTTGCTTCCATTGTTAATAGCCAGCTTTGCACAATGGAAGTGGGACCCGGCATGCTGGGTATGGTGGGTCCCACCTCCATTGCAAAAAGCTGACTATTAGCCATGGAGATTGATGCAATGTGCATCTCTGGAACCAGACTGTGGATCCTGGTAAGTAATACCTTGTTTTAATCCAGAGCACCTGCACTATAACCCTGTACATTGGGTTTGGGCAGGTGAAACAGCCACCTAGAATTACAGCACATCTACAATACTAAAGTGGTATTCCAGTTATAATCAATTTATCCCCTATCCACAGGATAGGGGATGAGCATCTGATAGCAGAGAATCTGACCACTGAGACCCCCTGGTGATCATCACAATAGGGCCCAGCTATGCTGAGAGCTGTGGCACCCACCATCTTGCTAAGCCAACCATCAGCCACAGAGGTGTCCCGCCATAGTGATTGGCTAATTGGGCCATCGCTGCCGAGACCAGTTTGCCTCAGAAGGTGGGGGCTAGAGTGCTCTTGAATCCCTTAGAAATAAATATAAAAATTAATGGAATGCATAAGTATTGTCAGAATAATTTCTTAATCTCATCTACTGTAAATAACAATCCATATCATATATATGATTTGCATATTATACCAGCCCTTCAGCCATTTTGTTGGGTTTCACATGAACAGTGAACTACAGGGCAATCCAGAAAAACAGTGAAATCCAGCCAACAGTGAACTACAGGGCAATGCATACTTCTGTATAGTGATGAGCGGCATTGCCCATATTCGAATTCGCAATATTTTGCGAATATATAGACGAATATTCGGCCTATATTCGCGAATTTTGCGTATTCGTTATATTCACATTTAAATGAATAGAGAGATCACTTTTAGACTATGGGCCCACCGTTTTTTTCAGCTATATTTTGCTTTTGGGTTTTTATGGCTTGTGGTTTATTACTATATTTGCAGCTGTGTTTTTGAGTTGTAGTTAAAGCTATAGCCCAAAAAAAGCTATTTTAATTTGGTTTATATTTTTGGCCCATTCACAGCCCAAGATGTGTGATAAACATGGCCATAAAAAATACATATTTGGGGCCAAAAAAAGGACATGTTAGTTAATTTTAACATTGTAAAAATGATAGCTGTCAAATACATTTGGTATTTTGCCATTGGGTTCAATTAGTTCCAATAGTAAAAAAAAATATTAGAGTTAAAAAAAAAACAGCCTGAAATTATGTGTGAGAATGTGCAACAATCCCTCTTCACAGGACCTCTATTCAGGGTTGACCCTTCTAGGTTAATAAATATTTTAGACAGAAATGAAATAGGGCATTCCATCCAAGATAATCCAGCCAACAGTGAACTACAGGGCAATGCATACTGCTGTATAGTGATGAGCGGCATTGCCCATATTCGAATTCACGATATTTCATGATATATAGACGAATATTTGTCCTATATTTGCAAATTTTGCGTAATCGTTATATTCACATTTTTGCATATGAGAATATTCGCATATGCGAATATTCGCAAATGCGAATATTCACATATTCACATATTGGAGGAAGAAAACAGTGAGGGGGTGGGCAACTTTACTTTTGGTTGCTAGGGATTTGTTGATAACCTCTGACGAGTGTGTCTGCATCATTCTAATTGGCCCACAAGTGAAAAGAAGGAATATGCGAATATTCACATATGCGAAAATTCGAACATGCGAATATTCACATATGCGAATGTGCGCATATGCACATATTCACATATGCGAATATGCGTATATGTGGAAAAAAGTGAATATTCGAAATTAAGAATATATAGCGAATATATTTGCAATATTCGCGAATTCGTGAATTTGCGATATTAGCAATAAAAATTCCACATGCGAATATTCACGCCCAACATTACTGCTGTATTAGGGTCTGTGTTCTTTAGACCTGGAATATGACAATAGCATTGTTCACCCTCAGTTTCACCAGTCACAGACCATACTGATCGCTAAGGAGCGGTAACAATAATTTGATGTGACTATTCTCATCCGAGTGACTGGTAATAATCCTTCTACATTGTTTAAGCTGAAAGAAATATTACATAAAGGAGAACAATGGGCATTTTAAATTATGGATGGAGATTCTTTCACACAAAATGCCAAAATATTTGTACTTAAATTCAAGTGACTTCCCCATTATAAGCCCAACAGATAAAGACACTTAAGAGCATCACAAGAACTCTCCTCGGGAGTGGTAGTCTGGGAAGCATTAAAACTTTTTATAAATGGCTCTAAATCCAGTGATCTAATAAGTAATCCAACTAAATACTTATGACTTCCTTAGCTTTCATTGAAGTCCATAAACATACATGCCTATTAAATAATTATATTACAGAATATGAGGTATTTAAACATGTAACACATGCATTTCACCTTGGGTTGGTAATAATAAAATATACACACATTTTGTAACAATGAGTAGTCTGTTATATGTACAAAGGATTAACTCCCACCTCTCCTGGAGTGAATAGTTGTCTATTGAGGTGCAGAGCATGTTGTGATCATGAGTAAGAGCTCAGACAGCTCCCGGGGCAGGTTCCTGGGAGGCTGGGTCCTTACAGAACAATTAGCATTGCTACAGACTGTGTAATAGCTCAATCTGCAATTAACCAAATAGGCAAAACACATGTACTTGGGACTGTAACATTATCTCATGCTAAACATTATCTACTGTTTGGGTCTTTAGTCACAACTGCCTACATCCACTTTCAGCCAGATAGGATGCATGGCTGTGGCTAATAGTCATTATTGCTGTAGTTAGCCCTACTTTATTATAGCAACGGTAAGTGCATTTAGTTCATAACTGATAGCAATCCAATTGTAAAGCAGTAATACTAGGCAGTGCTGTGCTGGACAGCATCCTGGAAAAATGCAGATGATGCTAAAAAGTATAGTATATAAACAATACATGACTGGACTAAGGTGTTGGGCAATTAATGAGTACCTAAGGCTAAGTCACCACTTGGTTTTTTGTACTGCGTTTTTAGGGATAAAAAAAACGCCTCAAAAATCGCCAGTGCAAGTGACGCCATCATGCGTTTTTTCTGGCGTTTTTTCCAGCGTTTTTTTTCATTTGTGTGGAAATTGCACCTTTGCATTTTTTTTTTGGTACCCAAAATTTCTTGGGTACCAAAAAAAAAAAAAAAAGGATGCAGCAGTGATGTTACATTTTTTATTAAACGCAATGTATATATTTTATAACCCAATTTTTATAATTTTTTAATAAAATGTGTGTTTCACTTTTTTTTTATACATTTTTAACATTTTTTATGTAGTACTACTACTCCCAGCATGGAACAGACTGTTCCATGCTGGGAGTGATAGTACCTGTACTATAGACATATCGCCCCGGGTGTCAGTCCTGACACCCGATGCGGTCGTCCATAATATAGCCGAGAAGCGAGCGGGTCTATACATCGCTTGCCTCTCTGCACTATACTCCAGCCACTGATGTCAACAGAAATTCATATTTCCCACCCAGAGCTGTGATTGGCCGGATGGTTGCAGCCAATCACATCTCTTAGGAAAAGATGAATGAATGAGTATAGTGCAGAGCAGGGATGCGAGCGATGTATACAGTTGCTCCATCTCTGCTATAGACAGGACGATCACTGAGGGTGTCAGTAGTGACATCCACTGTGATGTGTCCTTAAGCAGGCACTACTACTCCCAACATGGAGTACACTCTGCTCCATGCTGGGAGCTGTAGACATGTATTAATAGACAGATCGCAGCAAGTGTAACTTCTGACACCCGCTGAGATCTGTCTATTAATGCAGGTACTACAGCTCCCAGCATGAGGCAGAGTGTGCTCCATGTTGGGAGTAGTATTACCTGCAGTTATGGAAAGATCACAGCGGGTATCACTTCTGACAGCCGCTGTGATCCTCTTGTATAATGTATAGATGCAGTGGCCGCACTCCTATGGTCCCCTGCACGGCCGTATATATACACATGTTCCTATTTCTTACAGAGAGCTGTGATTGGCTGGAACCATCTGGCCATTTACAGCTCTGCGGGAAATATGAATATGTGTATATATACGTCAGGGCAGGGGACCATAGAAGAGCGTCCGCCGCATCTATATATTATACAGAAAGATTGCAGCGGGCGATCTGTCTATTTGTACAGGTAGTACTACTCCCATCATGGAACAGTGTGTTTCATGCTGGGAGTAGTAGTACTAACTTAAAAAAATGTAAAAAATAAAGCAAAAAAGTGAACAACACACACACAATACATTTTTATAATTGTCGGCTACATTTTTTTCCCCCCGCACACATAAATTGATCCCTGTTTAAAAAGTAATCGTTTTTTTTTCAATAATATACATTTCATTAGATACAATTTTTTCCTTTACTACTGTATATTTTTGAAAAAAAATTTTTTATGGTACCCTACGAAATTTTATTAAAAACAGCTATCTACATCACTTTTTTTGATCGCTAAAGTCCAAAAAAGATTAAAAACCGCCTGCAAAAACGCCAAAGTTAAAATCCACATAGCATTTTTCTTGGCATTTTCTCACTCCCATAGACTTCTATTGGAGCAAAACGCCACGATTTTCACAAAAAAAACGCCTGTTTGAGGGAATGACAGCGTTTTTTTCAAAACGCCAAAGAGCGGAGAAAAACGCAGAAAAAGTGAAAACACGCCAAAAGGATTAAAAAAACACCAAAGTGAAAAAATGCAAAGTGGAATTCAAAATTTGCGGTTTCTTATTGACTTACAGCTAACATCTGGCTGCAGCATTTTTTGACAAAAAAAACGCCATGCGGCAGAATTGGCGTTTTTCTTTGCGTTTTGCAAAAAAATACAAAAACAAGTGGAGACTTAGCCTAAGGGCACATCAGCATACGGGGACCACAGACTACTACCATTCTGATCAATGCAACTGACATGGCACAGTGGTAAAGTAAATCTAAATTGAGATAACTATCCATGCCACTGGCCACTTTTGAGTTTTAGTTGGTCCATTGGCTGTCACACAATAAGTGATGTCACCATGGTGACACTACAAATCCTTGCCCGAGGCTCCAAAGTCATGTCAGTCTGCTCTTGTCTGAAAGTTTTATTATATCTTTTTTTTTAGATAATTAAGGCTATATTCACAACAAGCTGGTATGTCCGTTTAACGTGTAAGTCAGGACGGCACCCGATGTAAACACTACATGTGTCCACATCCTTAACCCCTTAAGGACTCAGGGTTTTTCCGTTTTTGCACTTTCGTTTTTTCCTCCTTACCTTTTAAAAATCATAACCCTTTCAATTTTCCACCTAAAAATCCATATTATGGCTTATTTTTTGCGTCGCCAGTTCTCCTCTGCAGTAACATTAGTCATTTTACCCAAAAACGCACGGCGAATTGGAAAAAAAATCATTGTACGACAAAATCGAAGAAAAAACGCCATTTTGTAACTTTTGGGGGCTTCCGTTTCTACGCAGTGCATATTTCGGTAAAAATTACACCTTATCATTATTCTGTAGGTCCATACGGTTAAAATGATATCCTACTTATATAGGTTTGATTTTGTCGCACTTCTGGAAAAAATCATAACTACATGCAGGAAAATTTATACGTTTAAAAATTTCATCTTCTGACCACTATAACTTTTTTATTTTTCAACGTACAGGGCCGTATGAGGACTAATTTTTTGCGCCATGATCTGAAGTTTTTATCGGTATGATTTTTGTTTTGATCGGACTTTTTGATCACTTTTTATTCATTTTTTAATGGTATAAAAAGTGACCAAAATACGCTTTTTTGGACTTTGGAATTTGACCGTGCAATTTAATTAATGATATATTTTTATAGTTCGGACATTTACGCACGCGGCGATACCACATATGTTTATTTATTTATTTTTTTTACACTGTTTTATTTTTTTTATTGGAGGGGAGTGATTCAAACTTTTATTAGGAAAGGGGTTAAATGACCTTTATTAACACTTTTTTTAAACATTTTTTTTGCAGTGTTATAGGTCCCATAGGGACCTATAACACTGCACACACTGATCTCTCATCCTGATCACAGGCGTGTATTAACACGCTTGTGATCAGTGTTATCGGCGCTTGACTGCTCCTGCCTGGATCTCAGGCACGGAGCAGTCATTCGCCGATCGGACACCAAGGAGGCAGGTAAGAGCCCTCCAGGTGTCCTGTCAGCTGTTCGGGACGCCGCGATTTCACCGCGGTGGTCCCGAACAGCCTGACAGAGCAGCCGGGTCACTTTCGCTTTAGAAGCGGCGGTCAGCTTTGACCGCCGCTTCTAAAGGGTTAATACCGCACATCGCCGCGATCGGCGATGTGTGGTATTAGCCGCGGGTCCCGGCCGTTGATGAGCGCTGGGACTTACGCAATATGATGCGGGATCGTGGCGCAATCCCGCTTCATATCGCGGGAGCCGGCGCAGGACGTAAATATACGTCCTGCGTCGTTAAGGGGTTAAAGGGGTACTCCGGTGGTCAACGTTTTTTCTTTTGTTTCATTTCTATTCTTGTTGTTTAGCCTACTCTATTTCCGTTCTTTGTTGTCTTTTTATCCCCCACTTTGTTTTCCTATCTTTGCTTCTATTTCAGGTTTCTTGCTTTGCTGAAAACTACAAATCCCAGCATGCCACATGCCTTGCTGGTTTGGGGCAGCTCCTTTTTTTGTTTGTTTGTTTGTTTGTTCCGCCCTTTACCCATCCTACTATTTTCCCGGATCAGCCCCCTTATACACAGCACACTAATATAATCAGCCCTGGTTGGGATACACTGTCATACACACACAAAAAGGGACTACAACTCATAGCACGAGTCATTCAGAAGTCTTCAGTCTGTGGTATAACACCAGCATGCTGCCTCTGTAGTCTACTGGGGGTTGTAGTTCACCACACCTCTATTGGGCATACACCAGTGTTTCCCAACCAGGGTGCCTCCAGGTGTTGCAAAACTACAACTCCCAGCATGCCCTGACAGCCTTTGGGCATGCTAGGAGTTGTAGTTTTGCAACAGCTGGAGGCACACTGGTTGGGAAACACTGGTGTAACATGATGTGTATGCTGAATAGGCTAGAACAGTGTTTCCCAACTATTGTGCCTCCAGCTGTTGCAAATGTACAACTACCAGCATGCCCAAAGTCTGTCAGGGCATGCTGGGAGTTGCAGTTTTGCAACAGCTGGAGGCACACTGGTTTGAAAACACTAGCATACACACACATAACAGGGACTACAACCTACAACTACCAGCATGTGTCATTCAGGAGTCCCCCTCCCCCTCACCTCACATATAGAGATCCAGTATGAGATTTCTTCCCCTGCAGTCTGTACATCCCCGGCCCGTGCACCTTTTAATCCTTCCCTTCAGATAACACATTTATCTTCTGTGTTCCGTTCTCCTGTGCAGACCTGCGTCCTCAGGAGCAGAGCAGGGGAGGAGGGGAGATAAGGAGCTGTGTACTATGGCTTCTCATGCAGAACTCCAGGAGGGGGGAGATGAGGGGGCGTGGCTTATTCCTGTCATGCAGACAGAGAGAAAAAAAAAAGCTCTGACGTCTTGTCCACAAGAGATTCAGAGGATTCAGAACATGGTGGACGACAGTAAAAGAAAATCCTCTGAACTGCAGAACTTCCTGCCCAGCAAACAGGTAAGAAAAACACATACATGCTGCCAAAACATATAACACATGTATATTGCAAAAAATCTAAACTTACAAAGAAAATGCCATATAGTCAAAAATATTTACCACCGGAGTACCCCTTTAAGGACTAAGGGTTTTTCAGTTTTTGCACTTTTGTTTTTGTTCCTTCTTCCCTTTAAAAAATCATAATTCTTTAAATTTTGCACCTAAAAATCAGCATGATGGCTTATTTTTTCCACCACCAATTCTATTTTGTAACAACATCAGTAATTTTACCCAAAATATCTATGGAGAAACAGAAAAAAAATCATTGTGCGACAAAATTGAAGAAAAAACGCCACTTTGTAAATTTTGGGGGCTTCCGTTTCTACACAGTACATTTTTCGGTAAAAAATGACACCTTACCTTTATTTTGTAGGTCCATACAATTAAAATGATACCCTACTTATATCGGTTTGATTTTGTCGTACTTCTGGAAAAAATTATAACTACATGCACGAAAATGTATACGTTTAAAATTATCATCTTCTGACCCCTATAACTTTTTTATTTTTCTGCGTACGGGGCGGTGTAAGGGCTCACTTTTTGCGTCGTGATCTGAAGATTTTAGCGGTACCATTTTTGTATAGATCGGACATTTTGATCGCTTTGTACTTTCAATAGTTTTACATTGAAGTTCTGAATTATGCTAGTAATAAAAAACTGAAGCAAACAAAGAGAGAGAGTAGTCGCAGCTACTCCAGGTAAGTAGTGTACGCACAAGCAATGGTACATTTTGCTCAATAAGGTCATGTATGCATACATGTAAGATAAGGCACATAACACCTGGTCTGCTATCATGAGAAGAATAAAGAATAACAGAAATGAAGGATGTCAACAGGCATCCAAACCTGGAATATAACCATAATCCCTGATACCAGTAGGGATAGTTACTAAATGACTATTCAGCGTTCAGTATTATGACCTGTGAAGGAACATTACTAAGTTGGGTGATCGTTGGCGTCATCCTAAGCTAAACGAATAGGTATGTTATAAACAAGCCATGGTAAAAAGAAGTAATAAATTAAGTCTAAACTCTTCTAATTTGAGTTAGCTAGTGAGAGTAAGTCTCATATCTGAGGAGACCCTGAGATTGTTGGTCTTAGTGAGATTGAGGTATCAATGTGTGGTGGTAACGTAGGTACAAAATCAGTGGAGTTTTCCCATAGATGCCATCTGTTGGAGAATTTTAGGGTTTGACAAGACCCTCTAGCAATAATGTGTTTAAAGGCGTAAGTAGTCTGGATTTTGCTAATGACGGAGTCAATAGAGGGGATCACTGTGGATTTCCAGTTTCTATTCAACATAATCTTAGCAATTATACAAATTATGCAAAACAGATCTCTACTAGCAGGTGAAATGTGAGATAGGTCCAAAAAAAAGAAGCAAAGATTGAGGTGACCAATCGACTGCGCTATTCAGTAAGGAATTAAGTAGCTCCTTAAGTGCTATCCAATAGGACACAATCAAGGGACAATACCATAAACTGTGAGCTAGTGTGCCCCTCCTTCAGCACCCGTGTCAACATCTGTCGGAAGACCCATGGTACATCCTAGATAGTCTGTCTGGGGTGAAGTACCATCTAAGTAGAGTTTTATAAGCTGACTCTTGGTGTGTTGCACATTGGAAGGGTCTTCTGATGCTCCAAAACGCTTTTTGCCACACTTTCTCATCTATTGTTATGTCAATATCACAAAAGTTTTCCTACGTTCATCTGAGTTCGTGAGTACTATGTATATACCGGTTTCAGTCCTTTTTGTGATGAGGAGAAAGAGTGGAATGTAGATCGGTCAATTACTAATGTGGATGGCATAAGAGCCTGTAAGAAATGTCTAACTTGTAAAGAGATGAAAAAGTCCTAATTAGGGAGGAGGTACTCTGTTTTCAGATCTGAGAAGGGTCTGACACCATGCTCATCGAGGACCTGTTTAGATAGGGTGATACCTTTAAGCTGCCATCCGTGTAGGTCCAGATTGGGGATCTGTGATTGTATTATGGAAAGAGGCATGTCCTGGGAGACTGGAAGGCCCCTAGGTGACCGTGAAGATAAGTAAGTCTTCCAAGCATGGTATGAGGACCTAACCAGAGGGTGGGGTGTGTGGGGGTCTGGGAGCTTCCAAAGTGGCAGGAGCATCACTTCTCTAAGTGTAAGGGGTAGAGTGGAAAAACTTTCCAAACTCACCCAGGGAGAATCTCCAGGAGGAGACCACCGACTCTTCATAAGAGATAATAGAGTCTCAAGGTAGTAACTTTTAATATCTGGGTTGTTTAGTCCACCAGCGTCGGTGGATCTGACAAGTATGGAGTTCGAAAGTCTGGGGGTTTGGTGAGACCATACAAAGTCTGAAAGTATTTTCTGAAAGTATTTCCTTAAAGAAGGAATTAGGGAGAGATGTAGGGAGGGAGCGAAACATGAGTAGTAATTTTGGGAGCAAGAACATCTTAAAGGTACCAATGTGGCCCACCCATGACACTTCCGATTTAGAAAGCTGTGTGGTCTCTGATCGAAGCTTCTGTAAAAGAGGTTCATAATTGTGTTGAAAGAGTGAATCAGGTGGGTAAGATAGGCGGACGCCTAAATAGGTGACATCGTGTTCTCTTCAGTCAAAAGCGTGTTGTTGTCTAAGCGTTTCTACCATTGTCTGGGGTAAATTTAAAGGTAGGGCTTCTGTCTTTGACGTGTTCAAGGAATAATATCATAGTTTACCGAACTGTGTGATACTATCAAACACTGCTGTGAGGGAAGAAAGGGGGTTGGTTAGCATCAGGAAAACGTTGTCTGCATATAACAAAACCACATGATTTTGACTGCCCACTTCCACCCCGCTAATCCTATCATCAAGCCTAATTGCCTGGGCGAGTGGTTCTATTGACAGTATATATATCAGGGGGGACAGGGGACATCCTTGTCGGGATCCATTAGTGATAGGGAACTCTTCTGATTGTGCACCATTGACCAGGACTCTTGCTGCTGGGCAGGTATACAGTAAAGGGCTCCCACTGCAGATAAAATAGGACCGAGAAGGCATACGACCAGCGATGCCGGTCGAAGGCCTTCTCGGCATCTAATGCAAGTATTAATGCCGGGTATTGGTGCATTCTATGTGATAAAAATGTCCAGGAGGCAGCGGGTATTGTCCACTGTCTGACGTCCAGCTACAAAGCCCAACTGGTCTGAACTGATTAGGTCAAGGAGGACAGGGGCTAATTTAATTGCTATGATTTTTGAATATATTTTTGAATCCTGATTTAGCAAAGATATGAGGGGAAAATTTTGAGGTAGGTCCGTTGATTTCCCTAGTTTAGATATCGTCGTGATTCGAGCCTGGAGGTTCTCCCTAGCAAAAAGCCATTAAGTGCGGAGATATCTGAGAGGAGAAAGATTTAAAACAGAGGCTCGTAAACCCATGGGGTCCGGGCACTTTCTTAACTGGCAAAGAATTAGTAACTTTTTGGACTTTGTGTAAGGTGATAGGGACATTGAGATCTAGGCGTTGTTGCTCCAAGAGTGTAGGTAAATTAAATTTCTCTAAATAATGTTGTACTGAATCCAAATGGTTTGGTGGGGAATCTATAGTGTTCTCTAAGTTATATAGGGATGCATAAAAGGCATTAAAGCCATTTGCAATGCCGAGGGGGGGGGGGGGGACCAGTTTAGCGCCCGTGGTTGGGTGTGTGAGAGCTGGTATGCAGGCCTTTAGATGTCTAGCCTTCAATTTATGTGCAAGTAATTTACCTGCCTTATTGTCCTCGACATAATAGCGAGCCTGGGTTTTCCTATATGCTTTTTCATATGAAACTAACATATGATGGCGCAGATCAGAGAGCACGGAGATCAGAGGCAGTCTGTGGAGATGGTGTTTCTCTGTTAGACCTCTCAGCCATCTATAGTTGAGAGAGAAGGGTAGTCAGTTTATGGTCTCTAAGTTTTTTGAGGATGGAGCTGTATTTAATGCATAATCAACGGGTTTCTGCCTTGTGACAGCTCCAGAGGGAAATATCACTAGTAACGGAGCCTGCATTAAAGGGGTATTCCAGGCAAAAAACATTTTTTTATATATCAACTGGCTCCGGAAAGTTAAACAAATTTGTAAATTACTTCTATAAAAAAATCTTAATCCTTCCAATAGTTATTAGCTTCTGAAGTTTTCTGTCTAACTGCTTAATGATGATGTCACGTCCCGGGAGCTGTGCATGATGGGAGAATATCCCCATAGGAACTGCACAGCTCCCGGGACCTGAGTCATCAGAGAGCAGTTAGACAGAAAACAGCAACTCAACTTCAGAAGCTAATAACTATTGGAAGGATTAAGATTTTTTAACAGAAGTAATTTACAAATATGTTTAACTTTCCGGAGCCAGGTGATATATAAAAAAATGTTTTTACCTGGAATACCCCTTTAAGAAAGAAATATTCATAAACATCTGTCTTAAGCTTCTGAGAGTACTCCCCGTGGGACATGAGGAAAGAACTAATACACCATAAGTAAGTAGTCGACGAAGATACATTATCTTGCAAAGTAAGAGTGATGGAAGACTGGTTGGACCATGTAATGGTTTCTATGGTGGTATCTACTATGGTTGTTAGTAGGGAACCATCTACTGAAAGCATGTCCAACCGGGAGTACGTATTATAAATTTAGGAAAAAAAAGTGTAATCCCGCTCTGTGCCATGACCTGTACGCCAGGTATCATATAATTCATTTTTCCATGCCCAATCCGCTAAGGACATAGATTGCATGAGGGATGGGTCGGAGGAGTCCAATGTAGGGTCCATCATTAAGTTATTGTCTCCTCCCACTATCAGAGATCCCCAATTACAGTTGTGTGCACGCTTTATTACCTTTTTAAAAAAGCGAAGTTAACTGCGGTTCAGAGCATACACTGACACTACTGTTAATGGGATCGCATTAATGGAACAACATAATATTAAAGAACGGCCATTGGGATCAGAAATAGCTTCACGTAAAGAGAATGTAACTGAGTTTCTAATGGCTATAAGAGTACCTCAAGTTTTAGACGTGTGATGTGAGAGATAAATATGTGAATAAGAGGGATGCTTAGCTAATAGGTGGGCTTCTTGCACACCCAAGACATCACATTCGAGGGAGCGGGTTTCTTTCCACATGTGAGATCTTTTGTGTGGAGAATTCAGACCATTCACATTAAGACTTGCTAGTTTAACCACCATGACATTTGAGATAATATAGGGTTAAAGTAGTTGTCAGGCATGAAAACATAACGAAAAGGCATGCCCCCCAGCCAGCACGAGCCCCCTCTTGGGATGGAAGGAGTGACACTGAGAAGAAACAGGTCAGAGAGCAAGAGTGACAAAAATGATAGAGTACAGGGATGAAACAGAAATAAACAAAAACAAGCAATATAACGGAGTACTCAAAGCTCCCATATATGGAGCTTGCAAAATGGAGTGGGGTTATAGTCCACACTGTAACCAGAGGACATAGGCCAGTGACATGAGGCCTGAGTCCCAAAAGACTGCAGCTGTCTTCAAGCTGTCTACCATTCCTTAGGTATCTTCGGGATAGACACTCCTGTGGCAGGACCCCTCATTGGAGCAGGAGGTATCTGTTATTCCAAGAGAAGAGCAAGTCCTTCATTCACAGAGTGGATCACATGTAGATTGTTATCTTTGTGGATGAGTAAACGCATTGGGAAGCCCGATCTATTTGGTATTTTTGACATGCGCAGGGCTTGCATGATTGGTTGAAGAGTTCTACGTGCTTGCAAAGTAGCGGCAGATATATCAGCATAAATGTATACCATATGGTAAGGAGCAGGCAAGCCTCCATTCTTTCTAGAGTATTCCATCACTCTTTCTTTTATGGTGAAAAAATGTATCCTAGCCAGGACATCTCTGGGGACCGAGTCCTCTAAATGCCTTGGGCGAGGCACTCTGTGGGCTCTGTCTACCTCCAATTCATGCGTAGTGCAGGAGGGGAGCACTGCTTGCAGCAGGGAGTGCACATGTAGTGGGATATCCCCAGGTTGGACTGACTCTGGAATACCTTGCAGTTTAATATTGTTCCTCCTGCTCCTGTCTTCTAAGTAAGCTATTTTAGCTCTCTTTGTGTCCACCTCTTCCTCCAGTGCAGTATGTGAGTCTATAAGAGAGTTATGCGACTCTGAGAATTCCTCAAACTTGTTCTCAATATGATCCACTCTTCCACCTAGCTCATCAACTGCCATAGTGACCGGAGCAATCATAGCATTATTGTCCCCCAGGAACATTTTTTCTTAGAGCTATAAGCATAGATTTCATAGTAATATCCGTCATCATTTGACCAGAGACTGCAATTTCATCAAGGGATGTACTCACAGGAGGTAAGGATGCGGTGATATCTCCCCAGTCAGAGTAGCTTGTGTCTGCAGCAGCAGTGGAGAGTCGGGACCTCTGCTTGGCCGGGCTGGACGATGGAGACGCAGACGGCAAGGAGGCAGCGGGGTCCGGTGACAAAGCAGAGGAGCCAGCTTGTAAATCATCCGTGCTGAAGGTGAGTTGCGTAGACCCAAAGCTGGAGGTGTCGGGAGGTGCGAGGTATTCGCAAACAGCACCGGGTCTGAGCAGGAGCACCGTGGGTGCAGAGGAGCAGGTGAGTGTGCATTGCCTTGTGAGCAGGAAGAAGGCGCTTGTGTAGCTGGTTCAGCGCCATCTTGAGTCCCACGCTTTGCTCTTGTAAAGGTAAATCTCTGCAGGGTCCCTTGCTTTGGGACCCATTTCCTGTGGCCAGCAATGGTCAGGAGAGGAATCAGCCGGGTTTTGATGGCGGTATAAGCTGGATAAAGTCGCTTAATGAGGCCTCATACATAGAGCTTTCTCTCTATGCGGCCAGTGTCCTCAGCTGCCAGGCCACACACCCCTTTTTGATAGCTTTATATTCATTTTTTCATGATATAAAAAGTGACCAAAAATATGCTATTTAGGATTTTGGGGATTTTTTTGCACGTACGCCATTGACTGTGAGGTTTAATTAACAATATATTTTTATAATTTGGACATTTCCACACGCGGCTATACCACATATGTTTATTTTTTATTTTTCTTACACAGTTTTTTTTTTAATGGGAAAAGGGGGGTGATTTAAATTTTATTAGGGAAGGGATTAAATGATCTTTATAAACTTTTTTTTTTTCACTTTATTTTTGCAGTGTTATAGCCCACTCTAGTTACTATAATACTGCACTAACTGATCTTTTACATCGATCTTTGTTATCTCATAGGATAACATTGATGGATGACTGCTCATGCCTGGATCTCAGGTAAGGACCCTCCTAGTGTCTGCCAGCTGTTTGGGAAGCCGCGATTTCGCTGTGGCGGTCCCGAACAGCCCGCTGAGCTAGCCGGGAGCAGTTTACATTCACTTAAGATGAGGAGATCAACTTTGAACACCGCATCTAAAGGGTTAATAGTGCGCGACACTGTGATCAGTGCCGCGCGCTATTAGCCACGGGTACCGGCCATTGTTAGGGGCCAGGCCCGACCCTCTATGATCAAAAGGGAGCAGACTCAGGGCATACAGGTACATCCTGCGTCCTAAAGGGGTTAAAATGCCAGATGGCTTCTGGCTGCAATACTTCAGTATACTGCAGAAACGAAGGATGCATAAGCACAGTGGACTCCACTTTTTAATCCCACAAAATCCTTAAAACACATGTCCATTAACCCATTCCACCTATGACGTATATTTATGTCATGGGAGGGAATACGTTAATGCTAAATTATGTATATTTACAGCATGAACCTTAAACAGTTTATATGCGAGCACAAAAGCTGTGCTCGCTTTATAGATGGTGAGAAATGGTTGCTATCAGCATTAACCCTTTAGATCCCACCATCAAAGTTTGTTGCAGGAAATAAAGTGAAGTCACAGTAAAGTCAGCTCACCTAGGGCGTGATGCAAAACTCCAGGCAACATAAAAACTGTTGACAGAAAAAGACCGCCTAGCCCATCTAGTCTGCCCTTTTATTACTTCCTTTATTTATGCTCATTAAACATTTTTGTTTTCATAATAATGTAAACAAATCACTTGAAAGAAAATAAATTAATGACGGTGGGGGGGGGGGCAAAAGGAAAATGTGGGGAGGGTGGATCACACCATAGTAGTGATGTTTATACATGCATACATACACTATAAGTGAGTGTAACTTTTTATGTGTTAGGCCTTGCTGAACATTTGTTCGCCATTGGCTTATCGTAGGCCCTATTATACTTGGTGATTCGACATATTCAGATGATAATCAACGCATGTAATAGGGTGCACAGGTCCAGTGATATAACTAATACAAGCTTAAACAATTACATCAAGATTTTAAATGAACTGCTGCGAAGAATCTATTGACTGGCTATCAATTTTTTAGGACTCCACTAGAAAAAGCAGATATGGAAATATGGTAACAATTCAGACAGTTTATCATTGCATTTCTCTTACAAATACAGATTTTTGTAATGTAACCTGCCATCATAACATTTTTACATCCAAAATGTACAATCCAAAGTGCCACATTTCCGTACTAAGTAGATGTAGATTAAAACAATTTGGTAAATCATCATGTGCCATTTATACAGAACATTTCTCATGTGTCCTAACAGCACCAATTTAGTGACTCTATCCTTGTATCAATATTTATCTCCTGCATTCTCATTCTGTAGCATGTGAGAGATACATTTCACTTTATGCTTATATTTAATTTTTAATTGTTTTAAAAGCCGGTAACAGATCCATTTTGGTCTATTCTAAGAGTGTTTAGAGTTAAAGTGACAAAAATCATCTATCATACATTGGTTTTATACTTCAAAGTATTGGGCAACACATGCACTCTCTCTAATGGCTAAAAACTAAATCACCTGTCAGTCAATACACACTGTTCTTTCATTCTGTAAAAATCATTGTTTTAAAGCCTGTTTCCAATTACAACAGAATGTCCCGGTGGTACGGCGGTGCTGTGTGATGGATGATTCAGATATTCTATATTATTCAGAGGAATGCTTTATGTTTTAAGATTAAATATCTTGTTTAAATACACACAGACTTGGGAAAAACAAATTAGGATCATATTCTAACAAATCATGAAATGCCATGGATAGTTTTTTACAATTGTTTGTAGAGATGAGCAAATTTTAGAAAAATTCGATTCGGCTGACTTGCCGAATTTTTCCCAAAAATTTGATTCGATCCGAATAAATTCACAGCAAATTTTTATTAGTAATGTATTTTAATAATGTGTTTAAAGTGTGTGTGTGTTTCACTTTTTTTCTCTATTTTTTACATTTTTTAGGTAGTAATACTACTCCCAGCATGGAACAGACTGTTCTATGATGGGAGTAGTAGTACCTGTGCTAATAGACAGATCGCCCAGAGGTTCCACTCCTGACACCCGCTGCGATCGTTCCTGCATAATGTATAGATGCGGGCAGCTTTCTCGCATCTCTCCGATAGATAGGACGATTGCATCAGGTGTCAGGAGTGACACCGACTGTGATCTGTCCTCAACTGCAGGTACTACTGCTCCCAACATGGAGCACACTCTGCTCCATGCTGGGAGCTGTAGTGCCTGCATTAATAGACAGATCACAGATGGTGTCACTTCTGACACCTGTTGCGATCTGTCTATTAATGCAGGTACTACAGCTCCTAGCATGGAGCAGAGTGTGCTCCATGTTAGGAGCAGTAGTACCTGCAGGTAAAAAAAGATCACAGCGGGTGTCACTCCTGACACCCACTGTGATTGTCCTGTATAATGTATATCTGCAGGCGGGCAGCCACTCTTCTGTGGTCCCACTGTAGTATGAGTATATACCGTATATATACCTATTAGTCATATTTCCCGCAGAGAGTTGTGATTGGCTGGAACCATCTGGCCATTCACAGCTCTCTGCGGGAAATATGAATAAATGATGTGAATTCTATTCACATCACTGGCCTGCGGAGTATAGTGCAGAGATGCGAGCGCAGGAGAAAGCCGCTCCATCTCTGCAATAGAAAGGACAATCGCATCGGTTGTCAGAAGTGAAGGGCGATCTATTAGTACAGGTACTACAGCTCCCATCATGGAACAGTCTGTTCCATGCTGGGAGTAGTAGTACTACCTAAAATATGTTAGAAAAATTGAGGAAAAAAAGGTGAAACACACACACTTTATTAAACACAATATTAAAATACATTACTAATAAAAGAAATCAAAAAAGGAATTATAAAAAATATATAATTTTTTACATTTAAATGGCGCCCTTTAAATAGGCCCACATTTTTATTATTGTCGGCTACATTTTTTAGGTCCCTGTCCGCCCACAAAAATTGATCCCTGTTAAAACATTTTTTTTTCAACTTAAAATTTTCGGAGCATGCAGGGACCAGAAAATTCAGCACTGAATATTAAAAATGAATGAGGAGTGCATTTCATAATCTTTTTCTCATTTTCGTTTTTTTTTAATTTTCACTTTACTCTTTTCGCCTCATTTATTTTATTTAATTTTTTCAGGCATTTAGATGTGCTGTCATGAATAATTGCGGGGGTCAGGGACAAGCCGAGGACAGTCCCTGTCCTTGGCTTGTCTCTGACCCCCACAATTATTCATGGCAGCACATCTACATGCCTGAAAAAATAAAATACCGTATTTATCGGGCGCTTTAAATCAATGAACTGCAGCGGATTTGCAGATGCAGAGACCTGCCGTCGCTGCCGGCTTCTCTGCCCCTGCCTGTCCTGGGGTCTAGAGCCCTGCTGCCGGCCCTTCTCTCCCCCTGGCTATCGGTGCCGCTGCCCGTTCTCTCCCCCTGGCTATCGGTGCTGCTGCCCCATTGCCGGTGCCGATAGCCAGGGGGAGAGAAGCGGTGCAAGCAATGGGGCAGCGGCGCCGACAGACAGGGGGAGAGAAGGGGCAGCGGCACCCATTGCCGGCACCCCTGCCCCATTGCCTCCCCCATCCCCGATTGTATAATTACCTGTTGCCGGGGTCGGGTCAGCGCTGCTTCAGGCCTCCGGGGTACGTCCCCTGCGTCGTTGCTATGTGCTGCGAGACGCAATGGCGTCACTCGTCATTGCACCGCACTGCGCAGTGCATAGCAATGACGCATGGGACGCACACCGGAGGCCTGAAGCAGCGCGGACCCGACCCTGGCCACAGGTAATTATACAACCGGGGATGGGGGAGGCAATGGGGCAGCGGCGCCGGCAATGGGTGCCGCTGCCCCTTCTCTCCACCTGGCTATCGGCGCCGGCAAAGTGGCGCAGGCACCGATAGTCAGGGGGAGAGAACGGGCAGCAGCGCAGATAGCCAGCGGGAGAGAAGCGGCGGCAGCAGGGCTCTAGTCCCCTGGAAAGGCAGGGGGAGAGAAGCGGGCAGCAACGGCCTCTCTCCCCCTGCCTTTCCTGGGGGTGTATAGGGGTATACGCATGCACACACACACACCCTCATTTTACCAAGGATATTTGGGTAAAAAACTTTTTTTACCCAAATATCCTTGGTAAAATGAGGGTGCGTGTTATAGGCCGGTGCGTGGTATACCCCGATAAATACGGTAAATGAGGTGAAAAGAGTAAAGTGAAAATAAAAAAAAATTATGATTATATGATTACAGGTATATTATATGTGTGATACAGTAGGCAAAAAAAATGCGAGAGTTTCCCTAATTTCCTCTCACCAAACAATGAGGCCATATATGGTAACAGTGATAGTAGTGTTAGATACTGAACAAGTATTGGTTACAAAGGGTACACATACTGAAGAAATGTAGGTGAGTGTATTACATAAATAGTTGGACTGAGCGCGTTTGAGATGAAGTAAATACAAGTATAACCTAAATAATGATAGATAAACAGGTAAATGTATACATGAAATCACTTGTAAGTGAAACGCAATGCACAAATGCAACGTTGCCAGACAGGAATATTACGTTCAAATAAATGCTGAGCAGGAGGAACACTGGCTAAAAAAATGAAGAATTATAAAGCAACATAAAGGCCAAGCCATGCACCCTCACCTGTGATACCTAACCTCACCCAAAACACGTTTTTGCAGATAGTTTTGTCAAGGGGTGTGTCTTGGATAATGAAAGGCAACCATAAATATGCATAAGCAGCCAATAAAAGACAATGTTTAATACCATGTGAGTCCTGCCACTTAGGTCATAATGTTGCGCAACATTAATATAGTTGATCAATGTGTATCCTCGTTTATACCTGTGGCTGCGGTCTGGAGAGGATTTCTGTGTTTCTGATGGCATGCCTGTGGTCACATGACATGCACATCATCTAGTCAGTTCTCGCGATGTGTGAGACTACCATTGGCAGCAGCGCTAAGGTTAGTGCTTCGCCGCAGGTGTGCGCAGCATTGCAGACCACACGTAACATCAGCACATCACGTGACCAAAGTCACGCGGTGCACTGATGCCGAGCATCACTAAAGAAGTTGCCCAGCAACCAGATGCACAATTAAGGTAAGTATATAATGACAGCAAATAGGGCACCAATGTGAAAAGTGATAGAAAAAGTGACTGTGCAAAGAAAGAAAGGATAGAACACTCACCCACGACCGATAACAACAAGCAAAACCAAAACCCTGTGAAAATGAAGGAAAATTATGCATAATCAATGAAAAAAGAAATAAGAATTGATAAATGATAATTAACACATATTGCCCCTGGTATTGCCCATACGGCAAAGGTAGGTTTAGTGTTAGGTCTCGTGCCACTTCAGAAACCTTTGTGTGGGCTCAGGTATGCCCTTCATATAAGGATATACTGGCTAATGTCTAAATTTTAACTTCATTTTGAGGGTTAGCCACTTGTTACTGTTTATATCTACCAAAGTAGTGCACCTAAATTTATGTATTATTCTATATGTTACACATCCACACTTTTCATCTAGTGTAGGATGCCTTTGTGGCACTTGTAGTCTGCTGCAGGCATCCCCCATTGTATGCATTTTATGCTGGGCATCGCCCTTAGCAATGGACCGCAAGCGCAAGATCTGCTCACCCAGCATAAATGCACAACTGCATTTGGGGTTGAACACCTACTGCTTTTTGAGACCACATTTTTTCTTTTTGTTGTTCAAAGCATTAGATGCAACAGAAGGTACAAACTTGCTCTTTTTAGGGAGGTCATAAATGGCGAATTTGAAAGAGAGGAGGGCTGAGACTGGAGGTATGGGTGTGACACAGGCCGTGCGATGAGTCTGGTCAGCGAACCATACCTTCAGTCTGAGCTTTCTAAAGAAATTATGTAAATCAACCTCTAAAGAAAACCAATCTACATGATTAGCTGGACAGAAACTTAAACCCATATTTAGCTAATTTAATTGTTCAGGTGTCAAAGTGGTGGAAGAGATATTTACCATGTTCGGTTTTATTTCCTGCGCGTTTCTCTTGGCACAATTCAAGCCCAAGATTCAAGTCCAAGATTCAAGCCCTAAGTCTCAGTCGCAGCTTTACCTCTCTGTCTACAGGCATGGCCTCTCTGCTTCAGTACTCTTTTTACATGCCTCATCATGGTTCTGGTCTGCCTCCTAGGGTGCAGGCATATGCTGCAACCTAAAGGGCCAATGCAGGGGCGTAGCTAGAAACCACAAAAAATTTGCCCAGGGCCCCCCTATCACCTGACGACCCGCTTCCCCAATCCCGGAGCGACCCCTTACTCAAAGATATCAGTGACTACAGCACTGATGAGACACAGTCAGGAGAATACACAACTATATAAGTGACTAACAGGCAGGGCCGGACAGACAAAACATATGCCCAGGCATTTAAGAATAAGCAGCCCATTTTTCTACTAGGGGTCAAACTGCTGGGACCCCGACCTATCACCTTGGTTCCAGTTGCTCTCCAGCTGTTGTAAAGCTATAACTCCCATCATGTCTGGAGAGCCTCAGGTATTATGGGAGTTGTAGTTTTGCAATAGCTGGAGAGCCACAGATTAGGGTACTTCATCACCCATCATCACTGCAGAACTAACAAGTGACTACAGCTCTGATGGGACAGTCAGGAGAATACACAATGATATCTGTGACCTGAGTGACGTCTTCTCTGTTGTCTTTTCTTTTCTTCTTCATCTGGTCCAGACGTCAGGAAGTCTTCCAGCTCCATCTTCTCTGCAGAGTCTGACGCCTGGAGATCATAGGTTCTCACTTTGTCAGTAGATCCTCATCCTCTGTATGAAGACAATAGAAGGTATTTTACTTACCATAATTCTTCTTTCCTCGAGTCCCGAAGGCAGCACAGAAGGGATATACCTAGTTTCCCATTCCAAATCAGGACCATCCTAAAGAACAACTAAACAATTAATTTGCATAACAGCTGGGTTGGGCCATAGGCCCTATATAGCTTCCCAGTCCCCAAACCTCCTTGTGTAATAAAATAGATCGATAGAATGCAAACAAAAGTTTATTGGGTGGGTATTGTGCTGCCTTCGGGTCTCGAGGAAAGAAGAATTATGGTAAGTAAAATACCCTCTTTCCTCATCGTCCCTCTGGCAGCACAGAAGGGATCTAAAATAGAAACCAAAGGGGGGGGGAGATGCCCAGGAGGCTACATTGCAGATTTCCAATAACGAGATTTGCTCTCTCTCTGCCCACGGAGCTGCTGTTGCTCGAGTAGAGTGTGCCTTTAAAAGATTCGGTGGGTCTTTCCCCACACTTGCATATGCTTGTACAATAGTTGAACGAATCCATCTGGCCAGGGTGTCTTTAGATGCCTTGTTACCTCTGTTGGCTCCAGTGGGAATAATAAAGAGATTCTCCTCCTTTCTGAACTCTCGTACCCACTCTAGGTGACATGTCAAAGTGCGCTTAACATCCAGAAGATGCAACCTCCGATCTTCTTCAGACACTGGATCTAGAATAAATACTGGAAGAAACGTCTCATTAATATTAGCAGAGGAAGCAACGTTAGGCCGTAAAGTTGGCATAGTTCTCAATTTTACACCTTCTGGTAGGATTCTTAGATAAGGTTCTCTTGAAGAGAGTGCCTGCAGCTTTCCCACTCGCTTGGCTGATGTTATAGCAACGAGGAACAAGAGCTTCATGCATAACCATTTTAGAGTGATCTGCTCCACAGGTTCAAATGGCTCCTTAGTTAGTGCATTAAGGACCAGAACCAAGTCCCATGAAGCCACAGGCGGACAGATGTTAGGCCTTAGCTTCTTTAGTGCCTTAAAGCCTTAAACCTAGTGATTATCAGCTCATTGCTGTATTTTCCATCCGTCATGGAATTGATCGCTGTCATGTGTACCTTTAGGGTATTTGGCTTTAACCCCTTTTCATAACCTTCCTGCAGGAATTGTAGAATGGTTGCCACTGATACCTGACATTCAGCTTGCGCCAACCAGCCTTGAAACCTCTTCCATAGTCTCGAGTAAATAAAATTTGTAGATGATCTTCTAGAAGCCAAAAGGGTTTCCACAACCCCATATGAAAATCCTCTCTGCATCAGTCTTTGCCTCTCAGGAACCACGCTGCTAGATGTAATCTCTCTTGCTTCGGATGTAGGAACCCTTTCTGCGGCAGCAAGTCTGGAACTACTGGAAGTTTCAGGTAATTCCCTTCTGCCAGCTGCAGAACTACTGGGAACGATGCTCTGCGGGGCCAGAATGGTGTTACTAGAATCACCGCCGGTCTCTTTCTCAGAATCTTGCTGACTACCCTGGGTAGCACAGGTAGTGGAGGGTAGATGTATATGAAACTCTTGTTCCATGGAACCGAAAATGCATCTAGGATATCTGTGTGATCCCACATTCTCAATGATCCGAATCTCTTCACCTTTCGATTTTCCCGAGTGGCCATGAGATCGATATCCAGACACCCCCACTTATCTACCAGCATATTGAAGTAAATCTGGTTCAGTGACCATTCTGTGGCAAGTATCTTTTCCCGGCTCAGCAAATCCGCTTGAATATTCAGGGTTCCTTTGATGTGGGATGCCTTGAGATCCAGCAGAACTAGCTCTGCCCATGCCATAATCTTTGAGCACAGATTCTGTAATGCCAAACAGCGGGTACCTCCCTGTTTGTTTAAGTAAAAGTTAGCCGGGGCGTTGTCGGTTTGAATCAAGACTGATTTGTTTGCGGCATAAGGCTTGAAGCGACAAAGGGCTAGGTGAATGTCCATCAGCTCTCGAAAATTTGAAGATTTCAACTTCATTCCGCGACCCCAGAAACCTTGGATTCACTTGTCTTCTAAGTGGGCACCCCATCAGGTGGCAGAGGCATCGGTAGTGATGGTTACCTGGTGCTCCATGAGGAACTCCTTCCCTCTGTTCAGATTTGCCCGAACCGTCCACCAAAGAAGATCCCGGCGGACACAGGCGGAAATTTTGATAGCAGATCCTAGCAAAGTCCATTGCTTGTTCCATAATTTCATGATCTTGAGCTGAAAACTCCTGAAATGAGCTCTTGCCCATGGTACTGCTTCTATGGATGCTGTAAGCATTCCCAGGATACTCATAGCTCTCCTGATGGACACTTGTGGAGCATGGCATAGCCTCAGAACTTCGCATCTGATCTGGGTAATCTTGTCTTCCGGCAAGAAAATTTTCATTTGCTTCAGATCCACTACTAGCCCCAGGAATAGCATGCCTTGAAGAAGGAACTAGTTTTGACTTTTGAAAGTTTACCAGAAACCCCACTCTCTGCAATAACAGTAGACAGATATCCAGATGTCGCTTCAATAATCCTGGGTTGTTGGCTATAATCAGCCAATCGTCCAAGTAGGGGACGATTCTTATCCCTTCCAATCGCAATACTGCCACCAAGTTCACCACCAACTTTGTGAAGATTCGGGGAGCTGGGGATAACCCGAATGGCAGCGCCTGAAATTGAAAAGGTAGAATCTGATGTTGAACTTGAATGGCAATTCTTAGATACTTCCTGTCCTCTTTCTTGATGGGAACGTGTAGATAAGCATCCTTGAGATCCAAACACACCATCACATCCCCTTTCATCACAATGCTGTATAAAGACCTGATATTGTCCATTCTGAAATTGGTCTTCACCAAGTGCTTGTTCAAGAAACGCAGATCTATTATGAGGCGCCACTTGTTTTCTGGCTTTGGGACAAGAAATACTCAGGAGTATTCTCCCATAAACTCTTCCTTGGGGGGTACAGCTTCTAGAGCGCCTTTTTGGACGAATTCTGAAAGGAGCGCCATCACCCTCTGATCTTGACCATGATTTATAAGGAATCTGTCCCTTGGCAAATGGTGAAATTCTAGAGCATACCCTGATTGTATGATCTGTAAGACCCATGGATCTGATGTAATCTCCTTCCACTCTCTTGCAAAATCCTGCAATCTTGCTCCCACCAGATCCGGGCCCCTGGTGTCAGAACTCTGTCTGGGTGTTGGTAGCCCGGACTGTCTTCCTTTATTCTATTTCTGAACTGAAACTTCTTTCCCATTTCTTGAAAGGTCTTCTTGCGATAGTCAGTTCTGGCAGACTGCCCTTGGAATCTCCTAAACGGTTTCCGAAAGGACTGAGGTAGGGCCATCTGTTTGTCCTTCTTGTTCTGCCTTAAGACCTTATCCAAGCGCTTGCCAATTAGCTTGCCAGGCTGAAATGGCAAGGCACAAAAATGGGACTTGGAGGAAATGTCACCAGTCCAAGGTTTCAACCAGATAGCTCTGCAGGCGGAATTTGCCACCGCCATAGTCTTCACAGAAATTTTCAAGACATCCAGTGAAAAGTCCCATAAATATTCAGTAGCTGACTTCATAGCAGCAAACTGATGCAGTAGATCCTGTCTGGATACACCACTCTGAATATCCTGAGATAGGTGACTAAACCAGAGTCTAAGAGCTCTAGACACTGGTACAGAAGACATGGCAGCTTTACTTAGTGAAGCCAAAATAATGTGCGATCTCTTCAGCAACATATCCGCCTTCCTATCCATAGGGTCTTTTAACAGAGTCGACTCATCCTCCGGAAAGAAAGCTTTTTTCGATACTCTCGCAATTGCTCGATCCACTCCCGCAGGTTGGTCCCAATCTTCCGACACAGCTGGATCCAGCCTATACATGGTTTTAAACCTAGACCCTAAGTCTAGGCGCTTATCCGGCTTTCTCCACTCTCTGTCCATCACACTCTCTAGACGTGATGCCCAGGCAATACTGTCGCCTTTTTCTTGGGAAAATAGAACAGAGCTTCTTTGTCCTGCTTCACCTTCTTAACGAGCCCTTCAGCGTTCTCTTTCTTGAAGATATAAAAGTCTTCTGCGATTACTTGAGGGCTCTGAAGACTCAGACTCTGACTCAGAGGAGGAAGAATATCTTTTCTTGTATACTTTCCTTCTCCTCTTGCTGGATGGACCAGCCAGAGAAGCTACTGATTCAGAAGAAGGATCCGAGCTTAATTGTCTAACTTGTTTACGCTTATTCCTCTTCTTATGACCCCTGTGCCTAGATCTTACTGAATTAGAGGATGCAGAGGAAGAAGTTTCCTTCCTGATGCATTTCTTCTTCCTAGTTACCGATTTTTCATCAAAAAAATTCTCCCTGAACCAGCTAAAGAAAGACTTAGCTTCAGTCACCAGAGATGGCGTCTCCTCTGGGGGTGTGCAGACATTGCACAAATCTGATGGCCAGCCTTCATGCAGCTTTTCTAAACAGCTGATACATCTTCTAGTCTTAGCTACAGACGCCTTCCTTTTATTAGCGCAGTTGTCACAATCGTCATAGGCGCAATCGCCTGGCAATGGCTGTTCACATGAGACACAACATCTGTGCTTTGTCTTGGACACTCTCTTCCCAGAACCAGCTTCAGACATCTGAGAATGAGCACAGGGAAGTACCCTAAGTACAGTACCCCACAAGCTTTAATGAAAACCAAAGAAACTGAGTTTACTATACCTTATTAGACCTAGAACCCGGCTGCCCAGCTCAGAGAGACTGAAGCAGCTCAGGTCCCGGCCTGATAAGGCTTTCCCGCCGACCCCCTGCCATACTGGACCCCCCCCCCCCCCGTGACATCACACGCGCGCCCCAACTGCTGACAAAAGGGACAGCTGGGGGCCGCGCGCATACCGTGTGGACACAGACCGGAGTACCAGAAGACAGAGGCGCCAGCTTCCTGACGCGTCCAGCAGTGCAGCCGAAGCGTACAAGCGCCAGCCGGGACATGCGCAACTAAAGATGTGGCCACAGCATCCCTCAGCACACATCCATGCTGCAGCGAGCAGGTAAGAAAAGAAGCATTATCCACCTAACCGGCTTAACTATACTGGCCTTCCGAACAACCAGTGCCCCGCACCGGCACACCGGAGCCCCCTCAACGGTAACCGGAGCTCCGCACCGGACCATATATATATATATATATATATATATATATATATATATATATATATACCTGCATCCCGGATATCCCGGCCCGCGACCCCGCACCGGCCAGTTGAGAACCAGGCACCCGCAAGGCTCATAGCCCTGTCAAAGCAAGGCTAACTTCAGCCAGGACCCCGCAAGGCTAACTTCAGGCCAGGTCCCCGCAAGGCCCTTGCATAGTAGCCAAGACCCCGCAAGGCATATCCTTAAACAGATAGGATTATCCATCTTCTTAGGAGGACTAAAAAAAACACAAGGAGGTTTGGGGGCTGGGAACCTATATAGGGCCTCTGGCCCAACCCAGCTGTTATGCAAATTCATTGTTTAGTTGTTCTTTAGGATGGTCCTGATTTGGAATGATAGACTAGGTATATCCCTTCTGTGCTGCCAGAGGGATGATGAGGAAAATCATTATTATTCTGCTAAATACTGTACCCCCTGAATATAATATTGCCACCCACTTTATCCCCTGAATTTATAAACTATCTTCCACTGTACCCCTTGAATATAATACTGCCACAAATTGCACCCCCTTAATATAATACTACCATCTTCAGTACCCCCTGAATATAATACTGCCATCTACTGTACCCCCTGAATATAATACTGCCACGCCACACACTGTATCCCCTGAATATAATACTGACAGACACACTGTATCCCCTGAATATAATACAGCCACACACTGTATCCACTGAATATAATACTGCCACACACTGTATACCCTGAATATAATACTGCCACACACTGTATTCCCTGAATATAAAACTACCATACACTGTACCTCCTGCATATAATACTGCCACCCACTGTACCCCCTGAATATAATACTGCCACCTACTGTTCTGCCTGAATATAAAATTGCTCCTCCTGTTCCCCCTGAATAAAATATTGCCACATACTGTTCTCTCTGAATATAATGCTGCCACATACTGTTCCCTTTGAATACAATCCTGCCACACACTGTACTCCTAGAATATAATCCTGCCACACAATGTACTCTCTGAATATAATACTACCACACACCGTACCCTCTTAATATAACACTGCCACACGGTGCCCATGAAAGTAATACTGCCACCCACTGTACCCCTGAATATAATACTTCTACACACTGTGCCCCTGAATATAAACCCTCAAAAATAACCATTTTATACGCTGTACCCTCTGAACATAACCCTGCCACACACTACCTTCCAAATATAATAATCCCTCCATAATAATAATACTAATACTGTTACATACTGTTTCTTCTCAGTTTAGCTGAATCACACCTGTCCTCCTCCAGACCCCTCTGTCCTCCTCCTAGTTCCTCTGTTCCAACACCCCTTTCCTCCCAGACCCATAAGTCCTCCTACATGCTCCTCTTCCCCCTTCCCTAGACCGTCCGCCACCCCCCCGCCCCTCCAACACACACACACATGCATAATACATACATATACACGCACATCATACACACACATACATTATACATAAGCACATACACCTGCCGCCTCCAAATCTCCGAGCATAATACATCTCCACACATCATACATACATCTTGCTTGCACACATCTATCATTCATACACACGCCATTCATACACCCACATCATTCATACATCATACATACAGTACATACACACATCATTCATACATCATATATACAGTACATACACACATCATTCATACATACACACGCCACCTCCCCCGCACATGCATAATACATACATACACACACATCATGCATACACATCATACATACACACATCATACAGAAACACATCATAAAGAAACACATCATATATACCTCCAGATCCCCCCGCATAATACATCTCCACACATCATACATACATCCTTCTAGCTTACACACATCTCCACACATCATACATATATACATGTTGCTTACACACATCATTCATACACACACATCATTCATACACCATACACACATCATACATACACCATACATACAGTACATACACACATCATAAATACACCATACATACAGTACATACACACATCATACATACACCATACATACAGTACATACACACATTATACATACACCATACATGCACACTCTGCCTCTGGACCCCAAATATAACCTCCCCCTTCGGACCCGAAATCAACACGTCCCCCCAGTCCCCCCTCCCCTCCGGACCTGAAATTATTCCAGTGATAATGCAAATGGGACACTCAATAATTTTCTTGAAAATGTTCAGAGAGGGACCTTCAGACATTTATCATCATGTTCTCAATGGGGGAGATTTATCAAAACCTGTGCAAAGGAAAAGTTGACCAGTTGCCCATAGCAACCAATCAGATCGCTTCTTTCATTTTCAACAAGGCCTGTGCAAAATGAAAGAAGCGATCTGATTGGTTGCTATGGGCAACTGGGCAACTTTTCCTTTGCACAGGTTTTGATAAATCTCCCCCAATATGTGCATGCATTTCAATAATCAGGGTGAACAGACAGGTCGACATCCTAGTACAACATGCAAACACAAACTAGGAATGATTTCTTCAAAATGTGGGCATAGTGGCAGCTTCCTAGCTACTAAGGACCAAAGCCAGACAAATCTAATCTGAGGCAAGTTGGATCTTGGTTTTCTTGGGAATAAGTGAAACTACTGTAATCTGAAATTTGACATAATGCCAGTTTCGTTGTACAGTACCTCAACCAGCTAAAATGGATTAAAATTTGACTTGATTATGGTATTATTGGTGAGCATCACACCTATACTTGGTAGAGAGATATACTATAATTGCTGCTTGGACAAGGTATGTACTATATGAGACAGTAGAATTGTCTTATGTGCTTAGATCACTGGTTTCCATTCAATTTCATTTGGATTACTTCATCCTCCATTACACTCATTACAGGTCTTGTTTGGCTGGTTCTTAGTGCTGATCTATATCTAGGTCAAAACAACTGCTGTAGATTACATCTAATTACTAGTAATGAGGCTCCCACGTTTGCAGTGGACACATATTGTAAGCTTGAAAAAAATTTATGTGTGTTCAATACATGGTCGGTAGCCTTAAACATCTTGACACAAATTTTTTTTCATGTGAGCTAAAGAATCATAATTTAGTTGTTCTTGAGTAATGTAAGCGTTGTTCCTGCCTAAAACTAAAAACAGAGCTTTTGCCTTGGAGTTATGACACTGCTCATGCTATCAAAGTCTCTATACACTTTAATCAAAAGTCAGGCGAACGCGCCTACTTAAGTAGAACCGAACAAATGTTTCCCAACTCTTTCCTGACAGATGACGGGAGAAGGATTGGGCATGCTGGATTTTGAATGTCCCAAACCTTTTGTTATCAGAGAGGTCTAGCAGTAGCTTAAGCCTCCTCATTCTATTGATAATGCATGAACGTTCAGAGGACTGAACATTCATGTATATGGGGTGATCAGTATTGATAGCTGTTTGGCCCAACACAGCCTTTATTCATCTGTATGACACAGCCTACTGGTTAACATATAGAAGGAGTCCTTCTTATACAGATTCCCCCAGTGAAATAGATGACAAAACACAAAATTCCTTATTTATTTTCAGCTACACCTTAAAGGGGTACTCCAGCGCTTAGACATCTTATCCCCTATCCAAAGGATAGGGGATAAGATGCCTGATCCCGGGGGTCCCGGTGCTGGGGACCCCTGTGATCTTGAACGCCGCACCCCGTTAAAAATCAGTCCCCGGAGCGTGTTCGCTCCGGGTCTGATTACTGTCGATCACAGGGCCGGAGCGCGACGTCAAGGCGAACATGCTCCAGGGACTGATTTTAAATGGGGTGCAGCGTGCAAGATCACGGGGGTCCCCAGCGGCGGGACCCCGCGATCAGGCATCTTATCGCTTAGGATAGGGGATAAGATGTCTAAGCGCCTGAGTACCTCTTTAAGGGATATTTCCATCTTAAATGTGTACATTTACAAGCATGTCCTCAGGAATGGACAAAAATGCATGTTAGGGACTGGTCCCAACTTTTGGAATGGCAGTTATGAAGAGAACAGAGGTGTGATTCACGGTAGCCATTGTTTACAGTTAGAGATGAGCGAATTTTTGAAAAATTTGATTCGGACGATTCGCCGAATCGCTTTCAAAAATGGTTATTTCTGGCCTACAGAGAGCCTCAATAGGGGTGTAGAACATTTTGCCTTGCTGTAACACACTTAGGGTGTGTGTTGGGTTAGTGAAATAATACTGTTATTCAGTATGACATGCAGATCAGAGGCATCGCTATTAGAATCACTGTCACAGAGCGTAGAGTCTGGAGGTGGCATCAGTATGAGGAGACCATACAGTGGCTGAATGACATAGCGTGGAGGTGGCGGCAGCATGAGAAGATCATATAATGGCTGAATGACACAGCCTGGAGTTGGCAGCAGCATGAGGAGACCACATAGTGGCTGAATGACAAAGCCTGGAGTTGGCGGCAGCAAATGGTGGCTGAATGACACAGCCTGGAGTTTGTGTCAGCATGAGGAGAACATATAGTGGCTGAATGACACAGCGTGGAGGTGGCAGCAGCATGAGAAGATCATATAATGGCTGAATGACACAGCCTGGAGTTGGCAGCAGCATGAGGAGACCACATAGTGGCTGAATCAAAAAGCCTGGAGTTGGCGGCAGCATATAGTGGCTGAATGACACAGCCTGGAGGTGGCGGAAGCATGAGAAGACCATATAGTACCTGAATGACATAGCGTGGAGGTGGCGGCAGCATGGGGAGACCATATAGTGGCTGAATGACACAGCGTGGAAATGGCGGTAGCATGGAGTTGGCGGCAGCATAAAGTGGCTGAATGACACAGCCTGGAATATGTGGCAGCATGAGGAGAACATATAGTGTCTGACAGACACAGCCTGGAGGTGGCGAAAGCATAAGGAGACCATATAGTGCCTGAATGACACAGCATGAGGTGGCAGCAGCATGAGGAGACTATATAGTGGCTAAATGACCCAGCGTGGAGGTGGCGGCAGTAAGAGTAGACTATATATTGGCTGAACGATACAGCGTGGAGGTGGCGGCAGCATGAGAGACCATATAGTGACTGAATGACACAGCATTGAGGTGGCGGCAGCATGAGGAGACCATATAGTGGCAGAATGACAAAGCCGGGAGTTGGCGGCAGCATATAGTGGCTGAATGACACACAGGGCTGCCATCCGAAATATCGGGGCCCCTTACACAGCTCAAGACCTGCCCCCAATATTATTTTATTTTCTAATTATATATTTCTAATTAGATTAGAGCAGAGTGCAGTGTTTTGTAACGCTGTGCTATTAAAGGAGTTGTCTGGTGAAAAATAACTTATCCCCCATCCAAGGATAGGGGATAAGTTATAGATCACGGGGGGTCTGAGCATTGGGCCCCCTGCTATCTCCTGCACGGGGTCCCGGCAGTCAGCTGGAAGGGGGGCATGCCGTACCCCGCACAGAGCGCCAGCCGACACGCCCCTCCATGTACCCAATAGAGATACATGGAGGGGGTATGCCGGCCGCGGCTTCCTGCGGGGTATAGACGTCAGCTTCCAGCAAACTGCCAGGGCCCCGTGCAGGAGTCCAGCGCTTGGACCTCACTGCGATCTATAACTTATCCCCTATCCTTGGATAGAGGATAAGTTATTTTTCACCAGACTACTCCTTTAACAGAGGGGCCTACCCAAACTATATGGAAGCAACTATTAACAGAGGGGCCTACCCAAACTATATAGGGGGCTCCATATAGTTTAGGTAGGCCCCTTTGTTAATAGTTTCCCCCATAGTTGTGGTAGGCCCCTCTGTTAATAGTTGCCCCCATAGTTGTGGTAGGCCTGGGCCCCTCTCAGAGAGGCCTACAACTTTATTGGGGGAAAACTATTAGCAAAGAGGGGCCTACAACTTGCCACTATATAGTTGTTGTACGCCCCTTTCTGCTGCTAATTGTTGCCCCAATGCTGTATCAATGTGCAGCTGCTGTACACAGGGGTGTAGCTAGAAACCACAGGGCCGTGATGCAAAAAATTAACTTGGGGCTCCCCCCACCCCGCATATAATGCTGCCCCACACTGTATCTACTGAATATAATCCTGCCACACGCTGTACCCTGAATATAATGCTGCTCAACACTGTATCTACTGAATATAATCCTGCCACACACTGTAGCCTGAATATAATGCTGCCCCACACTGTATTTGCTGAATATAATCCTGCCACACACTGTAGCCTGAATATAATGCTGCCCCATACTGTATCTACTGAATATAATCCTGCCACACACTGTACCCTGAATATATTACTGCCACACATGCATACACATCACATATACATATACACCTACTCTTATCCTCTGTGTCCTCATCCCTCCTTATCACCCCCAAAAAACCCAGCCAAACCTATCCCTACTATAACCCCCATCACTACTATAACCCCCCTGCACATCTCATCACCTCCGTCATCCACATAACCCCCCCTGCACCTCTCATCACCCCCATAACCCCCCTGCACCTCTCATCACCCCCTGCACCTCTCATCATCTCCATAACCCCCCACACCTCTTATCACCCCCATAACCCCCTGCACCTCTCATCACCCCCCCTGCACCTCTCATGACCCCCATAACCCCCCTGCACCTCTCATCACCACCATAACCCCGCTGCACCTCTTATCACCCCCCATAACCACCCCCGCACCTCTTGACACCCCCATAACCCCCTGCACCTCGCATCCTCCCTCCTGCACCTATCATGACCCACATAACCCCCCACACCTCTCTTCACCCCCCGCTGCCCCTCTCATCACCTCCATAACCCCCCCCCGCACCTCTTAGCACCCCCATAACACCCCCCCCCCTGCACCTCTCATCACCCCCATGACCCCCCCGCACCTCTTATCACCCCATAAACCCCTTGCACCACTCATCACCTCCATAACCCCCTAAACCTCTTATCACGCCCCATAACCACCCCTGCACCTCTCATCACCGCCCCCCAGCACTTCTCATCACCTCCATAACCCCCTGCACCTCTTATCACCCCCATAACTCCCCGCACCTCTTATCAACCCCCCTGCACATCTCATAGACCCCATAACCCCCCCTGCACCTCTCATAACCTTCATAACCCCGCTGCACCTCTTATCACCCCCATAACCACCCCCGCACCTCTTGTCACCCCCATAACCCCCCTGCACCTTTCATCATCCCCCCCTGCACCTATCATGACCCCCATAACCCCCCCACACCTCTCTTCACCCCCCCGCTGCATCTCTCATCACCTCCATAACCCCCCGCACCTCTTATCCCCCACATAACCCCCTCCCTGCACCTCTCATCACCCCCTATAACCCCCCACACATCTTATCACCCCCATAACCCCCCTGCACCTCTCATCACCATTATAACCCCCCCCCCGCACCTCTTACCACCCCCATAACCCCCCCTGCACCTCTTATCACCCCATAACACCCCCCTGCACCTCTTATAACCCCCATAACACCCGCTGTACCTCTCATCACCCTAACAACACCCCCCTGCACCTCTCATCACCATTTTAGTCTCCTAATCACAACCCCCCCTGCGCAAGTTCACCTACCCTGCCAGGGATCTGCAAAGGTGTGAGGCAGCGGAGGCTGCTGCTGCTCCTGTCACTGCATGGGGAGGATCATCTCTAATGGAGATCGCGCAGGGACATAGTGGCTGAAAGACACAGCCTGGAGTTGGAGGCAGCACATAGTGGCTGAATGATGCAGCCTGGAGTTTGCGTCAGCATGAGGAGGCCATACAGTGGCTGAATGACACAGCATGGAGGTGGCGGCAGCATGAGGAGACCATATAGTGCCTAAATGGCATAGAGTGGAGGTGGCGGCAGCATGAGGAGACCATATAGTGGCTGAATGACACAGCGTGGAGGTGGTGGCAGCATGAGGAAGCCCTATTGTGGCTGAATGACACAGCGTGGAGGTGGCGGCAGCATGAGGAGACCATATAGTGGCTAAATGACAGAGTGGAGGTGGTGACAGCATGAGGAGACCATATAGTGGCTGAATGACACAGCGTGGAGGTGGCATCAGCATGAGAAGAACATATGGTGGCAGAATGAGGCAGCCTGGAGGTGGCAGCACCAGCATCAGGAGTCCTGAAAGTGGTGTGATGGGTGGCAGTACAAAGGTTGGTAAAAAGGTTGGTAAAAAAAAAAAGAAGACCTTGGCGTCAGATGTGTGGCATCTGATATGTGGCAGGATCAGAATAGTAGCTGGGGCAGGTAGGCAGAAGAAAGTGGTCTTTTTGGTAAAAGTGTTAGAGTGCACAACTAAGTATTAATGATATGCATTGCGTAAAACTTAACATTTAATAATATGCTTAGGATCAAATATATGTACCCAATTTTTTTTTTATCAAACAAAAGGAAAGGTGTGCAAAAAACACCATGTGCCACCTACACCCCCAAGTATTGATGTGATGCAAAGACCTCTAAAAGGTGGAAGGGAACAACGTATGGTCCATTGTAGCAGGTGGGGGTAAAAACTTCCCCTGTAAGGCCCTACTCTCGCCCTATTAATTGAATTTTTGGCAAGTGTTACTAAAAAGGGCGACCCCCAACACAACTACTTGCCAAGAAGGGAATTAATAATGCAAGAGGTGGGGCCTTACAGGGGAAGTGTTTACCCCCACCAGTTACAATGGACCATACGTTGTTCCCTTCCACCTTTTAGAGGTCTTTGCATCACATCAATACTTGGTTGTGTGGGTGGCACATGGTGTTTTCTAGTCAGATGACTAGAAAAACCGCCCATCTCACGAAAGCTAAACTGTGCTCCACTGTGGCCCTCCCCCTCCTCCTCCTCCTCCTCCAGTTCGGCCCCCACAGGGCTCATGTGGTCGTGAGATGTAGGCGCCACGTCTTCAGTGCCCTTACCAGCCATTGTTTAGAACACGTGATGTAGTAGGGGAGTCCCCCTATCCGCTTGGATCATCAAGAAATCTGTGATGGCTTTCCTCTGTTCGTATAGTCGGTCCAACATATGGAGGTCGGAATTCCAACATATGGAAATGTTGCAAATCAGACTATGTTGGGGGATACCGTTCTGACGCTGCAGCTCAAGGAGGGTGTGTTTTGTGGTGTACGAGTGGCTGAAGTCCATGCAAAGTTTCCTTCCCATTTTTAGGAGGTCTTGCAGATGAGGGTAATACTTCAGGAACCGCTTGACAACCAGATTGAACACATGTGCCATGCAGGTTGCATGTCTCAGGCTTCTTTGTCGCAGCGCAGACAAGATGTTCTTCCTGTTGTCAGTCACCATGGTTCCCATTTCCAGTTTTCATCAAGTAAGCCATGACTCGATTTTTTGATGAATGACTTTTAGCAGTTCCTCCCCTGTGTGACTCTGTTGGCCAAGGCAAACCATGTGAAGAACAGTGTGACATAGTCGTGCCCTGCACACATGGTATGCTGGAGGGGCACTTAAACTTGTCCGTGCAGTGGAGGCTGAGGACACGGTGGAGAATGAGGAGGCAGAGTCACACACTGTCACAGGACCAACGGCCTGAGAGCATGGAGGCGAAAGCGGCGTTATCTGTCCAAGTAACTGTGCAGGAACCACATTCACCCAGTTGGCCGTAAAGCTCGGCCGTATAATGTATTGTCCCTGACCATAGTTACAGCTCCACACGTTGGTGCTGCCGTGCACTTTGGTACACAGTGACCGGCTCAAGGACTGACCCACCTTCTGTTCCACAAAATTGTGGTACTGCCTTCTTCGCAAAGATATGATGGCTCGGGACTCTCCCCCTCAGCTCGGCACAAGCCATCAGTTCTCTGTAAGGTGCAGAGTTCACCATTTGAAGAGGGACTGCAGCACCAGCAACTATGACAGGAGCACATTCAGCTTCTGCACTGTTGGATGAGTGGATGCATACTGTTGTCTCTTGGACATGGCTTCGCCAGCTTTGGCTGGCCACTGGGTGATGCAGCAGGCTTGAACACCACATCGGAGCCACGGTTCTCCCAGGCTGCTTTATGGTAATGTTGCATATGTCGGGCCGTGGTGCCAACATTGGGACCCTGGCCACACTTTACCTTCTGCCGATACACCTTGCATGCCTGATGAAAAACTGCAGAGTAGCTGATTTTCCCACCAACAGCATGCACTGATTGACTGCTACTGCTGCCAACTCCAGGAACCCCTATTCCACTACTTCCCAGGAAGGTAGGCTGCCACAAAGCAAGTGATCTACCCCGGGCACGTTTGGCTCCAGACTTTCCACTTCTGCCACCATGCTGACTGCCAACCATGCTACCACCTTGCTTGCTCAGCTATTGCCTCACCGGCAACCTGCAACCCTCTTCTCCTGATGATGATGAAGCCCCTTCTGCACACAGCTCCCAAGTGTGATCGGCTTCATCATCATCGAGTTGTGTCTGCACGTCACTGATGTCCTCCTCAGGTTCCTCAACAGTGTCTGCTTCAGGAGCCTGAACGCTCTTAACACCAACTCTTACGTCACTCTCCTCATCACTACTTGCCCGCCTAGCGGAGGAAGTGAAAGATGTCTCCTCCACTTCTTGAAAAAAAGAAAAAAAGTCGCCTAGTGCATTACCCTGGGAGACAGGAAATTCCACACAAAAAGTGGGGGTGGGTAAGAGGTCTAATGGATGGCCGCTCTGGAGCGTATATTAACCCCTTAAGGACGCAGCCCTTTTTCACCTTAAGTACTGAGCCCTTTTTCGCAATTATGACCACCGTCACTTTACAAACTAATAACACGAAAACGCTTCTACCGAATATTCTGATTCTGAGATTGTTTTTTCGTGACATATTTTACTTTATTTTGGTGGTAAATTTTTGGCGTTAATTGCATTCTTTTTTTGTGAAAAATCCCAAAATGTCATGAAAATGTTGAAAATTTTGCATTTTTCTAACTTTGAAGCTCTCTAATTGTAAGGAAAATGGATATTCCAAATAAATTTTATTTTTCTTCACAAACACAATATTTCCACTTTATGTTGGCATCATAAAATTGACATATTTTTGCTTTTTGAAAAAATTTGAGGGCTTCAAAGTAGAGCAGCAATTTTCAAAAATGTCATGAAAATTGCTAAATCTGAAGGGACAGATGTTACAGAACTACAACTCCCAGCATGCCTGGGCAGTCGAGGCATGCTGAGAGTTGTAGTTTGGCAACATCTGGAGGGCTACTGTTTGGGCACCACTGTAACAGTGGTCTTCAAACTGTGACCCTCCAGATGTTGCAAAACTACAACTCCCAGCATGCCCAGACAGCCTTTGGCTCTCTGGGCATGCTGGGAGTTGCAGTTTGGCCCCCCTAGTGGTTGCCACAGTAAAGATCGATTTACTTTCACTTTCAATTCCAAGCCCCCCCCCCACCCCCACTATCGATTCCCTACCTGATAAGGATCCTGCAGGCTCCAGCGAAGATCCCAGGTCCCCAGGCATCTTCTCCTGCAGGTACGGCCTCCATCTTCTTTCCAGAGCCCCTCGACATCCAGGGGCGGGCAGAACGAGGGGTTGCCATGGCAACCCCCTATCCTGTGCTGCCATTGGTCAGAACTCCGTTCTGAGTAATGGCAGGGGATAGGAGTAGATCGCAGCTTTGCGACCTCACTCCTATCCTTTAGGCTGATCGGGGCTGTTGCTGACAACTCCGATCAGCCCTATTTTCCGGGTGATCAGGTCACCAGAGACCCGATCAGCCCGGAATTGGAGAAAATCGCATGTCTGAATTGACTTACGATTTTCTCCGATCGCCGACATGGCGGGGTCTCAGGACCCCCCTGGGCGATGTGCCAGGGTGCCTGCTGAATAATTTCTAGCGGTGGGGACCGGATTTCCCACGGGCGTATGGATACGCCCTCGGTCCTTAAGGACTCGGAATGCAGGGCGTATCCATACACCCTGTGTCCTGAAGAGGTTAAATACCCATGGAACCTCAATCTGAGGAGCAAAAGAGAGGATCATGTGCAAGCCTGCAGGTCTCAGGATGGGTCCAGAGGAAGATCCTGTATGTGAACTGGAGATAGCAAGAAAAGGGTGACCTTCATGCAGGTGCACGGAAGTCCAAGAGATCTCACAGCCAGGTCATGGAAGTGGATTACAGTTCAAGTTTATTGATTCATAGCAGCAATAATGCGTTTTGGGGTGTACATACCCCTTCTTCAGATTGACAGATTGATCAATCCTAGATGAACGTATGAGGTATGCACTTATGAAGGGAGGACAATGCGCTCCAATACGCTTAAGACAGTATTTGTCTACAACACCAGCAGGTGTGTACGTTTTCCTGGCCTTTCACTGTATCTAGGCCCTTAAGACTTTAACAGGAACAAAATAGTACACCACTTAGATGTACGTATGCTGTACGCACTAATGAGTGGAGGACAATGCCCTCCAGTACGCTTAAAACAGAATTTGTCTACAACACCAGCAGGTGTGTGCGTTTTCCTGGCCTTTCACTGTATCTAGGCCCTTAAGACTTGAACAGTAATAAAACGGTACATAACTTAGATGAACATATATGGAATGCACTTATGAGTGGAGGACAATGCGCTCCAGTACACTTAAAACAGTATTTGTCTACAACACCAGCAGGTGTGTACTTTTGCCTAGCCTTTCACAATATCTAGACCTGTAAGACTTTAACGAGAACAAAATGGTACATAACTTAGATGTATGCACAGGTTACACTTAATTAAGGACAATATGCTTTTAGTGCTCTGCTCACCCTAACTGGCTGACTACTGTTAGCTTTTCAGTTGTTGTACACACCAGTGCTGCAGTACACAGTCGCTGTGTACTAAACCCAAAATTGCACTTTCTCTCTCAATCTCACTCTCTTCCCTATCAGTGCTTCTAGGCTGGATTTGAGCTTGAGGTGAATCACTGCTGTAAAAAAGCTTTTCTGTGCAACACATTGCTCTCTGTCCCTCTCTGTAATAGAATGCTGATGTGACTGGGAGGTGAATCGCTGCTGTAAAAATGCCTTTCTGTGCAACACACACTGCTCTCTGTTCCTCTCTCTCAGCTCTGCTACACACACACACACACTCAACTCTGCTACATACACACTCATACACTCAACTATGCTACATATACACACTCACACACTCAGCTCTGCTACATATACGCACACACACACTCAGCTCTGCTACAAACACATTCACACACGCAGCTCTGCTACATATACACTCACACACTCAGCTCTGCTACATATACACACACGCTCAGCTCTGCTACATATATACACACACACTCAGCTCTGCTACATACACACATTCACACACTCAGCTCTGCTACATAAAAACACTCACACACACTAAGCTCTGCTACATACACACACTTACACACTCAGCTCTGCTACATACACACTTACACACTCAGCTCTACTACATACACACATTCACACACTCAGCTCTGCTACATACACACATTCACACACTCAGCTTTGCTACACACACACACACTTACACACTCAGCTCTGCTACATACACATTCACACACTCAGCTCTGCTACATTCACACACTTACACACTCAGCTCTGCTACATACACACTCACACACTCAGCTCTACTACATACACACTCACACACTCAATTCTGCTACATACACACACACTCAACTCTGCTACATATACACACACACTCAGCTCTGCTACATATACACACACTCAGCTCTGCTACATATACACACACACAAACTCTGCTCTGTTACATACACACATTCACACACTCAGTTCTGCTACATACACACATTCACACACTCAGCACTGCTATATACACACACTCACACACTCAGCTCTGCTACATACACACTCACACACTCAGCTCTACTACATACACACATTCACACACTCAGGTCTGCTACATACACATTCACACACTCAGCTCTGCTACATACACACACTTACACACTGAGCTCTGCTACATACACACTCACACACTCAGCTCTTCTACATACACACTCACACACTCAACTCTGCTACATACACACACACTCAACTCTGCTACATATACACACTCACACAATCAGCTCTGCTACATATATACAACACAAAACGGGTAAAATCTTTGACACATGTCCCCCAATGTGTGTGTGTATGTTCGCTAAAGATATTAACATGAAACTTGGCACACATGTTGCTTATATGTCAACAAAAAACATAGGATAGGTGATTTAACCCTTACCCACCCCATTTGCGAGAGTCAGGGTTTTTGTTTAAAGTCCCATACAAGTCTATGGGAAACATATGTTACTGCATAACTTCCAAATGGCTGGAGATATTTTGATAATACTTGGTCACATGTTACTTATATGTCCACTTAAAATATAGGATAGTTAATCTAACCCTTAACTACCCCCATTTGTGAGGGTCGGGGTTTTTGTTTAAAGTCCCATGCAAATCATTGGGAAATGTATGTTCTCACATATCTTCCGTATGGCTGGAGATATTTCAATAATACCTGGTACACATATTACTTTTATGTCAAACAAAAATCTATGATAGTTAAATGAACCCTTACCTACACCCTTATATAAAAAATGGGTTTCTGTTTCAATTCCTATGCATGTATATGGGACTTCCAGTACCTTATTCCACAAGCTCCGCTCTGCATCTCCTGGTGAATGTGTCAGTCCGGTTGCAAGCCACACACCATCTCACAAAGACACACCCACTGTTTAAGCCCCACCCATTTTATTATCTACCCTTTTTGTGCATTGGTCTTGCTTGCAAATCACACCCAGTCCCACAAAGCCACTTCCCCTTGTATTTCAGCTTACAATTGGGGAGATTTATCAAAACCTGTGCAGAGGAAAATTTGCCCAGTTGCCCATAGTAACCAATCAGATCGCTTCTTTCATTTTTAAAAAGGCCTCTGCGAAATGAAGAAGCGATCTGATTGGTTGCTATGGGCAACTGGGCAAATCAGTCCCACCTGAAGACAGGATATGAGGATAGGACATAAGGATGGGATATGAGGTCGGGATATGAGAATGGGATATGAGGACAGCATGTGAGGACGGCATATGAGGACGGGATATGAGGTCGGGATAGGAGGTCGGGATATAAGGATGGGACACAAGGACGGGATATGAGGATGGGACATAAGGATGGGATATGAGGACAGGACATGAGGACGGCATGTGAGGATGGAACAAAAGGATTATATATGAGGATGGGATATGAGGTTGTGATATGAAGACGGGATATTAGGACAGGATATGAGGACAAGATATGAGGACAGGATATGAGGTCGGGATATGAGGATGAGATGTAAGGACGGGATAAGAGAACAGGATATGAGGTCGGTATATGAGGACGGGATATGAGGTCAGGATATGAGGTCGGGATCTGAGGATGGGACATAAGGACGGGATATGAGGTTGTGATATGAGGTCAGTATATGAGGACAGGATATGGGGTTGGGATATGACAACATTATATGGGGATGGGATATGAAGTCAAAAGATTCCTCCGTTGTTGATTTTCCTCCCCAACAAGGATTAGGAATGGAAAAACCGGAAAAACGGAAGGAAAAACGCCAGGTACTCAGCTAGTAAAAAAATAAATACATAAATAAACACCAGAAACCACTCAGTATGAAAAATATCTAATAAGAAACATCTGATAGGAGAAAATACTTTTTAACATCACAAATAAAAAAAACAGGGAAGGAGTGTAGAGACCATGCTGAAAATGTAAAAAAAAAGGAAACAAGGCCTAAATATAGTACATTTTAGTAACTAACAATACCATAGCTGAGCTATAAATGCCCTCCATGTTACTTTTTGATAATATTTATGACTAAATAATGTAGTTTGACTGTGATATATACTTTTCTATAATATTTTATTTATGATGCTGCCTGACTGAGCTTCAGCCGTGGTGATCTCAGCTTTTCTCTATATGTCAAGGATGTGATGGATGATATGCCAGAGAACTGGGTGTGTTTATAATTTATTTATTGAGCTTTATAATCGTGCAGTTTCAGATGATTAAGATCCGGCAGGAAAATGTAGAACCACTTATCAACATCTGCTTGTCAGTACGACAGTGTTATACAGATGAACATTTTTACATAGTATATGCAACCGAAAGGGCCCGTTCCACTTTAATCCTTTTCACAACAAATAAGTTAACACATCATTTTTTTTTTCTTACTAAGTTTTTGAATTGAAGTCACTTCTGGCTCATGACCAGTGCAATGAATGTGCATTAGAGCTACCCACTAACTATACTGTTCAGCCACTAACAACTGCTCTCAATGCCATGCTTGCTATAACCAAGTTTACAAAGTCCCAGACATGTGTTAACATATGTGCTCACCCATCAAGATAGAATTAAATAGATGTCAAGAACTATTGGATAATATACTCTACAGTGCACTTATAAACCTTGTAAACTGCCTGTCTGTACAGTTCATTTCTCATTTCACGCTTTAGGACGGTGTTGCAGTAATCTCTTGTTATAGATTTTACTTGCTACTTCCACTATGATTAGGCTCCATCAAGTCCTGCTAATGCAGAAATTCACTATACAGGAGTTGCAAAGATAAATAAAAAATAAAAAAATCACTCCGCCCCGTGTGACGTCACACCCCGCCCCCGCAATGCAAGTCTGTGGTAGGGGGTGTGACGTCACAATACTTTGGATAGGGGATAAAATATCTTAGGGATAAAAGGTCTTAGAGCCGGAGTACCCCTTTAACTTACTTCGCTGGAGGGATGTGACCATCTGCACATTTGCAGATGGTCACATCCCCCCAGTAAAGTAAGTTAAGGCTGCACTAAGGGTGCCTATTCCTCTGATCGTCTGATTTTTTTCTTTTTTCTTTATCCTTGCATATAGAGATGAGCGAATTTTTGAAAAATTCAATTCAGCCGATTTGCTTAATTTTCCCCAAAAATTTGTTTCGGTACAAATGTATTTTTGGCAAATCGCTATTAAAATAGCTATTTCTGGCCTACAGAGAGCAATAGTTGTGTAGAACACTTTGCCTTGCTATAACACACATAGGAAGTGTGCTGTGTTAGTGATATAATACTGTTATTCAGTATGACATGCAGATTAGAGTCGTCGCTATTAGAATCACTGTCGCAGAGCGGCACAATGACAGAGCCTGGAGGTGGCATCAGTATGAGGAGATCTTATAGTGGCTGAATGACACAGCGTGGAGGTGGAAGCAGCATGAGGAGACCATATAGTTGCTGAATGACACAGCCTGGATGTGGCAACAGCCTGACGAGACCAAAGGGCCTCACAATTGAAAAGATCAAATATATTTTTCAACATTTAAATTGAAGATTTCAAACAGATGAACCTAAAAGGTTTTATTTAATGTGCCAACTGCATGAGGAGACCACATGGCGGTACAGTGACACAGCCAGTAGTCTGAATGACACAGTCATAGTGGCTGAATGACACATCCTGGAGTTGGCTGCAGCAATAGGAGACCATGTAGTGGCTGAATGACACAGCCTGGAGTTGGCGGCAGCAAGATTAGACCATATAGTGGCTGAATGACACAGCCTGGAGGTGGCGGAAGCATGAGAAGACCATATAGTGGCTGAATAGCACAGCCTGAAGTTGGCGGCAGCATGAGGAGTGGCTGAATGACACAGCCTGGAGTTGGCAGCAGCAAGAGGAGACCATATAGTGGCTCAATGACACAGCCTGGAGCTGTCATCAGCATGAGGAGAACATTTGGTAGCAGAATGAGACAGCCTGAAGCTGGCATCAGCATGAGGATAACATATGGTGGCAGTATGAGACAGCCTGGAGCTGGCATCAGCATGATGAGAACATATGGTGGAAGATTGAGACAGCCTGGAGCTGGCATCAGCATGAGAGAACATATGGAGGCAGAATGAGACAGCCTGGAGCTGGCATCAGCATGAGGAGAACATATGGGGGCAGTATGAGACAGTCTGGAGCTGGTAGCAGCATGAGGAGAACATATGGTGGCAGAACGACACAGCCTGGAACTGGCATCAGCATGAGTAGAACATATGGTGGCAGAATGAGACAGCCTGGAGGTGGCATCAGCAGCATCAGGAGTCCTGAAAGTGACCCGGTGACGGGTGGCCACACACAGGAAACTCTCCCTATTTCCCCCTAAAAGCCCTGGGAATTGGCAGTGTTTGTAGGTGGAAATAGGGAGAGGTTCCTGTGTGGGGCCACCCTTTTTAGGGCGAGTAACACTTGCCAAGAAGGGAATTAATAATGAGAGAGTAGGGCCTTACAGGGGAAGTTTTTACCCCCCACCGTTTACAATGGACCAAATGTTGTTCCCGTCCACCTTTTAGAGGTCTTTGCATCACATCAATCCTTGGTGGTGTAGGTGGCCCATGGTGTTTTTTGCACAACTTTCCTTTTCTTAGATATAAAAAAAATTGAGGTCCATATATTTTATCCTAAGAAAAGTTAAGTTTTAGCTAATGCATATCCTCAATATTTACTTGTGGTCTAATGTGGAGGAAATTCTGAAACTGGGGAGCAGCACCTTAAATATGTTTTGCACTACCCATATTTAGGAACTGTTGGTGTGGCACCATGATCAAGCTACTCTTATGCATCAGGCATTGGTGGGTGGAAATCCTGGCTGATCCATGCCTGATTCATCTTCACAAAGGTCAGTCTCTCCACATTTTTTGTGGACAGACAAGTTCTCGTTGGGTTTACTATGGCCCCAGCAGCACTATACAACCACTCTGATGGCACACTACTGACCGAGCAGGACAGCTTTTTCAGGGCAAACTCTGCTAGTTGTGGCCACAAATCAAATTTGGCTGCAGAAAAGTCCAGCGGATCTTCAAGGTGTGTTGGCATGGTCATGTCAAGGTATGCCCTCACCTGCTGGTTCAGGTCCTGCACCAGGTCTACCTGCTGCTGATGAGTTGCTTCACTATGCGGGTGAAGAAAGCTACTCATCAGCGACTGTAGACTCAGGCTGCTGCTGATGGAGTTGGTACTGCTCCTGCCACCCCACCCCTCCCCAGCAGCCATGGCAGTGGAAGGTGAGCGCAGAGGGCCCCCCGAGTCAGACATGCGAGAAGATGGACAATAGCGCAGATAGGCATCGGCCAACTGACTACATAGGATGTCTCTGTAGTAGATCAGTTTTTCCTCCCTCTCAGTGGGTATAAAAAAGGCCTCCATTTCTTGTTGGTAATGAGGGTCCAATAAGGTGGAGAGCCAGAAGTCATCCCGCTGCCGAATGCTGACAACTCAGCGGTCACTCTGCAAGCAAGTGAGCATGCATCATGCCATTTGTGCAAGTGACTCGAAGGGACTCCTTGTCTCGATTTCTACTGCATCCTGCCACGGTGTGTCTGGATCCTCTGTCTCGTCTTCCTGATAACCCTCTAGCTCCTCTGGCTGCTCCTGCCCCTTCTCTCCTGTCAGATGATTATAAAAACCACCCATTTTGCAAAACCTTGCCTATGCTCCACTGTGCCCCTCCCCCTCCTCCTCCAGTTCAGCCCCCACAGGGCTGATGTGGCTGTGAGATGAAGGCGCCACGTCTCCAGTGCCCTGACCAGCCATTGTTTCCAACACGTGTAGTAGTAAATGAAGCAGTAGAATGACGTTGTTGATCCCGTAATCCTGGCGACTGACTAATAATGTGGCTTCCTCAAAGAGCCTGAACAAACGGCAGGTGTCACGTAAGAGCTGCTACTGGTTGACATTGAAGTTACACAGCGGTGTCCCCCTATCCGCTTGGATCATCAAGAAATCTGTGATCGTTTTTTTCTGTTCGTATAGTCGGTCCAACATATGGAGGGTGGAATTCCAATGTGTATAAATGTTGCAAATCAGACTATGTTCGGGGATACCGTTCTGACGCTGCAGCTCAAGGAGGGTGTGCTTTGAGGTGTACGAGTGGCTAAAGTGCATGCAAAGTTTCCTTCCCATTGTTAGGATGTCTTGCAAAAGGGAGGAACACTTCAGGAACTGCTTGACAACCAGATTGAACATGTGTGCCATGCAGGGCACATGGCAAAGGCTTCCTTCTCGCAGTGCAGACAAGATGTTCTTCCCGTTGTCGGTCACCATTGTTCCCATTTCCAGTTTTCGTGGACTAAGCCATGATTCGATTTCTTGATGAATGACTTTTAGCAGTTCCTCCCCTGTGTGACTCTGTTTGCCAAGGCAAACCATGTGAAGAACAGTGTGACACCACAGTGCACTGCACACATGGTATGCTGGAGGGTCACTGAGATTTGTCCATGCAGTGGAGGCTGAGGACATTGTTACGCCGAGCGCTCCAGGTCCCTGCTCCTCCCCGGAGCGCTCGCGGCGTTCTTCTTTCTGCAGCTCCCCGGTCAGACCCGCTGACCGGGAGCGCTGCACTGTCATTCACGATGGGGATGCGATTCGCATAGCGGGACGCGCCCGCTCGCGAATCGCATCTCAAGCCACTTACCCGTCCCGGTCCCTGGCTGTCATGTTCTGGCGCACGCGGCTCCGCTCTCTAGGGCGCGCACGCGCCAGCTCTCTAAGTTTTAAAGGGCCAGTGCACCAGTGATTAGTGCCTGGCCCAATCAGTCTAATTAGCTTCCACCTGCTCCCTGTCCATATAACCTCACTTCCCCTTCCCTTCCTTGCCGGATCTTGTTGCCTTGTGCCAGAGAAAGCGTTTAGTGTTGTCCAAAGCCTGTGTTCCAGACCTTCTGCTATTGTTATTGACTACGAACCTTGCCCCCTGCCCCCGACCTTCTGCTACGTCTGACCTTGCCTCTGCCTAGTCCTTCTGTCCCACGCCTTCTCAGTAGTCAGCGAGGTTGAGCCGTTGCCGGTGGATACGACCTGGTTGCTACTGCCGCAGCAAGACCATCCCGCTTTGCGGCGGGCTCTGGTAAAAACCAGTAGCAACCTAGAACCGGTCCACCGATACGGTCCACGCCAATCCCTCGCTGACACAGAGGATCCACATCCAGCTAGCCGAATCCTAACAGTAGATCCGGCCATGGATCCCGCTGAGGTGCCGCTGCCAAGTCTCGCTGACCTATCCACGGTGGTCGCTCAGCAATCGCAGCAAATTGCCTTACAAGGACAGCAGCTGTCGCAGTTCACCGCCACGTTACAGCAACTTCTGCCACTGCTACAGCAGCAACCATCTCCTCCGCCAGCTCCTGCACCTCCTCCGCAGCGAGTGGCCGCTCCTAGCCTCCGCTTGTCCCTGCCGGACAAATTTGATGGGGACTCTAGACTCTGCCGTGGCTTCCTGTCTCAATGTTCCCTACATATGGAGATGTTGTCGGACCAATTTCCTACAGAACGGTCTAAGGTGGCGTTCGTAGTGAGTCTTCTGTCTGGAAAGGCCTTGTCTTGGGCCACACCGCTCTGGGACCGCAATGATCCTGCCACAGCCACAGTCCAGTCCTTCTTCGCTGAAGTCCGCAGTGTCTTCGAGGAACCAGCCCAAGCTTCTTCTGCCGAGACTGCCCTGCTGAACCTGGTCCAGGGTAATTCTTCAGTAGGCGAGTACGCCATCCAATTTCGTACTCTCGCCTCCGAATTATCTTGGAATAACGAGGCCCTCTGCGCGACCTTTAAAAAGGCCTATCAAGTAACATCAAGGATGTGCTGGCCGCACAAGAGATTCCTGCCAACCTGCAAGAACTTATCCATTTGGCCATCCGCATTGACATGCGTTTTTCTGAAAGACATCAGGAGCTCCGCCAGGAAAAAGACCTTGATCTCTGGGCACCTCTCTCACAATATCCTTTGCAATCTACCCCTGTGCCTCCCGCCGAGGAGGCTATGCAAGTGGATCGGTCTCGCCTGACCCATGAAGAGAGGACTCGCCGTAGGGAAAAAAATTTATGTCTGTACTGCGCTAGTACCGAACATTTGTTGGTGGATTGCCCTATTCGTCCTCCACATCTGGGAAACGCACGCACGCACCCAGCTCACGTGGGTGTGACGTCTCTTGGTACGAAGTCTGCTTCTCCACGTCTCACTGTGCCTGTACGGATTTCTCCTTCTGCCAACTCCTTCTCAGCCGTGGCCTTCTTGGACTCTGGTTCTTCTGGACATTTTATTCTGACCTCTTTGGTGAATAGCTTCTGCATCCCGGTGACCCGTCTCGTCAAGCCGCTCTACATTTCTTCGGTCAACGGAGTGAAGTTGGACTGCACTGTGCATTACCGCACAGAGCCCTTGCTTATGAGCATTGGACTGCATCACAAGAAAATTGAATTTTTCGTCCTGCCCAATTGCACCTCTGAAGTCCTCCTCAGTCTGCCATGGCTCCAGCATCATTCTCCCACCCTTGACTGGACCACCGGGGAGATCAAGAATTGGGGTCCTGCTTGCCGCAAGAAATGCCTCACGTCTGCTCCCAGTCCCGTCTGTCGGGCCTCAGTGTCTCTTCCTGTGCCTGGTCTCCCCAAGGCCTATCAGGACTGTGCAGTGCCTCCTCATAGCCCCCGTCCTGGTGATACTCTGCCCTGTGACAAGCTTCACCCTCTGCCCCCCCTCCCCATTCCCACTTCTTCTAGATTACCGGCCGCTGATGTAGCTACCCAGGACTTTTTTTTGTTCCAGAAGGAAACTCAAGAGGCGCCCCCTATGTTCTCTTCTCAGTTAAAGGGACAAGGAGACAAAGAGAGGGGGAGACCTAAGGGGGGGGGCGTACTGTTACGCCGAGCGCTCCGGGTCCCTGCTCCTCCCCGGAGCGCTCGCGGCGTTCTTCTTTCTGCAGCGCCCTGGTCAGACCCGCTGACCGGGAGCGCTGCACTGTCATTCACGATGGGGATGTGATTCACATAGCGGGACACGCCAGCTCGCGAATCGCATCTCAAGCCACTTACCCGTCCCGGTCCCCGGCTGTCATGTTCTGGCGCGCGCCAGCTCTCCAAGATTTAAAGGGCCAGTGCACCAGTGATTGGTGCCTGGCCTAATCAGTCTAATTAGCTTCCACCTGCTCCCTCTCCATATAACCTCACTTCCCCTTCCCTTCCTTGCCGGATCTTGTTGCCTTGTGCCAGAGAAAGCGTTTAGTGTTGTCCAAAGCCTGTGTTCCAGACCTTCTGCTTTTGTTATTGACTACAAACCTTGCCGCCTGCCCCCGACCTTCTGCTACGTCTGACCTTGTCTCTGCCTAGTCCTTCTGTCCCATGCCTTCTCAGCAGTCAGCGAGGTTGAGCCGTTGCCGGTGGACACGACCTGGTTGCTACCGTCGCAGCAAGACCATCCCGCTTTGCGGCGGGCTCTGGTGAAAACCAGTAGCAACCTAGAACCGGTCCACCGACACGGTCCACGCCAATCCCTCGCTGACACAGAGAATCCACATCCAGCTATCCGAATCCTAACAGACATGGTGTAGGATGAGGAGTCAGAGCTGCAGACTGTCACATGACCAACAGTCTGAGAGTGTGGAGGCGGAAGCGGCGTGACCTGTCCAAGTTGGTGTTGTGGCTGTGCAGGAACCACATTCGCCCAGTAAGCCATAAAATACATGTTACAGCTCCACACGTCGGCCCTGCCATGAACTTTGGTACACACAACAAAAGGCTCAAGTACTGGCCCACCTTCTGTTCCAAAAAATTGTGCAGGGCTGGTACTGCCTTTTTCGCAAAGAAATGATGGCTTGGGACTCTCCACCTCGGCTTGGCACAAGCCATCAGTTCTCTAAAAGGTGCAGAGTAAACCATTTGAAAAGGGAGGGACTATACCAGCAACTTGGACAGGAGCACATTCAGCTTCTGCACCGTTGGATGAGTGAGCACATACTGTTGTTGTTACGCCGAGCGCTCCGGGTCCCCGCTCCTCCCCGGAGCGCTCGCTACACTCTCCTCACTGCAGCGCTCCGGTCAGTTCCACTGACCCGGGGCGCTGCGATACCGCCTCCAGCCGGGATGCGATTCGCGATGCGGGTAGCGCCCGCTCGTGATGCGCACCCCGGCTCCCGTACCTGACTCGCTCTCCGTCAGTCCTGTCCCGGCGCGCGCGGCCCCGCTCCCTAGGGCGCGCGCGCGCCGGGTCTTTGCGATTTAAAGGGCCACTGCGCCGCTGATTGGCGCAGTGGTTCCAATTAGTGTTATCACCTGTGCACTTCCCTATATCACCTCACTTCCCCTTCACTCCCTCGCCGGATCTTGTTGCCATCGTGCCAGTGAAAGCGTTTCCTTGTGTGTTCCTAGCCTGTGTTCCAGACCTCCTGCCGTTGCCCCTGACTACGATCCTTGCTGCCTGCCCCGACCTTCTGCTACGTCCGACCTTGCTTCTGTCTACTCCCTTGTACCGCGCCTATCTTCAGCAGCCAGAGAGGTTGAGCCGTTGCTAGTGGATACGACCTGGTCACTACCGCCGCAGCAAGACCATCCCGCTTCGCGGCGGGCTCTGGTGAAAACCAGTAGTGACTTAGAACCGATCCACTAGCACGGTCCACGCCAATCCCTCTCTGGCACAGAGGATCCACTACCTGCCAGCCGGCATCGTGACAGTAGATCCGGCCATGGATCCCGCTGAAGTTCCTCTGCCAGTTGTCGCTGACCTCACCACGGTGGTCGCCCAGCAGTCACAACAGATAGCGCAACAAGGCCAACAGCTGTCTCAACTGACCGTTATGCTACAACAGTTACTACCACAGCTCCAGCAATCATCTCCTCCGCCAGCTCCTGCACCTCCTCCGCAGCGAGTGGCCGCTTCTGGACTACGACTATCCTTGCCGGATAAATTTGATGGGGACTCTAAGTTTTGCCGTGGCTTTCTTTCCCAATGTTCATTGCACTTGGAGATGATGTCGGACCAGTTCCCCACTGAAAGGTCTAAGGTGGCTTTCGTAGTCAGCCTTCTGTCTGGAAAAGCCCTGTCTTGGGCCACACCGCTCTGGGACCGCAATGACCCCGTCACTGCCTCTGTACACTCCTTCTTCTCGGAAATTCGAAGTGTCTTTGAGGAACCTGCCCGAGCCTCTTCTGCTGAGACTGCCCTGTTGAACCTGGTCCAGGGTAATTCTTCCGTTGGCGAGTATGCCGTACAATTCCGTACTCTTGCTTCAGAATTATCCTGGAATAATGAGGCACTCTGCGCGACCTTTAAAAAAGGCCTATCCAGCAACATTAAAGATGTTCTGGCCGCACGAGAAATCCCTGCTAATCTACATGAACTCATTCACCTAGCCACTCGCATTGACATGCGTTTTTCCGAAAGGCGTCAGGAGCTCCGCCAGGATATGGACTCTGTTCGCACGAGGCGTTTCTTCTCCCCGGCTCCTCTCTCCTCTGGTCCCCTGCAATCTGTTCCTGTGCCTCCCGCCGTGGAGGCTATGCAGGTCGACCGGTCTCGCCTGACACCTCAAGAGAGGACACGACGCCGCATGGAGAATCTCTGCCTGTACTGTGCTAGTACCGAACACTTCCTGAAGGATTGTCCTATCCGTCCTCCCCGCCTGGAAAGACGTACGCTGACTCCGCACAAAGATGAGACAGTCCTTGATGTCTACTCTGCTTCTCCACGTCTTACTGTGCCTGTGCGGATGTCTGCCTCTGCCTTCTCCTTCTCTGCTGTGGCCTTCTTGGACTCCGGATCTGCAGGAAATTTTATTTTGGCCTCTCTCGTCAACAGGTTCAACATCCCGGTGACCAGTCTCGCCAGACCCCTCTACATCAATTGTGTAAACAATGAAAGATTGGACTGTACCATACGTTTCCGCACGGAGCCCCTTCTAATGTGCATCGGATCTCATCACGAGAGGATTGAACTTTTGGTCCTCCCCAATTGCACTTCTGAAATTCTCCTTGGACTTCCCTGGCTTCAACTCCATTCCCCAACCCTGGATTGGTCCACTGGGGAGATCAGGAGTTGGGGGCCCTCTTGTTCCAAGGACTGCCTAAAACCGGTTCCCAGTAACCCTTGCCGTGACTCTGTGGTTCCTCCTGTAACCGGTCTCCCTAAGGCCTATATGGACTTTGCGGACGTTTTTTGCAAAAAACAAGCTGAGACTCTACCTCCTCACAGGCCTTATGATTGTCCTATTGACCTCCTCCCGGGCACTACTCCACCCCGGGGCAGAATCTATCCTCTGTCCGTCCCAGAGACTCTTGCCATGTCTGAATACGTCCAGGAAAATTTAAAAAAGGGTTTTATCCGTAAATCCTCCTCTCCTGCCGGAGCCGGATTTTTCTTTGTGTCCAAAAAAGATGGCTCTCTACGTCCTTGCATTGACTACCGCGGTCTTAATAAAATCACGGTTAAGAACCGCTACCCCCTACCCCTCATCTCTGAACTCTTTGATCGCCTCCAAGGTGCCCACATTTTTACCAAACTGGACTTAAGAGGTGCTTATGATCTCATCCGCATCAGAGAGGGGGATGAATGGAAAACGGCATTTAACACCAGAGATGGACACTTTGAGTATCTGGTCATGCCCTTTGGCCTGTGCAACGCCCCTGCCGTCTTCCAAGACTTTGTTAATGAAATTTTTCGTGACCTCCTATACTCCTGTGTTGTTGTATATCTGGACGATATCCTGATTTTTTCTGCCAATCTAGAAGAACACCGCCAGCATGTCCGTATGGTTCTTCAGAGACTTCGTGACAATCAACTCTATGCCAAAATAGAGAAATGTCTGTTTGAATGCCAATCTCTTCCTTTCCTAGGATACTTGGTCTCTGCCCAGGGACTACAAATGGATCCAGACAAACTCTCTGCCGTCTTAGATTGGCCACGCCCCTCCGGACTCCGTGCCATCCAACGTTTTTTGGGGTTCGCCAATTATTACAGGCAATTTATTCCACATTTTTCTACCGTTGTGGCTCCTATTGTGGCTTTAACCAAAAAAAATGCCGATCCCAAGTCTTGGCCTCCTCAAGCGGAAGACGCCTTTAAACGGCCCAAGTCTGCCTTTTCTTTGGCTCCCGTGCTCTCCAGACCTGACCCATCTAAACCCTTCCTATTGGAGGTTGATGCCTCCTCAGTGGGAGCTGGAGCTGTCCTTCTACAAAAAAACTCTTCCGGGCATGCTGTTACTTGTGGTTTTTTTTCTAGGACCTTCTCTCCGGCGGAGAGGAACTACTCCATCGGGGATCGAGAGCTTCTAGCCATTAAATTAGCACTTGAGGAATGGAGGCATCTGCTGGAGGGATCAAGATTTCCAGTTATTATTTACACCGATCACAAGAACCTCTCCTACCTCCAGTCTGCCCAACGGCTGAATCCTCGTCAGGCCAGGTGGTCTCTGTTCTTTGCCCGATTTAATTTTGAAATTCACTTTCGGCCTGCCGATAAGAACATTAGGGCCGATGCTCTCTCTCGTTCCTCAGATGCTTCTGAAGTTGAACTCTCTCCTCAACACATCATTCCTCCTGACTGCCTGATTTCCACTTCTCCAGCCTCCATCAGGCAAACTCCTCCAGGAAAGACCTTTGTTTCTCCACGCCAACGCCTCGGAATCCTCAAATGGGGTCACTCCTCCCATCTCGCAGGTCATGCGGGCATCAAGAAATCTGTGCAACTCATCTCTCGCTTCTATTGGTGGCCGACTCTAGAGACTGATGTGGTGGACTTTGTGCGAGCCTGCACTATCTGTGCCCGGGATAAGACTCCTCGCCAGAAGCCCGCTGGTTTTCTTCATCCTCTGCCTGTCCCCGAACAGCCTTGGTCTCTGATTGGTATGGATTTTATTACAGACTTACCCCCATCCCATGGCAACACTGTTATTTGGGTGGTCGTTGATCGATTCTCCAAAATGGCACATTTCATCCCTCTTCCTGGTCTTCCTTCAGCGCCTCAGTTGGCTAAACAATTTTTTGTACACATTTTTCGTCTTCACGGGTTGCCTACGCAGATCGTCTCGGATAGAGGCGTCCAATTCGTGTCTAAATTCTGGAGGGCTCTCTGTAAACAACTCAAGATTAAATTAAATTTTTCTTCTGCATATCATCCTCAATCCAATGGACAAGTAGAAAGAATTAACCAGGTCTTGGGTGATTATTTACGACATTTTGTTTCCTCCCGCCAGGATGACTGGGCAGATCTTCTACCTTGGGCCGAATTCTCGTATAATTTCAGAGTCTCTGAATCTTCCTCCAAATCCCCATTTTTCGTGGTGTACGGCCGTCACCCTCTTCCTCCCCTCCCTACCCCCTTGCCCTCTGGTCTGCCCGCTGTGGATGAAATTTCTCGTGATCTTTCCATCATATGGAGAGAGACCCAAAATTCTCTCTTACAGGCTTCTTCACGCATGAAGAAATTCGCGGATAAGAAAAGAAGAGCTCCTCCCATTTTTTCCCCTGGAGACAAGGTATGGCTCTCCGCTAAATATGTCCGCTTCCGTGTCCCTAGCTATAAGTTGGGACCACGCTATCTTGGTCCTTTCAAAATTTTGCGCCAGATTAATCCTGTCTCTTACAAACTTCTTCTTCCCCCTTCTCTTCGTATTCCTAATGCCTTTCACGTTTCTCTTCTTAAACCACTTATCATTAACCGTTTCTCTCCCAAATCTGTTCCTCCCACTCCTGTCTCCGGCTCCTCGGACATCTTCTCCGTCAAAGAGATTTTAGCATCAAAAAAGGTCAGAGGGAAAACCTTCTTTTTAGTGGATTGGGAGGGTTGTGGTCCAGAAGAGAGGTCCTGGGAACCTGAGGACAATATCCTGGACAAAAGTCTGGTCCTCAGGTTCTCAGGCTCCAAGAAGAGGGGGAGACCCAAGGGGGGGGTACTGTTACGCCGAGCGCTCCGGGTCCCCGCTCCTCCCCGGAGCGCTCGCTACACTCTCCTCACTGCAGCGCTCCGGTCAGTTCCACTGACCCGGGGCGCTGCGATACCGCCTCCAGCCGGGATGCGATTCGCGATGTGGGTAGCGCCCGCTCGCGATGCGCACCCCGGCTCCCGTACCTGACTCGCTCTCCGTCAGTCCTGTCCCGGCGCGCGCGGCCCCGCTCCCTAGGGCGCGCGCGCGCCGGGTCTTTGCGATTTAAAGGGCCACTGCGCCGCTGATTGGCGCAGTGGTTCCAATTAGTGTTATCACCTGTGCACTTCCCTATATCACCTCACTTCCCCTTCACTCCCTCGCCGGATCTTGTTGCCATCGTGCCAGTGAAAGCGTTTCCTTGTGTGTTCCTAGCCTGTGTTCCAGACCTCCTGCCGTTGCCCCTGACTACGATCCTTGCTGCCTGCCCCGACCTTCTGCTACGTCCGACCTTGCTTCTGTCTACTCCCTTGTACCGCGCCTATCTTCAGCAGCCAGAGAGGTTGAGCCGTTGCTAGTGGATACGACCTGGTCACTACCGCCGCAGCAAGACCATCCCGCTTTGCGGCGGGCTCTGGTGAAAACCAGTAGTGACTTAGAACCGATCCACTAGCACGGTCCACGCCAATCCCTCTCTGGCACAGAGGATCCACTACCTGCCAGCCGGCATCGTGACAGTTGTCTTTTGGATATGGCTTTGCCAATGGATTTCTGGTGGAATGACTGACTTGAAGTAGGAGGAGCAGGAGCATCTGGAGCGACAGAAGATGGGTATGACAGACAGCCCCCTTCATCTGAGGTAGTGAAGCCTTGGCTGGCTTAAACAGGGAGTGGTGGGCCACTGGGTGATGCAGCAGGCTCTACTACCACATCGGAGCCACGGTTCTCAAAGGCCGCATTATGGTGATGCTGCATATGTTGATGCAGGGCCGTGGTGCCAACATTGGAACCCTGGCCACACTTCACCTTCTGCCAACACATCTTGCATGTGGCCATGTTAACCTACTCCGGATGGTTGATGAAAAACTGCCACATCGCCGAGTAGCTGATTTTCCCACCAACAGTCCGCACTGATTGACTGATACTGCCGCCAGGTCCAGAAACCCCTGTTCCACTACCTCCCGGGAAGGTAGGCTGCCGCCAAGCATGTGGTCTACCCCAGACACGTTTGGCCCCAGACTTTCCACTTATGCCACCATACTGACTACCAACCATGCTACCCCCTTGCTGGCTCAGCTGCTGCCACCCGGGCAACCTGCAACCCTCTTCTCCTGATGATGATGAAGCCCCTTCTGCACTTGGCTCCCTAGTGCGATTGGCTTTATCATCATTGAGTTGTGTCTGCACCACCTCCCACGCCACTCTCCTCATCACTACTTGCCTGCCTAGTGGAGGAAGCGGCGGATGTCTAGGCCCTTAGGACTATAACAAGAGCAAAACGGTACATCCCTTAGATGTACGTACGTGGTATGCACTAATGAGGGGAGTACAATAAACTCCACTATGCTTAAAACAGTATTTGTCTACAACACCAGCAGGTCTGTACTTTTGGCTCTCCTTTCACAGTAACTCGGCCCTTAAGACTTTAACAGGAACAAAATGGTACACCACTTAGATGTACGTACGTGGTATGCACTTATGAGGGGAGTACAATATGCTCCAGTACGCTTAAAATGGTATTTGACTCCAACAGCAGCAGGTGTGTACATTTTGCTAGCCTTTCACAGTAACTAGGCTTTTAGGACTATAACAGGAACAAAATGGTACATAGATGAATGTACATGGTATGCACTTATGAGAAGAGTACAATACGCTCCACTACGCTTAAAACAGTATTTGTCTAGAACAGCAGCAGGTGTGTACTTTTGGCTGGCCTTTCACAGTACCTAGGCATTTAAAACTTTAACAGGAACAAAATGTTACACCACCTATGTACGCCCAGGTTACACTTGTTAGAGGAAATACGCTCTACTACGCACCCTGTATTAGGCACTAATAGCAGGTGATTATGGCTTTTAGTGCTCTGCTCACCTTAACTGGCTGGCTAATATTAGCTTTTCAGTTATTGTACACGCCAGTGCTTCAGCACACAGTCTCTGTATACTACACCCAAAATTACACTTTCTCTCTCAATCTCTCTTGCTTCCTGATCAGTGCTTCTAGGCTGGATTTGGGCTTGAGGTGAATCGCTGCTGTAAAAATGCTTTTATGTGCAACACACACTGCTCTCTGTTCCTCTCTCTCTCTGCAATAGAACACTGTAGGGACTGGCCGCAAGATGGTTGCCGATTTCATAGGGCTGTGACATCACAGGGGTGGCTGGCTGTTGATAGGCTGCATGCTGCATGTGATTCAGGGTCATCCCACCTATCCGTGTTCCCACCTTCCCAGCATTCCTTGCCCCATGTCCTGACATGTGGAGCCACCATCTTAGATGCCCTGGAGCCTGGACTGCACTAAATGGGGTTTAATGAAGCGAAATTTTGCAATCGAATCGTTGCGATATTCAGATTTGTTGCAATGCGACTTTTACCTGAAATTCATAAGGAATTTGGATTCGTCAGAATTGATTCACTCATCCTTATTTGCATATATGTTACTGGGCCACTTTGTGAGATCCAGGCATATCCTGAGCACACTCCACAGGTGTGGATACTGGACCAGTAGAGGAAGTGGCTTTTCCAAATCTGTTTTCTTGTGGATTGATACACCAACTGGGCTCTGGGGTGTTAGTGGAGAGTCTGGAAGATTTGTGTGAATCCTGTACAGTATGAATTCATCTTATTACTGTTATTTATCCTGAATTGTAGTGACACCAATTTTTTTTTTTAGCATTATATAGGAGTTGGACATTGTACAGAAAATATTCCTATTCTATGTATAGACATCTGGGTCAAACTATTTATAGTGTATTAAGAACATACTTAATAAAACTGCAAACTAGAAAAGGCTACAATCAGGACAAAGCTTGGTGTGTTTAATATGGAAAAACATCAACTGTTTGTTCTAACGCATTTACTGGCAAAAATAAATAAATAAATGATGCACCAAAAATGAGTTTTTGGAATTGAATGAAACTTTATATAAGTGAATGTAATGTTGATATATATAAGTGATTACAAAATTAGCGAGATAATACATTTAATGGGAAAACTACAATTAGAAGGAGGCTATAGTACCCTGTTGGACCACCTCCTACCTGGATACAAGATGAAATACGGTTGGTTGACATGGAGGCATATATGTTGTGTGGGGCATCCTGCAGCACATTTTCCCGCAGATGCAGCCGGAACTGTTGGTCCCATACACCTTTCTAGTGTGCAGAAGTTGACTCACCATAAATTCTCAATTGGTTATAAATTTGGTGACCAAGAAGGCAAAAATGACTGTATCTTGCTGAAAATGTCAGTTGGAAGTCCTGTCATGAGAGGTGACACGTGGCTACATGAGCTGCTAGTGTTCCTCATATCACTACTATGGATGACTAACTTAAGTATGCAATTGATCCTGAGATCATCATAGCTGCAGTTTAGGCAGTGTGTCGCTTCCCAGCAAAAAAATAAATAAATTGTAAGAGCTATTGTGCTTGTCAGCAGATCAAATAATCCTCTTTACTTGATGGTCTGTCTGGGCCATTCAGAGCTTGCTTTCCATAATGACTGCTCCCAACGCCCTATAAAAACTTGGTCAGAATGGCGTAGATGGCAGGCAATTTTGTCAAAACAGCCATCATGCTTCTCTCTGTCTCTCTGTCTTCTAGTGCATTGTATAGGCATGTTTAGCAGTAAACAATTTCTCAAAAAGAGGTACACTTCACAAAAATAACCTCTGAGAGCTTTTTATAGGGCAGCAGGGGAAGCACCTTTATGCCTTCATGTAGCAAAACCCAGTGTAACCAGAACACACCTGTAATCATTTACATATCTGTCTGAGAAATAACTGTTTGCCATGTTTTCCAGCAAGCCAATATTTCTGAGTGTATATTTTTTGTCAATGAATGTAGCTCTATTACATGGATGACACAACTTTTAAAGAGGCCCAGTTGTTACATTATATTACTCGTTTGTATCAACTATTGTATAGGCAATGTAAACTATATGGCTGGTGAGTATGCAATGATCAGTTTTAGAGATTAGACAATAGATGTCACAAATCATATTAAGATGAGTTTCACACAAAAAAATTATTCATTAGAATTTGGGAGAACTGGGCCAGCGATGCGGCACAAATTGCAGATTTCACTAAATACTTCTGCTTTACCTGTTGCACCCAGCCCAGTTGCTAAGTGTTCTATGCAGGTTCGGGACTCCTGCCTATGACAAGAGTCCCTGCCCCGTACATACAGTGGGAAAAAAAATGTTTAGTCAGCCACCAATTGTGCAAGTTCTCCCACTTAAAATAGATGACAGAGGCCTGTAATTTTCATCATAGGTATATCTCAACTATGAGAGACATAATGAGAAAAAAAAATCACATTGTCTAATTTTTAAAGAATTTATTTGCAAATTATGGTGGAAAATAAGTATTTGGTCACCTACAAACAAGCAAGATTTCTGGCTCTCACAGACCTGTAACTTTTTCTTTTAGAGTCTCCTCTGTCCTCCACTCGTTACCTGTATTGATGGCACCTGTTTGAACTTTTGATCAGTATAAAAGACACCTGTCCACAACCTCAAACAGTCACACTCCAAACTTCACCATGGCCAAGACCAATCAGCTGTTGAAGGACACCAGAAACAAAATTGTAGACCTGCCCCAGGCTTGGAAGACTGAATCTGCAATAGGCAAGCAGCTTGGTGTAAAGAAATCAACTGTGAGATTAATTATTAGAAAATGGAAGACATACAAGACCACTGATAATCTCCCTCAATCTGGGTCTCCACGCAAGATCTCAACCCGTGGTGTCAAAATGAACACAAGAACTGTGAGCAAAAAAACACGGGGGGACCTAGTGAATGACCTGCAGAGAGCTGAGACAAAGTAACAAAGGCTACCATCAGTAACACACTACATCACCAGGGACTCAAATCATGCAGTGCCGGATGTGTCCCCCTACCTAAGCCAGTACATGCCTGGGCCCATCAGAAGTTTGCTAGAGAGCATTTGGATGATCCAGAAGAGTATTGGGAGAATGTCATTTTGTCAGATGACACCAAAGTAGAACTTTTTGGTAAAAACTCAACTCATTGTGTTTGGAGGAGAAAGAATGCTGAGTTGCATCCATAGAACACCATACCTACTGTGAAGCATGGGGGTGGAAACATCATGCTTTGGGGCTGTTTTTCTGCTAAGGGGCCAGACGTACCTTAAAGGAAAGAATGATTGGGACCATGTATCGTGGGAGATTCTGAGTGAAAACCTCCTTCCATTAGCAAGGGCATTGAAGATGAAACGTGGTTGGGTCTTTCAGCATGACAAAGATCCCAAACACACCACCCGGGCAACAAAGGAGGAGCTTCATAAGAAGCATTTCAAGGTCCTGGAGTGGCTAGCCAGTCTCTAGATTTCAATCCCATAGAAAACCTTTGGAGGGAGTTGAAAGTCTGTGTTGCCCAGCCACAGCCCCAAAACATCACTGCTCTAGAGGAGATCTGCATGAAGGAATGGGCCAAAATACCAGCAACAGTGTGTGAAAACTTTGAGAAGACTTTCAGAAAACATTTGACCTTTGTCATTACCAACAAAGGGTATATAACAAAGTATTGAGATGAACTATTGTTATTGACCAAATACATATTTTCCACCATAATTTACAAATAAATTCTTTAAAAATCAGACAATGTCATTTTATGGATTTTGAGGTATACCTATGATGAAAATTACAGGCCTCTATCATCTTTTTAGGGGGAGAACTTGCACAATTGGTGCCTGACTAAATCCTTTTTTTCCCCACTGTACTTTGAGTGGGCAGTAGCTTGATAATTGGGGCACTTCCAAATCTAAAATAGGATTCCAATGCGAAACGCATCTGACAGGTTTGCTAAATCGGACCTGAAATCTTGGGAGATTAACTCATCTCAAATCTTTACATTTAGCATAATCCTCCCTAATGTATCCTTGTTTAAGTGGCAAGTTTGTGAAATACATGTGTTTTGTGGATGCCATAACCATAGTTATTTTGCAATTATATTGCAATTGATCACATCACTTAAGGCGGGTTCACACCACATTTTTGCAATACAGTTCCCATATCAGGTTTTTGGATGAAAAATGGATTCCTCAAAACCAGACTAAACTGTATCAAAACGTGTGTACAAATTTTAACCCGTAAACGGTTGAAAACCGGATACGGTTTGAAAAATGATGTCCGGTTGCATCTGTGTTTTAAGAAAAAACATATACGTTTTTAACTTTTCACTCCATTATGAATAGAGTTTCACTTGTTTGATAGAAATTCCAAGAAAGAACTTTCGGTGTGCACTGCGCATGTGCAAAGTCAAAAAACCGTATGATGCAAACCGGATGGAACCGTATGCACATACAGTTCTGTACGATTCCCATTGACTCCCATGTTAAAAAAAAAACGTATGGGGTTCTCATACGGTTTCTAACCCGGACCAAATACCGTGGTAGGCTACGGTTTTGGGTACAGGAAAAAAAAACTGACAAAACCGTACTAAATGCAAAACGGACACAACCAGATGCATCATTTGGCATACTGTTTTCAATACGGTTCCATACGGTTTTCAAATTGAAGACCTATACGGGAACTATATTGCAAAAAAATGTTATTGAGTTTCTAAATTTAACTTTCTAATTTAACTTTTCTTAATTTTTGTACATAAGTAAGTCATATATGTGTTAAAAGCTTAAAAAAGGTTTTCATTTTTACTCATATTAGTAACATAAAATTGAGCTTTAAAGAATAATGTTTAACTTGGAGGGAGAATACCACCTTGTTATAATTACCTTACTTGGTTCTAAAATGGGGCTAGATCTGTCTTTGTGAAAGAGAAAATATACATATAAATTTTGTTACCTCCTAAGACATTATTTTGTCAGATTGAATTTAAACAATGGTCTAATTTGGAGGCCTTCAGTATTTTAGCTGAAATAAGTAATCCCTTTATGGTAGAAAAAGTTGAAATCTGGAATTTATCCAACCATTTTCATTTTCCCATCATTTCAAGATACGGTCATTTTGCTTGTGGCCAACATTATATACATTCTTTGGCCACTTTGGGTTTACGTTACCAGATCCTCTCTGTGGTTAAAGTAGTTGTGTTTCTTAGCTTGAGTGGTATCATTTTCTACTTGAAATAGACTGACAAAACTAAAACCTACAAGACTTGACCACAATTCTTGACATGCGCAGAATGTATATATTATAAGTGAGCCAAGCGGACTGCTCATTGCAAAATTGCAATAAAAAGGCATGAGTTCGACACTTACAGTTCCTTGGCTATTTCATATGGAAAGTCTAAGAGTACTCTAAATGTTTAAATTTTTTTCTGAAAATAAATCTTGTCAGGACTATTTCATATTACTAGTAAAGTCTTAGGGTATTTGACACAGAAATAAATATTGTCATGTTGTATTTACAGCCATATGTTAATCCATAAATGGCAAAAAAAAAAGTCTGCAAATAATTTTTTTTTTTTTTTTTGCGTATTTGGCTGAAAAAAATAAAGCCATACATAAAATACAGTCATATTTTTCATGGTGTCTAAACATGCCCTCAAAATGGACAACTCCACATGAATGTAAAATCTGTGTATAATCTCATTGGATTTGCCAAACGATGATTCTCTCTCAGGCATCTAAATAATGTAAACAATGCAATAGTATAATAGTAATAATAATTATACTAATATATTAATATTAAATGAGATTAAAAAAAATACAAAAATAGGCTGCTTTTTTCCCCAGGAAATACTTTACTATTCCTTGAGCTGCATATGGTATTGCAGGTTAGTGCCATACAAGAGAATACCCTACACCCAATGAAATAGAGAGGAACCATTTCTGGAAAAACACAGATCCTTTTGCCACAGACATTCAATCCCTATACCTTCTACTTCAGGAAAATGATGCAAGATGTGTTGTCACATGTGTAAAATTATAAATGTTTCTAACAAATGTAAAATTTCTACTGAGTTGATTCCTCTGGATCAACTCAGTAGGGACTCATTAGGAATATAGGTTGAACTTGATACTTTTTAAGTATTAAAGGGGTACTCCGGTGAAAAACATTTTTTATTTATTTATTTAAATAAACTGGTGCCAGAAAGTTAAACAGATTTGTAAATTACTTCTATAAAAAAAAATCTTAACCCTTCCCGTACTTATCAGCTGCTGTATGCTCCACTCTAATTTGTTTTACGTCTGACCACAGTGCTCTCTGCTGACTCAGGAACTGTCAGGAGCAAGATAGCTTTGCCATGGGGATTGTACTCACCCCTTTAATAAATAGCAAATCAAGTAATTATAAAAAAAACATGGGACATTTTCTGAAGTTATTCAAAATCCATAAAAGAATGGTAACACATTGACCTTTAACACATGGTAGACATTTGGATTCCATGTTGCTCCTATGTGATACTGTGAGTGCCTCTGTAATAATATTAATAATTATTTCTAGCACCAATAAATTCTGCAGCACTTTACAATTTGAGGGTATACATAAAGATTAATATGAGGCATTACTATATTACACACTGAATAATCAAACAAGGAGAGTGAGGACCTTCAGTTGAGAGCTTACAAATTATATAATTCAGAATCTATATCAAATTGGAGTCATGCATTGGTACAATCTATGTCAGAAGACTGGGGTTTACCTATTACAGCGTCATAAAAATAAATTCTTATACTAAACAATTATATGGCATGAGGCATAAAATCATGGCAAAGTAGATCTAGCAAAAGACATACAGTGGGACAAAAAAGTATTTAGTCAGCCACCATTGCGCTACCTCAACTATGAGAGACATAATGAGAAAAAAAAATCCATAAAATCACATTGTCTGATTTTTAAAGAATTTATTTGCAAATTATGGTGTAAATTAAGTATATGGTCAATAACAAAATACTTTCTTATACACCCTTTGTTGGCAATGACAGAGGTCAAACGTTTTCTGTAAGTCTTCACAAGGTTTTCACACACTGTTGCTGGTATTTTGGCCCATTCCTCCATGCAGATCTCCACTAGAGCAGTGATGTTCTAGAGGTTTTCACTCAAAATCTCACGATACATGGCCCCATTCATTCTTTCCTTTACACCGATCAGTCATCCTGGTCCCTTAGCAGAAAAACAGCCCCAAAGCATGATGTTTCCACCCCCATGCTTCACAGTAGGTATAGTGTTCTTTGGATGCAACTCAGCATTCTATCTCCTCCAAACACAACGAGTTGAGTTTTTACCAAGTTTACTTAAATTCTACTTTGGTTTCATCTGACCATATGACTTTCTCCCAATACTCTTCTGGATCATCCAAATGCTCTCTAGCAAACTTCAGATGGCCCCGGACATGTACTGGCTTAAGCAGGGGGACACATCTGGCACTGCATGATTTGAGTTACTGGCGGCGTAGTGTTTGTTACTGATGGTAGCCTTTGTTAATTTGGTCCCAGCTCTCTGCAGGTCATTCACTAGGTCCCCCCATGTGGTTCTGGGATTTTTGCTCACCATTCTTGTGATCATTTTGACACCACGGGGTGAGATCTTGTGTGGAGCCCCAGATCAGGGGAGATTATCAGTGGTCTTGTATGTCTTCAATCTTCTAATAATTGCCCCCACAGTTGATTTCTTCAAACCAAGCTGCTTGCCTATTATAGATTCAGTCTTTCCAGCCTGGTGCAGGTCTACAATTTTGTTTCTGGTGTCCTTTGACAGCTCTTTGGTCTTTGCCATAGTGGAATTTGGAGTGTGACTGTTTGGACAGGTATGTTTTATACTTATAACAATATCAAACAGGTGCCATTAAAAACATCTTTTTAAGTGGTAGAACTTGCACAATTGGTGGCTGACTAAATACTTTTTTGCCTCACTGTAAGATATAATGGGGTAAAAAAGCAATACCAGTAAATGCCTTTAAAAAAGATAGTTGCTGTTTCTGGGCAAACAAAGCAGTCTTTTTCCATTCTATATAGTTTAAGATAGTCAAAATACTGTGCATATGTCTCAGTGGATAACGGGAGGATAACGTTAGTCATAATGAATCATCAGCAACTTAGAATTGTATAAAACGCATCATTATAAAACACAAGAAGTAAACACATAAACACATCAGCATGCAAACAGCACCTGCAGAATTTAACAGAAATTGCCCATCTCTCATAACTCTGGAGATATCTATTCTGTTTCACAAAAAGTTGTCAGCAAAGTAAAATATGTAAAGATTAGAGCATACTTTAAGTCCTTAAGTTTTGACACATGCCACATAAAGTTCTGTCAGGTGCTCCTTAGCAACAGAATGCATACAAACTGGCTATGTAAGTAAAACCGAATGTCAACAAGTGATGTGTATTTTGTTGCTTTGAAAACACTGAAAGGCAGCTGACAAAATTATAACTGACATGTAAAAATGTCATCAAGACATAACCAAAAGAAACATAAACTGTGGTGCAAAATCATAGAAGTAACAGCTCTACAATTCACACTCCAAATACATACCTGTGCATGGACCCACCAGCAGCATTCCAAGTTTCAATGGTGAGTACATGGAAAGGATCGTCCAGCACCATTGTGTCAGGGTAAAAGGGCCTTCTTTATTAAAAACTTCCACAATCCAATAAAACAAGTAGCAAGAGAGCAGAGATACACTGGACGTGTTTCGAGTTTAGTCACCCTTAGTCATAGTGTGTTACATGCTGTGACTATGGGTGTCTAAACCCAAATTATGTCAAGTGTATATGTGCTCTCTTGCTACTTGTTCTATTGCATGGGGTAAGTATATAATAAAGAATACCATTTTACCCCTACATCGAGGTACTGGACGATTCTTTCCATTATTTCCTTTATGACAACAAATAAAATCATTGGTTTTATTTCCTAACCTTATTTTTAAGAACCACATCTCTCATTACTCCTCAGCTCCTGTAGTTTTTTCACATACATCACTTGCAGTGCATGACATGCGTGTTAATCTATGATAAACTGCTGTGCTATTGGGGGGCGGCGCACTAACTTTTTTTTAAATGTTGTACATATAATATGAAAAAAATCTAGCTGCCCTTAAATTATAAGTAACAATATGTCTTAATATTAAATTCAATGGAAGGTGTATCGAAAGTACAGTAGATGGCTTTCAACAGTTCTTTAAGCAGTTGTTAAACAATAACATAATAAAAGGATTTTGCACAGTTCCAAACATATTAATATCTTTTTTTTTCATTATAATATTTTTTTCCCTAAAATTACAAAATCTGTTGTACTTAGCTTCAACATTCCATCTGACAGTTGTGTACCAACCTAGTGACTTCCTCAGGACTTCCACACTCCTGAGGAAGTCACTCAGTGACGGAACGCGTGGGGCATCTTCGGACCCGAGCGTATGGGTGATATTTGCTCCTTCCTTTTGCAGGCCCTGCCTCCTATCTGACCTTATATTTTGCTGGTATCTCTTGCTCATTTGTTTACAATTGCATATTGCTTGGCACTTTATTTACAGAGATATTGTATGTCATTCTTTGATGTTCACTGTGACACCTTTGCATATAGGTATATCCTGTGCACTTCGCACATGTCACTTTGTGATATAGGTCAGACGGGGGCATAGTGTACTGCAATCAATTTATTGGTGGTAGGAGAGCCATACTTTGGCCCTGGTCCGGATGAGACATACACCATGTCTCATCTGTGTGGTGTGGCCCAATTTGGGCCTTTTTAAGTGTTTTTAATTATCTCTGTGTATCTTTTACATTATTATCAATATTTTTTGTCTTTTTGCTATGTTAATCATGTGCTCCTAATAAAGATTGTTACATTTGTATAAATTGAATACTTTTGGTGGGCTTCCATTTGTACATTATTTCTGGTTTTGTTGTCGTCTTGGCTTCATATAATGTTGGTTAAGCACCCAGTCTTATATACTATTGTCTAGCTGAGCCCCTTCCCTTTCTTTCTTGAACAGCTTTCTAAACAATACTCCTTTTGGAGCTGGAAACATGAGCATGAAACCTTCAGAGCATGGACTGGAGTTAAACTTTTGGGCAAAATCCTCCATATAGTGTGTGATCCCTGCACACTCGGTCTAAGTATGTTTCAGGTGATGGAACTTGTACCTGGAAGGACAGTGACTAGCTTGTAGCTGGCCTTCATTGAACAGGTTATAGGACAGGATTGGCCTGAAGTTAGCTAAATCTAGAAGTAACACTCTGGACTAGGTGTATGTCTGCCTAGCAGGAGCAAAGCTAGAGAACTGTTGCTCTGGCAAAAGCCAGAGAAACACTTACTAGTTGGGCACAACTAGTTTTAAGAGTGAATATTCACAATTCAAATGTTTATCGCGAATTTGGCATATTTGCAAATATGGCGAATATACCAATATATATTCCTAATTATAAATATTTGTAATTTTGTTTTCCCACAAAACACATCACGGTGATCTCATCCCTCCCTGCTTCCAGATTGTTGTCTAAAGAAGGCTCCTATACTATTAACTGTATCAGACTGTAGAGCAAATATTCGCAAATAAGAGAATATGCGAATATTCACAAATATCCTCATATTTGGGAATATGGTCACTAAAATTAGATAGGTAGATAGATAGTGACGATATTCGTGAATATGACATAACAATATTCAAAATGAAAACTCTCATAGACCCATTATCACTTCTGTATAGACCAAGAAAATTTGGAAATAGATAGATAGATGGATAGCTGGATAGATAGATAATATAGATAGGTAGATAGTTATCTGAATGCACATTCGTGCATGCGCATTTACGCAAAGCGAAAATAACCGCAAATATATCAATTATGACTTAGGACTGGTTAACATTAGTGATGAGCGGCATATGCCATATTCGAATTTGCGATATTTCGCAAATATATGGCCGAATATTCATCCTATATTCGGCCATATATTTGCAAAATATCGCAAATTTGAATATGGCATATGCCGCTCAGCACTAATGTTAACCAGTCCTAAGTCATATTTGGTTAGGTTAAGGAAAAAAAGGCAATACAGGTTTCGTGTTTAGTGCTAGGGATTCAGGTTTGGTATGTTTGATGTTATCATCATCAGGCCTTGTGTTGTGCAGTTTGTTTTACAAAACCTATTACTTACTGTGGGCCATGATGTGACCCCCTTTTTTTATAGTGAGGTGTATTATAAAGCTATTTTTCCTTTCAATGGGAAATATGAGGACATATAGAGCCAATGTGGAGCAGAACATGGAGTGAATATGGGTTAAAGGGGTATTCCAGGCAAAACCTTTTTTTATATATATATATCAACTGGCTCCGGAAAAGGTAAACAGATTTGTAAATTACTTCTATTAAAAAATCTTAATCCTTCCAATAGTTATTAGCTTCTGAAGTTTTCTGTCTAACTGCTCAATGATGATGTCACGTCCCGGGAGCTGTGCATGATGGGAGAATATCCCCATAGGAACTGCACAGCTCCCGGGACGTGAGTCCTCAGAGAGAAGTTAGACAGAAAACAACAACTCAACTTCAGAAGCTAATAACTATTGGAAGGATTAAGATTTTTTAATAGAAGTAATTTACAAATCTGTTTAACTTTCCAGAGCCAGTTGATATATAAAAAAAAGTTTTGGCCTGGAATACCCCTTTAGGGTATTTGATAATACCATGTGCATAATCCCTTAATATTACATAAGGAACAATATATGCATCTTTTTACTCCATCCCTAATATATGTGTGTTATGCTTATTAAGAACAGGTACATAACACATTAGATGTTCTGACTGTCTTGGCTATAGCATATAACATACACTGATTGAAGCTTTTATTTCCCCCCAAGCTCATCGTGCAGAGTCATCAAGGAATGTATACATTTCATGTCATCTAATGTCTGCCGACACTGACAAAGAGAATAATTCTATGCTACTAATGTGTTCCTCATTTTGCTAATGACATTCCCATCTGGCCCACAAAAGTACATATAGCAATAAAAGAATCCTGTCATTTCTTTCTCATTGACAGTACTTTCACTAGTGGCATAGAATATCAATATTCCCTTATTTCTTGATGTTATTTACATTGAAGTCTAGGAAATATTACTGGTTGCTTTCAGGTGGAATACAAACTATTAATTCTGGCTGACAAAGGCTGCTCTTTAATTAGGCAGGTTAGGCAGCTGCCTAAGGCCTTACACTCACTGGGCCTCACAGCCAGCTAACTTTCTACATAATAGAGCCACCTCTCCAGGAGACATATGCCGCCTGAGCTTGTCCCCCAGTAGGTGTTTTTGCGTGGCAGTCACAGCCTGCATGAAAAGAGGGACCCTCTCAGGAATCCAGGACACATGTCCCTGGGTCCTGAGCTAGAGTAGTTTTCAACTGTGTGTGCACCTTTAAGATGCACACACAATTGCTACGTGGGAAAAAAGGCTGCTGTGGACTTCTGGAGCAGCCAGAGTCTCTGTATCACGGTGCCTGAACTGGAAAAGAAAATAAGTGCTAAATGGAGCACCAGGAGGATGTAGAGGAGCTGAGGAGGAGCATATGACAAGTAAGTTTTGTTTTTTTCAGGCCACATATGGGATAACAGTATAGGGGTCTAACCAGTGGCATCACTGGGGGGGGGGGGGGGGGGGGTAAGAGGGGGCCATAGTATACTCCGCAGCATATTCTGCTCCCCAACATCCACCCCCCCCCCCCCCCGCCCAATGAAACTTGTACTTCTGTCACGGACTAGGACCAAATTAGAAAAAAAAAGTGTCTTGCTGTCACTCCTTATTGCTATCTGTGTTTCTGAATGCATGAGAGAAGAGACACTCTACAGCTAAGTTTGCTATATAGCATGACTGTAGGGATTTATAAAAATCTGTATACAGCTCCCTGCAGTCCCTGCTCTTTCTGCGCAGGAGCAGGAAACGCCCCCTGCTGTTGCCTAAAAAATAATGCTGTGCTCTATTAACCCCTTCACACATTGAGCTGGCTTCCCTCTTTACTGCACCCTGCAGACTCCTTCTATGACACTTCAGCTACACAGTCAGGACAAGTGAGTGGATGTTTGCAATCATGGTGAGGGCACCATGTGTATACTGTATAAGTATATATACACTGGTATAATGTGTGTGTATATATGTATGTTTTTATGTATGTATTATGATATATATTAATGTTCTTTCTTTTTAGTAAGTATGTTGAGGTTACTGAATCCCTTTAACCCTTTAAGGACCAGGCCAATTTTCACTGAAGGGCCAGAGTGTTTTTTGGACATCTGACCACTTTCACTTTAAGCATTAATAACTCTGGGAAACTTTTACCTATTATTCTGATTCCGAGATAGTTTTTTCGTGACATATTCTAATTTATGTTATTGGTAAAATTTTGTCGATACTTGCATCATTTCTTTGTGAAAAATTCCCAAATTTGATGAAAAAATAGAAAATTTTGCATTTTTCTAACTTTGAAGCTCTCTGCTTGTAAGGGAAATAGACATTCTAAATAAATTATATTTTGCATCATAAAGTTGACATGTTTTTATTTTTGGACGACATCAGAGGGCTTCAAAGTTCAGCAGCAATTTTCCAATTTTTCACAAAATTTTCTAAATCTGAATTTTTCATGGACCAGTTCAGGTTTGAAGTGGATTTGAAGGGTCTTCATATTAGCAATACCCCACAAATGACCCAATTATAAAAACTGCACCCCTCAAAGTATTCTAAACGACATTCAGTAAGTATGTTAACCCTTTCACAGGAATAGCAGCAAAGTGAAGGAGAAATTCAAAATCTTAATTTTTTTACACTGGCATGTTCTTGTAGACCCAGTTTTTGAATTTTTACAAGAAGTAAAAGGAAAAAAATTCTCTCAAAATTTGTAACCCAATTTCTCTCGAGTAAGAAAATACCTCATATGTGTATGTCAAGTGTTTGGTGGGCGCTGTAGAGGGCTCAGAAGGGAGGGAGCGACAATGGGATTTTGGAGAGTGAGTTTTTCTGAATTGGTTTTTGGGGGTCATGTCATAGGAAGCCCCTATGGTGCCAGAATAGCAAAAAAAAAAAATAAACACATGGCATACTAGTTTGGAAACTACACCTCTCAAGGAATGTAACAAGGGGTACTTTTTGTTAAAGTCGGATGTGTAAATGCATTTTTGCATTTATGTCAGAACCGCTGTAAAATCAGCCACCCCTATGCAAAACCCCAATTTAGGCCTCAACTGTACATAGTGCACTCTCACTCCTGAGCCTTGTTGTACCCCCGCCAAGCATTTTACGCCCACATATGGGGTATTTCCGTACTCAGGAGAAATTGCGTTACACATTTTGGGGGTCTTTTTTTCCTTTTACCTCTTGTGAAAATAAAAAGTAAAGGACAACACCAGCATGTTAGTGTAAAAATATATATATTTTTTTACACTAACAGGCTGATGTAGACCACAACTTTTCTTTTTCATAAGGGGTAAAAGGAAAAAAAGCCCCCCAAAATTTGTAGTGCAATTTCTCCCGAGTACGTAAATTCCCCATATGTGGCCCTAAACTGTTTCCTTGAAATACGACAGGGCTCCGAAGTGAGAGAGCGCCATGCGCATTTGAGGATTCAATTACGGATTGCATAGGGGTGGACATAGGGGTATTCTACACCAGTGATTCCCAAACAGGGTGCCTCCAGCTGTTGCTAAACTCCCAGCATGCCTGGACAGTCAGAGGCTGTCCAGAAATGCTGGGAGTTGTTGTTTTGCAACAGCTGGAGGCTCCGTTTTGGAAACACTGCCGTAAATACGTTTTTCATTTTTATTGGGGGGGGGGGGGGGACAGTGTAAGAGGGTGTATATGTTGTGTTTTACCCTTTATTTTGTGTTAGTGTAGTGTAGTGTAGTGTTTTTACGGTACATTCACACTGGTGGCGGTTTACAGTGAGCTTAACACTAGGAGTATGCGCTGCGGCGAAAGATTTGCAGCAGCTCATACTTGAAGCAGGAAACTTACTGTAAACCTGCCTGTGTGAATGTACCCTGTACACCCTAAACCTCCAGCTGTTTCAAAACTACAACTTCCATCATGCACTGACAGACAGTGCATGCTGGGAGTTGTACTTTTGCAACAGCTGGAGGCACACTGGTTGGAAAACCTTCAGTTAGGTTCTGTTACCTAACTCAGTATTTTCCAAAAAGTGTTCCTCCAGCTGTTGCAAAACTACAACTCCCAGCATATACTGATCGCCGAAGGGCATGCTGGGATTTGCAGTTTTGCAACATCTGTAGGGCTACAATTTAGAGATCTCCAGACTGTGTAGTTTTGCAACATCTGGAGGGTTAGTGTAGTGGTCTCAAACTGTACCCTCCAGATGTTGCTAGGCAACTTACCGGCTTCCGTCGGACCCAGGGAGCCAGCCGCACGACATCGCCGGACTCTGATCTCCGCCACCGATGGTCACCCGCAGCCTCGCCCGCGGGGTAAGTGGACGTTGGTGCCGGCCCCTGTCGGTTTCCCCGTCCTGCCCCGCCTATTGTTGGTGGGCAGAACGAAGAAAACCGAAAGTAAAGCCCCCCGCCCCCGATCTGCTATTGGGGGTCGCATCTAGATCACCAATAGCAGGGATAGGAGGGGTGGCACCCCTGCTACCTCACTCCTATCTCTTCAGGGGGATCGTGGGTGTCTTGGACAACCGCGACCCCCCTTATATACCGGGTCACCATAGACCCGTATGACCCAGAATAGGCGCAAAATCGTAAGTGTGAATTCACTTGGGGGGGTCTGATGACCCCCCTGGGCATTTGTGCGGGGTGCCTGCTGATAGATATCAGCAGTCACCCAAGTCCCCACCCGGCGCGCGGTAGGGACCGAAATTCCCACGGGCGTACAGGTATGCCCTTGGTCCTTAAGTACCAGAGAGCGAAGGCATACCTGTACGCCCTTGGTCCTTAAGGGGTTAAAGGGAACCACTATATTGCTCTACAAACTTCCCCCTGTACCTCATAGATATGCTGAATGGCGCTCTGACCGTATTTTTATATGTCACCGTCAATGCCACAGTTTGCAGTAAATCATATGCACCGTATGCAAATAGTATGTATTGTGACAGTTAATTGAAACCACACACTCACTGAACGCACTATTAGAACATCTTATGTGTTATGTACCTGTTCCTCATAAGCATAGCACACATATAATAGGGTTAGGCTGAGTAAAAAGATGCATATATTGTAAATGTAATATTAAGGGATCATGCACATGGTATTATCGAATACATGAACCCATATACACTCATGTTCTGATGGGAAAAAGGCACAGCAGCTCGAGCACAGACAGGCTGGGTGCTGGTATCAGAATTAAAGATAATACTGGTATGTACAGTAATTTTCAGAAGCTTTATTCGTATGGGCAAGATGCAGTTGTATCGGGCATCAGGAAAAAGTTATATGCTTTAAACTTTCATTCAGAGCATGTTTGCTGTTAAGATGTTTTATCGCCAGATTTTGCGAATATGAGTTGTGGATGGGAGAAGTTGACATTGAGGCGGGGATCAGATGGAGATGAGAAATGGAAAGAAAACATCTACAGTCGCTGGATGTAACTGTATGTAGAGTCTGCAGAGTCTGAGTATCGACCACAAACTGTCACTGTACGGGGGTAATATTGGTTTGTGTATAGAGGGTTTTGTTCAGGAATCATATAAAAGTAATATTCGGAAAGTATGTTGTCATGCTATGTGATTAATATGTGGCAGTATTATTTGTCTCTTGTATAATGGTACTATTGGTAATGTTGGTTTTGATATGCTGATTTATGTTCAGTAAGAATAATAAGCGGCAATACGCCACTACAAGCAGACACACAGCACTCTGCGAGCTGCCAAATGTATGCACAGTGCTACCTGAGCTAGGCAGAGAGCAGCCACTATGTGTCCGAGTACACTGCGTATTGCCGCTACGAGCAGGCACAGCTGGAGGCACACTGTAGGGTACATCATCAGCGTATCTGCAGCATTAAATACACTATGGATCCACTCCATGTGACCTTACCCTATTAGTATGGTTGAATTATTCAGTCACTGTGTGGCAGTCATGGCATGTGGCTGGTTTTTATGCCCATTGGTAAAGTGTATGGTGATAATATTTTTCCCTTTATACTAGTTTTGTTTAGTAGCTGTATGACTATTATTTAGAGGTATACCATAGTATCACACATATCATTTGTGTATATGTGTGTTTTTTTTTTTTGGGGGGGGGGGGGGGGAGATGGGGTGACATTTGCATTATTTGCGTAGGGCACCAAAATACATTGTTCCAACCTTGCTCTACTAGGAACACCAAACAACAGAGAATTGGAGATTCTCTGACCTTCTTGTCTAGCAATTACAATTAAATTCTTGTCAAAAGGAGCACTCTAGTGAAAAAAAATTTCAAGCTGGTGTCAGTAAGTTATATTGATTAAAAATTACTTCTATTGAAAGCCATTTTATTTTAAACCCTTCCAGAACTGCAGCTGCAGTATAGAGGAAGTCATGTAGACTTTTCAGTCAGACACAGTGCTCTCTGCGGCCACCTCTGTATATGTCAGAAACTGTCCAGTGCAGTAACATATGCCTATAATATCCACTCCTGCTCTAGACAGTTCCTGACACTTACAGCGGTGGCAGCGGGTGTCTGACATGAAAAACTTCATCCTACTACTTCCTTTAGGGCATACAACAGCTGATAATAACTGGGAGGTTTCAGTTTTAAAATACAAGCAATTTACTATTCAGCATTACTTTCTTAGTACTACAGTGGGGCAAAGTATTTAGCCAGCCACCAATTGTGCAAGTTCTCCACTTAAAAAGATGAGAGAGGCCTGTAATTTTCATGATAGGTACACCTCAACTATGAGAGACATAATGAGAAAAAAAATCCATAAAATCACATTGTCTGATTTTTAAAGAATTTATTTGCAAATTATGGTGGAAAATAAGTATTTGGTCAATTACAAAAGTTCATCTCAATACTTTGTTATATACCCTTTGTTGGCAACGACAGAGGTCAAACGTTTTCTGTAAGTCTTCACAAGGTTTTCACACACTGTTGCTGGTATTTTGGCCCATTCCTCCATGCAGATCTCCTCTAGAGCAGTGATGTTTTGGGCTGCCTCCAAAGGCTTTCTATGAGGTTGAGATCTGGAGACTGGCTGGGCCACTCCAGGACCTTGAAATGCTTCATACGAAGCCACTACACATATATCACTTGCAATACATAACATGCATGTTAATCTGTGATGAACTATTGTACTATTGTGGGGCGACACACTAACTTTTTTAAATGTTGTACATATAATATGAAAATATTAAAATTCATTTATATTAAAAAATATTACAATTAATATTAATAATATGAAAAAAATCTAGCTGCCCAAATCATTAAATTATATGTAAAAATTTATTTTAATATTAACATCAATGGAAGGTGTGCTTTCAACAGTTCTTTAAGCAGTTGTTAAACAATAATATAATAAAAAGATTTAGCACAGTTCCAAACATATTGATATCTATTTTTTCATTATATTTTTTTCCCTAAAATTTCAAAATCAGTTGTACTTAGCTTCAACATTCAGTCTGACAGTCTTGTAACAACCTATGGCTTTGTTGCTCCATCAATGATATTTAGTTTTAACACATTTGGACAGTCTGTGGGGATGATAGGTAATGCTGTGCAGACTAGCTAGGAGTAGTTGTTCCTTGGGGATGTAGATAGTAATAATGTCACATGACAGGGTGGTATAGCTGACATGAGGGTGCCCTGTAAGTCAACATTTTTTTTTGTTAAGTAAATTGTCCAAGTAAAATAAAGTGCAGTAATCAAAAAACTCTGGATACTTTTATAGTGTGGATATGCTGACTGAAAAATCTCTAGCTTGCTGCTGACAGTTGCAGACAGAATACAGTCCAATAAGCTTGTACTCTACTGTAGAAGATCTATACACGTGTGCTTACTGTGGTGTAAATACTTGTGCTTTTTACTGCGTGACCACGCGTCATATTGGGTCGGTCCCGGCGCCCATCAACGATCGAGGTGATGCCCTGTATGAACCCTTCAGACGCAGCGATCAAAGTTGACCGCTGCATCTGAAATGAAGGTGAAAGTATCCCGGCAGTTCAGTCAGACTGTATGGGACCACCGCTATGAAATCGCGGCATGCCGAACAGCTTACAGGACACCGGGAGGATCCCTACCTGCCTCTTCAGTGTCCGATTGGTGAATGGCTGCTCCATGCCTGAGATCCAGGCAGGAGCAGTCAAGCGCCGATAACACTGATCAATACATGCCAGTGATCAGTGTGCGCAGTGTTATAGCCCTTTATGGGAGTTATAACACTGCAAAAAAAAAAAGTGAAAAAAAAGTGTTAATAAATGTGATTTAACCCCTTCCCTAATAAAAGTTTGAATTCCCCCCCCCCCTTTTCCCATAAAAAAAACCTGTGTAAATAAAAAAAATAAAAAAAACATATCTAGTATCGACGCGTGCATAAATGTCCAAACTATAAAAATATATTGTTAATTACACGTAAAAAAAATTCCAAAGTCAAAAATAGCATATTTTTGGTCACTTTTTATACTTTTTATTCATTAAAAAATGAATAAAAAGCGCTCAAAAAGTCAGATCCAAACAAATGGTACCGATAAAAACTTCAGATCATGTACGCATAAAAATAAAAAAGTTATAGGGGTCAGATGAGGACATTTTTAAACATATAAATTTTCCTGCATGTAGTTGCAATTTTTTCCAGAAGTACGACAAAATCAAACCTATATAAGTAGGGTATTATTTTAACCATATGGACCTACAGAATAAATATAAGATGTCATTTTTGTTGAAAAATGCACTGCGTAGAAATGGAAGCCCCCAAAAGTTAAAAAATTGCATTTTTTCTTCAATTTTGTCGCACAATGATTTTATTTTCCATTTTGCCATGGATTCTTTTGTAAAATGACTAAAGTCACTGCAAAGTAGAATTGGTGGCGCAAAAAAGAAGCCATAATATGGATTTTAGGTGGAAAATTGAAAAGGTTATGATTTTTAAAAGGTAAGGAGAAAAAAAACAAAATGCAAAAACTGAAAAATGCTGAGTCCTTAAGGGGTTAAGGTAAAAATGGGCTTCATCCTTAAGGGGTTAAGCACTGAGGACATTGGTCCAGATTTACTCATTTTAAGTCAAGTTTTTCTTTAGTGAATCGTGAGCCATCAAACATTACACACGTTGTATTTACCATTGTGCCGCATAGCCCATAGTTTTAGTGTTTTTTTTTACTTCACGGCCCAGATTTATCGATCTGTCTGATAAAAAAATCACAGCTCATCTTTCATTTTACTGTGTTCTCTTTTGAGATATATTCATATGCATGCATATAAGAGGTATGTTTTACAATAGACACGAAATGGTAATAAATATGATTATTTCAGAAGATGGCAGAAAGTCTTTTCTATTTTATATTTTGCATCCACTTTAGGTCAACATCTGTTATTATGTCTGATACTGGGTGGTAGACATTGATTGTATTTGGGGCTCTTGGTGGTATGTCATTTTAGGAATGATTTCATGAGCAGCCGATATACTGTTTCGGTGTGTTTTTGTTTCTGTTCTTTTCCCATCATTTTTAAATATTTTTGTATATGTATTCTATGCATCCCCTTTTGCTTTTGTCATTTTATTGGGTACTTCTCTATTTTTTCATAAGATATGTGCCTTTACAGGCCTTCATGGTCATTCAGTTAGAGGACAACATATGTGCGTAGGAGGTTCTTACAAATGTTGAACTGATTTATAAAATTGTTTTTACCAGAATCTAATATGACTATGACTAAGAAAATATTGTTTGAAATGTGTCAGCCATGTTTTTAGGACAATTTTACGTTATATAACTTTTTGTATGTGTTAACCCCTTAAGGACCTTAAGCCCATTTTCACCTTAAGGACCAGAGCATTTTTTGCACATCTGACCACAGACACTTTAAGCATTAATAACTCTGGGATGCTTTTACTCTTCATTCTGATTCCGAGATAGTTTTTTCTGTGACATATTCTACTTTATGTTAGTTATAAAATCTTGTCAATACTTGCATCATTTCTTGGTGAAAAATTCCAAAATTTGATGAAAAATTTGAAAATGTAGCATTTTTTTCACTTTTAAACTCTCTGCATCCCAAATAATTGATATATTGATTCCCATATACAATATGTCTACTTTATGTTTGCATCATAAAGTTGACATGTTTTTACTTTTGGGAGACATCAGAGGGCTTCAAAGTTCAGCAGCAATTTTCCAATTTTTCACAAAATTTTCAAAATCAGACTTTTTCAGGGACCAGTTCAATTTTGAAGTGGATTTGAGGGGCTTTCAGATTAGAAATACCCCATAAATTACCCCATTATAAAAAAAAAAACTGCACCCCTCAAAGTATTCAAATTACATTTAGTAAGTGTGTTAACCCTTTAGGTGTTTCACAGGAATAGCAGCAAAGTGAAGGAGAAAATTCAAAATCTTCATTTTTTACACTCGCATGTTCTTGTAGACCCAGTTTTTGTATTTTTACAAGTGGTAAAAGGAGAGAAATCACACTAAAATGTGTAACCCAATTTCTCTCGAGTAAGAAAATATCTCATATGTGTATGTGAAGTGCTCTGTGGGTGCAGTAGAGGGCTCAGAAGGGAAGGAGCGACAATGGGATTTTGGAGAGTGAGTTTTTCTTAAATGGTTTTTGCGGGGGCATGTCACATTTAGGAAGCCCCTATGGTGCCAGAACAGAAAAAAAAACATGGCATAGTATTTTGGAAACTACTACCCTCAAAGAACTAAACAAGGGGTCCAGTGAGCCTTAGCACCCCACAGATGTTTGATGACTTTTTGTTAAAGTTGGATGTGTAAATGATTTTTTTTTCCACTAAAATGCTGGTTTTACCCCAAATTTAAAATTTTTACAAGGGGTAATAGGAGAAAATGTCCCCCAAAATTTGTAACCCCATCTCTTCTGAGTATGGAAATTCCCCATGTGTGGAGGTCAAGTGCACTGCAGGCGTACTACAATGCTCAGAAGAGAAGGAGTCAGGTTTGGCTTTTGGAAAGCAAATTTTGCTGAAATGGGGTACAGTGAGCCTTAACACCCCACAGGTGTTTGACATCTTTTTGTTAAAGTTGGATGTGTAAATTAATTTTACATTTTTACAATGGGTAATAGGCCACCCAAAATTTGTAACCCCATTTCTCCTGAGTATGGAAATACCCCATGTGTGGACGTCAAGTGCTCTGCTGGCGCACTACAATGCTCAGAAGAGCAGGAGCGCCATTGAGCTTTTGGAAAGAGAATTTGTTTGGAATGGAAGTCAGGGGCCATGTGCGTTTACAAAGCCCCCTTGGTGCCAGAACAGTGGACCCCCCCCCACATGTGACCATATTTAGGAAGCTACACCCCTCACAGAATTTAATACGGGGTGCAGTGAGCATTTACAACAAGGCTCAGGAATGTACCCTGTACATTCACATGGGGGGGGGGGGGGGCAAACCTCCAGCTGTTGCAAAACAACTTCCAACATGTACTGACAGACCGTGCATGAGAGTTGTAGTTTTGCAACAGCTGAAGGCACACTGGTTGGAAAGCCTTTAGTTACGTTCTGTTATCTAACTCAGTATTTTCCAACCAGTGTGCCTCCAGCTGTTGTAAAACTACAACTCCCAGCATGTACTGATCACCGGAGGGCATGCTGGGAGATGTAGTTATGCAACAACTGGAGGCACGCAAGTACAACTCCCAGCATGGCGAGACAGCCGTTTGCTGTTTGTGCATGCTGGGAGTTGTAGTTTTGCAAGATTTAGAAGGCCACGGTTTAGAAACCACCGCACAATGATCTCAAAACTATGGCCCTCCAGATGTTGCAAAACTACAAATCCCAGCAGGCCCAGACAGCAAGCTGCTGTGTGGGCATGCTGGGAGTGGTAGTTTTGTAAGATCTGGAGGGCCACAGTTTAGAGAGAAATGAACTGTGATCTCCAAACTATAGCCCTCCAGCTGTTGCAAAACTACAAATCCCAGCATGCCAAAACAGCAAACAGCTGTCTAGGCATGCTGGCAGTTGTAGTTTTGCAACATCCGGAGGGCTACAGTTTAGAGACCACTGTATAGTGGTCTCCAAACTGTAGCCCTTCAGATGTTGCTGGGCGACTCTCCGGCTTCCATAGTCACGGGATCGCCGCACCAGGGAGAGGATCGCCACCCGTCGCCACCGATCACCGCCGGTAAGTGACCTCCCTCATTCTGCCTGGATTACCGTGGGCGGGCAGAACGGGTGAACCGTACTTTAACCCCCCCCCCCTGATCTGCTATCGGTTGGTTGCTTCTGACCGACCAATAGCAGGGATAGTAGGGGTGGCACCCCTGGGTCCCTAAGTGGTTATCTAAAGGATTGGAATTTTTTGAACCATGGGGGAGATTTATCATTGTTGTTTTTGGAAAGCGAGTTTTTTTTTGCTTTGATTTTGCTTATGTGTCACACTTTTATCATACTATCAAGAGGGAAGATAAATTTGGCGAACATAAGCAAACAAATCAGTTCAAAACAAGGGGGAGATTTATCAAAACCTGTGCAGAGGAAAAGTTGTCCAGTTGCCCATAGCAACCAATCAGATCCCTTCTTTCATTTTTCACAGGTCTCTTTAAATGAAGTGCTCTCTTAACCTCCTGAGCGGTAATCCCGAGCGTGACTCGGGGTTAATTTTCCCTGCCAGGATCGGTAACCCCGAGTCACACTCGGGGTAGAATTGCAGAGTTCCCGGCCGGGCTGCACGATATATCGCAAAAGCAATGCGATATAGCGATGCGGCCCCCCGGGAAAACATGCGATTATCTGCTCGGGTCGGCTCCCGTTGCGGGGGCCGGCCAGAGCAGGTAAAGAAAAATACTAAAAGTCAGTGTTTCCCTACCAGGGGGCCTCCAGCTGTTGCAAAACTACAACTCTCAGCATGCCCGAACAGCCAAAGGCTGTCCGGACATGCTGGGAGTAGTAGTTTCACAACAGCTGGAGGCCCCCTGTTAGAAAAACACTGAGCTAAGTGTAAAAGGAAGAAGTAGTAAAATAAAAAAAAACTTTTGCTCACCTAATCCCGGTCCCTGCAGATGCCGTTCCCCTCCGTGTGGTCCGGGGTGTCCTCTCTTCACTATTCATCTTCTAGGACCTTTCACTTTTCAGCCAATCACAGGCCGCAGTGGTGTAAAGCCTGTGATTGGCTGAAGGGGAAAGGGCTTGTTCTGCAGCAAATACACTAGGTTTGAAATCTGCCGGCAAACCTAGTGTATCCTGCTGCAGGACAAGACAAGGTGAGAAGGGGGGGGGGGATGTGACAAAGGGGGGAATGTAACAGGGGGGGAATGTGACAGGGGGGGGGAATGTGACAAGGGGGGGGGGAATGTGTCAGGGGGGGGGGAATGTGACAAGGGGGGGAATGTGACAGGGGGAAGAATGTGACAGGGGGGGGGAATGTGACAAGGGGGGGAATGTGACAGGGGGGGGAATGTGACAAGGGGGGGAATGTGACAGGGGGGGAATGTGACAGGGGGAAGAATGTGACAAGGAGGGGGGAGAATGTGACAAGGAGGGGGGAGAATGTGACAAGGAGGGGGGAGAATGTGACAAGGAGGGGGGAGAATGTGACGGGGGATGTGACAAGGGAGAGGGGGAATGTGACAGGGGAGATGTGAAATGGACGGGGGGAGATGTGAAATTCAGTTTAAAAAAATTGTACCGCTTTTGGTACACATTTCCAGACAGAATCATACCGCCAGGGAGGTTAAGGCAGTTTTGTAAGCCAGATGTGACCTGGCTTTGACTTGCGACATTTTGGAGGGATTTGTGACTTTTTTCATGCCTATGTCTGACTTTCACACTTTAAATTTGCAACCACTGTAAAGTGAAAACTGGAAGTTGCTTAAGTAAGGTTGTTAGGTAAGGTTGGCATACATGCAACATTTTGTGCACCCAGAGTAAGCAAGCAAAAAAAAAAATGCAATGATAAATCTTCCCCTATATTCTTGAAAGCTGGATCTTCTTTTTGATGTGCATCACTAGTGTTATACCAGTGTTATACAATATTGTGAGAAACATTTATTTTGTGGGAAAAATGCTCACTTGTCAGACTTGGGATTTTCGAGAAATCTAAGCTCAAATGGGGGACAAAATCTGGTGCAAATAATGTGCTGCATAACCGACCAAGAAAGAGATAAATTCAATATTGTAAAATCTGGGCCATTGTATATGCTATAGACCTTTAATTTATAAGAACATATTATATTATTGTGTTTCTCTATATCAAATTATTTCTTGATCATATCACCAAATTAGATACAATTAGATACAACAGCTATATTTGTTTTCTTGATGCAGGTCATTTGGGAGTTGTAGTTCCTTAACTGATATGTAAGACTGGGTTCACATATATCAGGCATCCGACACAGTTTCCCTCCGGCGTGCACCTGAACGATACTGATGCTAGAACTGATCCCAATCAGGGCCGGCGCAAGGATTTTTGTCTACACAAGCAAAGAAGCATTTTGGCGCCCCCTAATCACTGATGTATCGTGGGTTGGAAGCACCAGTGCAACGCAGATTATTGTGCATCCCCCTCGCTCTCCAGGGGTGCACCCTGGATTTTCACATAAAATAATGCCACCACACCAGGACGACATATTACTACTGTAGTGACTTACACCATCATACTGTTATTAAGTAAAAAACACTATACAGAGAACATTTTCACCACTATTCAAGGGACACAACATTACTACTACCATTACCACCATATAGTGATGGAATAATACTGCCATACTGATACTGAATAAAACCACTATATACAGACTAGTATCACCAATAAAACCACTATACAAGGGACAAAAAATACTGCCACACCATGACCACTATCATTACCACCATATGATGATGGGATAATATTACCATACTGATACTGAATGAAACCACTGTACACAGACTAGTATCACCAATAAAACCACTATACAAGGGACAAAAAATACTGCCACACCATGACCACTATCATTACCACCATATGATGACGGGATAATATTACCATACTGATACTGAATGAAACCACTGTACACAGACTAAAATCTCCCTATACAGTACCCATATAGTGGTGGCCCCGGCTCTGCAGGCCATATTAGTGATTACATACAGTTACATCAGGTGACGTTTTGTGTGTTTGGAGTCGTTCACTTTTCTTTTTCTTCATCCGGCCCATACCTTCATGATAATTTCTTCCATCATCAACTCCTCTCCACAGAACCTGCCAGACAAATATTTTAGGATACGCACTATTTAAGCACCTATAGTGTTCCATACAGTAATAATAACCCCTTGGTGTCTCACACAGTAGAGGGGGTAGATAAGCCGATAATTGCCACCTGTAGGTAGGTCCATGTGTAGATACCTATAGGTATTAACTCCCTGTAGGCAGTAGCAGCCACCTATAAGTAGGAGTTACTCTCTGTAGGTAGGTCCCATTGTAGATGGCAGCCCCCCTTTATTAAGTTGAAGTCCCCAGTATATAGTTTCAGCCCCCCCCCTATATAGTAGTAGAAGCCCCCCCACTTAAAGTAGTAGCAGACCCCATTTAGGCAGTAGTAGCAGCAGCCCCCAAGCTAGTAGTAGTAGTAGTAGTAGTAGTAGAAGCCCCCTTTAGGTTGTAAAAGTAGCAGCCCACTTTAGGTAGGTAGTAGTAGCAGCAGCGCCTTTTAGGTACACACACACAAATCTATTATACAATCACACATCATACATACATACGGTACATAGATACATAATGCATACACAATCATACACACACATCGTACATACATCCGTCATACACACATTTTTCATACATCTGTCATACATACACACATCTGTCATACATACACACATCCTACACACATAATCCATACACACTAATACATCCACACACATCATACATCTGTCTAGCTTACACATATACATCATACAAACACATATCCTACACACATCAAATATATATATGCACACATCATACATACACCCGTAACCCCCCCATATCATACATTTCAGATATACACACATCACACATATCATATATATACACACATCATACACACATCATACAAACACACATATCATACATACAAAGCATACATACACTCGTTACCGCCTCCCCCCACATCATACATTACATACATATACACACATATCCTATAACAGGCCTTCAGGTTCTTTTTTTATTTCCACCATCATATTTTGCAGCGCTGTACAGAGCACATCACCCCTCACATTAGTTCCTGTCACCCCTCACATCAGTCCCTGGCATCCCACACATCAGTCCCTGTCACCCCTTACATAAGTCCCTGTCACCCCTCACATCAGTCCCTTTCACCCCTCACATCAGTCCCTTTCACCCCTCACATCAGTCCCTGTCATCTCTCACATCAGTCCCTGTCACCCCTCACATCGGTCCCTCTTCTGTTATTTTTTTCTAAATATTTTCAATTATTATTGTAAAGTGCTGATTAAAACCTTGGTGCCACCACCAAATTCTTAGCCACAATGGCGATTTGTCAAGCCCTGACTTATGTTGACCCCTGTTCATTGACAAAGGAACTTACAATGGGCAAGAGAGGATCAGAGCTGGACTTTGAAGCAATGTAAGAAGATAGTCTGGTAAATTAGATTTTTAACAGTGGGGCAGCAGATACATATGAAATATGAATGCTTCCCCCTCTAAATCCCTGTCACATCACATCAGTCCCCTCACATCAGTCCATGTCACCTCTCACATCAGTCCCTGTCATCTCTCACATCAGTCCCTGTCAACCCTCACATCAGTCTGTGTCATTCTATAGTCTTAGTCTTTTATTTATCTTCACCTTTGTCATCTTTTCTCTTTTTTCTTTCATTGTATCTTTTTCCTCTTCGACACATTACACATACACATTATACATACACACATTATATATATATATATATATATATACTGGCACAGCAGCACAGCCAGTGTGTCCTGGGGGGGAGGGTATGGCGGAGATTGGGGGTGGAATGGTTAGGGGCCAGTCACCCTGCCAGCCTCACTCACTGACTGCCGTGCTGTGCGCATGTGCCGCTCTGTGTGTGAGGCCGTACAGCGCAGGTAGCACACAGCGCCCAAGCCTGGCGCGCGGCAGCATGCCGCAAGAGATTTCATAGCACCGGGCCTTATCCCATTCATTTGAATGGGACAGTTTACAATCATCCAGTGTCTAAATTTTTACACCGGATGGTTGGACATGCCTGAGGCCACTGGCTTGCTGCGTTCCCCTGTCCGCTGTCCAGAAACAATGGATGCCAGATACCATACAACTGAGGACAACTTGTCATCAGTTGTGGCATCAGTTGCGTCGAAATATAGGCTGAATTCACCTATGCCGGATGCTGGACAAAGGTTAACCCAGCCTTACATGGTAGGGTGGTGTAACTAACTCGATGTTCCTATAATCTTTTGTCAATGTAACCTTTTCCCATATGCAAAGTGCCGAAATTAGGCTTCTGGACACTAGGATTCCATAAAACATTGTTAACAACTTTACTTATGTCTCTAAAAATGGCTTTTTTTTATTCATTATTTTTCTGATTACGGAAAATCGGACATTATTATTATTTTGGTCAGATTTTTGCCTGTATAACAGCCATTTTTTTCTGTAACAAATCCCGCAATATACAATTCCTTTGATATAGCTTGGACTGTTACAACTTTTTTGCCCCTATGTTTAGTATGGATATTTGGTCACTGTCCCTTTAAATGTTGCTTCTAAAGCAGCTTTACTGATTTTAACAATCTTGAGGTGCGTTTTTAGCATGTGTACATGTAATGACTAATGCAGATGTGAGTGTTCACAGTTTTTGTTCTCAGCTCTAAGTTAGTGAAACTATAGATGAGGATCTTCTCAGGTTGGCTTACTGTGGAGCAATGTGTAATCTTTTCTTTACTCTCATAACTTTGGTTGTGTAAGTTGGTTCCTGGAAGGACATGGCAGTAAAAATCTTCATGACATGTTAGCCAAGCAGCACAAACTCCGACCAGTGGCCACCTCTCTCTAAAAAAAAAAAAAAATACTCCTTCTTGGAGATAAATAACTTGGGCATGTTATCCTTACAGCATTGACAGGAATAGAAATAGGAACAGTGACTTTTTTGGTGATAGGATTTTAAGAATTTTTTTCCCCACACTGCAGATTAAAATCTGCATGGAAATTGGCCTGCATTGCAGAACTACTGGGGAGTGTCCTTATTGATTTCAATAAGGCTTGCTTCACATGTAGCATTTTAAAGGGTACTCCGGCGCTAAGACATAGGGGATAAAATGCACCTGATCGCGGGGGTCCCGCCGCTGGGGACCCTTGTGATCTTCTACTCCGTATCCCGTTAGAATCAGCCCCCGGATCGTGCTCGCTCTGGGTCTGATTACTAGCAATCACGGGGACAGAGCATAGTGACGTCACGGCTCTGCCCCCGTGTGATGTCACGCTCCGCCCCCTCACTGCAAGCCTATTGAGGGGGCGTGACAGCTGTCACGCCCCCTCCATAGGCTTGCATTGAGGGGGTGGAGCGTGACTTCACACAGGGGCGGAGCCATGATGTCACTATGCTCTGTCCCCACTAGTAATCAGACCCAGAGCGAGCACGATCCGGGGGCTGATTCTAACAGGGTGCAGCGTGGTAGATCACGGGGGTCCCCAGCGGCGGGACCCCCGCGATCAGGCATCTTATCCCCTATCCTTTGGATAGGGGATAAGATGTCTGAGCGCCGGAGTATCCCTTGAATCACTATTTGGCCAGTATCATGGTCAGTACTTTTAGCCAAAACCAGGAGCGAAAACAACAAAGAAAGAAACTACACTGAAATTTTTTTTTTTACTTTTTTTTTTTTTTTTTTTTGTATTTTGGACCCACTCCTGGTTTTGGAGAAAATACTTATCAAAATGTCTGTTTTATGTCAAAAAAATAAATAAATAAATAAATAAAAATTTGAATTTGATTCGATGAGACATGTCAGTTCACATGTACTTTCTTTTTATAGCCACAATTATAACAGTTGTAAAATGAAATACAAGGGATTGTTTTGGGCCATTGATGAACAAAAATAACAGTTTTTTGAGCCATTTCTTTGTGTCCATTTAGGACCTAAAATAATCCGGTTTTGCTGTGGCCGTATTTATCTACAATGTTTCCCCCGTCAGCTTTTTATACCTAATATATACATAAATGATTATTGTTTCCCTTTGTTAAGTGTTCTATTCTGCACATTGTAACAATTCTGAAGCTCATTGCTTATTAATACAAGTCATTTATGACCGATCAATAGGTAGCTACCATAGGGAAGGTAGAATACAGCATCATTCATGCTCACAGCTGCACACAATGAACACAATGTCCAGACTTATTTATGTAGAATAAAGCTGGCTATCATCACCCCTGGATGAGGCTCGGGGTATAAAAATAAACAGACCCGTACCGTACACATGCTAACAAAGTAACAGCATGGTGACAGTCATGCCTTATCACTGAAGATGACACTTACATTCATATTATACAAGCAAAATGTGTCAAGCCAACAGATTGGGATTGTCATTTGACAGCTGGGACAGCTCACTCTTATACCATAATAATGTTACATAGGACTGCTGGAAATAATACTTAAAACTTTTACAGCGTCATTTTAAGACATATGAAAAATGGAAAGACTAACCTGCGCTAAAACTGTGCCTACTTTCATTGTAAGAATAAGTTGCTCCAAATAAAACACTTAGGGGTACTCTGGTTTTTAAAATCAACTGGTGCAAGAAAGTTAAAAAGATTTGTAAATGTCTTCTATAAAAAAAAATATTAATCCTTCCAGTACTTATCAGAGGAAGTTGTATAGTTCTTTTCTGTCTGACATCTCTGTCCATGTCAGGAACTGTCTAGAGCAGTGGTCTTCAACCTGCGGAACTTCAACCTGCTCTAGACCAATGTTCTCCAACCTGTGGACCTCCAGATGTTGCAAAACTACAACTCCCAGCATGCCCGGACAGCCGTTGGCTGTCCGGGCATGCTGGGAGTTGTGGTTTTCCAACATCTGGAGGTCCACAGGTTGGAGAACATTGGTCTAGAGCATGAGCAAATCCCCATAGGTGTCAGCAGAGAGCACTGTCGTCAGACTGAAAAGAACTATTCAACTTCCTGTGTAGCATACAGCAGCTGATAAGTACCGGAAGGATTAAGATTTGTAAATAGAAGTCATTTACAAATCTGTTTAACTTTCTGGCACCAGTTGATTTGAAAAAATTGTTTTCCACCAGAGTACCCCTTTTAGGGTGCGTTCCCACAGGGCGTATACGCAGCGTATTTGACGCTGCGCAAAATTTATGGCAGCAGCGGGAAATACGCTGCGTATTCCTTGCTCACTATACACACAGGACTTTCCGGCAGCAGCCCTATGTGTGTAGTGAGTTTTAGAGGCGGGGCCGTGTGCTGGCGTGTCTGTGACGAGCGGCTCCGCCTCCAAAATTGACTGCACACATAGGGCTCTGCCGCCGGAAAGCCCTGTGTGTATAGTGAGCAAGCAATACGCAGCGTATTTCCCGCTGCTGTTGTAAATTTTGCACAGCGTCAAATACGCTGCGTATACGCCAAGTGGGAACGCACCCTAAATGTCTACATTTATTTTAGTAATTCAAATTACAAAGTGAATCCATAATTTTTCTACAACATTGCATTGTCAATATTTTTTTCCACTTAACCCCTTAACGAATTTTTCATTTTTGCACTTTTTTTTTTTTTCCTCCTTGCCTTCTACTACTCATAACACATTCCATTTTTTCACTTAGGCTGGGTTCACATATGTCCAGCAACCGACATCTAGATCTCGACAAAACTGATGCATCAACTGATGACAAGTTGTCATCAGTTTTATGCATCTGGCGTATATATTGTTTCTGGACAGCGGACAGGGTAACGCAGCAACCATCCGGCAACCATCCGGCGTCAAAATTGAGATGCTGGATGATTGTGAACTGTCCCATTCAAATTGATGGGATCAGTTCTAGCATCAGTTTCCCTCCGGTGCACGCCGGAGGGAAACTATGCCGGACACCTGGCATATGTGAACACAGCCTTACAGACCCATATGTGGTCTTTTATTTTGCACCACCAATTGTACTTTGTAATGACACCACTCATTATACCACAAAATCTACAGTGAAACAAAATTTTTTTTTTTGCGGGGCGAAATTGAAAACAAATGCCATTTTGAAACTTTAGGGGGCTCTGTTTATACGCTTTTTTTCACTAAAAATGGTACATTATCTTTATTTTGTAGGTCCATTCAATTACACGGATAATTAGTTTGTAAAGATTTTCTAAGATTTTACTACTTTTAAAAATGATAACTTTTTGTAGGAATATGAGTATGCTTAACATTGTCCTCTTCTGACTCGTATAACACATTTATTTTTCTGTATTCGGGGCTGTATGAGGGCTCATTTTTCTTTTCCTGGAGATCTGTAGGTTTTATCGGTCCCATTGTTGTTTTGATAATCGCTTTTTAATAATTTTTTTTTCTGGTATATAAAGTGACCAAAACTCAGCAATTCTGGACTTTGGTATTATTTAAGTTTACATGATTCACTGTGTGGTTTCATTAACCCCTTGCTGCAAAACGCCATTTCTAAACCACACTGTGGCAAGGGAGAGTTATGAAGCGAGCTCAGGAGCTGCGCTCGCATCATACCCACATGGTTCCAGTTGCTATCAGCAGCCAGGACCCGTGGCTAATGCCGGACATCGCAGTTCAGACAGATGTCCGGCATTAACTCTTTAGATTTGGCGATCAAAGTTGATCGCCGCGTCTAGAGTGAAAGTGAAAGCTTCCCAACAGCTCAGTCGGGCTGATCGGGACCATCGCGGTAAAATGCCGCGATGTCCCAATCAGCTAGGAAGCAGCAGAAGGGTGCCTTACCTGCCTCCTGCGCGTCAGATCGGCGATTGATTGCTCCAAGCCTGAAATCCAGGATTGAGCAATCAACCGCCGATAACACTGATCAATGCATTGCCATGCCCCTATAGGAGCTTTAACATTGCAAAAAAAAAAAAAGAAAAGAAAAAAAGTTAAAAAGATGAATTAACCCCATCCCTAATAAAAGTTTGAATCACTCTCCTTTTCCCATAAAAAAAACTGTGCAAATAAAAATAAACATATGTGGTATCCCCGCATACGTAAATGTCTGAACTATAAAAAATAAATAGTTAATTAAACCACAAGGTCAATGGCGTACGCACAAAATAATTCTAAATTCCAAAATGGCGTATTTTTGGTCACTTTTTATACCTTAAAAAATGAATGAAAAGCGTTCAAAAAGTCTGATCAAAACAAAAATACCATATTTTTCGCCCTATAGGACGCACCGGTGTATAAGACGCACCCAATTTATAGGTGCAAAATCTAAAAAATTTAAGATTTTGAACCCAATAGTGGTCTTCAACCTGTGGACCTCCAGATGTTGCAAAACTACAACTCCCAGCATGCCCGGACAGCCAACGGCTGTCCGGGCATGCTGGGAGTTGTAGTTTTGCAACATCTGGAGGTCCGCAGATTGAAGACCACTGCATAGGAGGTAATTCTCAGGTGTCCCCGCCGCTCCGGACCCATCACCGCTGCCCTGGATGTCGCTCCATCGCTGTCGCCGTGTCCCTGTCGCTCCGAAACGTCTCTGCTGCCAGCCGGGTATCCTCGCTCTCCGTCATCACGTCGTTACGTACGCCGACGCACGTACGCGACGACGTGATGACGAGGAAGGAGAGCGCCGGCCATACAGGGGATCCCTGAACAGAGAAGACACTGAGGAGGCAGGTAAGGTCCCTCCCGGTGTCCTGTAAGCACTAACCCAGCTATTCAGTCGGGCTGTTCGGGACCGCCGCGGTGAAATCGCGGCGGTCCCAAACAGCCTGACTGAACAGCCGGGTTAGTGTCACTTTCCCTTCAGACGCGGCGGTCAGCTTTGATCGCCGCGTCTGAAGGGTTAATACAGTGCATCACCGCGATGGGTGATGTCCTGTATTAGCCACGGGTCCCGTCCGTTGATGGCCGCAGGGACCGCCGCGATAGGGGTGTATTCGCCGTATAAGACGCACCGACTTTTTCCCCCCAGTTTTGGGGAAGAAAAAGTGCGTCTTATACGGCGAAAAATACGGTAGTACCGATAAAAAGTTCAGATCACATTACAAAAAAATTGCTCTCATACCGCCCCGGACGTGGTAAAATAAAAAATTTATAGGGGTCAGAAACGGACAATTTTAAACATATAAATTTTCCTGCATGTAGTTATGATTTTGTTGAGAAGTGTGACAAAATCAAACCTATATAAGTAGGGTATCATTTTAATCATATGGACTAACAGAATAAAGATAAAGTGTAATTTTTACCGAAAAATGTACTGCGTAGAAACGGAAGCCCCCAAAAGTTACAAAATGGTGTTTTTTCTTCCATTTTGTAGCACAATGATTTTTATTTCCGTTTCACCATAGATTTTTCGGCTAAAATGACTGATGTCATTACAAAGTAGAATTGGTGGTGCAAAAAATAAGCCATCATATGGACTTTTATTAAGGAAGGGTATTTTCACATGTATTAACATTTTGTTTTCTACTTTATCCTCTTTTTATGGGACCCATAGGAGCAATCTTTCAACTGCATACACTGAACAATGCTGTGCCATAGCATTTCTTTTTACATTTGACTAATGCCTTAGCAATGGCTATTGTGTGATCAATAGCATCCATTATTATATTTTTACAGTTTTTGCAGAAGGGAGATTAAAAAAATGGTAAACCTATCATTGTTTTCTATTTTTTTTCATGGCATTCACTGTGCAGTAATAATACCATGTTATCTTTAGTCTGCAGGTTAGTATGAATACAATTATATATATTTTATATAGTTTATTAATGTTTTACTACGTTTTCATAAAAAATTACTTATTATAGGAAAACTGTCAGCTTGCTCCCCCGCACTAACCAGCAGTACTGGCTGGTAGTGCAGGGGACGCTGATCAGTTTGATGCCTACCGTGCTCGGATCCACCCGGCCATTCTGCCGATATCTTAGTTTTTCCCTATATGCTAATGAAATGCTAACTGACCAGGCAGCGTTAAATGGCACTCTGACATCACCGCCGCCAGCCCATCTCATCAATATTCCTCCCCTCCCTCCGCCTCTCTCTCTTCTCCTCGCTCTGTAATGAAGAGGGAGAGGCGGTGGGAGGGGAGAAATATTGATGAGCTGGGTGGCGCTGAGGCCGGCGGCGGTGACATCAGAGTGCCAGTAACCCTGCCTGTGCCAGTTAGCACCTCATAAGCATATAAGGAAAAACAAAGATTTCGGCGGAACAGCCGGGCGAATCCGGGCACGGTAGGCATCAAACTGATCAGCGTCCCCTGCAGTACCGCTTGTTAGTGCGGGGGGAGCAAGCTGACAGTTTTCCTTTAAATTGAATACAAATAAACAAAAACATTTGTTTGTGTCACCCTACTTTTTGCCAAAAGGAGTTGTGACTTGATTTTTTGTAGGACGAACTGTAGTTTTCATCGGTGCCATTTTTGTAGACGCCACTTAATAATTTTTATTCAACTTTTTGGGAGGCAAAGTGACAAAAAACATTGCTTGTTTTTCCTATGGTGTTTACTATAAGGGTTAAATAACACCCATTTTATAGTATGGGTCATTATAAACATGTTGATACTGAATATGTTTTTTTTCCATTTTTCATTTTTTGAATTATTTTCATGAATTCTTTACATGAATTGAAGCTGCGATCATCTGTACTGATGTGTACTGCATTGTACTGCTGCTGCATCGGTAGCTGGAAGACCGGAAGTCATGTCAACAAGTGCAACCTCACAATAACATCAAGAGGTTGGCGAAGAGCTATGGGAGGCAGCCCCTTCACTTGTCAACCCTGTATATACAGAGGTCACTACTGACTGTGGCATCTACAGGGTTAACTGCCAGGAACGCAGCACCACTCATCACAGTTGCGACTTTGTATGATAGCCGTCTTCGACTACCAGTCCTATGGGCTCAGCTTTTGAGCCCACAAACACTACTTTCACACTGCCATTCTCATCCATCCCGTTTTACACTTTTTTTTCTTGCACTGGACAGACCCTAAAATGGGATGGAGCACAACGGAAACTGCCGGGTCCCGACGGACCCTATATATTCACTTGGATAGGGTCCGTCAGGGATGCGGTAGTTTAGCGGAGTTTATTGTAGTATAAAATAGTGCATGCACTATTTTTTTCTCCATTAAACTCCCGTCATTCTGACAGAGTTGCCAACGGAGCCCAGAATAGCGGAGCCCAGAATAGCGGAGCCCAGAATAGTGCAGTGTGAAGGTGCCCTAATGGATATATCCGTCACAGTGTGTTAATTAACTTTCCGCCATGATAGACATATCTGACATGTTGTGGGAAAGGGTTAAATATACGTAATTGGTTAGAATAATTTTTTCGTTAAATATACATAATTGGTTAGAATAATTCTTTCGTTAAATATACGTAATTGGTTAGAATAATTTTATCTTATTTCTTTGAGGTATCTTTCCTTCGGCTACTGAACATATCTTACTTTGAGTCATATCTGTGCTACCTGTAATTTATGGATTTGCTCTGAAGTGATAAAGCTGGGTGGACATCTTCTACGTGTGGTCAGTCCATAGTTTTTGCCAAGAGTTGCACCTCTAATACAGCCAAAAGTTAGATGTAAACAAAGTTATCCCTTTAGGAAAATGTTAGCCTTGTGATTAGGGATTTTAATTTTTCTTTTTTTATTTTGCAATCTAGTGTTGACATCTAGTGGCCATTTTGGAGCATTACATCTTGCAATATTCTTTCGTGAAACGGAACAATTTCTGGACAATTCTGTGTGAAAAACTGATGTCCAACAATTATTAGAAGTCAAATATAAAATGAAGGTCAGTGTATGTATACATATATACATAAAATGACACTATTTTGCTTTTATTTTGTAAACATTTATCGTTTTCTGCACAACAAAGCCACATCCGAAGCCTTTGTTCTTGCATGATCCCTTCTATTGTTATATTTCTTTGATCCTGTTTAATGAAGCCACATCAGCCATGTCTGCATCCTCAGGCTAAACTTTTTTTAGACATTTTTTTTTTTTAGAATTCAGAGCTCTGGAAAGTGTCCCATTCTCCAGTTTACAGCAAGAAGATTATATTTGCACTACAAAACATTTCCCTATTGGAACAATTAGCTGAAATTTCCTGCTCTGTAATTCATAAATTGAATTCAGTTGCAGAGAGTCTGGAACCTTTCTCTAGTCTTCAGCCCATTGTGCGGCTTTATTATTCTCCATGGCTCTTGTGTTATGTGATTATCTAGAATTATGACAATTGTAGCAATTTACAGAAATAAAGCGCATTAATAATTTAGCAGTTTGACGATAAATTGAATGGTTGCAAACAGGCATATGTCTGTCAATATACATGTACACAAGATAAGTGATTAAAGGGGTACTCCCGTGGAAAACTTTTTTTTTTTTTTTTAAATCAACTGGTGCCAGAACGTTAAACAGATTTGTAAATCACTTCTATTAAAAAATATTAATCCTTCCAGTACTTTTTAGGGGCTGTATACTAAAGAGAAATCCAAAAATGAAATGCATTTCCTGTGATGTCCTGACCACAGTGCTCTCTGCTGACCTCTGCTGTCCATTTTAGGAACTGGAGAAAATCCCCATAGCAAACATATGCTTCTCTGGACAGTTCCTAAAATGGACAGCAGAGGTCAGCAGAGAGCACTGTGGTCAGGACATCACAGGGAATGCATTTCTTTTTGGATTTCTCTTTAGTATACAGCCACTAAAAAGTACTGGAAGGATTAAGATTTGTTTAATAGAAGTGATTTACAAATCTGTTTAACTTTCTGGCACTAGTTGATTTAAAAAAAAAAAAAAAAGTTTTCCACGGTAGTACCCCTTTAATGTTAGATAGCTGGGACCCCATGATCTCTAGTACAAGGGTTCTGATTAACCCTTTTTTTCTGACTGGCATGGCTGAAATGAGGTTAAATTGAACAGTGTTGTAGCTCTACTCTTTGTAACTTTATTTAAAAAAAGAAGAGGTTGAAGAGAAAAAAAGCAAAAAGGTTGGCCGTTGTATACCATATTATACCCACAGTGCGCAAATTTATACTTTTTTTGTGGAAGTATAAACTGCAGTATACCTCGCTTTTATGTGGTATATATATTTTTTTATATATGTTTAGGATTTGGACTACACATACGTTTTTTTTATTTTTTATATGTTTATAGACTACACATAGGTTCTTGCCCAGTTATTCTGACACATATTAATCATAGAGTGCATTGGGTCAAATGGGCCAGCTCTCTGCTGACATCTCTGCTTGTCTCGGAAACTGCACAGAGCAGAATAGGTTTGCCATGGGGATTTGCTTCTACTCTGGACAGTTCTCGAGACAGGTGTCATCAGAGAGCACTTAGACAGAAAAGAACAACTCAACTTCAGCAGCTCATAAGTACTGAAAGGATTAAGATTTTTTAATAGAAGTAATTTACAAATCTGTTTAACTTTCTGGAGCCAGTTGATATATATAAAAAGTTTTTTCCTGGATAACCCCTTTAAGGCTAAGTTTACACTTGGAAGTTTTTGGAATACTGCCACTGCAGTTTTTGAGCCAAAGCCAGAAGTGTATTCAAAAGGAATAGGAAATATAAAGGAAGGACTTATACTTCTCCTCCCTTATGGTTCCACTTCAGACTTTGGCACATAAACTACAGTGGCAGATCTCCAAAAACTGGCAAAAAAAGAAAAAAACAAGTGGAAACTTAGCCTTATAGCGTGTCAATAAAAATGTAAATTAGTAATAAGTTAAACACCTTGGATTTCTATCACTCTCAAAACAAAGTCAGACCCAGTCTATTGAGCACATGTACATTTCAGTGTCTTAAAGGGGTATTCCAGGCAAAAACATTTTATCCCCTATCCAAAGCATAGGGGATAAGCTGTCTGATCGCGGGGGGCCCGCAGCAGCGGGCCCCCCCGCGATCAGACATCTTATTCCCTATCCTTTGGATAGGGGATAAAAAAATTTGCCCGGAATACCCCTTTAAGGACAAATCATAACAGACTTTAAGATGTATCAAACCATATGCAGAGGAAAAGTGGAGCAGGTTTTATCAGATTTATTCACACATACAATATCCTGCTTATATTTGATGCTGCAGCTTTGAAGCTGTGTTTAATCATTTAGTTTACATTGAATTCTGCAGCATCAAATACAAGCAGGAAGAACCCTGGGAGATTTATGTTTCTTGGCAAACTACTGTGTAGCATTGTCTCACTAGGTTTCAGTTTTACACACTTTTGGCCATACTGCAGAATGCTGATGCCACCTAGTGGCACTTAACAAGATCTATGAGGCAGCACAATACCAAACTGAGGATTTGGATGAAGTCAGTCTCCTAGGAGTGAAGATGTTCCATTGTGAAGTCCTGGAAAGCACCACGTCACAGCATGAGCCCAATAAGAGCGAAATCCAGACAGAGCCTGTCTGTCTATAAATCTCTTATTACTAGGTAGGCACTGCTGGCGCTCGTCCACCTGATTTGCTTGTGATTTATGAAGTGTTATGCCATATATATGTGAATCACATTTACTGTAGTTACATTTATAGGCTCTTCTGCATACAAAGCGGCTACTGCTAAGATGGTACATTATATCCTTTCATCTTGACAGGCCTCTTGCTCTGAAGTGTCGTAACACGTAACATCTTTAAGAACTAGGATGATTTACTTAGCCCCAATTTCTGGCTGGTAATGCCACTAAACATTCCTGAGCCAATAAGCTGGAGGAGATCTGGTACTAAATTATGTTCCAAACATAATGCAATCGCATCACTACTTCAAGTGCAATATCCTGTGCAAATAGCAAGATGGAATAGATTTATATTATGCACATGAAATGCATTGTGGTTGCAGTAAGTTTATAACTGTAAACAGAAAGGGATTGTGTATATATATATATATACATATATATATATATATATATATATATATATTCACTTTATGTACAGATATATGTGAAGTGGGAGATTAACTCTGTAGAGCCAGGTAAATAGAGGCAAACAGCAGTCACTTTTAAAGCCCATTTGACCATATTGAAAACTTACACTGGCCAATAAGGGAATGATAGGTCCCACTACCAACCTGCTTTTTTTCTTCATAAAAATCTTAGGCCTGAAAACAAACTTTACAAGTCCTTTGATCTGCTAGGTTAAATTCCTCATATCTCACAAGCTTACGCCGAATGAGATGTGCACTCATATTAGCTTAGTATTCACAGATGGCATATAGTATAGAGTAGAGTGCAAAAGTAATGGTACCTCTTGTCAAATTATGTGTGATAACATAAAATGTATTTTCATGAGTTCAATGAGAGAGTCAGTGCAAAGAAAATATCTAATTTTTGGCTCCACATTACTCTGGTTGTCTGCACAGAGCTTCCCAACACCTAAAAGCAGCTAAAGGGACTGTTCAAAACCTTTACCAATGCTCCTCTATACCAGAAATCCATGGCTTTACTAGGTATTTTGGAACACTGTTCATCGTTCCAGCTCAGGCAGCACGATGGCTCAGTGGTTAGCATTACTGCAGCAATGGAGCCCAATATATTAAACCAGACAAAGCTCTGAATTTGAGTGGGTTTCATCCAAGTACATTGGTTTCCTCTGTACGTTTTACTAGCTTCCTTTTAAATTGACCCTGTTGCCTGTCACCAACAATTTTTTATATATATTGTTCCTTATATAATTATAAGACACTTTGCTATTTACTTGCAGTTAAAATTTTCAACCTTTATATGTTTTAAATGTGATTGAAAAAACGGCCACTAAATGGCTCTGGTCTGTTCCCTGCAGCAAGTCAAACAGCTAGTTTGGTCTCCTCCCGGCCTGGCAGGAGACCAAACTCATGAAGCACATGCGGCGTATGGGGAGGCACAGCTCTCACAGGCTTCTTGATGGAGAATGCCCACTTACTCATGCAGGGAGCAAGGGAAAAGGTATGGTACAGAGGTTTTTAAAGCTCGAAAAAATGTTGGTGTGTTAGGAGAAGTTGGGGAATATAATCTAAGTTAGTTTAGAAAATATGGTTTTATGACAGGTACTCTTTAAGGGAAATAAGAATGTGAGCCCCATTAAGGATGTCCACAATATTTATATAGTGGAATATAATTGCATTATATACTGTAAGAAACAGAAAATAACAAAATGTTTCTTAACTGACTGCTTTATAGATTATCGATATTTGCTAGACTATTCCTGCATTGATCCTACACAATATTTCCGATGCCCAATGGCTGCCATACAACCCTAATATAATCAATATGACCCAAAAATTTACAGCTGTCAAGATCTTATGTGCTTTAATTCTTTTTTTCATCAAAACTTACTTGTTTGGGAATACCTGATTGTAGATTTAGGGGGTAACAGTTGAACTTTGTCCCTAGTGCCCAAAGGCCTTTCTGCCGAATGCTCCAAACATGAGATGGGGGTAAAATGATTCTTGACCCCAAAGATTGGATTTTTAAAACTAATTTTTACCCCCATAATTTTTTTTTGTTTGCGATCTGAATAATTTTTTGGGTCTGGTATTATACCCATATCCTGCATTTTATACTTATGTGGCTGATAATATGTGTGGAACCAATTTTTTGTGTTTATTTAAATAACCCCTTCCACCTAGATTTTATTCCTGGTAGCAGCATGAGACTATAAAGGGGTAGCCAGTCATCACAGCCTGAAAAAGAGGGGAGCAAGCAAGTAGAAGAGGGGAGACCACAAATAGAGAAAGTTGGATAATAGTTATTGGACTGGATTTAAAGGGTTAAATCCGGCCCTAGACATCTTATCTATGTCTATGGGAGGCGGCCGCCACTCCCCCTCCCATAGACTTGCATTGAGGTGGCAGGGCATGACGTTACGATACTCCGGCCCCATGATCGTGAGTCATCAAAAACCGAGCGATCTTCGCTCACGAGGCTGATGATAAGGGGGTGAGATTGTGGGGGTCCCCAGCGGTGGGACCTCTGCGGTCAGACATCTTATCCTCTATCCTTTGGATAGGGGATAAGATGTCTAGGGCCGTAGTAGCCCTTAAACACTCTGTACCTTGGTCTCTCCTCTTCCTACCACACATCCTATTAGAAAGGAGAAGGGGAAGGATTTACTGTACAACCTCTAAGTTACATAGAGTTTGCAAATCATGCATCTATGAACATGCCAAAAGTAGACAAACAAGAAGGGTACAAAAACTTGTGTACATACAACAGCTTTTACTTTATTTGTTTCTCAGCTATTGAGTTGAGCAGGTAAGCCGTACTGGAATTAGTGTGTGGGTATAGGTCAAGGTTTTGTATGACACACAACACAACTTGTACATCACCCTTTCTGTTAAAATTTGCGGCTATTTGACTTAGGCCTGCCATAGATGCACACATAAGAAAGACCCTTAACCGGTGCGTCTATGATAACAAAACAATCACAAGTAGAGTGCATTGTATAAAGGACCGGGTGTCACTTATTAAACTGAATCTACATAAGCAATGTGTGGGGATACTTGAAAAATTATTCACAAGCCTCAATTTCTGAAATATCATAAAGTGACTTGAGTATGTGGTATGTCTAATGTTACAAATAGCAGGCAGCGTTATGTTCTCAGCATTCAATTTCTCAGATAAACCGGACACCCTCGTCTGCAAGACATATTTAATCAAGTTAAGTGGTGCTTGTGGGGAACAAAACACCGTTCATATAACCAGAACATCGCTGCTCCGTGGTGACAATCCTTGAAACTTTTAATCATTTTTTTAGGGCTTTGTCATTTTCATGGATGTATTTGAAGGTCATGTAACATAGAGTAATACTACTAATACATGGTTACCACACAGATATAGCAGATATTGTTACAATAATACACGTGTATATACTCTTATCCAGGGTGCTCTGACTCACAGCTATATACAAATAGAAGATTTCATGCTAACATTTGCCCTATTATACAGTCGTACATTCCCCACTCATATATCACGGCATAACTAGATAGATTAGTTATTCAGGGATTTAGCAAAATTGCATTACCGGATTTACATCTCAGGAGCCTGTAGACACAGATTTTCTGGTCCCTTAGATGCTGTAGATGGCCACACCTCATGTCTTGTATGTCTTTAAAACTTTTGTCTGCACCTATAACATAGAGCAGGACATGTATTCTATCAATATCTAGCACCGCCTGCAGCTTTCTCTGATCTTTCCTTGGGTGTTCTCACTCACACGGCACTGTTATTGTCTCACTAACAAACTCATGAGCCATTACATAATATTGTGCAGGCCCCTTGTACCACTAAAACAACTTTGACCCATCAAGACGTGGACTGTAGAACCCTCTAGGGGTGTTCTGTATCTGGCAACAAGATGTTGGCAACCAAGTCTTCAAGCCCTGTAGGTTTGGAGGTAGTGCCTCAATGGACTGGACTTGTTTCTGTAGCATATCCCACAATTGTGCAATCAGACTTAGATTAAAGGAATATTGAGATTCAGTCAACACCTTGAACACCATTTGTGAAAACTTTTTGCAGTCTGATTTGGGCCACTGCCATTAGGGCATACCTTTACCAATAAGAGGACTTGTCAGGAGTTTTGTGCTGCCTGAACCATGGGCAGCATGAAACAGAGACAGACTCCCTTATTACAACAAACTGTGATTGACTCTGGAATGCTGTGGCATATCAGGGAAATATTAATTTTAAAGGAGCTGTGAAAAGGGGTTTGAGTAACTGGGGTGGTCTCCCTTCCTCACTGTACTCGATTGATAGATCTCACTATATTCAAAAAGTGGGATAGGCCTGTCAATTAACAAAACCTACATAAATAAGAGGCACTACATAAATAATGTATACAAATGTATACAACTGTACAACAAAGGTAAAGAGTACTGAAGCAATATGCTTCAGGCCTGTCAATTATGCCTGTGGTAACAAGGGAGCATCCCAGTAACTGAAAGCCTTTCTCTTATATGCCATGGCATATCAGAGTAAATCCCAGTTGGTTGTAGTAAAGGTTTCTTTTTAGGGTACGTTCACACTGCGGAATTCCCACGGAATTCCGCAAGTAGAATTCCACGCAATGAACAGCACCATCAGTGTGAATTGGTCTTCCATGAGACCCGTTCACACTGCCGAATTTCAGCATCAGACAATTCTTTGCGTGGAATTCTGCAAGTACTACATAGCCGTCAATGGTGACTGCACAGTGCCCTGCGGTCCTACCGCCAAAGTATTTTCGGCGGCAGCCACCTGACAGAATCTCTGCTCGTGGAATTCTGTGAACAGAGATTTTGTCAGGCATTTGCCGCCGAAAATACTTCGGCGGTCGGACTGCGGGGCACTGCAGTGTGAACATACCCTTATATGATACATGTAAAGTAACACTGACATGATGCCAAGACCCAAGAGTCACAGCAGACCATTTTCCAAAGCATTACACTTCCTCTGCCAGCTTACATTCCTCCCTTAGCGCATCCTGATATCTTATCCCAAGTAAGTGGCATTCATGCACCTGGCTGTCCGCATGAAAATGTGATTCATTAAAGAAGGACAACGTCTTTCATTGCTTGATGGTTCAGATCTGATTCCATGTGCCCAGAGTAGGCCCTTTTGGTGGTGGACAGAGGTCAGCACAGGCACTATGACCAGTCTGTAGATATCATATGTAGCATGACTACTTGTTTAGAAGAGCTGAACCGATTAGTTAGCATCATTTGTGACATTGTGAAAAATGCAGAATGGTGAAAACAGCCCTGCTGCACAGTTGTATATGACCGAGCTTATGCTCCGCATGGATACTCTAAATGTGATAGCTTTACCTCATGTCTTCTACAGATTCAGGTAAACAAAATGCATTCTACTCTGTAATAATGTAATGTTATGCTCTTTATCATGATTGGGATATATGGTGCATGTTTGCATTGCATTGGTCATCTCATAGTAGCCAACCATTTTACCTAATAGGCATCAAGGTGACTGAAGAGAGATGGTAACAGTTGGGTTAGTATTGGCTTTAGCTAGTATACTACTATGTTCGATATTATCCTTTGGACTTCAGTGATAGCCCATTTAACTATCTTAGCTTTGCTAGTGATCATCTCATTTATCTAGGCTTATTTCACTAAATTTACTGTTTGGTTTTCTTCCAGCACTAAAATGTCAAGTCCACTGTCATGTGTGCAATAGATTTGTGCTGTTAGAGCTGAACAGATCCTCTGAAAGCTGCTCGTGGTTGATCTTTAGATAGAGCTAGAAATAAATAAATCCTTTTTAGAAGATCAATATTCATCTCATTTAATGCCTGATGTGGAACGTGCGGCTTTACCCCGGTAATGCTGATGCGCAGTCACTTGTTGTAAATGTATATAGTGGCTTTTGCAGCATGGGTAACCTATTGCCATGCCGAAGAGAGGAAAATGAATTGAACACAGCCTACAAAAAAAGAGAGAGAAGAAAAAAATAGAAACCTACAAGTGAGTGTGATTTACATGTTTAATCTGTGGTCTGTGTTTTACATTACGCTGTATCTGTAGCTTGCAAATCAATGAACACATAAGGAAGCCAGGTGGCTCCATTTCTAGAGGAAAGATGTATTTGTTAAAGGTCTTTAAAAGCAATCAAAATCAAATTGAATTCTTTCATGTTATCTATCAACCACAAAATGCCACTTAACTCTGTGCACACCAGAATGAGAACAAGGGCTGCTCGGGTCTCTAGTGCCATCTCTTGGGGCACAAAACAGAATAATTTGTAGTCTATTATTACCCAAGATGTAGCATTAGGCACAGATTGAATTCTTCATAAAGTATTTTCTTGAAAAATGGTCTTGTTATAGCATTACATATATTCATGTGAAAATGAAGGAGATCGGATCCAGCTCAATGCAGGTAAAATCAGGTTTAATCCATAGGACAAGGAAGGAACAAGGAACAATATATTCATGTGAAATCATTTTTTTGCATTGATGTACTGTGGTACTCCAGATTTCCCTTTAAGGTTCAGTATATGTGTGGCAGTCAATGTTATCTCTGATCCCGGCCTTTGCAGAAAATAGTCAAAGCTGATATATTACACAGGTCAGCTCCTGAGCCTATGCCACCTCCCTGTACTATTATATATCTTGGATAAGTATACTTTCCTGTAACGTTTATTGATGAGTTGTTATGTCTTTTATGCATTCGTACTGATTGTACCCCATTTTTTTTGGGGGGGGGGGTGTTTGTGATTGCGGAGCTGTTTTTCAAGGTGGTCCCATTGTCTGCTCTACTTGTCCTGCTGTGAAGAGACTAAGTCCAAGTACCTTGGACCTTATATGTGACTTTTTAAAGCCATGATATCAAGAGTGTGAGGGACACGCATCAACTGCTTTTAACATAAAGAGTATACCACCGAAACTGATTGTCCAAGAGAATACACACCCTTGCCTATGGGCTTTCAGTATAGTATTTTGATGCTGATGGCAGACTGGGTGGGTGGGATATATGGCTAACTGGTTGAAAAAAAAAAAAATCTGCTTGTTATGGTAATCAAGGATATAATAGTGGGAGATATGGCAAAATGCCCCCTCTTTAACTTGACAGTATAGACCTTTGAGATGTTTTAATACATTGGTATGTCTATTAAGCCACGGTGAGAGGTAATGGAGGTGGTCCAGGTTATAAAAAATACAGATAATTTTATTTTAATAAATCTTATTGGGTCCAAAAAATGTTTTAAATGCGTCTGAATGCTGTTTTTTTCTGATAAGGGCTCCAAATCACCAGCTTCCCTCTAGAAAGCAATATATTTCCAAATTATAATTTGGCCTGTTACCACCACTAGGGGAAGGAGATTTCTACAGCTCCCTTTAAAATTGATTGTAAATCCATATTCAGTACACTACCCCGAGTGGTGGAATTAGGATATAAATGTTAGGAGGTATGCATAACATAATCATAAATAAAGGGATTAAAGGGAAATTAAGGCTAGCTGGGGCCCAGTGAACATCAGAATGGCAGAGACTGGGTATCAGTCAGTAACACTTTTTATTTAAATCAATCTGTCCCTTTAAAAAAGAAATATTTTAGTAAAACCAGTCCTAGTGCACCAGTGTTTTTTTTAACAAAGGTACACAACTACAACTTCCAGCATGCTTGGATAGCCTATGGCTATCTGGGGATATTGTGAGTTGTAGTTCTGCAACAGCACGAGGCACCCAGGTTGATAAAAATTTCAGCACGCAATTTATAATAAGTTTATGTTCATCAACCAAATTTCTCTGACCACATCTCCTATGCTATAGCATATCTCATCTGCTTGTTCTATGGCTGTTTCAATTCTTTAAAAAAAAAAAAAAAAAAGGACCAAATAATATTTTGTGTTTAGGAAGTATCAGCTTATAAGCTTAGCTGGTATGAGCCTCCAGCATAATAAGTGTGTGCTAAAGGTTAAGAGTCCCCCCCTCTATATAAACATTAAGCACTGCTTTAGATTTTGCCCTGGAATGTCATCTTCTCTGCCTGTTCTTTGCTTTTTCTCCATATTCAGTATGAATGGTGTAAACGCTTCTGTCTGTCCAGGCCTCTGCATTGTGTAACAATAGCAAGGAGCGGTGACTGTGAGGATGGTTTGGAAGCACTTGTGTCTTCTGGAAAGAATAAAGTTAAAAAATGTGTCTGGCATTTCTGAATGATAGAGTGAAAACATTGGAAAACATCAGGTAACATGAAGGTTCTCTGAAAAATATTTGGAAACTCCAGGTCTCCGAGTTCACAGTTCTTGCTTTCTTATAACTGGTGATGTATTCAGCTCCTTTGTGAATATGCATCAATGTGACATGTGCAAATATTGTTAACTAGCTGAGTACCCGGCGCTGCCCGGTTTTTTCCTACCTTATCCTTGTGGGGGAGAAAAGCAATAAAGGAGGAAGCTTTTGTCCTCATATCCTGTCCTTAAAACCTGACCCCATATCCCCTTCTCCTATCCCGACCCCAAATCCTCTCTTCTTATTCCGACCTCATATTTTGTTCTCATATCTCGACTCCATATCCCGTCCCCATATCCCATCATCATATACCGTCCCTATATTCAGACCCCATATGCCGACCCCATATCCCATCCTCATATCCCGTCTTCATATCCCGACCTCATATCCCATCCTCATATCGCATCCTCCTATTCCGTCCCCATTGAAACAAAAAACCCATCCTTTACATTTGGGGGCAGGTTAGGGGTTAATTTAGCTATTATATATTTTTATTTAACATATAAGTAACATGTGACCAAGTATTATCAAAATATCTCCAGCTGTTTGGAAGTTATGCAATAACATATATTTCCCATAGACTTGTATGGGACTTTAAATAAAAACCCCAACTCTCGCAAATGGGGGTGGGTAAACGTTAAATTACCTTACCTATGTTTGTTGTTGACATATAAGTAACATGTGTGCCAAGTTTCATGTTAATATCTTTAGCCGTTTGGACATGATGCTGGAACATACACACACACACATATACACACATACACACTAATTTGCATTTTAATTCTGGACATACTAATTCATATCATTTAACCAGATATGACTATACAATATCCTTATAATTTTTTGATTCAATTTTATAGATAGAAAAACCTATAACACTACTGAGTGTTTGTTCGATTCTAATTCTATACAGATATGATACATTGTTATGTAAGGTTCTTTTGCCCATGTTTTGTTTTCTTTGGCCAACATTTCTTGTAAAAATTTTCTCAAAAAACAATAAAAACTATTTAAACCAAAAAAGCATAACTTAATATTTGGTACAGAAATCTTTGTTTGCAGTTACAGAGATGAAACATTTCCTGTAGTTCTTGGCCAGGGTGCACACACTGCAGCAGGGATTTTGGCCCCCTCCTCCATACTGACCTTCTCCAGATCCCTTGAGTTTCGAGGCTGTCGCTTGGCAATATGGACTTTCAGCTCCCTCTAAAGATTTTCTATTGGGTTCAGGTCTGGAGACTGGCTAGGCCACTCCAGGACATTGAGATGCGTCTTAAGAAGCCAACGTTGCCTTGGCTGTGTGTTTCGGTCCATTGTCATGCTGGAAGACCAAGCCACGACTTATCTTCAATGCTCTTACTAAGGGAAGGAGGTTGTTGGCCAAGATCTCACAATACATGGCCCCATCCATCCTCCCCTCAATACAGTGCAGTCGTCCTTTCCCCTTTGCAGAAAAGCAAGCCCAAAGAAAGATGTTTCCACCTCCATGCTTCACGGTTCTTCTTCTTATTCCTCCAAACACGGTGAGTGGAGTTTAGACAGAAAAACTCTATTTTTGCCTCATCAGACCACATGACCTTCTTCCATTCCTTCTCTGGATCATCCAGATGGTCAGATGGTGTGGACATGCACTGGATGGAGCAGGGGGACCTTGTGTGCACTGCAGGATTTTAATCCATGACGGCGTAGTGTGTTACTAATGGTTTTCTTGGAGACTGTGGTCCCAGCTCTCTTCAGGTCATTAGCCAGGTCCTGCCGTGTGGTTCTGGGCTGATCCCTTACCTTCCTCATGATCATTAATGCCCCATGAAGTGAGATCTTACATAGAGCCCTAGACTGAGGGAGATTGACCATCATCTTTAACCTCTTAAGGACGCAGGGCGTACCTTTACACCCTGCGCCCGCTCCTGGGGGTGGTGGGTCGATCCCAGTGGCTAACAATAGCCGGGACCCGTGGCTAATACCAGACATCACCGATCGTGGTGATGCCTGGTATTAACACTTTAGACACGGGGATCAAAATTGATTGCCGCGTCTAAAGTAGAAAAAAAACATTCCCGGCAGCTCAGTCGGGCTGATCGGGACCACTGCAGTGAAACTGTTAGGACATGAGGAGGGTCTCTGCCTGCCTCCTCGTTGTCTGATCGCCCATTCATTGCTCCGTGCCTGAGATCCAGGCAGGAGTAGTGGAGTGCCGATAACACTGATCAATGCTATGCTATGACATAGCATTGATCAGTGTCTGCAATCAAGGTATTTCATCTTATAGTCCCCTATGGGGATGTGAAAAATAAAAGTTTGAATCACACCCCTTTTCCCATAAAAAAAACTATGTAAATAAAAAGAAATATAAACATATGTGGTATCACTGTGTGCGTAAATGTCCAAACTATAAAATATATTGTTAATTAAACTGCACGATTAATGGCGTTCACGTAAAAAATTTCCAAATCCAAAATAGCGTATTTTTGGTAACTTTTTATACAATAAAAAAATTAATAAGACACAATCAAAAGTCTGATCAAAACAAAAATGGTACCGATATCAGATCATGGCACAAAAAAATTGCCCATATATATACCTGTAGGCGGAAAAATAAAAAAAGTTATAGGGGTCAGAAGAGGACATTTTTAAACGTACTAATTGCATGTAGTTATGATTTTTAACAGAAGTAAAACAAAATCACACCCATCAATTTAATTGTATGGACCTACAGAATAAAGAGAAGGTGTAATTTTTAACGAAAAATGCACTTCGTAGAAACGGAAGCCCCCAAAAGTTACAAGATGGCATTTTTTTTCCTAATTTTGTCCCACATTTTTTTTTGGGGGGGGGGGGGGGGGTTTGCCGTCGATTTTTGGGTATAATGACTAATGTCATTACAAAGTAGAATTGGTGGGGCAAAAAAAGCCCTCATATGGGGCTGTAAGTGCAAAATTGAAACAGATATATTTTTAAAAGGTAAGGAGGAAAAAACGAAAGTACAAAAGGGGAAAAATGCTGAGTCCTTAAGAAGTTAAACTTCTTCCATTTTCTAATAACTGCACGGACAGTTGCCTGGTCGGTGATGTCTGGAATTAGCCACAGGTCCTGGCTATCGTTAGCCACCGGGACCGACCCGCCCGTAGTTAAAGATGATGGTCAATCTCCCTCGGTCTGGGGCTCTATGTAAGATCTCACTTTGTGGGGCATCAATGATCATAAGGAAGGTAAGACATCAGCCCAGAACTACACGGCAGGACCTGGTCAATGACCTGAAGAGAGCTGGAACCACAGTCTCCAAGAAAACCATTAGTAACACACTACACCGTCATGGATTAAAATCCTGCTGGGAACGCAAGGTCTCCCTGCTCAATCCAGTGTATGTCCAGGGCCGTCTGAAGTTTGGTTTGCCAATAACCATCTGGATGATTCAGAGGAGGAATGAAAGAAGGTCATGTGGTCTGATGAGACAAAAATAGAGTTTTTCCATCTAAACTTCACTCACTGTGTTTGGAGGAAGAAGAAGGATGAGTACAACCCCAAGAACACCATCTCAGCTGTGAAGCATGGAGGTGGAAACATCATTCTTTGGGTGACGACTGCACCGTATTGAGGGGAGGATGAATGGAGCCATGTATTGTCTTCCAGAATGACAACGGTCCGAAACACACAGCCAGATTAACTAAGGAGTAGCATCGTAAGAATCATCTCAAGGTCCTGGAGTGGCCTAGCTAGTCTCCAGAGCTGAACCTAATAGAAAATATTTGGAGGGAGCTGAAAGTCTGTATTGCCCAGCGACAGCCCCGAAACCTGAAGGATCTGGAGAAGGTCAGTTTGGAGGAGTGGGCCAAAATCCCTGCTACAGTGTGTGCAAGAACTACAGATAACATATGATCTTTGTAATTGCAAACAAAGCTTTTTGTACCAAATATTAAGTTATGCTTTGTTGATGTATCAAACACTTATGTCATGCAATAAAATGCAAATTAGTTTTTAAAAAATTATACAATGTGATTTTCAGTTTTTTTTTGTTTTAGATTTTATCTCTCACAGTTAAAGAGTACCTGATAAAAATTACAGACCTCTACATGCTTTGTAAGTAGGAAAACCTGCAAAATTGGCAGTGTATCAAATACTAGTTCTCTCCACTGTATATGTTAGCAACTTGTCAAAAAAAGGTTGCTAATGTATACTCCAGTCTACTGACTGTGGGACATTGAGCTTAATAGACCGTACACAATCAGCTATAGACTACATTTGGTCAATTTTCAGAACATATACATTCATTTTGTGGGACTCAAAAATGCATCAGACCATTCTGTTCAGTCCCTCAAAATGAATGTATACATTTATGCTATTTTTGGTCCCGCTGTCAGTACAGTGCAGTATATGTCAGCAACCTTTTTTGACAGATTGCTGACATATACTCCAGGCATACTTTGAAAATGTAATGGAACATAGTCTAAGATGTGCGCTGCAATGTTCTGCGTTATATTGTCAGAAGAAACAAACATATAAAAGCCACATTTGTATACATAGTGCAAACATATTCCACAAAAATGTTACACAGATGGAAATCACTCACATTAGTCCCTGTTTCCATTGTGGCATAGCTTTCAGAGTGCAGAATGGGGTGCAGCAAGATTTATCATGAGAGGAATATGATGCTAGCAGGCTACTACTTAAGCATGACATGACAGTCAAACAGTACTAACTCTGACCAGAGGCGAGAAAGGTACTTGTCCAGCCTTTTCTCTGGTGCAGATACTCTCAGCCACACAATTACTTTTACATTACTTTACACAATTAGTATAGTAGCTGGACTGTTGGTACCGGGACACTACACAAGGATATAGTAGATGTGTTTACAACTCCTATTGTAGCTGGGTTGACAGTCTATTCCTCATTGCTTCACCAGTTTAGTTGTTTTGACTTCCATGTAGCTATAGGGTGGGCCCCCTTAACAAATTTCACCGGTAGGCCCTAGACACCCCAGTCTGACACTAGAACAAGCCCAAAGTCACATGATCAATTAATATGAATTTTACTTATAAGGAAATTCATGCACCCATACTCCATGCAGAATTGTACCATTCATTTTCAAAACCAGAAAATCAGCTTTGCAATGAATACTAACCATGGTGTTAAGGATTGCTATGTATTATACATAGTATAGCATTACAGGATCATGCATTGTACTTGCAATATGTCATACAATCATAATATTGTAGTGCCAACGTTAACACTAAGAAAGACTTTTAAACTTGTATATCCCATATCAAACAAAATAAAGCAGGCTGCTAACACTGGTAAAGGTATAGTCAGAGGCGGCTCTAGACTTTCTGAGGCCTTAGACAAAACTTGGACATGAGGCCCCCATGAACATGCAAGCGATAATAAAAATAAATCAAAATAAACCATAAATAATCACTTATGGGTAGATTTATGAAAGCCTGTGCAAGAGAAAAAATGACCAGTTGCCCATAGCAACTAATCACTTTTTTTTCAGAGGCCTTCTCAGAAATGAAAGAAGCGATCTGATTGGTTGCTATGGGCAACTGGTCACCTTTTACTCTGCACAGGTTTTGATAAATCTCCCCAATGGCACTGTGATGTCACTGTGTATTGTCCCTGTACTTTGACATCACTGTGTATTATTGTTGTACTGTGATCATAGGCGTGCACAGCCTATTGCATTAGGGTGTGCACCCTAAAGCACAAACTCACAGTGTGCGTGTGCGTATATATATATATATATATATATATATATATATATATATATACACACACATACACACACACTCATATAGATGCAGTATAAGTCCCTGCACATTAGGTTGGCAGTACTGTTCCCCCACATTAGTTTGGCAGTACAATTCCCCCACATTAGGTTGGCAGTACAGTTCCCCCACATTAGGTGTGCAGTACAATTCCCCCACATTAGGTGTGCAGTACAGTTCCCCCACATTGTACAGTACAGTTCCCTCACATTAGGTTGGCAGTACAGTTCCCCCACATTAGGTTGGCAGTACAGTTCCCCCACATTAGGTTGTCAGTACAGTTCCCCCACATTAGGTTCTCAGTACAGTTCCCCCACATTAGGCCATAGCAAAACCTTCAGTTTACGCCTCTTGATGTAATCCCCTGTGGATTTCGAGGTGTGTTTAGGATCATTATCCATTTGTATAAGCCATCCTCTCTTTAACTTCAGCTTTTTCACAGATGGCATCAAGTTAGCATCCAAAATTTGCTGAAATTTTATTGAATCCATTTTTCCTTCTACTCGTGAGATGTTCCCTGTGCCACTGGCTGCAATACAACCCCAAAGCATGATTGATCCACCCCCATGCTTAACAGTTGGACAGAGGTTCTTTTCAATTAATTCTGCTCCCCTTCTTCTCCAAACGTACCTTTGCTCATTCCGGCCAAAAAGTAAAATTTTAACCTCATCGGTTGACAGAACTTGTTTCCAAAATGCATCAGGCAAAAGTTCAAATGCAGATTTTTGTGGTGAGGACGTAGAAGAGGTTTTTCTTCTGAGGACTCCTCCATGAAGACCATATTTGTACAAGTATCTCTTTATAGTGGAATAGTGTACCACAACTACAGTGTCTGCCAGATCTTTCTGGAGGGATTGTGCAGTCAAACGTGGGTTTTGATTTGTTTTTCTGACAATCTTGCGAGCTGTTCTGTCTGATATTTTTCTTGGTCTTCCAGATCTTGCTTTAACTTCCACTGTTCCTGATGACTGCCATTTCTTAATGACATTCCGAACAGAGGATATTGACATCTGAAAACATTTTGCTATCTTCTTATAGCCTTCTCCAGCTTTGTGAGCGTCAACTTTTTTCAGTTTCAGATTTCTAGACAACTGCTTAGAAGAACCCATGGTGCTGATTATTGGGGCAAGGTCAGATGAGTCTGGGCATTTAAAACCTTTGAGATTGACATCACCTGGTCTTCCCAGATGATGATTGAGAACAATCCATGACACTGGCAGGGCTCAGCTTTGCAAAGGGGGCAGTGCATGCTATAAATTCTGCAGGGTGCCCAAACTTTTGCAGACGCCATTCGATGCCTTTTGGAGATTTTTCCATCTTTCCTTGGCTTCTTTATGCACATTAATGCAAATTTTTTACCTGGGGTGCCCAAACTTTTGATCCCCACTGTATGTGCAATTCTGCTACCGTGTGTTAGAATTATATATGCACTAGCTACCGTGTGTTAGAATTATATGTGCACTTGTTACTGTGTGTTAGAATCATATGTGCACTAGCTACCGTGTGTTAGAATTATATGTGCACTAGCTACTGTACCGTGTGTTAGAATTATATGTGCACTTGTTACTGTGTGTTAGAATTATATGTGCACTAGCAACCGTGTGTTAGAATTATATGTGCACTAGCTACCGTGTATTAGCATTATATGTGCACTAGCTCCCCTATGTCCACTAGTGCACTAGTTCCCATGTGTTAGAATTATATGTGCACTAGCTACCATGTGTTAGTACTATATGTGCACTAGTTACTGTGTGTTAGAATTATATGTGCACTAGTTCCCGTGTGTTAGCATTATATGTGCACTAGCTACCGTGTGTTAGAATTAAATGTGCACTAGATACCGTGTATTAGAATTATACGTGCACTAGCTCCCATGTATTAGAATTATATGTGCACTAGCTCCCATGTATTAGAATTATATGTACACTAGCTACCATGTGTTAGTACTATATGTGCACTAGTTACCGTGTGTTAGCATTATATGTGCACTTGTTCCCATGTGTTAGAATTATATGTACACTAGCTACCGTGTGTTAGAACTAAATGTGCACTAGATACCGTGTATTAGAATTATATGTGCACTAGTTTCTATGTGTTAAAATGATATGTGCACTAGCTCCCATGTGTTAGAATTATATGTGCACTAGCATCCATGTGTTAGAATTAAATGTGCACTAGATACCGTGTATTAGAATTATATGTTCACTAGCTCCTATGTGTTAGAATTATGTGCACTAGCTTCTGTGTGTTAGAATTATATGTGCACTAGCTACCGTGTGTTAGAATTATATGTGCACTAGTTGCCGTGTGTTAGAATTATATGTGCACTAGTTACCGTGTGTTAGAATTATATGTGCACTAGCTACCGTGTGTTAGAACTATATTTGCACTAGCATCCATGTGTTAGAATTATATGTGCACTTGTGGCTGTGCGATAGAATTATATTTGCACTAGTTGCCGTGTGTTAGCATTATATCTGCACTAGTTGCCGTGTATTAGCATTATATCTGCACTAGCTGCCGTGTGTTAGCATTATATGTGCACTAGCTGCCGTGTGTTAGCATTATATGTGCACTAGTTCCCACGTGTTAGAATTATATGTGCAGTAGCTCCTATGTGTTAGAATTATATGTGCACTAGCTACCATGTGTTAGTACTATATGTGCACTAGTTACCGTGTGTTAGCATTATATGTGCACTTGTTCCCATGTGTTAGAATTATATGTACACTAGCTACCGTGTGTTAGAATTATATGTGCACTAGTTACCGTGTGTTAGAATTAAATGTGCGCTAGCATCCATGTGTTAGAATTAAATGTGCACTAGATACCGTGTATTAGAATTATATGTTCACTAGCTCCTATGTGTTAGAATTATGTGCACTAGCTTCTGTGTGTTAGAATTATATGTGCACTAGCTACCGTGTGTTAGAATTATATGTGCACTAGTTACCGTGTGTTAGAATTAAATGTGCACTAGCATCCATGTGTTAGAATTAAATGTGCACTAGATACCGTGTATTAGAATTATATGTTCACTAGCTCCTATGTGTTAGAATTATGTGCACTAGCTTCCGTGTGTTAGAATTATATGTGCACTAGTTGCCGTGTGTTAGAATTACATGTGCACTAGCTACCGTGTGTTAGAATTATATGTGCACTAGCTACCGTGTGTTAGAATTATATGTGCACTAGTTACCGTGTGTTAGAATTAAATGTGCACTAGCATCCATGTGTTAGAATTAAATGTGCACTAGATACCGTGTATTAGAATTATATGTTCACTAGCTCCTATGTGTTAGAATTATGTGCACTAGCTTCCGTGTGTTAGAATTATATGTGCACTAGTTGCCGTGTGTTAGAATTATATGTGCTCTAGTTACCGTGTGTTAGAATTATATGTGCACTAGCTACCGTGTGTTAGAACTATATTTGCACTAGCTTCCATGTGTTAGAATTTTATGTGCACTTGTGGCTGTGTGTTAGAATTATATTTGCACTAGTTGCCGTGTGTTAGCATTATATCTGCACTAGTTGCCATGTATTAGCATTATATCTGCACTAGCTGCCGTGTGTTAGCATTATATGTGCACTAGCTGCCGTGTGTTAGCATTATATGTGCACTAGTTCCCACGTGTTAGAATTATATGTGCACTAGTCGCCGTGTGTTAGCATTATATGTGCACTAGTTACCGTGTGTTAGCATTATATTTGCACTAGTTGCCGTGTATTAGCATTATATCTGCACTAGCTGCCGTGTGTTAGCATTATATGCGCATTAGTTCCCACGTGTTAGAATTATATGTGCACTAGTTGCCGTGTGTTAGCATTATATGTGCACTAGCTCCCATTTGTTAGAATTATATGTGCACTAGTTATCGTGTGTTAGAATTATATGTGCACTAGTTACCGTGTGTTAGAATTATATGTGCACTAGCTCCCATTTGTTAGAAAAATATGTGCACTAGCTACCATGTGTTAGCATTATATGTGCACTAGTTTCCATGTGTTAGAATTATATGTGCACTAGTTTCCATGTGTTAGAATTATATGTGCACTATTTTCCCGTGTGTTAGCATTATTTGTGCACTAGCTCCAAATTTGTTAGAATTATATGTGCACTAGTTACCATGTGTTAGCATTATATGTGCACTAGTTTCCATGTGTTAGCATTATATGTGCACTAGTTTCCATGTGTTAGCATTATATGTGCACTAGCTACCATGGGTTAGAATTAAATGTGCACTAGATACGTGTATTAGAATTAAATGTGCACTAGTTGCCGTGTATTAGAATTAAATGTGAACTAGTTGCCGTGTGTTAGCATTATATGTGCACTAGTTGTCGTGTGTTAGCATTATATTTGCACTAGTTGCCTTGTGTTAGCATTATATGTGCACTAGTTGCCTTGTGTTAGCATTATATGTGCACTGGTTGCCATGTGTTAGCATTATATGTGCACTAGTTGCCGTGTGTTAGCATTATATGTGCACTAGTTGCCCTGTGTTAGCATTATATGTGCACTAGTTGTCGTGTGTTAGCATTATATGTGCATTAGTTGCCTTGTATTAGCATTATATGTGCACTAGTTGCCGTTTGTTAGCATTATATGTGCAATAGTTGCCGTTTGTTAGCATTATATGTGCACTTGTTTCCATGTGTTAGCATTATATGTGCACTAGTTGCCGTGTGTTAGCATTATATGTGCACTAGTTGCCCTGTGTTAGCATTATATGTGCACTAGTTGTTGTGTGTTAGCATTATATGTGCACTAGTTGCCTTGTGTTAGCATTATATGTGCACTAGTTGCCGTGTGTTAGCATTATATGTGCACTAGTTGCCTTGTGTTAGCATTATATGTGCACTAGTTGCCTTGTGTTAGCATTATATGTGCACTAGTTGCCTTGTGTTAGCATTATATGTGCACTAGTTGCCTTGTGTTAGCATTATATGTGCACTAGTTGCCGTGTGTTAGCATTATATGTGCACTAGTTGCCGTGTGTTAGCATTATATGTGCACTAGTTGCCTTGTGTTAGCATTATATGTGCACTAGTTGCCTTGTGTTAGCATTATATGTGCACTAGTTGCCTTGTGTTAGCATTATATGTGCACTAGTTGCCTTGTGTTAGCATTATATGTGCACTAGTTGCCTTGTGTTAGCATTATATGTGCACTAGTTGCCGTGTGTTAGCATTATATGTGCACTAGTTGCCGTGTGTTAGCATTATATGTACACCAGCTCCTGCGTGTTAGAGCTATACATGCACTAGCTTGGTTGAGTACTGATTTACAAGCCACTCCAAATAGTAAAACATTTGTATGCACAGCAGATTAACAAAGCCATTCCCCTTTGCACTCTGCAGTCTTCTATGAAAGTATTTCATGGTTAAACTGAAAAATTCTTTTGTGACAGACCCAAGTAGAAATGTGTCTCTTACTATGACATAACCAAGTAGCACATGGAACTTGTTTTGTGTCATTCCTTTACTGCTGTCTGCTCCGAGACATCTTTACATCTTCAGCACCTTTACATAAAATGAGAATAGGTTATTGCCAAAAATGCAGTATATGATATTATGTAAACTAACACCTAAAATCCTTCATCATTGTTAAAAAAAAGCGGGAATTTCCTTGTCATTAAGAGCTCAAGACTAATCCTTGAAAATATTATGTCGTTCATTTAAAAAACATGCCAAAGTCTTCAACGATTCATAAAAGTCTTTTGAAGTTTACCCAAGACGGTAAAATGTTTTAGCATTCTTGAAAAAAAAAAAAAAGACTATTTAGTCAGTTTTGTTTTGCTTTGGGAAGTTTTGACAGTACATAGGCGGGTACGGACAGGAAATACAGGCCTTTAGAGTAGGCCAAATCCAGGGTGGATTAGGTTGTCCATGCGGCCTGCTATATGATCCTTCTGACTCACTCTCTTTACTGTGTGGCAAATGTCTCTGAAGACTGAGCATCTAGAAGGGAAACAAGTAAACCTAGAAAACAAAAAGACAAAGACGACCCTTCCTGAGGAGACGTTTATAGCCTCCAGTCAAAGCGAGAGGCACTTGTTGCTCAACACTTACTTGCCACACACTGAAAAGCTTTAAGATTCCTCCAAAGACATCATACAATACAAATGTAGACTTATTTTTACAACCTGGTTTGAACAAAACAGTAAAGGGATTTCGGTAATCTTTTGAGTGCTGACGCTTCTACTATCTGTTCCCGGGATGCTTTTTCAGTACGTGGCATTCAGGATTTCTTTTAGTAAATTGGCTACAGGAAGCACATTAACGTCTATTATCTTTCTTCAGCCATGTGGATCTCATTTTACTACTGTATACTGCGTGACACTTTATCAAAAAATATAACTTGCTGTTTAAGAACATGAAAAGGCCTATTTTCTAAGGATGAGTGGATGAGCTTTTAAGGCCTGGTTCACGCAGATATGTATTAACATGAAGATTTACATGCAGGTGGGTGAAACCCGCTGTTATCCTGCAAGAAATTGTCATTTTAATGTTTTCATTTCCACTGCGTGCCTTAAAACCATTGATCTTTTTCCCCTTACAAAGCCTACTGTATTCTTACTGCATTTTGTACAAACTTTTACTTCAGAATCCGCTATAAAAATGGGATCACAATTCACATTATTTTTATTATTTAAGAAAACAGATTGCTATGGTAGACATTGTACATAGATATTAATGGTGTATAGATTTCTTAGCTCTATGCTATAAAAAAAAGATAATTAATTGGTTTATAAGGGAAAGCATCCAAAACCATTTGGTAATTTCAAAGTAGACCTGTTAGGCTGGGTTCACATATATCAGGCAAAGCTTGTTGCGTTCCCCTGTCCGTTTCCCAGAAACAATGGATGCCGCATGCCATACAACTGATGACAAGTTGTCATCAGTTGTGGCATCAGTTGCGTCAAGATTTAGGCTGAGTTCACCTATGCCGGATGTAGGACATATGTAAACCCAGCCTTAGCAGGAAATCAGGGGTGTAAATAAGTCTGGGTTCACATATGTCCAGCATCTGGCATAGGTGAACTCAGCATAGATCTTGACGTAACTGATGCCACAACTGATGACAAGTTGTCATTAGTGGTATGGCATGCACGTCCATTGTTTCTGGACGGCGGACAGCTTGCTGCATTCTCCTGTCCAGTGCTCTCCGGCGTGTCCAACCATCCAGCTTCAAAATTGAGATGCTGGATGATTGTGAACTGTCCTATTCAAATGAATGGGATCAGTTGTTTGCACCAGAGGGAAACAATGCCGTACACCCAATATAGGTAAACTCAGCCTAAGCCCATGACTAGCTAGAGCTAGTCATTATTTTTCCGGGCATAACTTTTTTATTTCAATAGTCCTTTCTAAGGCTGGGTTCACATATGTCCGGCATCTGGCAAAGGTGAACTCAGCCTAGATTTCAACGCAATTGATGCCACAACTGATGACAAGTTGTCACCAGGTGTATGGCATCCCGCGCCCATCCGGCATCCATATATGTGAACCCAGCCTAAGTCTTTTTGTTTATATGCTAAAGTAGGACATTCCTTGGCAGAGTAAGAGCCAAGGAAAGTCCAGACCATGTTCATTTTATCACTACCCACTGGCTTTCTTCCATCTTCCTACCCTGTTTGACTAACAACCACTAAATAAAGAGGACATGGGTTGGACTTACCTGCTGGGTAAAACCTGCTGGACACTTGAGCCTTCTTTTCATACTAATAAAAGGCTTTCGTCCCATGCTGGAGAGGACTATCAAAATAAAATAAAATAAAGTTATTTACAGAATCCTAATGACAAGCCCTATCTTTCATGTGCTTTTTTATACCCCTATTTTCTTGCTGACAGGTCCAATCACAGATGACTTGAAAAATACAGATATCCATAAGAATGCATGCCACAACTGCTCTCCACAGTGCCTGCTATATAGATACTAGTGTTGAGCGGCATAGGCCATATTCGAATTCGCGAATATTCGCGAATATATGGACGAATATTCGTCATATATTCGCGAATATTCGCATATTCGTTATATTCTCGTTTTATTTTCGCATATGCGAATATTCGCGTATGCGAAAATTAACATATGTGAATATTAGCATATACAAAATTATCATATGCGAACATTCGCATATGCGAAAATTTTCATATGCGAATTTTCGCATATGCGAATTTTCGCATATGCGAATTTTCGCACGCCAGTCTCACACAGTAGTATTACAGCCTTCTTTACACCACACAAGCTGGAAGCAGAGAGGGGTGATCACTGTGATGTGTAATGTGAAAAAAAAAAAAAGAAAAAAAAACGAATATTCGTAATTACGAATATATAGCGCTATATTCGCAAAATTCGCGAATTCGCGAATATGCGATATTCGCGAATAATATTCGAATTGCGAATATTCGCGAGCAACACTAATAGATACTCCCATATAATGACAGCGACCTTGCTGCATACAGTACATTACTTGATAATTGATATGTGTAAGAATAGCTCATCCCTTTTTTTTAATAATTGCCTTTTTTTCTTACACAGTCCCTGCTTTTTCAGAGATCCAAAGGGCCTCCAAGTAGGTGAATTTTTCAGCTGTACAGTTCCCTGGTTGTCACAAGCAACCCAAAAATATGCATTAAATGACAGGGACTAGCTAAGTATGACTTAGGGGTGCTTTTCAGTGTGTTTCTTGTGAAAATCAATTTAACATTAAATTATCATTACTGTCATGCTATACCATAATAATTATGATGTGTTACAAGAAAATGTTTTTGTTAAAAGTCAATGGGCAACATATTGAAAAGACTGAAAACTAATATAAACCGGTTGTCAGTTTATCATCATGATGTGCACATCTTCTTGGGAAAACTGATCTGTAGCATACTGAAGTACATTTTATAATACAGCATGTCATGTTTTCCTGTCGATAACAACTATTAAAAAAGGAAACTCTGTTGATTTATTAATTATATAGAAATGATAAATGCCATTGTATATATTTCATTACCACGAGTCCATTCATTCGCATTTTAACCTTTTGCACTGATTTTCTAGTTAAAGCTTTATACAAACAGAAGAGGGAGCCATAACCTGACTTAAGATACACCAAGTTTTTTCATCACAAAAAGTTCAGTGCTGCCCCCCTTTGGAGGTTTAGTGGGACAGCAAACAAGCACAGATCACTTATTAGGAATGCTTTTTTTTCTCACTAGTCCAGAAACAGGCTGCTTTTCACCTTCCTGGTATGTAGAGCTATTGGTGTGACCTGTGAACAATTGAAGGGTCTGCGTGTATCTGTGCAGAATGCTTCTCTCCTGTGTGACTCTAACAGCTACATTTCATCTACAGAATAATACACTGTATTCATACCCATTAAATACTAGTTCCCTTTCTCAGTGCCTGCATTTGTAGACAGGTTTTCTTGTTTTACATTTGCATTTGTATTTGTTTGTGACTCCAAAGCTCTGTACAGACATTCTCATCACTGCCTGTCCCATTTCATCCACACACAATTGAACAGAAATAATCAGGATATTTTTGAAGTGAACTACATTGCTTATTGTGATGTTACTCCAGGTTGAGTTTTAATCCAGGGTCCCAGTACTGTAAGTTAGCGGTGATAACCAGTGAGCCAGCATGCAGATGACATATGTAAAATAATGAAAACGATGGAAGATATTGTAATGCCTATATAGTGCAGTATAGACTATTATTAGAGAATAATGCTCTTGAGTATGCCTTGTGTGTACCTATTTTGGTTGATGTGACATTCATAGATTGTCCAAATTTCTCAAATTCCTATTCAGGCTATTGCCCTCCTGAGACTAATTCCCAAACTCGGGAGCCCTAGTTATTAAAAATTAACTTTTATTAGGTTTATTTAAAATATGTCCAAATTAGTGAAAAAACAAAGATATAATGATTTAAAACCACAGTCATTAGGTCAGTTGAGGGTTAATGCTACATATATTCCCCTATAAACTTCATATCAGGGCTGGATATGTAATTCCTGGATCGGATTTCACACACACACACATATATATATATATATATATATATATATATATATATATATACTAATAATACTGAACCTAATGCTGCTGTTTAAAATATAACACACAACCACCCCCCGACGTTTCGCCGGCCAAAACCGTGCCATAACACCCTGACCCTTGATAAAGCCGGTTTTGGCCGGCGAAACGTCGGGGGGGGGGGGGGGTACAGCAGCATTAGGTTCAGTATTATCAGTAAACAGAGTTGGATGAGAGTGAAATACTATATACCGTAGATATAAGTGAAATCTGATCCAGGAATTACATATCCAGCCCTGATATGAAGTTTATAGGGGAATATATGTAGCATTAACCCTCAACTGACCTAATGACTGTGGTTTTAAATCACATTATATCTTTGTTTTTTCACTAATTTGGACATATTTTAAATAAACCTAATAAAAGTTCATTCTTAATAACTAGGGCTCCCGAATTTGGGAATTAGTCTCAGGAGGGCAATAGCCTGAATGGGAATTTGAGAAATTTGTATAATATCCCGAAGAATACCCGATGGGTAATTTGGAGTTATACATTCATAGATTGTCTGCCATTTTTATTCATATTTCCCACAGTCCACATTTCTTGGAAGTACTTGCTCTAAATACAGTATTTGCTCTAAATAAGTGATAGATCAGTGATATAGGTTAAGATTTATCAAAACCTGTGTAGCGAAAGAGTGGCACAATTGCCCATAGCAACCAATCAGCTTCTTTTATTTTTTAAAAGGCTTCTGAAAAATGACAGAAGCAATCTAATTGGTTGCTAAAGACAACTGTACCTAATTGGTTGCTAAAGACAACTGCACCATGCGCAGTGCACTCAGACATTGCGGCTGCTCTGCGATGTCAGAGTGGACTCAGTGACTCAAAGGCCCCCTGTGTGGCTGCTTGTAGCGGCGTATTGCTGTTGCAAGCAGGCCAGGGGCAGACGAGGCGGGGGAAGGGGGGTGGCAACAGCTGGAGGCACAAAATGGGTTAGGTCACCGGCGGATCTGCAGCATGAAAAACGCTGTGGATCCGTTACGTGTGAGCCTACCCTAACAGTGATCTTCTCAGTGCTGCCTATCAGTAATAGCGCCCACATATACTATAACAGTGATCTTCTCAGTGCTGCCGGTCAGCAATAGCGCCCACATATACTATAACAGGGATCTTTTCATTGCTGCCTGTCAATAATAACACTCATATATACTATAACAGTGATCTTCTCAGTGCTGCTTGTCAGTAATAGCGCTTATTTTATTCTTTACACAGTAATCGTTTTCCTCTTAATGCCCCACCCAGTAATAATGCCCCTTTTGTGCCCCTAACTGTGTAATAATGCCCGCCTTCATGCTCCTTACTGAACTACAGATCGCAGCGCAAAAAAATGGAGTCAGAATAGGGCGAGTTTAAACAAACTTATTTTGTTAAAAAGTCTGAGTTTTTTAAAAGCAGTGCAATAATAGAAAAGCATATAATATGGGGATCATTTAAACCTACAGAATAAAGAGAACCTGTCAGTTTTTCCATTAAGTGCACTGCTTAAACACTAAAATCCTCCAAAATTTGCAAAATTGTGGTTTTCTTTTCAATTTCCCCACAAAATAATAGTTTTTCGGTAGCACCATACATTTTATGGTATAATGAAAGGTGTTATTACAAAGTACAATAGATGGTGAAAAAAAAACAAGTACCATATGGGTCTGGACGGAAAAATATAAGAGTTATGGCAAAAATCTGAATTAGCTGTCCTCAAGGGGTTAAAATCTTAATTCAGCCCCAACAATATCTGTCAGTGGTTCCACACTGCTTACAGCAATATATGTGGTGTAATTGAATATTTAATACCCCCCCTATACTTTCCCCTATTACCTTCTTTTTTATCCATTGCACAAAGGCCATACACAGCACAGACTTACTATGGATCTTCCAAGACCTGCGATGACTTCATCAGGAGTCCTAGCCTATTGGATTCATCGCAGGTCCTAGAAGGTCCATAGTAAGCCTATTAGTGCTGTCTATGGGCTGTCTGCAGCCCAGACAGCTTTAGGGCTATACTAACACTATTGTATTTTGCCTCGATTTGCTAAAAATTTTGGCAAAAATGCAGCCCTGTGCAACTGCCCGGGTTGCCCCTCTTAACGCCAGCCCTGTGCAAGATGCAGCTTAAGCCTGTCTCCTGGGGTTTCATGCAGGATACATAATGTAATAATTTTACTTTTTGTTTTCTTTGAATCATTTTTGTTTGTTTGCTTGTCATTTTTTATTGTACAAAGTACTTTCTTGAGTAGGAAATCTGTCATCAGTTTTGAGAATTAAAAATTGCTGACGGTCCAATACCGCGTTCAATGATACCCGCTGTTGTATGATCAAGAAAAATACTATTTCATATCTGGGTTGTCACCCAGGGAGTAGAAGATTCTCTCATTAGGTGTCCTAAACCCCCTGATTCCTTAGCCCCTCTCTCAGCTATGATTTTCTGCTTAAGCAGTCTCCTGGTGTCAATCATAGCTAAACGGTGGGGCCAGAAATTCTCAAGTGAGCTCCGTGCACCTAGCCAGAAAAGCGAGCCTCATAGGCATTTGCCATAGCAGTGACCAGGAGATTAACACACAATTTTCTTGGTCATGCGAGTAAAAAGGCTGAAATAGCAAACATACCTTTTTTTTTTCTCAAACAGCGCCTCACCTGTCCTCTAATTGTACGTGGCATTACATGTCAGCTCTATTCACTTTAATGGAACTGAGCTGCAATACCAAAAAACAAAACTGAAGACAAGAGTAGTGCTGTTTCTGCATGATAACATCTATGTTTTTTTTATTTTTTTTATTCTGGATATCTCCTTTAGAAGAAAAATCTATTATTCACACTGAGAACACTACTGCATTTCAGAGATATAATGGGTTTAAAACCCCATAGTAACTATTTATAGTGGGGAGTCCCAGCAGTTGAGAGACCTGTTATTTTGTGCCGGAAGCTGTCACTGGGGACTGCCCTGATGATTATTACCCAGTATCCAACAGGTTTTACACCGATGATTTCTGTGCAATGCCAAAGCGTTTCAGAGTAACTCATAGCTTATTTTCTTAATGGACTGACAGATTCACTTTATATAGTTTGATGCAACTTTTCTGTCAGATATATGACCTAAAAATGTTGGTTCAACTGTGTGACTGTCTTTTGTGCTTCAAATTATATGCAAATATAAACTATTAAAAGGGGTATTTCCACCTGGAGAAGTTATCCTCTGTCAACAAGACAGAGGAGAACAAGATAATTGTGGGGGTCAGACTGCTGGGTTCGCCACCGATTTAGAAAATGGGGACAACGTTTTCCCTGAAATGAAAAGAGGGCACTGTGTGTGCCGCCATCACTGCTTTTATTCTCTATGGGGTCTTCGAACATTGCTGAGTGCTCATCTTGGCAATATTCAGCAGCCCTATAGAGTATGAAAAGAACGCTGGCTGCGCATGCACAATTTTGGCCATGTTTTTAGAATCAGTGGGGGTCCCAGCAGCCAGCCCCCCCACTATCCTTTATCTTGATGATAGAGAATAATTTCTTAAAATGGGTATTCCCCTTTAATATGTTAAAATATTATTCAAAAGAGATGTTTGATTTAAACTTTATTGGCATAAGGATTCATATTTTTTCCAGAAAGAAAACTGTTAATCTCGTTATTTTAGTTTTAAAAAATCACTTATGTGTAGCTATTCTTCTTTGCCAGTTTGAGCGCACACAGTCATCCACATTAAATGAACACCTTGTTCAGGTTAAATAATCTCTGCTTCATAAACTGGAAGGCTGTTAGAAACAATGGTTTAATTGAACATAGTAAATCTATGGAGAATATTTGGTTACCACAGAGATGTCACAAACTTTATAAACAATGGGAATTAATATAGCACCAAAATATAACCTAAGACCCATGGACACTCCCTATATGTAGTCCTTGCCCTAAGGAGAGCGCTTCTTGTCACTTGTCTTGAAGTGCATGACCTTACACAGTTACATTCCAAACTATTTCCTTCCATGAAAGGTATATAAATCTCCATATGTAAACTTCACATTTTGGATTATATTATCTATCCTCTTTGGCATTCACAACAGTAAATTTTCTAAATGGGGATATCTGGAAATTCTGTTCCTTTTCCAGTGTCACTAAAAAGGTCACAACCTACTTGTAAGAGCTTGCGCTTTAACCTATATTTTACTCCAACTTCTCAGCCCAGAAAAAAGTGTGTGGCCTAAGTTTACATATGTGTATGGGACATATACCATTCAGATAAAGTAACATTTATTGTCTTATGATAATAGCACCTGTCCGACTGTAGGATTTATTAGGCAGCAAGTGAACAGTCAGTTCTTGAAGATAGTGGTCCTCATTTACTATTGCAAACCCGACATGTTTTGTCGGGTTGTACGCCAGATTCTGTCGCATTGCGCCAGAAATTCTGTCTGCGCCAGATTTTGTGCCAGAATTTGTGCCAGAATTGAAAAAATCCCGACTAACTCTCCATTTTGCTAAGAAAACCCGAGGCCACCAGGGAAAGGGGCCGTGGTCTCAAAAAAGGGGCATGTTCCCGACATTTTCATATAAACCCAACATATTTACTAAGGTTTCCCACATAAAATGTGGTGGATTTGAGCTGAGGAAAACCCAACAGATCAGAGCCTGTGTAAAAAAAAAAAGTAAAGTGTAGGGAAAGTGGAAAATGTAGGGAAACCTTAGTAAATACCATGGAAAATAAATTGTAGGGAATTAAAACCCACAAAGAAACCTACACAACACTCTTAGTAAATAAGGGCCAATGGGTTGAAAGCAGAAAAAATGGGCAGGCGTAAAGATCCGAAAGAAAGGGGCAAGGACCAATTTCACACCATGGAAGCTGCCGCCCACGGCCCAATCTTGTTTTCTTTTGAGTGCTTTTTATTTATAGATTGTGTTTCTGTCTTGCACTTTGTTTTGTACCTTATTGTTATATTTTTACAAAAAAACAACCTAAACAAAACAGAAAAAGGAGAGATTTTACAATGTGAATGCGTTATTTAAGAGTTTGATTGTGGTCTTTATACTCGACCACATGTAGAATGTTTTATCTGTTAGCCTGTTTCTTTTCTGTTTTGCCGTACGTAGAGAAAGAGGGAAGTGAAAGGAGCTGAAGGCAGACGTGCCCAGTCAAGTGGGATGACTGCTGACTTACTGCTTCATCCACAATTCTAAAGCCATTCTGAGCCATATTGGTTAAGTGTTTGTTGAAGTTATAAAGTAACGGTTTTTAAGCTGTGACTGACTACTACAGTCCAGCAAAAAATTATGGTTGCCAATGGGGTTATTATTTGGTTTGGGAGGGCAAGGCTTGTTCCACCCCTCCTCTTTGGTTGGTTAGTTGTTTCAAACAGTCTTGCCCACCGATCTAATTAACTACAATAGACATGTGAGTGCATGTGAGTGGGGTGGTGTCCCCTCAGGTCCCTGTGGAGCACTTCAACTAAATATGCTTTGATTCCTGTCTGATTTTTTTTCCTTCTAGTCCTTTTGGACACTATTTGACCCCCTGTGTATTAGCGCTTTTCATTAGTTTATGCATATCTTGCTTCTTAGCTCCCTCAGTGACCTGAGGAGTCACCCTTGCTGTTTTTGTCCCCTATCTTGGGTGAGAGTTGGGTGATTGTGTATTCTCTTTCATAAAGTATTATTTGTATTTTTCTTTAAATGGCTCTGCTTTATCATATGCTTATGGGAGCTCATTAGCTATTTCTATAGATTTATTTATTTATTTTATTTATTTATATAGCGCCTACAGATTCCGCAGATAGGTGTCATTAGTTGTGAGGATTTTTTTTATCCCACTATTATTTTTGCTTTTTTGGTATTGGCCCACACCTACCCTTGTTAATGTCTGTATTATTCTACATGTGAGTATCAGAATGTGCCCATGGAAAAATAAAAGGAGGTGGCCTAGTCTGATAAAATTAATTTTCATATCATGTGAATGTATCTTGGATGTCACTTTGACATGAACAGGACTAACTAATCATCATTGCAGATCTTTAAAAAAAAAATCACTAAAAAAAAGTTTTTTTTACAGTTCAGTAAAAACCTGGAGACATGTCTTCTTAACAGAATTTATCTAATTCATTCATTTACATTAGGGTATGCTCATGTGTCAATTTCCACCAACCATGTTGATGTGGGTCCCATATGGTGATGGCTATATCTCTGCAGAGAATAGGGGTACCCTTGTTCTGGATATTAGTCGAGTCCACACTGATCCAACATTTATGGCATATCCAATTGTGATCCTTTACATACATGTTTAGGGAAAAACCCTTTAATTTCATTTACTTTAAATAGTCTAAGAAGTCTATGAAGTTGAAATGTATAGTATTATATTGTAGGGTACTTTCCTTGAATTCCTGCATAATTTTTCCCTGATTTTCTATAAAGAGAAAAATGTTGTGCTCAATTGATTTTTTTAATTTTTTTATTTAAGTCGGAATAGTGTCTCTGAATTGTCAATTTTTCATGCCCCCAGAAATGGCACTATGGAAGTCTGCTTACACCTTAAGTAATGTATTTTCATATTGTATCTCAGTATTCAGTATGACGCACATATTTCAGTGCCAGGTATGACAGGGGTAAGTTATACAGTGTTTATATATCTAAATACTTAGTCTGAAATTATCGTATATAACTTCCATGTTTATTAAATTCCAGAATATGAAGTTTTCACTGTCACTTTAAGAAGTGATGCTTGCCAGACAACAGTTTTATTGCTGGTTTCATGTTTCAGGCCATAAACCACATAGGCAATTGCTCAAGATCACACAAGGCAAAACAGTCAAGTGCAACAACGGAAAGATACATTTACACTTTTAAACCTTTAAGGGTGATTGAGTTAAGATTGATAGAGGAAAGGGCCACAACAAATCATACCTTATTTGCCACAAAAACTATTGATCATATAGATGTATTTGCTTAACCTGCCACCAGAACATATATTTTATTAATAATATTAGCGTATTTAATTGATCCTGACTCTGTTATACTCAAAGCCCTCCATAATTCTATACATTCTTACATTTTCTCTTTATTTTCTTCAAATTATTTTCAATTTGATTTTCCACTGTTACATTTTCTACTGTTCTACTGTTCTTCCTCTTATGAAAAGCCAACCTGAGTCACAACATCAGACTTTTATACACTGTTTTCAAGCCTTATGGCTGGTGTGACTGAGTTCCTCTGTGTATCAATTATTCCTGATACAGTATTAGAGTTAAATTATCTATATATATAAAACTTAACGTATGTATGTATGTGTGTATGTGTGTATGTTCCAGCATCACGTCCAAACGGCTAAAGATATTAACATGAAACTTGGCACACATGTTACTTATATGTCAACAACAAACATAGGATAGGTGATTTAACCCTTACTCACCCCCATTTGCCAGGGGCAGGGTTTATGTTTAAAGTCCCATACAAGTCTATGGGAAATATATGTTACTGCATAACTTCCAAACAGCTGGAGATATTTCGATAATACTTGGTCACATGTTACTTATATGTCCACTTAAAATATAGGACAGTTAATTTAACCCTTAACTACCTACATTTGCGAGGGTTGGGCTTTTTGTTTAAAGTCTCATGCAAATCAATGGAAAATGTATGTTCCCACATAACTTCTGTACGGCTGGAGATACTTCAATCATACCTGGTACACATATTACAGGTCGGGATATGAGGACGGGATATGAGGTCAGGATAGGAAGTTGAAATAGGAGGTGGAAATAGGAGGTCGGGATAGGAGGTCGGGATAGGAGGTCGGGATCGGAGGTCAAGATATGAGGTCAGGATAGGAGGCCAGGATAGGAGGATGGGATAGGAGGATGGGAAAGGAGGATGGGATAGGAGGTCGGGATAGGAGGTTGGGATAGGAGGTCGAAATAGGAGGTCGGGATAGATGGATGGGATAGGAGGTCAAGATAGGAGGACGGAATATGAGGACGGGATAGGAAGATGGGATAGGAGGTCGAGATAGGAGGTCGGGATAGGAGGACGGGATAGGAGGTCGGGATAGGAGGTCGAGATAGGAGGTCAGGATTTGAGGTCGGGATAGGAGGTCGAGATATGGGGTTGGGATATGACAACCATATATGAAGTCAAAAGCTTCCTCTATTGATTTTCCTCCACAACAAGGTTTAGGAAGGAAAAACCGGGCAACGCCAGGTATTCAGCTAGTTTACTCATAAATACAATCCCCCAAAGTGATCTTCTAGGGCAGTGGTCTTCAACCTGCGGACAGGTTGAAGACCACTGTTCTAGGGGATTGATCTTCATAAGCGATTCACAGTATCTTGTTAGGTACCTTACCTATTTGATACTTGGTTTACCCAATGCATTTACCCTGGCAAACCTGGCAATGCTAGATCATCATAACTGTTTTAATGTTTCTGCTGATGTTACCAATCAGATTAGAAGGGTATGTTTACACGGCTAAATTTCCGTGTGTAATTCTGCCGGGATATTCCACAGGGACATTCAATGGGATTCTGATGCACTTTACACACAATGAAAACATCTGCCACTGAAATCCCATTTCTGGTGTTCACAGAAAGAATAGACTTGTCTATTCTTTCTCCAGTCTTATCTCTGAAATGCATTGCCATCTTTGAGATGGCAACGAGAAGCAACAATCAAAATGGGCTCTTCATTTTACAGCCACGTTTCCCACTGAAAGCCCTGTTGTTTTTATCTTCTTCCTATTCTTTCCATGATGTATGGTTCAATTTCTCATTCATTTGTTTGCTAATTGAAAACCTACTATATACTGGTTCTTATTCCCAGTAACAAATAGGATGGGTTCAAAAAGGCAGCATATCTCTTGAAAGGCCACACACATCCAGAAAAGGTGGATCCAACAGCAAGGAGAAGTATAAAACCTTCAGTTTTATTCCTTGTTCCTTTTGAATCCGCCCTTAGTGTAATGGCAGCCATAAGCCCATGTTTACATGTGACATATTTGTTGCTGATTAACACTAAGGGTATGTTCACACATCGCATATACTCTCTCTTTCCTCTTTCTATTATTGGATGTAGCATTAAATGCTCAGCATAAAAGCTGCATCATAAAATCTGCAGTGTTAGGCTATGTTCACACGATGGAATGTCTACACGGAGATTCTCCATGTGGACATCCCGGACACTGCATCTCATAAAAGGCTATGCATCCCATGCGGACTTCGCCCAAGGACTGAACGTGTTCATTCTTTATGTGGACATGGAAAATGGAATTTCCACCCCGGAAACATCTGGCGCAAAAATTCTGCCATGTGCACAGTGCAACAGAGTCCCTTTAAATTCAACGGGACTCTGCTGCAGTGGAATCTCCATGCCGGGATACAATGTGGATTCCGGCACGGAAATTCTAAGATGTGAACATGGCCTTAGATTATTAGGTTCAGATTTCATGCTGAGAAACTTGTTGACTGCACACTGTGGATTTTACCTGCAGATCTCATTGCGTAAAATCTGCAGCTTATAGACTATGTTAAAATACCTTTAAGTGTACCTATCATTTTTAACAAACTTCCGACATGTCATAATGACACTTCAGAAGTTTAAATTGGTGTGCATTTAAGTGCTGAGACCCCCCCCCTCAAAGATCACTAAAATAAGAAGACAAAAGCATTCAGCTGCATAGCGTTGTGCCACTTTATCACCAATCTAAACAGCTAAAGCAAGTGTTATGAATCTGCCAGAAGTTCCATAGACTTGCATTGAGGGGTCGTGACTGTGACATCACGAGCCTCTAAAAAAACTTTAGTGCCCAGGGGGGAACGGGGTTAAATAACCAAAAAGAACCTCCAAACCCCAGTCACCGGAGTGACGGGGTAAAAAACCCCTATTGAAAATTCCCTCCCTAACTATAATATATAAAACTTCACTTTTATTTCACTATTAAATGGCCATTTGTCTCTTAACCCCTGAGGACGTGGGTCATACCACGAAACATGTAGGGGAGACAGATTGATTACATTTTATTTGCAGCACCTTCCCCAATCGACAGTGGTCTGCAGCCACTGTCAAGTACATATTACAGTGAACTCCAGATAGGAGAAGCTACACTAGTTGAGGGAATAGCCTGCTAATTTTATTCACTACAGGGGACTTTTTTATAATAATAGTGAAATAAAAGTGAAGTTTTATATATTATAGTTAGGGAGGGAATTTTCAATAGGGGTTTTTTACCCCGTCACTCCGGTGACTGGGGTTTGGAGGATCACGAGCCTCTGACACTGCACCCGACGCCCTAAACAAATGCCCGGTGTTTGCCAGCGGTGGGACCCCCGCGATCAGACATCTCATCTCTTATCCTTTGGATAGGAGAAAAGACTTCTAGGGGCGGAGTACCCCTTTAAGGTTCCAAAGCTATTAAAGGGGTACTCTGGCACTAAGACATCTTATCTCCTACCCAAAGGATAAGGGATAAGATGCCTGATCGTGGGAGTCCCGCCGCTGGGGACCCCCGTCATCTTGCACGCAGCACCCCGTTACAATCAGACCCCGGAGCCTGTTCGCTCCAGGTCTGATTACTGGCGATCACGGGGCCGGAGAATTGTGCCATCACGGCTCCGCCCCAGTGTGATGTCACGCTCCACCCCCTCAATGCAAGCCTATGGGAGGGGGCGTGACAGCAGTCACGCCCCCTCCCATAGGCTTGCATTGAGGGGGGGGATAGGGGATAAGATGTCTTAGCGCCGGAGTACCCCTTTAAGTTTTTTTTTAGTTGTGACAAAATAAGGATATGTACAACCCCCTTTAAATACACCCTTCCATTTCTGAATTCAGAAGATTTCTGAAAGAACTAATATTAGTACTAAAATAACTAAACAAAATCCAAAAAGACCCCCAAGTAGGATCGTAATGATATGTATAGCCAAAGCCAATTTTTTAATGAGGATCAAAGCGGAAAGTTCAGAGAGCTTATCTGTGAAATGGAAATCTTAAAAGTAGTAGTTGCTATGGTGTGTATTAGCTGTGTGATTGTCTGCAGCCATTCCAATTGATTACTCTGTATAATTGAGATTAGGTGACAGGTAAGATAACTATATCCTTCACCCTTGTGAATGTGTGATACAATTTTCGTTTTAGGGATTTAAAGTATGAGATTCTGAGTCTCTGCAGGGCATCGCTGCTTGCAATGACTGCAGTTATTAAAGTGACTTATGACTCTGTAGGATGTCTTGGGAAGTGGATTAGCTTCTTTCTTAATATGATCAAAAAAAAGCAATGGGTATCTCACCCAGCGAGAGACATGACTCCATTTGTGCAGAACCATGTCGTAAAGTCTTCATCTTCTGATCTACTGAAAGCAGAGTGAAATAGAGATTGTTATGTACTTTTATGTTGAAAGACAAATATTTGTGGAATAAAAGAAAACATATTTATTCTTTAATGACGAAATTTGGTGAAACAATTCAGCAGTATATCGTATAACAGTCTTCGAACATTACTACTACATGGAACAAAACCTTTTACATTGGGTCGGTGATCAGCTCATAAAGTCAATCTCAGGGTATTAAATATTCAGTATTCTCCACATTATACAAATATATAGACCAGGATAATAAAAGATGGTGATGATACAACACAAAAGGGTAAACAGGTCTTCACGTTTACCTTGGGAAATACTTCTATGTGAAGTGCTGTCCAGACTGACATCATCTTAGAGCCATTGCAAAACTGCAACACCCAGCATATCCGTACAACCCCAGGTTGGCAAGGTATGTTGGTAGTTGTACCTGCAGGGTTAATACCACATCTGTAGAGAATCGGGCTCATTGTGTACTAATGTACATAGTACAGTGGTCCCTCAACATACGATAGTGATCCGTTCCAAATGGACCATCGTTGGTTGAAACCATCATATGTTGAGGGATCCGTGCAATGTAAAGTATAGGACAGTGGTCTACAACCTGCGGACCTCCAGATGTGATAAAACTACAACACCCAGCATGCCCGGACAGCCAACGGCTGTCCGGGCATGCTGGGAGTTGTAGTTTTGACACATCTGGAGGTCCGCAGGTTGAAGACCACTGGTATTGGAAGTTATACTCACGTGTCCCTGCTGCTCCGGACCGTCACCGCTGCCCTGGATGTCGCCTTCCATCGCTGTAGCCGCATCCCCGGGGTGTCCCCGACGCTCCGGCAAGGCCTCTGCTTCCCCAGCATCCTCGCTCTCCGTCGCCGCCATCACGTCGCTACGCACGCCGCTCCTATTGGATGACGGGACGGCGTGCGCAGGGACGTGATGACGACGATGGAGAGCGCCGACGATGCAGGGGATCCCAAAGTGGACGCGCCGAAGCCCCGAGGACAGGTAAGTGATCTTCAGCAGACCACACAGGGCACCGTAAACGGCTATCCGGTGACAGCTGAAGCAGTCTGCGCTGCTGGATAGCCGTTTATGCGATGGCCCTGCCATACAAAAGCATCGTATGTTGATGCTGCCTTCAACATGCGATGGCCTCTGAGAGGCAATCGTATGTTGAAATGATCGTATGTCGGGGCCATCGTAGGTCGGGGGTCACTGTATAAATACACCATATCCTGTCCATTTTGCATGGGCAAAGAAGCATGTCATTTCAATAAAGAGGTAGATTAGCAGCTGACAGTCACCTCTGACTAAAGTTGGTCATACACAGTGGGTTAAAGTCAGCCAAACCTGCAAATTTCAGTGGGATCAGCTGATCATCTAATGTACATGGGGCCTTTTGCCTCACCTTCAATGGCCGATGTGGGAGACGAAAACGGTTTGGCCTCTTGGTTCAGCATGCAATATCCATTTGTTCTTGGCAAGATAAACCCCCATCAGAGGTGTCTGACTGCAGCTTTCTTCCCTCTCCCCATTCAGAGTACATACTTGCTCAGCAGAGCATGAATGTGTCTAGGGGGGATTGACAGAATCAGTCTAAGGGTACGTTCCCACACGGCGTATTTTGCTGCGTATTTGCTGCGTATTTGGTGCTGCGTATTTTCCTACCCATTGAATTCAACAGAGAAAATAAAATAGACAGCAGCAAATACGCAGCAAATACGCTGTGTGGGAATGTACCCTAATGCAGAACTTCTGAGAAGCATTAACCCTTTCTGTCCCCGGGACAGATGGGTACGTCCTGGAGGGTGGGGATGTGGGGGGTTGAAAGACTTGACGGCTTTGGGGTGGGATTCTGACGTAGTCTTATACCATGCGGCCTTGCTGTGGCAATTGCTGCTGCAAGGCTAATAACCCTTTAGATCCCACAATTAAATACGACCTAAAGCCAGCATAATATTGTTGCCTGTCATTTAGTGAAGCTGCTCAGGACTATCACAGTGCAATTGCAGGGTCCTGATCAGCAGACATGATGACCAGAGGGTCCCGACCTGCCTTCGTGTAGTCTGATCCTTGTTTTGTTTCTCCAGGCTACTGTGGCAGGCGCCATGAGAACAGGTTTCCACTTGTTTTTTTTCTGGCGTTTTTTGGAAAACTGCCACTGCAGTTTTTTAGCCAAGGCCAGAAGTGGATCCATGGGGAAGGAGAACTATATGCCTTCTTTTCCATTTCCATTTCCTTTTGAAAAAACTTCTGACTTTGGCGCAAAAACTGCAGTAGGGTTTCAACCAAATGAGTTTCAGGGTGTGGCCTGACCCCTTTCTCAGTGATATGGAATAGCCTCTATCACATCTTACATGGGTAGATAACTGCCTCATACGGCTATGTACAAGGAAATTGGCACTTGTTGAGATGCCCGTGTAGATGTTCCAGTTGATGGCAATGAACAGTTGCCCGAATGACCACTGAATTGTTTGTATGGCTGTTCACATAATTGTTGGCAACAAAAACTCTGTTTACATGGGGAGTTGGGCTACAGACAAACAATGATTTTTAGGGCTATCAGGCATGAACCAGGCATGAACAATTGTTTGTCAGCTGATCGTTGGCCCTTTCACACAAGGCAATAATCAGGCAAAAATCTCCTCATATAAAAAACCTTTAAGTAGAATGGATGTTTTCAATAAAAAGGACTTCAAAGTTCCCAGACCTATTAATGATAATCTATGGGAGCCTTGGAAGAACAATAATTGCATACATACATAAAATAAATGTACACTAAGTACAAGTAGTCTCAGTTACTGATAAGGATTTCTGAAAAATAAGGCCTTCAGATTGCCACCCAGAACTCTAAAAAGGAGTGGTAACCATTGTGTCAATGTAAATTTAACTCACATCAAGGCAGAGGCAGAGCTGCATTCTGAGTTGACAGAATGGTAACATATAATACATACATAAATACATAATATCGCAGCAAAAAAAAAACTGGAGTGTTTACCAGATGAACTTTAAATATCATGGTCGAGAGGTCTAAGTCACACAGTCAACATAATCTTTTAGGCTGGAATCACACATGCATTTTTTTGGGCAATTTCTGGTTCAGTTCTTGATGCAGTTTTTTAACCTATTTAAGAAATTTGGACGAGGCCTTAAAGGGAATCTGTCACTTGATCTACAGTTGTTAAAGGGGTATTCCAGGATTTTTTTTTATTTGACTATGCTACAGTGGCTGTAAAGTTAGTGTAGTTCATAATATAGTATCTGTACCTGTGTGTGACGGTTTTCTCACAATTTTTATGTGATTTTCACTCCAATATTTTTTTAACAGCATACAAAATGACTGTTGTCTCAGATTTTTCCCAGGTTGCAATGCGGACGAGACCTGACTCACTAGTCAGCTGATGACAGGGACCCTGTCTGCTTCAATGGGTGGAGGGAGAAAATGGAATTATGGGATTTGTAGGCAAAAAAGAAAACCTCACACAGGAAATACCAGTTCACAAAAAGCTAGCCACAATGTTATCATAATCTCACAACACAGCCATTTAGCCCCAAGACAAGCACAGATCCTTCCAAAGCATGTCCATTACTGTCTGCCAGGTACGTGCTAAAATCCCCTTATGCTGGATAACCCCTTTAACCCAGCAATACACTGTAGTAAAGGTTAACTACCACATGCAGGTCATACCTTTGTACTTGGATTTAATGGTTTTATTATAATAAAAAAAAATGTTTTTGTTACAGCACCCCCAAGTGTCATGGAGGCTTGGCCTAGCCTTGGGTAAGCCCCAGGGCCACAATGCCTCTCTTCTCTGATGGCAGATCTACTCCACTTGTTGATTGACACACTGGGCTCAGTGGCTCAGAGTAGTGGCCCTGGGTAGATTGCCCGTGCATGCACTGAGAAAAACAATCACTACAGGCAGGGAGCGAGACCTCTAGCGTTTGCAAAGAATGTGCAGTGAACCTGATTGAGTGAACAGATTGAGACTCATTGGATGTGTGCCTCAATACCAATTATAGGCACATGCACGGACAATATATGCAGCGCCGAAAATGAAACTAAACCGAACAACTTCCTGTTAGCACCAGGTCAAGCAAAAACATACCGAAGCCAGTAATAACATGATATTAGAAAAAAATTAATGACTTGGGGTGATAGCTTTATTTAAATATAGTTTTATGATACCGGAATACTCCTTAAAAGTATACCTATCATAACAAACTTCTAACATGTCATAGTGACATATCAGTATTTTGTATGGGTGGGGGTCTGGTTGCTGAGGACTCCACCAATCGCTATGATGAAGCAATTGCTCTTTGCCCCTTCATCTCTGCTCTGCACAGCTAAAGGGAGCAGCATATGGTTACAATAGAAGTCTATGGGACTTCTAATATACAGAATTGCAATTCCATATATCACTCGCTAGTTTTGTGCAGAGTGGAGATTAAGGGACACATTATGGGGTTTTGCCCCTTTATTCTAGTGATCAGTGGGGGTCGCAGCACCTGGACCAACATCAATACAAATTTCTGGCATGTCACTGCAATGTGGCAGAAGTTTGTTTTAATGACAGGTAGACTTTACGATAAAGTAGTAGTTTCACATATAACAGCTCATTTTTTTTACTTGTGACATACTTGTGCTCAGCTTAAAAGTGATGTATGCAATGTATCCAGGTAAAAAAAAAGCCAGTGGGTATGAAACTGGAATACCCCTTTAACAGCTATCCAAGGCCAGGTGCCAGGTACACACTACAGAATTTCTGAACTGAAGTTTGGTCATAAAGTCTGCAGCATGAGGTTACATGAACATGCAGGTGAATGGATTTTCCGTTAACCCATTCACACTGCAGAATGTTCTAGGTGGAATCTCCTTCAGAAAATTCCGATTTAAAAATTCCACCAGAACATTGGGGGTTATTTATCATTCATCATTGTGTTTAATTTTTTTTTTTTTTTTTTATTATTTTATTTTTTTTTGGTATGTCTACATTTGTGAATTTTTGTTATTTTTGCGCTAATTGCAGGTTTTTTTTGCGTTTTTTTTTCCAAGTTCTAAAATCCGTCATTTTGACATTTTGGTGTTGCTAGACCATTATTTAAAGTGACAGATGCAGTGGTCACAAATTTATTATTGCATGTGTTTGATTTTTGTGTAAGTTGCGCAACTGGTGAAAATAGAGAGAGAGAGAGAGAGAGAGAGAGAGAGAGAGAGAGAGAGAATAAGTTAGAGAATAAGAACATTTAAAGACATAAAAACTTAAAAATTTAAAATAAACGTGCAAATGAAAAGTAAAGCAGTTATCCACATGAAACAATCAGATATATTTTTTAAGGTGCGAAAAAGGAATGGCAAAGACGTAAGAAACAATAAAATTGTTAACCTCTCACAATTTCATGTGCCCAAGTTTAACAAAATATCCAACAAAGGGATGATAACAAAATAAAAAAAAGTGAAAGGTAAAAACTATATATATATCTGTTCAACTAAAACCTCTGCCTCTCGAACACATTTTTTTTTTTCCTGGCCTGTGGCAAGGTAAACCACTATTCAAATGTGCAGACCTTCTTTTAGACGTTAATTTGCCTTAAAATTAAAACTAAAACAAATAAAGCCAAACACACAGACAAACAAGCTCCTCAGAAGCAGGGTAGACATGATCTGAATGGGTGCAGATCTGCGTGAAATGTATCATGGTCACTGCGACAATATGATAAATTTGGAGAAGCACCGCCCAAAAAAAAGAATCTAGACATACAACAAAAATGATCTAGCCAAGACCATTATTGACCTGCTCAATGTTGTGCTGGAACGGCAATGTTTGTGCGGTCCTAGTGGTTCAGACGGCACTGGCCGCACTTTTGTGTCAGATGTTCGGAACATGAATTTCAGACTCCCTTTCAGTTTGCTATAAATGCTTCATTTGAGAAAGAGGGAAAGTAGGTTCCGGGCTGCATAGGCACCAGGGAATGCTGACAATCTCTGTACAGCGCTGCAGAATATGCTAGTGCTCCATGATAGACAATACAGAAATAAATTACAGTCAGCCTAGAAAGGGACTTTTGATATACCGATCCTTTTCAGTGCATTCCCGCAGCATTCAGCCCAGTTCCATGGAGGCCTGTCTTCAGAAATAATATATAGCCTTCTTTTGAGGCATTTAGGCCTTCCTTACCAGCTGGTTAGCAAATGCTACAATAGCTGCGCTCCTCAGTGGTTCTCGGGCACTTACAACCACTAACTATGTGGAAGACATTTGTTTCACAGCCAACTTGTGTTCTGAAAAGTGTTTAGCCTCCGACCTTATCGGAGGGCAACATCTATGGAAACTCCCTGACAAACATGGTTTTAGTGGAAAACAGATGCTTTTAGACCTCTACTTTATTTCTTCTTGGACAAAAGAGCAAGTTTCCATTACTTGCACAATTCTCTTCCATTTTCTTCTTTTCTCTTTTTTTTTTTTTTTCTTCTTTTTGTTCTGAGTTAATCCGTGACTGTTATTTATATCAGAGAAGTGTAACTATAAATTCAGTCTTAGTGCTGCCTCAGTGGTGTGAACCTCCAGATCAAGCCTAATCCTCAGATTAGATACTGAAGTGCTGCTTCAATTGTGCAGCATTATCACGTCCTATCACTTGGACTGCTTTCAAACTGGAGCATATGCTGTGACAATACTTTTGAAGCTGTTGCTAAGTTGTAAGCACTCATCATTATCATTGTTTTCCCTTTATTTGCAGTTTGATGCATGTTTTTAGCAGGAAATGTCTGCTGGGGCCTAAGCTGATATGCTGGTCACCGTTCTTTCCTTGCAGATCACTAATGTACGGAGATTCTATTTCCACGCTGTCAGTTCTAGTTCTACATTATATGACATTATATTTCATATTTTTTATAATATATATATATATATATATAAATATATATATATATATATATATATATATATATATATATCTACATTATAGATTCACTCACTCATTGTTCTGGCTTCTGTTGTTTGGAGTAAGTACCGTATTTTTCCTCCTATAGGACGCACCGGCGTATAAGACGCACCCAATTTATAGGTGCAAAATCTAAAAAAAATAAAGATTTTGAACCCAATAGTGGTCTTCAACCTGCGGACCTCCAGATGTTGCAAAACTACAACTCCCAGCATGCCCGGACAGCCAACGGCTGTCCGGGCATGCTGGGAGTTGTAGTTTTGCAACATCTGGAGGTCCGCAGATTGAAGACCACTGCATAGGAGGTAATACTCACGTGTCCCCGCCACTCCGGACCCGTCACCGCTGCCCTGGATGTTGCTCCATCGCTGTCGTCGTGTCCCCGTCGCTCCGGAACGTCTCTGCTGCCGGCCGGGTATTCTCGCTCTCCGTCGCTGCCATCACGTCGTTACGCACGCCGACGCACGTACGCGACGACGTGATGACGAGGAAGGGCAGCGCCGGCCATACAGGGGATCCCTGAACGGAGAAGACACCGAGGAGGCAGCTAAGGTCCCTCCCAGTGTCCTGTAAGCACTAACCCGGCTATTCAGTCGGGCTGTTCGGGACCGCCGCGGTGAAATCGCGGCGGTCCCGAACAGCCCGACTGAACAGCAGGGTTAGCGTCACTTTCCCTTCAGACGCGGCCGTCAGCTTTGATCGCCGCATCTGAAGGGTTAATACAGGGCATCACCGCGATCGGTGATGTCCTGTATTAGCCGCGGGCCCCGGCCTTTGATGGCCGCAGGGACCGCCGCGATAGGGGTGTATTCGCCGTATAAGACGCACCAACTTTTTTCCCCCAGTTTTGGGGCGAAAAATACGGTATATTGCTTACAAATAAACTATTTTTTTCTACTAGGTGATTTTAAAAAGAGTCAGAAAGGCACAATAAAGGCAGCTTAAACCCTAAATGCAAAGTACAGTTTCCCTGTTTCGTTATCATCCAACCCAGGGTTTCCCAACCTGCTTACCTAAAACTACAATTCTCAACATGCCCAGACAGCCCTTGGCATGCTGGGAGTTGTAGTTGCCCTGGATCCTCGCTCTCCATCGCCGTCATCACGTCGCTGCACATGCCGCTATTGGATGACGGGACGGCGTGCGTTGCAACGTGATGATGACGAAGGAGAGCGATGGTATGAAGAGGACGGTCCGGAGCGGCGAAGACAGGTGAGTGACACTCACCAGAGCACACGGGGCACATTAAACGGCTATCTGGCAGCAGCTGAAGCAGTCTGCGCTGCAGGATAGCCGTTTATGCAATGGCCCCGACATACTAAAGCATCGTATGTTGATGCTGCATTTAACATGCAATGGCCTCTGAGAGGCCATCGTATGTGGAAATTATCGTATGTCGGGGTCATTGTAGGTCAGGGGGTCACTGTATGTATGTTTCAGCATCACATATAACGACGGGCTATGAGGATGGAATATCAGGTTGGGATATAACTACACGATATGATGATGGGATATGAGGAGGGGATATGAGTTCAGAATATGAGGACATGACATGAGGAGGGGATGTGAGGTTGGAATATAACATTGGGATATGAGGTCAGAATGTGAGCGTCATTGTTGGTTTTCTTGGCAACGCCAGGTACTTGGTTAATATTATAATAAATGTAGTTCACTACAGGCTGCATTTTTTACGTTATAGTAGGGTTCGTACTAGGTAATAATGTTTTTCTCTTCTTATTGCTTTCAGGAGCAGTCTGTACATACGGTACTGCAGTGTGGTTTTCAATAGTCTGTTTATTGGGTAAAACCAATAGTACAGAGAGAAGAACAGTCCCTGAATCTCATTCAGCTTAGCACAAGAGTCTGAATGGTTATTACTCAATGTTTGGGAATGACTGTAACTCCTTAAAACCAAACACTAAACATCCTACTCCATCACTGCACGATAAGATATATTTGCATCTGGCAGCCGCTCCACCTCTGGAGAACAGATTTGTTTGGGGGTTGTTCACTTGAGTGATAGGAAAAAAGCAGTTCACTTTTGGAAGATGCCAGAGAGTAGGAGGACGATGCTTCAGAATTAATAAGCACTTCAGACGGCGAGCAAATTCCTCCACAAAAGCTGCTTTTAGCGGTGACCCAGGTGCACTGGTTTTATCTCCCTTTCTGACTGATTTTTACAATTCACCTTCATTTCAATCTTTTTGTTTGCCATTTATCAATCTGACTTCCAGCTCTTTCCAGCAGAGACTCCTTTCTTGCTGATAACCGCACCACAATGTTAACACTTATCTTGACACTCACCAATGAATCCTGACAAGATGACAGAGAAGAGGGTGATTCTTGAATCATGCTAAGAGAAGAAGGAAATATTTTCCCTGATCTGACTGATTAGGGTTCAGTATATTGTCAGGGTGCGTAGTTACACCTTTGGTGACCTACCTATTGCATATACATATACAATGCATTCTACATTTTTTCCGACTATTTGACTTTTTTATCCTATTTTTATGTTTCTGCCATGTGCTAAAATAAGGCACCATGAGAACTATGTACTGAGCTACAAGACATTGAAGGCTACACTGTTCAAAGGACCTTCACTGGACTGTGTGCAGATACTTATAGTATCACTACTTACCTTAAAGGGGTACTCCGGTGCTCAGCCCACCCCCTCATGACGTCACACCCCCTCCCATAGACTTACATTAAGGGGGTGGGGCGTTCAGAACAGTTTGCTCCAAATGCTGAGCAGCGGAGTACCCCTTTAACTAAGCAGCAGGCATACGATGTTAGTAAAGGAGCAGGGATGCTAAGACAAGAGTCTCTGCCCCTTATCTAGTTTGGCTGAAGTTAATCACAAGAAAACAGATTCATAGGAACCCAATATGTTGGGGAAATTCAGAACAAATATGATTAGTTCCAAATTCATTTAAATTTGATCTAGTCCTTATGCAGAGCGCAACCAACACTAACACAGTTGTGGTGATGTCCTCTGGGATCAAATTTAATCTGTTTTATTTGATTGTATTCAGCTTAGAAACATTGAGAAGCACAGAACAGACCATTTTTACGATTTAAATTAAATTGCATTATATAGGAGTATGTAGAGGCTACTCCAGAGGGGGAAAAAAACAAAAAAACATTGTATATAAATCCTCTGATGACAGAAAGTCAAAAGATTAGCAAATTACTTCTATTGAAAAATTTCAAGCCTTCCAGTACTTATCAACTGCTGTATGACCTGTCATGTAGTTCTTTCCAGTCAGATACGGTGCTCTCTGACCACAGTGCTCTCTCCTGCCACCTCTGTTCATGTCAGGAACTGCCCGGAGCAGGAGAGGTTTGCTATGGGGATTTGCTGACAAGGACAAAGGGGGCAACAGTGAACCCCATGTCTGACTGTAAATAACTACATGACTTTCTCCAGGGCATACAGCAGCTGATAAGTACTGGAAGGCTTAAGGTTTTTAAATAGAAGTAATTTTGTTGAACTTTCTGGCACCAGTTGATTTTATATATATATATATATATATATATATATATATATATATATATATATATATATTCCCAGGAGAATCCAGTTAAAGCAATCCTCCAATTTTCCCAAAAATATCACATTAAATGTTGCATGGGAAGTTAAGATGGTGACTGTCTAGAAATGCCCCTCTCGGGGGTGTACCTTTAGGGTGTGCAGAGGTAGCAGTCTCACTGGGTCCCTGGTGCCTAAAGGGCCCCAAAACACATCTGCCACATAAGAGACCAGTATTATAACTGTCACAAGGGGCCCTGTTGTTATGCCTCTGGCCTCTCTGATTATGAATGGTAGTCTATCCAGGGGCGAAGGGGGGGGGGGGGGGGGGGAGGGGTCATGTCTCAGACTATACAGTCACACTGTACATACATGATATTGGGAATTAATGTAAAGAATCTGAAGTGCATTTTTATTTTATATAAAGAAAGCTTCCTACATAATGAATGGAGCTTTCTATTACAACGTTCTATTATTTTGAGTTTCAATTCTTTACAATTTTCAAAATCTCTGCTGACTCAGTGGGTCCTGAAAATGTATGGTAGTGTTTTTTGGTACAGGTGGTTTGATAGTCTAGTCCTATATAACCCATAGAGGACCTGGTTTAGAGGAAAATGGAGGAATGACATGTAAAATGTGAATATATTTTTCCATTTTTCTTTTTAAATGTATTAAGAGCAGAAGATGGACTATGGAGCAGCCTGTTTCTTTTTGGATGTAATTGAAGTGGATGGAGAGCTATAGTTCGATGACTGTAAATGGAATTTAATATTTGTCTTTATTGTGTGATAAATCTTTGTTTATGTGAGATTAAGGTCACATTAGTTTACAGCGAAAAATGGGGGGAAAATATTTGTGCTGATAGTAGATAGGAAATAGATGGAACATCCTTACAATATACAAGGCCCCATTTGTATCACATTTTGCAGTTATGTCGCCAATATACAACGACATATTGTCAAAAAGGTATTCCAACATATACGGCTGCAGGCTCTTTGAGTTTACCTGGTCAGCTGTGTGCAGTATACTAGATTGGTTCATTACTTTGACATATCCTTTTTGCGCTACTGAAAAATTATACTGACTACAACTATGGTCAGTATAGAAAATCTTCTGCAAACTAAACAGACCAAAGACAGTTTTGTACATAACACTGTATTTTGTGGACAACTAGGTAGAGCTCGGTGCTGCTGCTGTATTTAGATACACATTCTAAAATCTTACTGTACAGAAGTTAATTTTGTTCACATGAATAATGAATGTATTGTATTCTTTATAATGCCTCTGTACAATGGGGATTATTTATCATTGTGTTCTATTCCTTTTTTTGGTCTACATCTGCGAATTTTGTTAACTTCCACACTAATTGCGTAGGTTTTTTTTTTTTGCGTTCTTTTTACAAGATCTAAATTCCACCAGTTTGACCTTTTGGTCTTGCTAGACCAGTTTTTGAAGTGACGGTGCAGTGGTAACGTATTTATTATCTGCATTTTTTAAATTTTTGCATAAATTATTCCGCAAATGGTGCAAAAAAACCCCGCAAATCTAGACCACCTCCTGACCAGGTCTAAAAAATTACTACTTCTGTCTGTTTGCCCCCCCCCCCCCCCTAAAAAAAACATTACATTAACATTAAACATTTTAATATTTAAAAAAATAATAAAAAAATAACAAAAAAGATACAGTAGTGATGGAAACATTTTATTTAACAAAATTTATCTTTTTAATAACAAAGATTTTATAAATTTTTAAACAGGGATCAATTTATATGGGCGGGCAGGGCACTAAAAATGTAGCCGTCAATAATAAAAAATGTGGTGTGTGTGTGTTTTTAACTTTTTTATTTTTTTATTTAAATTTTTTAGGTAGTAATACTACTCCCAGCATGGAACACAGCGTTCCATGATGGGAGTAGTAGTACCTGTACTAATTGACAGATCGCCCCGGGTCTGTTGCGATCTTTCTGTATAATTTATAGATGCGGCGGCCGCTCTTCTATGGTCCCCTGAACTGTCATATATATACACCTATTCATATTTCCCACAGAGAGCTGTGATTGGTCAGATGGTTCCAGCCAATCACAACTCTCTGAGGGAAATATGAATAGGTGTATATATACATCAGTGCAGGGGACCATAGAAGAGCGGCCACCGCATCTATACATTATACAGGAGGATCACAGCGGGTGTCAGGAGTGACATCCACTGTGATTTTTCCTTAACTGCAGGTACTACTACTCCCAACATGGAGCACACTCTGCTCCATGCTGGGAACTGCAGTACCTGCATTGATAGACAGATCGAAACTGGTGTCAGAAGTTACACACGCGATATGTCTATTCATGCAGGTACTACAACTCCCAGCATAGAGCAGAGAGTGATCCATGTTGGGAGTAGTAGTACCTGCGATAGTCCTTTCTATTGCAGAGATGCGGAGCTGCTTTCACCTGCGCTCCGCATCTCTGCACTATATTCGGGCCGGCCAGTGATATGATTAAAAAGAACATCACTCATTCTTATTTGCCTCAGAAAGCGGTGATTGGCTGCAACCATCCGGCCAACCCCCACTCTGGGCGGAAAATATGAATGAGTGATGTTCTATTCACATCATTGGCCGGAGTATAGTGCAGACATGTGACCGCTGTATAGAGCCGCTCCGCATCTCTGCTATATTATGGACGATCGCATCGGGTGTCAGGAGCGACACCCAGGGCGATATGTCTATTAGTACAGGTACTACTACTCCCATCTTAGAACAGTCTGTCCCATGCTGGGAGTAGTAGTACTACCTAATAAAAATGTAAAAAAAAAAAAAAAGTTAAACATACAAACACTTTATAAAAAATTTATTACAATTTTGTTATAAAACAATTTACATTTTTGTTAAATAAATTTTCCCCATCCCTACTGCATCCTTGTTTTTTTTATTTTCTTTTGTTACCCAAAAATGCAATTTCCATTCAAATGCAAAAATGCCAGAAAAAACGTCAGACGCAGGAAGTTGCACTGGCGTTTTTTTCTGTGAAAAACGTGCATAAAAAAAAAGTGGAATACTAGCCTTAGACACAGGATAGACATGATCTGAAAGCGGGGTAGAAAATGATCTGGGTGCAGATCTGCGCGAAATTGATCATGGTCACTGCAATATGATAGGAAAAAATTGAAGTAATTTACATATATATAAGCCTGCAAGGGCCCAAAATTCCCAGCATAAATTAGTCAAGAGTCAACTCGAAAATATTATTCTCGATGCTGAGAGGGGGAAATACCTTATAAAACATAACTTTTAATGTAGTACTCTAAAATACACCACACCTTGTGATAAAGAAAAAGTGCTCTAACTCCAATACAACACAAAAAGCAGTTACCTCATATTATGTGGATTTATAGTCAAGAATGCATAACTATTTTCAGATGTCACCCAACACTTTTCTGCCACTACGTGGCTTCCTCAGGGGAGATGTATACAATATGCAATAGATAATTATACTGCTATATGATAAAATATCAGTAGAATATAAAACGAACGGTGTAGTTTAATTCATAGGGAAACACCCAATACACAGTGTATATCCCTTAATTGCATTAGCTTAATTAATAGGGAAACACCCGATACATAGTGTATATCCCTATTGCCATAGTGTGGCTCTCATTACAGGAGGTAGAATCATCCTTCAGGGCAACCTAGAGGAAAGACACATATTCACAATTTCTATATGTTTGCCCGGATACGCTCCTGTAGCCGCACGTCCGGTTAATGGCTCTCAGATGGATGCGCTATACCCGCGTTGGCGGGGAGCCGTCTGTCTCTGATGGCTGCTTAGCGCTCACTGCAATATGATAAATTTGGAGCAGCACCACCAAAAAAAAGCGCATCTAGACAAACCACAAAAATGATCTAGCCAAAACCGTTATTGATAAATAACCCCCTCTGTTATTTTATGAAACAATTTCATTTATGCCAGATATTGTACCGCCGATGTGACATATAAACAAATTGCAATCAGTGTTAGCACATCTAGTTACTCCAAACATACTATTCAGCAAGGCAGATGCAGAGCATTGATAATAAAATGCGTACACCGAGTAGATGTGCCCTATAGATATATATTTAATTCTGACAGTGCTAAAAATATTTCTGGGAATGGTTGTCTCCCCAACACGTTATTTATCTGTCTTCTGCTTTATTATTGTTCTCACGTCTGAAAAAAAAATTATTACAATGGTAAGAGATAAACCATTTCAAGCCCATGAGCAAATTCACATTCTTGGCATACAGATCTTTTGTAATCATCAACAACATGATAATTAATGATATAAAACAGGAGCCTTTAGATGAGATTGCCCAGCACACATAGCAGCTATAAATCATAGCACCAGTCATGTTATGTAACATCCCCCAGGAGAAAACTCTTGTTTTTCTAAGAAATAATGTTAAAGGGTAAGTAAGTTACTAATTGGCTCCAGTATAAAGACACATACTCAGGTTTTAGGACATTTTGGTTTATGGGCTATTCTTTATTTGTTCAGGTTATTATTAATTCTCTTTATTTATATAGAGCCAACATATTCAAAAGAATCAGGATCAATGTAAAAGTACAAGAATCCATCACGTAGTAACAAGCAAACCAACAATTCAAACAAGAGAAATGGTATATTATCTTTGGTACAATAATTCAGACACAATAAAATGGGATTCCACATAACTGTAATGCATTTAATGTTGGTATTTCTTTCCCAAACTGGGATTAAATCTCCAAAGAAAAAAGAGGAGAATGAGTATCTTAGGGCGCATGCTCATGGCCATACACTTTTAATGGAGTACTCCGGTGGAAAACTTTTTTTTTTATCAACTGGTGCCAGAAAGTTAAACAGATTTGTGAATTACTTCTATAAAAAAAATCTTAATCCTTCCAGTACTTATTAGCTTATTACTACAGAGGAAATTATTTTCTTTTTGGAACACAGTGCTCTCTGCTGACATCACGAGGACGGTGCTCTCTGCTGACATCTCTGTCCATTTTAGGAACTGTCCAGAGCAGCATATGTTTGCTATAGGGATTTTCTCCTACTCTGGACAGTTCTTAAAATGGACAGAGATGTCAGCAGAGAGCACTGTGCTCGTGATGTCAGCAGAGAGCTCTGTGTTCCAAAAAGAAAATCATTTCCTCTGTAGTATTCAGCAGCTAATAAGTACTGGAAGGATTAAGATTTTTTAATAGAAGTAATTTACAAATCTGTTTAACTTTCTGGCACCAGTTGATTAAAAAATAAAAAAATAAATAAAGTTTTCTACCGGAGTACCCCTTTAATAGCTGTTCGCTGAACATTTGTTCTGCTCTAAGCTATTTGTCCCCGTTGGGCCTAGCTGAGCATTTATGTGTTTTCAATTGGTGAGAAAACTGCTGCCAGACACCTTTGGTGGTGATTTATCTATAGGGAAACCAGAAGAATAGGACGTTGAAATTAAACATGCTAGATCTTTCTCCTTTTCAATACCTTCTGTATGGGAAGAGTCAGGAGGTCCCAGTGGGAGCATTTACAGCCATTACAGCTAATATCTTATTTCCAATCATCTGAAACCTAATGAGTAGAGTAATGTTAATAAAGGTTAGATTTTATTGGAAAATATATATAAAAAAAACTGCATTCAACAACTAAATAAAACATATAGGCGATGTTGTGCAATTTTTGTTATGCAACTTCATGCACCATGTAGCTCAAGAGTAGTCCAAGTGTCTTTCCTGGAGTAGTCCACAGCTTCAAGTGATAGCATTTCTAAAAACAGGAGAGAAGGCGCTCCATATGGTAATACCACTGGAGATGGGGGGAAGGGGAGAGTAAAAGCTAATTTTAAACTGCTCACCCTGGGTGGTTGTGTAGCCTCATACACAACAATGGAAATCGCTTGGATACAATGGTCCGTCTGCGGCCCTCCTGGTGTGGATTCAACAACGTATAAGTACAAGACAAGGCTTCAGTATAGGGTGCAGGAGTACATCGGCACTGAACGGACCCAGGACACAGCAGGTAAGAAAGTAAAATCCAATTTATTTGATGCAACGCGTTTCCCTGCGCAAGCACAGATTCATCAGGCAACTGATGCCTGATGAATCTGTGCTTGCGCAGGGAAACGCGTTGCATAAAATAAATTGAATTTTACTTTCTTACCTGCTGTGTCCTGGGTCCGTTCAGCGCCGATGTACTCAAGTGATAGCAGGCAGGTTCCAGAATGAGCAGGATATCTACATATCTTAGAGGGATGGGCTACATAATTCCTTCCTTTTCTTGATAAAGGTCAGTTTAGATTTTAAGAAATTCATCTGTGCCTCCTGACAACTTCTGATTCTAGATAAATTGTGGAGAGGCTTTACAGATGTGTAAGTAACTATAAATTTACAGAAAGCTTTGAAGTACACCCACATACAACCTTTACACATTGGTAGAAATGAATTTACTTTCTGCTGATACTGTTATATCATTTTGCTCTTTCTTTACATGTAGAGCTTTGGCCTTCATTCATCTACCAAAAACCAGAAATTGCTAAATGCCCTATAAATACCAAATGTAAAGTGTATGATTTCATATTCCCAGAAGGTTTTTCTAGCCAAGACAGTTTCTCTAAATTGTATAAACACATGTTCTCCTGTGTCTTTATCTGTTACAATACCCAACATTTAGGTAGGGTGATGTATACCGCAGCTAGGCACCCATAGTGGTTTATTCCGGTCCCAAAGGCCAGAAAGAGTTAAGGACGGCACCTGCACAACGTTTCTCTGTCAATCCATCCATGTAGACCACTGTTAGAGGAAGTTGTACTCACCTGTCCCCGTCACCGCTGCCCTGGATGTCGCCATCCATCGTTGTCGCCGCGCCACAAAGTGTCCCCGACGCAAGGCCTCTGCTTCCCCTTCATCTGCGCTCTCCGTCGCCGCCATCATGTCGCTACGCAGGCCGCTCCTATTGGATGTCGGGACGGCGTGCACAGCGACGTGATGACGTTGGAGGAGAGCGCCGACGATGTAGGGATCCCGAAGAGGACACACCAGAGCCCCGAGGACAGGTAAGTGATCATCAGCGGACCACACGGGGCACCGTAAACGGCTATCCGGCGGCAGCTGAAGCAGTCAGCACTGCCAGATAGCCGTTTATGCGATGGCCCCGACATACAAAAGCATCCTATGTTGATGCTGCCTTCAACATACGATGGCCTCTGAGAGGCCATCACATGTTGAAATTATTGTATGTCGGGGCCATCGTAGGTGGAGGGGTCACTGTATTCTTAAGTCTTACATCTAGAGGTCAGATGCTCCAGTACAATTCATTGTAAATATATCGGAATCCTATTTAAGACTCTTTTAATTTAACGCCCACAACAAGCTGGTATGTCCATTTAGCGTGTAAGTCAGGACGGCTCTCGATGTAAACACTTCATGTGTCCACATCCTTAACCCCTTAAGGACTGAGGGTTTTTCCGTTTTTGCACTTTCGTGTTTTCCTCCTTACCTTTAAAAAACTCTAATTCTTTCAATTTTGCACCTAAAAATCCATATGATGGCTTATTTTTTGCGCCACCAATTGTACTTTGTAATGACATCAGTAATTTTACCCAAAAATCTACGACAAAACGGAAAATAAAATCACTGTGCAACAAAATTGAAGAAAAAAATGCCATTTTGTAACGTTTGGAGGCTTCCGCTTCTACACAGTACATTTTTAGGTAAAAATGACACCTTATCTTTATTCTGTAGGTCCATACGATTAAACTGTTTTGTCGTACTTCTGGAAAAAATCATAACTACGTGCATGAAAATTAATACATTTAAAATTGTCATCTTCTGACCCTATAACTTTCTTATTTTTCTGCGTACGGGCCGGTATGAGGGCTAATTTTTTGCGCCGTGATCAGAAGTTTTTATTGGACCATTTTTGTATTGATCTGACTTTTTGATCGCTTTGGATTTTTTGGGCGCGTACGCCATTGACCGTGCGGTTTAATTAATGATATATTTTTTATAATTCAGACATTTGCGCACGAGGCGATATCACATATGTTTATTTTTAGTTACACAGTTTTTTTTTTAAATGGGAAAAATGGGGGTGATTCAAACTTTTATTAGGGAAAGTTTTCACTTTTTTTTGCACACACTGATTTTTTACATTGATCATTGTTATCCTATAGAATAACATTGATCAGTGATTCTGCCGCTTGATTGAATCTTAGGCACTAAGCAGTCATTCGGCGATCGGACACACAGGAGGAAGGTAGGTGCCCTCCCGAACAGCCAACTGAGCTAGCTGGAAGTAGTTTGCTTTCACTTTAGACGCGGCAATCAACTTGGAACAGTGCTGCGCGCTATTAGCCACAGGTCCCGGCCATTGTTATAGGCCGACCCGACCCGCTATGATGCAGGGCCACACCATGGCCCCGCATTATAGAAAGGGAGCGAACTCAGGTACGGGTACGCCATGAGTCCATAAGTGGTTAAGGTTATATCACATTGTTTTTCATAGTTTAGAGGTGTGCATAAAAGGATCACTGCTAGTGTCCACCAAACCCACAATCCAAGTCCTTGTAAAATCGAAGGGCAGTGTAGCCTTCAAGCCAATAGCCTTTTTATTGAATAGTGAAGGATATGCTGAGATCTCTACTTAGATATCTATGAAGTAGAAATCATAGGATTAACATGAACTGGCCCTCCCACTCAATGACGGAGATTTATCAAAGTCAGTGTAGGTGCACTGATTTTATACACAGGTTTTGGTGTAGTTGGAGTGCACATGCACCAAATGTATTAAATGGTGCAGGGCCTGTGATAACCATGGGGCTAGTACACATTTTTGTGAAATTTTACATCAGAACACCAGCAGGAACACTGTTCCTATTAGCAGGAGTCCTGCAGGACCAGCCCTTGAGTGGATAGATAGCATCAATAGCAATATTCCAAGCTTCAAAACTATTCTGACTGTGATGTGAATTATACAGATCTTCTATTATCATCACATTCTACATTAATATATTTCAGAGTTTTCTTGTTCGTTGGCAGAGCTCTTACAACATGTGGAATAATATCACTGAATATGATGTATTCCATGGTTCACACTTTGTACGAAATCAATAAATACAAGAACAGTTTGTTTCATTGACTGTCTGTATGAGGTTCTTTGCTGGCTTGGCTCACAGGATATTAAGTCTGCAGAAGATTTGGCTGGAGGCCACTGTTCGCGAATTATCACAACTGGTGAACATTTAGGCAATATCTTGTTTATTTTAGAGCAGGCAGTTCAGGCCCATCATAGATTGTGTCCGCTGTAGTCAGAGGGGAGCTGCAGACATCTGATTGAATGTGTGCCCAGAGCTGTCCGGCAGACACATAATGGATTGACCGGTTAGTAGTCTGCTCTGTACATCCTTTGTAGCCAGATGCCGTTCTGTTTGTTCAGGCCCTATTTAAACACTTTTTTTTTTTATCCTTGCAGTGTTATTATGCATGGAAGACATCATAAGTCCTGGAAATAGGGTTCATCTTATTAGTCAAAGGACAGATGGTAGCTTTGTCATGCCAACCATGTCTTCTGACTTTCCTGCATACAAGTACCTGTACCTGATTATGCCAGTCCATAATACCTTTATAATAGATTTTATAGCCAATGACAAAGCCTACATATTAGAATGATGACTGGGGTGGGCATACTTTCAACAAATATTGGTAGAAATCAATCATGGTTAAAGTATAATCATTCAGTCCCTTGTGGAAGTTCACACTGATCGTGGGGGTCCTGCCGCTGGGACCCCCCCACCATCTCCCTGCAGCACCAGATGTTCGTTTAGAATGCCAGCTGTGGCGCCGGAGGCTCGCGATGTCACAGCCCCCTCCCATAGGCTTGCATTAAGATGGAAGGCGTGATGTCATGATGGGGGCATGACTGTGACATCACGAGCCTCTGGCACCGCCTTGCTAGTCATCCGTCACGGAGCGAAGTTCGCTCCATGCACCTGATGACTGGGGTGCCGCAGCAGAGATCACGGTGGGTCCTAGTGGCAGGAACACCGTGATCAGACATCTTATCCCCTATCCTTTGGATAGGGAATAAGATGTCTAGGAGCAGTGTACCCCGTTAACACCTAGTAATTAATTCAATTTTGCTGTGGGATTTAAAGAACACCAGCAAAATATATACCCCCTTTTGCCCATGGAGTTCTTTTATTTTGAGAAGTCTAAACTCAGTGATATCAAGTCTTGCTTTCTGCAGTGCAAAATGTCAGATATATTTGCTTGGGTCAATGCATAAAACAGTCAAGATAAGGTTGGAATGACAAGGCAGATCTTTGTTATTCAGATTGATCCTGTCATAACCATGGAAAGCTGTTTCATGTAAATTACGTGTTTCTATACCATCCTTTTTATGCCTCTTTTTAATGTATCACAGGACATGCAGTTCCTAAAGCAGTGGGTAGGCCGCAAATAATTATAGTGTAAGTGTTTTTAACAGGCATGGAAGTTGGCAGGCATGATCCAAATTAAGGGCCATTCACACTACATTTTGGCCAAACGTCACATATATATTGACGGCCTGTCAAAAAAAAGTTTGCCGATATATATCGTGTAGTGTACCAATTGGGCCTTTAATGGTCTGTTGGGATGTGAATGGGTTGAATACAGTCTAATAGGGACTATGTTCAGTCCATTTCCAGAATATACACTTTGAGGGAGATTTATAAAAACCTGTGCAGAAGAAGAGTGGTGCAGTTACCCATAGTGACCAATTAGATTGCTTCTTTCATTTTTCAGAGGCCATTTTAAAAATGAAAGAAGTGATCTGATTGGTTGCTATGGGCAACTGCACCACTCTTCTTCTACACAGGTTTTTATAAATCTCCCCCTTTGTGTAGACCTCAAAAGTTACGCAGAGCACACTTTTGCATCACTGTTAGGCTGGGTTCACATATGTCCGGCATCCGGCATAGGTGAACTCAGCCTAAATCTCGACGCAACTGATGCCACAACTGATGACAACTTGTCATCAGTTGTATGGCATGCGCCGTCCATTGTTTCTGGGCCCTCCGGCATGTCCAACCATCCGGCGTCAAAATTGAGACGCTGGATGATTGTGAACTGTCCCATTCAAATGAATGGGATCAGTTCTAGCATCAGTTTCCCTCCGGTGCACGCCGGAGGGAAACTGTGCCAGACGACTGATATATGTGAACCCAGCCTAAGACTACATTCAGCATAAAAACCAACGCACCCACCATCGGCCATCTTTTCTGACAGATTGCAGAGATATACTTGGGCCATAAGGCCAAAATGTGGTTTGAATGCCCCCTTAGCATTTCTGCATACAATATTGTTGCCTGTGGATGCTGTATGGTAGTACAGAGGTTGTACAGATCCATACTAAAGAGCTAAACAGACTGTTGACTATCGTACATACAGAGATATTTAGCACTAAAAACAATGAAGCATAATGCATCCGACAGAGTCTTTCAGTTTCATCTCAAATCCAGGCCTACAAAAGAAATTGAATGCAAAAAAAGAGGTACAGTTGAGACCCTGTGTACTTGTAAGCAATACAGCCTTGTAAGGGGGTCTTTGGGTTAGATGAATATATTTTCAGGCTGATTCCAGAGAATCTCTTTAAAACAAGTGATACATAAACATAAAGTACACAACACAGTATGGCCGAACAAGCTCAGATAAAAACACGTGTGCACTCTGTATAACTAAGGCTGCCAGCATTATCTGATAGAAGAAAGGTTTCCTGGAGTTGGTGGAAGCGATACTTCTGGCATTAATCATAATAAGTGTTTTATCTAGGCCTGTCATGTATAGTTTCTGTCTGCAATTTACCTCTCAGGCAGGCTGTACACAATATCATCCAACATTATCTGAGAACTTATGCTCTTCAAGTGTCTAAATGTATTTGCACCACGGTTCCCACAGTTAATGTGAGAATGGCCATAGTAAGAGCTATTTAAAGAGTGTATCCCCTCAGTCCTGACAGATTGGTGTTATTTGTACTCCTTCCTAAGCCTGTCAGTTACTGTGTGTGATGGTGAGCTCTGCTTTCTTATTTATGACACATAGGGAAATTTATTGTCGTTGTTTCTCTAATTTATTGTGTTAAGAAAATGGCATGAGAACATATCAACATGGCTGCCATCACAGCAGATGTCTATATGGTTTACAAAGGAGTCAGGAAACTGCAGTAAACTACATGGAAGCAGCAGATGTGTTTATTACATTCAGAATATTTAAAATGTTTATCTTACTGTTATGTGAACCTTGTATTTAACATTAATAATGGTTTTCCTTCTCATATAGCAAAAGAACAGTTTAATCAATTACTTAAGTTTTTGTGTCCAAGTTCACTTTTTATTTAAAAAAATGGTTCATATAAAACAAACATAAAGGGAGATGGTATAGGCAGTATAGAAGGTAAGCAAAATGACATTCACTTCAGCCAGAAGGCATTCCCCAAGAGAGCAGAGAACTGTAAGCAGTGGGGAGGGACACAGTTCAGAATGGCATCAGGGCAGCTGAGTATCGTATATACTCGAGTATAAGCCGACCCGAATATAAGCCGAGGCCCCTAATTTTACCCCAAAAACCCAGGAAAAGTTATTGACTCAACTATAAGCCTAGGGTGGGAAATATATCATCCCCCCATGTCATCATCCAGACCCCCGTCATCATCCAGACCCCCATCATCATCACCGCCTGTCAATCCCTTAATGAGTGGTCATCAACCTATGGGCCATCGGCAGTCCCGGCATGCTGGGAGTTGTAGTCTTGAAACATCTGGAGGTCCACAGGTTGAAGACCACTGTGGGCTTCGGCATCATCCAACCCCCCCCCCCACCCCGTTAGTTTTCTACTCCCCTCGGTGGGAAGGAAGGCTGCGAATGAATGTCGTCAAGGCAACGTCACTAGTCCGGGGCAGGCCCGGAGTGCGGAGAATAGGCCCCCCCCGTTGAAAATGGAGAGCCCGGAACGACTAACCCTCCCCACTGGACGGTCCCTGCAGCACAGATGGCCCGGACCAGCTCACCCTTCCTTCCCATCGAGGGGAGGTGAGTAGAAAACTAAAGGGGGGGGGGGAGGGGGTCTGGATGATGACGAAGGCCATAGTGGTCTTCAACCTGCGGACCTCCAGAGGTTTCAAAACTACAACTTCCAGCATACTCGGACAGCCGATGGCTGTCCGGGCATACTGGGAGTTGTAGTTTTGCAACCTCTGGAGGTCCGCAGGTTGAAGACCACTGAGAAGGGATTGACAGGCGGAGAATTCACTCGAGTATAAGCCGAGGGAGGCGTTTTCAGCATGAAAAATCGTGCTTAAAAACTCTGCTTATACTCGAGTATATACGGTATGTGTTTTTATTTCCTTTTTCATCCCACCATTATGTTTCAATTAGTTTTTATTAACAAAATTTAAGTCAAGGTACAAAAATGTTAAGGTACTTGAAGTCTTGGCATTTCTACATTGAAAAAAAGCTAAGAAAACAATTACATGTACGTACATGTAATATGCTATATTACTAATAAACCCTGATAAGCATTAAAGAAGCTGGTGCCGGGATTCATTTCTTTCTCTTGGATCACCATTATCCACATGCACAGCGAATAAACCCTCCATTTCACAAGAATAAAACAATTAGCACCATAATATATGTGCAATTTCCGTATTTCTTTGGTTCACTAGTGCGCATTTGAGTTACATAATCATATGGAATATGAAGTGAACTTAGAAAGAAAAGAAAGAAGAATAAAGAAACTATAAGATAGAAAGAGGGGATGCAGGAAAAATGAGGGTCCAATTCTAGCAGAGAAACTCACTGTAGTGAAGTGTTGAGTTGTTAAGTCAAAGAGTTGCCTGAAGTAAGCCATGTCTTTATAGCTGGGGAATCATTAATGCGGAGGACCACATATAGGAGGTTCATGAGGTAAGCCATGTCTTTATAGCTGGGGAATCATTAATGCGGAGGACCACATATAGGAGGTTCATGAGGTAAGCCATGTCTTTATAGCTGGGGAATCATTAAAGCGGAGGACCACATATAGGAGGTTCCTGAAGTAAGCCATGTCTTTATTAGTGTTGCTCGCGAATATTCGCAATGCAAATTTTATTCGCGAATATCGCATATTTGCGAATTCGTGAATATTCGCGAATATAGCACTATATATTCGTAATTACGAATATTCGTTTTATTTTATTTTTATTTTTTTCACAGTACACATCACAGTGATCATCCCTCTCTGCTTCCATCTTGTGTGGTGTAAAGAAGGCTCTAATACTACTGTGTGAGACTGGTGTGCAAATTTTCGCATATGTGAATTTTCGCTTATGCAAATTTTGTACATGCTAATTTTCGCATATGGTAGTTTTCGCATACGCGAAGTTTCGCGTATGCGAAAATAAAACGAGGATATTACGAATATGGGAATATTCGCGAATTCGAATATGGCCTATGCCGCTCATCACTAGTCTTTATAGCTGGGGAATCATTAAAGCGGAGGACCACATATAGCAGGTTCCTGAGGTAAGCCATGTCTTTATAGCTGGGGAATCATTAAAGTGGAGACAAGACCACATACAGTCACGGCCGTAAATGTTGGCACCCCTGAAATTTTTCAAGAAAATGAAGTATTTCTCACAGAAAAGGATTGCAGTAACACATGTTTTGCTATACAGATGTTTATTCCCTTTGTGTGTATTGGAACTAAAACAAAAATGGGAGGAAAAAAAACTAATTGGACATAATGTCACACCAAACTCCAAAAATGGGCTGAACAAAATTATTGGCATCCTTAACTTAATATTTGGATGCACACCCTTTGGAAAAAATAACTGAAATCAGTGGCTTCCTATAACCATCAATAAGCTTCTTACACCTCTCAGCCGGGTTGTTGGACCACTTTTCCTTTGCAAACTGCTCCAGGTCTCTCTTATTGGAAGGGCACCTTTTCCCAACAGCAATTTTAAGATCTTTCGACAGGTGTTCAATGGGATTTAGATCTGGACTCATTGCTGCCATTTCAGAACTCTCCAGCGCTTTGTTGCCATCCATTTCTGGTGCTTTTTGAGGTATGTTTGGGGTCATTATCCTGCTGGAAGACCCAAGATCTTGGATGCAAACCCAGCTTTCTGACACTGGGCTGTACAGTGTGACCCAAAATCCATTAGTAATCCTCAGATTTCATGATGCCTTTCACACATTCAAGGCACCCAGTGCCAGAGGCAGCAAAACAACCCCAAAACATCATTGAACCGCCACCATATTTCACTGTAGGTACTGTGTTCTTTTCATTGTAGGCCTCATTCCATTTTCAGTAAACAGTATGAAGGATGTGCTTTACCAAAAAGCTCTGTCTTGGTCTCATCTGTCCAAAAGACATTTTCTCAGAAGGATTTTGGCTTACTCAAGTTTATTTTGGCAAAATGTAGTCTTGCTTTTTTATGTCTCTGTGTCAGCAGTGGGATCCTCCATGGGTCTACTGGCATAGTGTTTCATTTCATTTAAATGTCGATGAATAGTTTGCGCTGACACTGATGCTCCCTGAGCCTGCAGGGCAGCTTAAATATCTTTGGAACTTGTTTGGAGCTGCTTATCCCTCACCCGGACTATCCTGCGTTGACAACTTTCATCAATTTTTATCTTCCCTCCATGCCCAGGGAGATTAGCTACAGTACCATGGGTTGCAAACTTTTTGATAATGTTGCGACTGTGGACAAAGGCAAATCTAGATCTCTGGAAATGGACTTGTAACCTTGAGATTGTTGATATTTTTCCACAATTTTGGTCCTCAGACAGTTCTATTCTCCTCTCCCTCCTCTTTCTGTCGTCCATGCTTAGTGTGGCACGCACAGACACACAATGCAAAGACTAAGTGAACTTCTCTCCTTTTTATCTGCTTTTAGGTGTTGCCCACACCTGTTACTTGCCCCAGGTGAGTTTAAAGGAGCATCACATGCTTGAAACAGTTTTATTTTTCCACAACTTTTAAAGGGTGCCAATCATTTTGTCCAGACCATTTTTGGAGGTTGGTGTGACATTATGTCCAATTAGCTTTTTTTCCTTCCTTTTTTGGTTTAGTTCCAATACACACAAAGGGAATAAACATGTGTATAGCAAAACATGTGTTACTGCAATCCTTTTCTATGAGAAATACTTAATTTTCTTATAAAATTTCAGGGGTGCAAACATTAACGGCAATTACTGTATATATATATATATATATATATATATATATATATATATATATATATATATATATATATATATTGCTATCCATATATCTATATGTCTCTCTCTCTCTCTCTCTGACAACATGTAATAGAATGTGTCGGCAGATAAGAACCATTTGGCCCAGATATATATATATATATAGATAGATAGATAGATAGATAGATAGATAGATAGATAAATTATATATCTGTATACATATTATTTTTTTATGTAAATGTAGATGTGACCTTTCACATTAGATCATATATATATTTACAGGGTGGGCCATTTATATGGATACACCTTAATAAAATGGGAATGGTTGGGGTTATTAACTTCCTGTTTGTGGCACATTAGTATATGTGAGGGGGGAAACTTTTCAAGATGTGTGGTGATCATGGCGGCCATTTTGAAGTCAGCCATTTTGAATCCAACTTTTGTTTTTTCAATAGAAAGAGGGTCATGTGACACATCAAACTTATTGGGAATTTCACAAGAAAAACAATGATGTGCTTGGTTTTAACATAACTTTATTCTTTCATGAGTTATTTACAAGTTTCTGACCACTTATAAAATGTGTTCAATGTGCTGCCCATTGTGTTGGATTGTCAATGCAACCCTCTTCTCCCACTCTTCACACACTGATAGCAACACCGCAGGAGAAATGCTAGCACTGGCTTCCAGTATCCGTAGTTTCAGGTGCTGCAGAATGGGCAAAACAAAAATTGGAGCAGGACCCTCAGTTTACGCAGAAGATTTTGTTCAGTGATGAGGCAAACTTTTATGTGAATGGTGAAGTTAACAAACAAAACCACCGCTATTGGTCTGACACTAACCCACATTGGATAGATCCTTCCAAGACTGTTGGAACACAAAAATTGATGGTATGGTGTGGTATATGGGGTACAAAGATAGTGGGGCCATTCTTCATCAATGGAAACCTCAAGGCCACTGGATATGCGAAATTGCTACATGATGATGTGTTTCCCTCTTTATGCACTGAAGCTGGCACGTTCCCTGAGTTTTTCCAGCAAGATGGTGCACCACCACATTATGGGTGTCAGGTCCGAGCATTCCTAGATGAACAGTTTCCTGGAAAGTGGATTGGTCGTCATGGGCCAGTTGAATGGCCCCCAAGGTCTCCCGATCTGACCCCCTTAGACTTTTATCTTTGGGGTCATTTGAAGGCAACTGTCTATGCTGTGAAGATACGAGATGTGCAGGACCTGAAAGTACGGATACTGGAAGCCTGTGCTAGCATTTCTCCTGCGGTGTTGCTATCAGTGTGAGAAGAGTGGGAGAAGAGGGTTGCATTGACCATCCAACTCAATGGGCAGCACATTGAACACATTTTATAAGTGGTCAGAAACTTGTAAATAACTCATGAAAGAATAAAGTTCTGTTAAAACGAAGCACATCATTGTTTTTCTTGTGAAATTCCCAATAAGTTTGATGTGTCACATGACCCTCTTCCTATTGAATAAACTAAAGTTGGATTCAAAATGGCCAACTTCCAAATATCCGCCATGGTCCCCACCCATCTTGAAAAGTTTCCTGCCTCACATATACTAATGTGCCACAAACAGGAAGTTAATATCACCAACCATTCCCATTTTATTAAGATGTATCCATATAAATGGCCCACCCTGTATATATATATATATATATATATATATATATATATATATATGTATATATATAGTAAATTTGAGTAGCCGTATTAGTCCAGTGATGCAGATGCAAATCATAAAATGTTGCAGTATCTTGTAATACCTTTTTTATTGGACTAACAGCATTTTGTAGAGACAAGCTTTCGGGATTCCTCCCTTTATGAAGTCCAAAGCAAATCTTTGCTTTGGACTTGATAAAGGGAGGAATCCCAAAAACTTGTCTCTACAAAATGCTGTTAGTCCAATAAAAAAGGTATTACAAGATAATGCAACATTTTATGATTTGCATCTATCTATATATATGTGTGTATATATATATATATATATATATATATATATATATATATATATATATTCCATATGTGTATTTGTCATATATACAGTATAGTATGTCTCTAAACTATGTCATGTGCTTTGTGTCCATGAGCCCTGAGCTCCCTATTCTCATCAAAATGTTTACGTTTCCACCCACAAAAGTTTAGATGGAATTTAGTTGAGCTCCAAAGTCTTAAAAATAACTTGCCTGATCACAATTACTGAAAAGCTATGTAAGCTCTCCTTGATCATTGAGATATGACCAGAAAATATAGACAACAAGACAATTTTTGGGGTTAGTTCCATGGTAACCGGTCAAATGTTCCCATGTAAGTCTGCAATTTTCTCATATAAAAGGGCAACTCCCCAGAACCTGGAATAACCCTTTATCTTGTAGGCTTGTGAGGTATGGAATACCATCAGGTGAAAATATTATGTACAGTAGCTATCTTCAATTCTAACACTGTACGCTGTCTTATTTAAATTTGGTATTGAACTCTGTTTCCACTTCATGGAGCAGGTTAAAGGCTGTGTGGCCATGAGGAGTCAAAACTGTCTATGGATTATGAATAACAGCTTAAGGGCTTATTCATCCGAGCGGATTTTGCTGCGTATTTTAGTTCCAAATTTGCTACGAATTTTAAGCTGCTTGTTTTCTGCAGCTTATTTTCTATAGCTTTTTTTCTGCTGCTTATTTTTTGCTGAAAAAAATAAGTAGCAGAAAATAAGCAGCTGAAAACAAGCAGCAGAAAATAAAAAGCAGCAGATCAGCTGTGGAAAATCTGCACAAAAATCCGCTCATGTGAACGGGCCCTAAGGGTACATTCACACATACAGGATCTGCTGCATATTTTTGCTGCATATTTTCTGCAGATGATTTTGCTACCCATTGAAGTTATTGGGTAGCAAAATCAGCTGCACAAAATATGCAGCAGATCCTGTATGTGTGACCCTACCCTAAAAGGATATTTCTCATGGTAAATTGTTCAAACCAAGACAAGTTCCATCCTTTCACTGGTGCTGAGTCCCAAATTCTCCAAAACAGTGAGGAGTTGTCACAAGTAAACAAATTCATTAATAATTAAGTATGTTCCACTATAATTTAGCAGTCTCCAGCACTAAAGAAAATAAAAACATTTTTGTTTCCAAATATGAAAATGCCCGAGTTTATGTCAATCTTATTGTCTGTCAGTCATGTGCTCAGCATAAGAAAGATGTCAGTCATTTGCCTCCAGCAATCAAAAACTCTTCCAGATTCACAATAATAGACGATAGAACAAGACTAAGTTCCCTGCTTGAACTATCCAAAGCCTTAACCTTTTTATGGCCTCCGAGGTTGATGTTATGGATAAGCCATTAGTCCACTCTATAGTCTGACCGCAGAGAGTTGAGAGCCCTGTGGCTCCAGACAGTAAGAATGTTCCTGGTAACTAACAGTTATTTAAATGATGACTTATTGGTCTCCCTGATGAAGCAATACATTTCATGGCTCTAGTCCAAATAGAGAAGTGATAGGGCACTGCCTGGGTTCACAGCAATAGGATTCAATATGGCAAAAGATACTCAGCTGGGGTGGGTGTCTATAGCAGTCCAGGAATAATATGGTGCTACAGGTAAGTAGATGAATGCATACAACAACCAACTTGAGAGAAAGGAAAACAGAGCACTCACCTGTTGATCCTGCTACAGTGGTTTTATTCAATGTTCAAGGCCGAAGAAAGACATCCCCTCACCTCGTGTTCCGAGCAGAGCCGGAGTGGCAGGAGAGTACACATGGACGACAGCTGCTGTTTCACGCCGTTAGATGAGGCCCCTTGAGCGCACACATGTCATGGCTCTTCTACATAACAAGCTACAATATATAGTTTGCTTTTCATATACAATGTGTTGCATATTCATAGCCATATTATCAGCATCATGGATGCTAGGTAGGATAACATCTCATTTGCTTAGATTGATGCTGCATGTCTTTGTGTCGAGAATGGTAAATGTTCAAGTTCTGAGCTGTGAATGTCCAATGTTTAGCTGATTTATCATTTTGAGATATTTTTCCACTCACTGATGAGTGATGAACAGACTTTAACACTCATAGGCTACATTCACACTACCGTAGCACCCCGTCAAGAACAGCCATCAAACTCTCTTTTTTTTTTTTTTTTTTTAGTTTGACGGACGTCATTTTGACAGGGCACAATGAGCAACAGCGGGTCCCAATGGCCCCCATTAAAATCAACGGGGTCTGTCGGGCACCGCTGTTTTTCAGTGGGAGTAGCAGGAGAAAAAGTGTGATAAACGGTAGTGTGAAAGGGGCCATAGACTGTATGCCAGCAGTCTATAATGTTACAGCTAATACAGAGAATGCTTATTCATATTTGTATATGTTTTTTAAATATACAACATGGTTGATTAAAAAACAAAATGGTTTGCTTAGAATTTTTGAATAAAATTGACAATGTACGAGATACCGTAGCTATCACCTTTACACTTGTGTGCTATCGTTTTGTCCCTTGCTTTATAACATGCTGCCTGCAAATAATGAAGAACTTAAAATCATTTTGCCTTCCTTCCTTTCTCTTACTCTCTCTCTTTCTTCCTTCCTTTCTCCCTCGGTCCCTTCTTCCATCCTTCCTATCTTCCTTGCTTCCTTCCTTCTTCCCTTCCTTCATGTGTTTAGGCCTGTAAACCATAAACCCCAGAATCACGATTTAAAATATAAAACTTGTGCCTACTTTGGTTTTCGTGGACATGCACCAAATTTTCGTGGACAATGCACCAAAGATGCCTGATGAAGCTGGTCATCCAGCGAAACGCGTTGCATGCCGGGTAAATAAACCATTTTAACTTTGAAGTCTTGTGTGCTGCTTTTATCCTGGGCTGTTCCTTGAAGGGATCCGTCTGAGCGATGCACCAAATTTATCATTTGGTGCAAGTTGTTAGTAATTTTGGCGCAAATGTTGAAATCAGCTGTTCACAGCACCTTTTACACAGAACTTACCACCACAGAGGACGCGTATTTTACCCTGTAGAGCAGCCATTTCGGGGTCCCTCCTGCAGTATATCAGCAAGCGACATGAGTTATTTTCTTTTTTGGGGTTTATAGCTACCATGTAAAATGGATTTTATTTTCAACTTGAGTAGTTTTTTTTTTGGTTACTTTAGTGCAGTGGTCTTGCAGATGTTGCAAAACTGCAATTCCCAGCATGCCCGGACAGCCGTTGGCTGTCCGGGCATGCTGGGAGTTGTAGTTTTGCAACATCTGGAGGTCCGCAGGTTGGAGACCACTGCTTTAGTGCTTACCTTTCCTGAACCTGTGGCCATGTCCAATGCTGGCTCAACGGAGGGTGAAGGTTCCTCAGGATAGTATTGAGCGGCTCTTTTTAATGTATTTTGACGCCTTTACATCTTCTTACATTGCTAAGTGTGTTTTCCAAGTGCAAAATTTCTTGGCGGTGATTTGCGCCAAGAAAACGGGATTTGCGCCAAAATTGCGCCAAAGATCGATTGGCGCAAATGATGAATTACTGACTAAAGTTGAAATCACACACAGGACCGTGTGATTTTGAGAAAGTTGTAAAAATGACAGTGGAGAAGATGCGCCAAACTTTGGCGCAAAAAGACACTGCGCCAAAGTATTGCGCCAAAGTTACGTTAAAAAAGACACATAAATCCTTTGATAAATACCCCCCAATGTGTACAAGACGTGGCTCCTATGATGACATGTTCGTCAATACACATACTAGAGATGAGCGAACTTACAGTAAATTCGACTTGTCATAAACTTCTCGGCTCGGCAGTTGATGACTTTTCCTGCGTAAATTAGTTCAGCCTTCAGGTGCTCCGGTGGGCTGGAAAAGGTGGATATATTCCTAGGAAAGAGTCTCCTAGGACTGTATCCACCTTTTCCAGCCCACCGGAGCACCGGAAAGCTGAACTAATTTATGCAGGAAAAGTTATCAACTGCCGAGCCGAGAAGTTCGTGACGAATCGAATTTACTGTAAGTTCGCTCATCTCTAACACATACATAAATTTAGAATCAGCTACAAAAAAAACAAACTTCCATTTACAGCCAACCCATCTCAATGTTATCATTGGATAAGCATTGATAAGATGACACAGAGAACTCTAGCTGTTCAAGAATGTTCTAAACACTTGAAGACCATAGATAACAGTGAATCAATCTCTCTTATGTATTCAAATGATTTATTCCATTAATTCCTGTAATTAAAATAAAAGATGAAAATACAATACACTAAACAATTAAATACATTATAAGTTAACACAAATGTTTTTTTTTTTGCTGTGAAAAGTTTGTGACTTTTTTAAGGAAAGAGTCTTCTCAATGCGCTGATCAGTAAAAACAGAAACGTACACAGCTTCATCGGAAGTAGGAATAAGTCAAATCCCAATATAACATTCAGACTAAAAAAATTGATTGCGTTACATTAAATGAACAAAATGTGTTGATACTTCACAATTACAGTTAGCAGTACCGAAATAAAAGAACTTATTGGAATTTAAAATAGTGAGAAAAAAAAATCTAAACATCAGATTCAACTTACACACTTTTTTTTATACTAAAGGCTACAATTGGGCAAATGTATGTGTTGATACTTCACAATTACAGTTAGCAGTACCGAAATAAAAGAACTTATTGGATTTTAAAATAGTGGAAAAAAAATTCTTAACATCAGATTCAATTTACACACTTTTTTTTATACTAAAGGCTACAATTGGGCAAATGTATGTGTTGACAATTCCTCTGAATAAGAAATGCCTCTTATCGCTACAGAATGCTACAGACAATAGAGCTGTTTCACATGAAATCCAAACATTAAAATAACATTGTCCAGTTGGAGCAATGGCAAAAAAGTGTAAACAGAGCACTGCTGATGCTACCTATCACTGCGTCAATCTCACCATCAATCAGGACGCTAATATAAGCAAAAGTCATGTTTCCAGGGTTAAACCCCTCCTAGTAAATGTCAAGTGGCGTTTATGGTAAACAGCCTGATAAAGAATGATGTGTGTTTATTGATAGGAGCTAATGATCCCGCAAGATCCAGAAGACTTGATAAAGTGCACACAACCGCGACAGCACTACAACCTCTACAACATTCCACAAACAGCCCAGTAATTGTCTACATAACGTAAGTAGCAGAGTTATTTATTTTTTGATGTGTATACTATCCTTTCAAAATAAACGTATATAAAAAAGAGGTTAAGTGTCAGTAAGGTTGGGTTCACATATATCAGGTGTCTGGCATAGTTTTCCTCCGGCATGCCGCAGAGGAAAACTGATGCTAGAACTGATTCCATTCAAATGAAGGAGAACAGTTCACAATAATCCAGCGTCTCAATTTTAACGCCGGAGGGTTGGACATGCTGGAGGGCACCAGACAGGGGAACACAGTTTGCTGTTGTGCAGAAGCAATGGACGCCGGATGCCATACAACTGATGATAACTTGTCATCAGTTGTGTCATCAGTTGCTTCCAGATCTAGGCTGAGTTCACCTATGTCAGACATATGTGAACCTGGCCTAAGAGGGAGCTCTATTAAATGACTGGTAAAATAAACTCAATTTTGTAGAATAAATAAATAAAATAAAATAAAAAATAAATACATGAATAATATTTATTTACAACCTCCAAGTTGTACAGAGCCATATCAGGGCACCCATAGGCTTCTATGCATGGGGATTTGGGATGCTGGATGCCATGGGGGAATTTTTCAAGTGGTGTAGAGGTTATTTTAAAATTGATCTAGCACACTTGTTGCTCAACTCACAATCTGTCCAAAAATGTTGAACTTTTTAAAATGGTATGCTTTTGAGCCTACGCTAGCCAGCCACGTTGGGTTTTCAATCATGCTATTTTATTTATCAAATGCAATAAAAAAAAAAGTAGCTAATTATATGGCAATTCCACAAGAGCCCTCAGGGACACTTGAAAAGAAGCATTCATCTTCGCGATGCGCAAATTGGTCAGCTGCTGCGCAATATCAAATATGTGCTATGTGACTTTTTGATACATTTTGCGCAGTACATGGCAACTTTACACTAGGGTGAGGGAGATCTGCACAGCACACAGATCAGTGCTTATGATAAATCCCCCCCACACACCATTCTCATAAGTTTAAGAAGAACTTTCTGCCTGGCCATTGCTACTCCAGCTTCTCTTATTTAAACCGTCCACTGCTGCCAGTATGAAGACGTTTTACTTGGTAGATTCTGCAGATTTTGACAAAATTACACAAGCATTCCCCAGATGTGGACAGGCATCTCATATCTAGGACCTGAAAAAAATATTTTAATATTTTTAAAGATTTACATGTCTTAATACATTTACAACTTGATAAATGTTTTAAAACATGACCATCCCCAAAAAATTCCCTGTGAGAATCTAACCCTAAACACTTTAAACCTAATTAAGAAGTTTTTTTTTTTTTTTTTTGCTAAAGCATTCTAGCTAAGTTAGTAGTAGAAATACGGCAAATAGTTATTTTGACCGAGTGTTCTACTCACTTTAGTTACACCAATGAGAGTGTTTCTGTGTAACACTAAATAGAGTCTAACCCAAATTCCAAAAGAAGAATTCAAAATGTATCAAACTCTGATCGACAAAGGATCTCAGGGGACACGGACAATGTAAACAGTTGTCTTTTAATGATACACTAAAAGGATGAGTATTAGGCATTGTGCACAGGAGACTGATCATAGACGAGGGGTTTCATACAGTAAATGAATACATGTGCTATAATGGTCATTATATCCAAAGATTAAAGCATTTGCACCCACATTACAAACTAAGGATTAAGCAGACAAAGTACATAATTATAGTTCCAGATGAAAGCCCCCTGTCCCAATTTAAATCTAAGGATCAAAAGCTCTGCAATGCCAGATCTTGTATATGGATACTTAGCTGTCATATGGAAGCTCCTATCCTACTTTTTAAAGGAGAAATCTGGTATAAATGAAAATAATTAAAGAGCTGGAGGCACATATATATGCCCATCTACAGTCATCTATGAGTACCAGCTTTGGTTGTACTGTACTCATCATCTTCTTTTAGGCCATATTCACATATAGATTTTTTACCCTGTCTTGAGATTTTTCCAAAGTGCTTTTCAAAATCTAATGCTGGTTATGGAGGATTATGTTTAATGAAACAAAGGACTTTATGATCAATAAATATATTTATAAAGTCTCAGCTCTGGATTGTAAAATTCAGTTTTTGCTTTTATTGCAAACTGTATGCTTAGCCCAACATCCAGTCTGGTGGACATCCTGTAATGGACTTCATGTTTGTGTGTACATGACACTCTAGCTGGGAATTCAGTCAACATTATCTCCCTCCCACTATACCCTCTTGACTATAACCCATACCATATAGTGGAAGGGAGATTGAGTTGGCTAAATTCCCATGAAATCCATGGCAAGATGTTAGGCTGATTATAACAAAGTAGACAGTTAGCAGAAGGAAAGCAAGAAAGACTACAAAAAGATAGTATAAACTAAATGTATTCGTTAATTAGACCAGTGTTTCCCAACCACTGTGCTTCCAACTGTTGCAAAACTACATCAGCATTACCTGTACTAACCTGGTACAGAAGTGTGGGTGACGCTGAATACAATGGTCACTACTGTTTCTTGATCCGTGCCTCCATTCATTTGTTATTTTTTGAAATAACAGAGAAATTCACTGATATATTTGAGCTACTATGGAAGCAACATCCGAGAGCGGCGCATGCGACTGGCGCTGAGAGCAGAGAGTATATGCAATATCTCTGCTTCCAAGACTGATCTTACAGAAGAAGGAAAATAAATATGCTAATATGTTATCTTTGATGATGCGTGTCAGACATCAAGGGGCACTTGGGGCTAGGGAACGCACCAAGTGCACCAAGGGTCCCAATAGCACATCTAAACTTTGGGGAATAAAGGAGGAATGGAGGCACAAATCAAGAAACGGTAAAGAGCATTTTGATCAGCGTCACTGACAGATTAGTGTGTTTAATGCTGATGACAGATTCCCTTTGAACCTTTATCCATTGAGCCATGGCTTCCATAATTAGCTTGGAACTACCTATAAACGACAGTTAGTGGTTCTATCACTGTTCTGGAAGAACTGGCCACAAACCAAAACTCTGTATTTGTTCTTCCCCTTTTTTCCTTGTTGTAAATATTTGAAATGAAAGTGTACGCATGCGATTATCTTCTTTTTTGCTTTCATAAATGGATAGCATATCTACCATCCATAGTCCTGGAGATCAGCTTGTAGGATAAAGTTCTTTTCACCCTGTTTACAGAGAGCCCCTTTAAATTGAACTCTCTGGGTCGGCTGTGGCTTAACTATTAAGCCTATATAACAAGTGCAGAACTTTGTTTATCTAAAACTGAGACCGTTACAGATTCTCCGAATCCCTGAAACTCTATTCGGTAGTTATTTTCAGTATTTGGCCAGCTAAAGTGAAACAGACCTTTTCATCTATTTTCCTTTGCTGAAAGCTAAAAAGTGTGTACAAGTGTACTTTAATATATTTTATAAGACTTTAGATATTGCGTTTACAGTGCTGGCAGATGGTTTTCTTCAGAGAATATTTTTGCTTCTTTTCTTAAACTTAGGCCAGCGGGCAGATTTGTATTAACTTGACAAAACTTATCTGATTTCAATTTCCTTTTATCTCTTTAATTAGAAGTACACATGAGGCTTTCATATATATTTAATATCATGGAAAATTGTTGCAGGCAGAGTGGAATTCATCCATTGTTGTTCATTCCATCAGCAGTTATTAGGTGAAAAGGCTAAAGGCCTGACATTGGGAATGCATGCTTTTAATTACCAGCTTCTGTTCACTGGTAACCCTTCCATTACCAGATGAGGAAGACAAAAACTTTGGGGGCTATTTACTAAGACCAGCTTTTGCACGCTGGTCTTACGCAAATTCCTTCCACTGTAAGGCCGCAAAGGATTTATCAAGAGACGCACACCCTCAGAAATCTACACCAGCTTAAAACTAAATTTAGTGTGCAGGGGCGCCTTAATGTGAAGCCCTGCCCCTCCACACAAAGCCCCGCCTACTGTGTAAGCACATAGCAGGGCATCCAAAAGTCCCTAAATGTTGAGCAAACTGAAGGTTTTGCGTTTCTATAAACCAGTTTCACACAGCATTTTGACTTGTCTGACAGGTGATAAGAACAGCGTTCTGACAAGCAAGCGAAATTGGGAGCCTCGATGTCCCCTACCCTGTGATTGTATACCAGTCACAGTAAGCTTCCTTTAGAGTCCTTTTTTAACTCTATGCAGCATTGCATTGAACTAAGGATTGGGGCCAGTGTTTGGAATCCTGGACCTCTTAGGCCAAGCTTACACGGTGAAATTTTTCCAGAAATTCAGCCGAAATGTACTGGCCATTCACTTCAATGGGATTCCGCTGTCCTATTATCAGGGCAAAATTTCCACGGTGGCGGTTCCGCCACGTAAAATCTGCGTTCCGCAAAATTTAAAGATCTGTCTTTAAATTGTGTGGAATTGCGAGTGGAATCCCATTGAACTCAAAGGAGTTGAAGTTTGGAAGAATTGTGTGTTTAGAGAGAATTTTCCTTGTTTAGCAAACTTTGCCATCTCAATTTCAGTGGAGTTCCATCAGGATTCCATAATTGCATTCAGCTAACTTTACTGAATGGAACTTTACCATGTAAACTTTACCATGAACTCCGCCATGTAAACATGATCTAAGGCTGCTATTAGATGGGTGTAACACAAGTTCTCAATTATGTGTTTTTTGTACAAATTTTTTCTGTGACCTCATAAGAACCAGAGTTAGATCACAACAATCTTCTGTAGTGCTCCAGTTCTCATATATTGCAGCAGGAGGTCCAAGTGTTTGGTCTGTAATATGAGATCAAAAAAGCTGTATTGCAGCTCTATGAAGTTGGTCTTAGGCATGAGCTGTATATTAGGGCCCTATTGCATGGGGCAATTATTAACCAAACAGGCAAACATAATCAACTGAGTGATCAGCCAATAAATGAGCAAACAGTAGTTAGGCTGGGTCCACACTACGTTTTGTCCCATACGGGAGCGCATACGGCAGGAGGGAGCTAAAACCTCGCGCTCCCGTATGTGACCGTATGCGCTCCCGTATGCCATTCACTTCAATGAGCCGACCGGAGTGAAACGTTCGGTCCGGTCGGCTCATTTTTGCGCCGTATGCGCTTTTACAACCGGACCTAAAACCGTGGTTGACCACGGTTTTAGGTCCGGTTGTAAAAGCGCATACGGCGCAAAAATGAGCCGACCGGACCGAACGTTTCACTCCGGTCGGCTCATTGAAGTGAATGGCATACGGGAGCGCATACGGTCACATACGGGAGCGCGAGGTTTTAGCTCCCTCCTGCCGTATGCGCTCCCGTATGGGACAAAACGTAGTGTGGACCCAGCCTTAGTCAGTTGATCGGGGGGGGGGGGCAACAGAAGAAAGGGCAGCATGAATGATCCAGTGAGCAGTTTGTGCAGCCCTGTTTGACTAATACTGAGCTATAAAATAGATTTAATGAGATTGGCGCGTTATCAGGTGGGAGTTGGGCTTTGTATTGTAGCCCTTAGAAATAGCCATTAGATAGTGGCTAATGGATAAGTAGATAGGTAAACTGTGTGAATTTGGGTAGAAAAACAGACATGGTGCACATCTACAATCTTGTATAATGATCTGATTGCTTCTCAGCATAATATCAAAAACTCACAGGTTGTTAGTATACATTTTTGATCAAAAAGTACAATCCCACTCGCCACGTCAAGGCCACCTATTTAGAGTGGGTCCCTAACGTCACTAGCATAAAATGGTGCCGCACCGGGCGGCGACCACCATCGCCGCGACACCAGTGCCCACAAGGGGGAACGACCCACTGGCAGAGCGGCCCCTATGCCACTCAAACCAGTCCATGGGTCGCACCTCCCCGCAGACACAGCGCCACGGCAGCAACGGACGCCGCACAGCACCACACCAGTGTGAACAAGGTGTAATAGCTCACTTACCATGCTAGATAGGTAAACTGTGTCTATAAACTGCAGAGTGACTGGTAGGAGTAAATACTCAGCTAGGCTCTAACCAATGTTTCCTCTAAGCTGCTAAAAACAGATAAAGGTAAATTGGCACTGTCCCTCCTCTACTGGGTGATCCAAAAATACAGTACATACATTTTTGTGTATAGCTTGAAATAAGTAGCCTTATTTAGCTAGGTTAGTTTCCTGGGGTCAAGAGCAGAGGAACACATTGTCTGAAATTGTGGTGGCCTAGAGCAAAGTAGAAGTTATTGGCAGAAGAGGGAGTTTTTCACAGCATTTCTGATGGTCTAGGGCAGTGTTTCCCAAGCATGGTCTTCAAGTACCTCCAGCAGGTCATGTTTTCAGGATTTCCTTAGTCTTTCATAGCTGATGCCTGATGAAATGACCATAATTATATCACCTATGAAAGACTAAGGAAATGCTGAAAACGCAAACTGTTGGAGTTACTTGAGGACAACGCTTAGGAAACACTGTTCTGGGGCAGAGATAGGAAAAAAAATGCTATCCATGTGGGTTCTCTAAAGGGTTATTTTAGCATCTATAGAAGTCTAGGATATTGATAGGTTTAATGTGTGCATCTTTTGTGGTCTAATAGAGAAAGAGTTATTTCCCCTCCCCATACCCCTTCCCTCCATCCATTAAACTTGATGATCATGTGTCTTTTTTTAATTGTACTGTGTCATTATTGTCAGTGTCCCTGGTAAAGGACAGTGGATGAGGTTATGTGGCAAACCTGATGTCCAAGAGATAACTTACCTCCCCGGGGTCTAGCACTGTCTCTGTAAAAGAAGGCTGAACACAGATTGTTCAGCTTCCTGCTTCTTTCTGCACTAGGAGTCCCAGAAGGGGAAATGACTGTGCAGATGCATTTGAACAGAAATAAAGTTCTGACAGAACACTTAGTGAATGTTAATAAAGGGCAAGGGCACCCTATATAATCCCATCATCTGCCCTCTCCTGAGGATGTTAAAGACCCAGGTTATAGTTCTTACCTTATTCCACCACTACAGACAAAAATATAAAACTGCAAGTGCAGTCTTACCTAATATATCAAATAGATGTCTTGATATGCCAAACAGGTCATAAAATCAGGACAAGCTTTTTTAGGAGTCAGGACTAGTGATGAACGGCATTGGCCATATTCGAATTTGCGATATTTTGCAAATATTCGTCCTACATTCGCAAATTTTGCGTATTCGTGATATTTGCATATTCACGTATTCGAGGAAGAAAACAGTGAGGGGGTGGGCAACTTTACTATTGGTTGCTAGGGATGTTGTTGATAACCTCTGACAAGTGTATTTGCATCATTCTAATTGCTCCACAAGTGAAAAGAAGGAATATGCGAATATGCAAAAAATAAAAAAAGCAAATATTCATAATTTCAAATATGTAGCGAATATATTTGCAATATTCACGAATTTGTGATAAAAATAAAAAATGCGAATATTCGCGCCCAACACTAGTCAGGACCAACAAACAAACAGCAGTGCTTGAAACATACAAAAGTGCCCAACTGGTAAAGTGATACAGACTGTTGTCATTACTTTCAGCTGTAATACACATAAACCCATGGAAATGCTTACATGTAACTCCATCAGTTACTAGTACAGTCAATTCCTAATTAATCTAACCAAAAGGGACCTTTAAGTACATAACAGATTACAGAACGTTGGATTAAAGCAATTTCTCTATAATGGCCCTCATTTACTAAGAGAGGAGTGTAGGTTTCTTTGTGGGTTTTAATTCCCTTACAATTTTTCCATGGTATTTACTAAGGTTTCCCTTCATTTTCCACTTTTCCTACACTTTGCTTTTTTTACACCTGATCTGATCTGTTGGGTTTTCCTCAGCTCAAATCACTACATTTTATGTGGAAACCTTAGTAAATATGTTGGGTATTTGTGAAAATGTCGGGAACACGCCCCTTTTCGGAGACCATGCCCCCTTTCCCCAGCGACCACGCCCCTTTTCTTAGCAAAATGGAGAGTTAGCCGGGGTTTTTCAATTCTGGCACAAAATCTGACACAGTCATAATTTCTGGCGCAATGCAACAGAATCTGGCACACAACCAATAGTAAATGAGAACCATTATCTGTACTTCCTTGCAGCCTTCACTAGGTCAGAATAGGCTCATACCATGTTTAAGGGTCAATATGTATGAATAGAGGACTTTTGGCATATGTTTTGATGGTATACGTTGCTATCACCATTGCCTTTCCCTATATTTAGGGATAACAGAATGCTATTTAAGGAAGTGCTGAACAAGTACAGTATGTTCTAGCAGTCGTAGTTTTTAGGTTTAAAATTTGAATCATGGATTATCCAGTCCAAATAGTTCTTTGTAAGGCTAGGATTCCACTGAGGTTTTTGCATTGCGTTTTTTTAGGCTTAGAAACACCAGAAAAACTGCCACTCTTTTCCCCTGCGTTTTGGTGTTGTTTCCTGTGTTTTTCTGGTGTTTTTACTTTTGTGTGGAAGTTGCCTTTTTTTGCCCCTTTTTGGAGCTTTTTTCAAAATTTGTTGGGTACCAAAAAAAATAAATAAAATGCAGAAGGAATGGAAAAAATGTATTTAACAAAATGTTTCTTTTTTTTTATAATGAAACTATCTGTACTAATAGAAAGATTGCCCCGGTGTCACTCCTAACACCCGATGTGATCGTCCTATCCATTGCAGAGATGCGGAGCAGCTCTGTACAGTGTTCGCATCTCTGCTCTGTATTCTGGCCGGCCAGTGATGTGAAGAGAATTCACATCACTCATTCATATTTTCTGCCCAGAGTGGGGATTGGCCAGATGGTTGCAGCCAATCACTGCTTTCAGCGAGAAATATAAATCAGTGATGTTCTATTCATATCACTGGCCGGAGTACAGAGCAGAGTATCTCTGCAATAAATCGGACGATCGCATTGGGTGTCAGGTGTGACACCCACTGTGATCTGTCCTTAACTGCAGGTACTACTACTCCCAACATGGAGCACACTCTGCTCCATGCTAGGAGCTGTAGTACCTGCATTAATAGACAGATCACAGCAGGTGTCACTCCTGACACCCACTGTGATCCTCCTGTATGTTTTATAGATGCGGCCGACCGCTCTTCCATGGTCCCCTGCACTGGCGTATAATACACCTATTCATATTTCCCACAGAGAGTTGTGATTGGCTGGAACCATCTGGCCAATCACAGCTCTGTGCGGGAAATATGAATACGTGTATATATACGGCAGTGCAGGGGACCATAGAAGAGCGGCTGGCCGCATCTATACATTATACAGGAGGATTGCAACAGACCCGGGTGATCTGTCAATTAGTACAGGTACTACTACTCCCATCATGGAACAGTGTGTTCCATGCTGGGAGTTGTAGTACTACCTAAAGCATTTTTTTTTTTAAGTGAAAAACAGATGCACCCACTACATTTTTATTATTGTCGGCTACATTTTTAGTGCTCTGCCCGCACACATAAATTGATCTCTGTTTAAAAATTTATAAAATTTTGTTATAAATAAGATACATTTCATTAAATACAATTTTTTCCATCACTATTGTATCTTTTTTACAATTTTTATTTTTTATGGAACCTTACAAAATTTTATTAAAAAAGGTATCTCCATTACTTTTTTTGGATCGCAAAAGTCCAAAAAAGAATAAAAACTGCCTGCAACATGGTGTTTTTCTTGGCGTTTTCCATAGACTTCTATGGGAGGAAAACGACAAGAATTTCCTGATAAAAATGCCAAACTAGGATTTTGAGGATGTTTTTGAAAACTGGCCTCTGAGCCCAAAATAGCTGAAAAACACCCAAAGGATTTATAAGACGTCAAAATGAAAAAGGCCAAGTGGATCTGGCATTTTGCAGTTCACTATTGACTTGCAGCTAACATCTGGCCATAGGTAGATATGTATCCTCACATTTTAGAAAATATTTAATTATAGTTTTTTTTATGTGACAATACTGAAGAAATAACACTCTGCTACAATGTAAAGCAGTGAGTGCACAGCCTGTGTTTAATATTGTGTGCCCTCACAATACCTTAACACAGCCATAATGCCTAAACATTGGCAACAAAAGTGAGTACACTGCTATGTGGAAATGTCCAAACTTAACCCAATTAGCCATTTCCCCTCCCCGGAGTCATGTGACTCCTTAGTGTAACAAGGTCTTAATTGTGAATGGGGAGCAGGTGTCTTAAATTCTGTGTTATCACCCTCACACTCTCTATTACTGGTCTGTGGAAGTTCAACACGGCACCTCATGATCTCTCAAAATCTGAAAAAAGTTATTGTTGCTCTACATATTGTCTAGGCTATAAAAAGATTACCAAGACCCTGAAGCTGAGCTGTAGCATGGTGGGCAAGACCATACACCAGTTTCACAGGACAGATTCCACTGAGAACAGGCTTTGTCATGGTTGACCAAAGCAGTTGAGTGCATGTGCTCAGTGTCCTGTCCAGAGGTTGTCTTTGGGAAGTAGACATATGGGTGCTGCCAGCATTGCTGCAGAGGTTGAAGTGGTGAGGCGGGGGAGTGTGGATCAGCCAGCCAGTGCTCAGATCATACAATGCACACTGCAACAAGTTGGTCAGCATGGCTGTCATCCCAAAAGGAATCCTCTTCTAAAAATGAAGCACAAGAAAGCCTACAAATAGTTTGCTGTAGATATGCCGCTTAAAGGGGTGCTCCACTGCCCCAGCATTCGGAACTGCCCCAGCGATCGGATTATGCTCTGCTTCAGTATGTCACAGTACAGCACAGTACAGCATTCATGGTTCATTTAATGGACTGTAGCTCCTCAGTGTCAGCAGCACTCACGCAGCCCCAGGCCATGACACTCCCACCACCATGCTTGTTTGTAGGCAAGACACACTTGTCTTTGTATTCCACACCTGGTTGCCACCACACATGCTTGACACCATCTGAACCAAATACGTTTATCTTGGTCTCAGTTGACAACAGGATATGGTTCCAGTAATCCATGTCCTTAAAGGGGTACTCCACTGCCCCAGCATTCGGAACATTTTGTTCTGAACACTGGGTGTGGGCTGCTGGTGTTGTGACATCACAGCCAGACCCCTTGTGAGGTCATGCTCCGATCCCTTAATGCAAGTCTGTGGGAGGGGACGGGGTATCCAGAGGAAAAGTTGCTGAGTTGCCTATAATAACCAATCAAATTGCTTCTTTCTTTTTTGAAAAGGCCTCTGAAAAATGAAAGAAGCAATCTGATTGGTTGCTATGGGCAGCTCAGCAACTTTTCCTCTGGACAGGTTTTGATAAATCTTCACCAATGAATGTGTGAATGTATCATTGTGCATGGGTTTGAGCCAGGGGTAGAGTGCTTCTGGCCTCCTGTAGACCACAGGCTCAATGCAGCCTACAGAGGTAGGGAGTGAGGGAGACACCAACAGCTCGTTGCTTCATCAGGTAATAGGTTTCACCTGCAAGTGTATTCTAAAAGCATTGCTTGCTAGCACTGGGGGTCCAGGGCAAGCGCCTTTGATTCTCGATGCTTGTAATCGCCAGAAATTTAACTTCCCACCTGGCTGACTAGGGGGTAGCACCCCAGGCAAGTACCATGGGAAACTGAAAATCTACATGTAGTCAGTATAGAGAAGCAGGGCTGTATTTAGAATATATGTTATTAACATAATTCCACAAGCACCTGTATTTTTTATGCAGATCTGTCATAAATATGCAGCATTACGTGCTGTGTATTTCATTCCTATGCACAGACTGCGTTGAAATCAAAAGCAAATCCACACCATAATGCACGACTTTGCCGGCAAATCGGTAGGTAAAATTTGCAGCAGTTCTTACTCACGACGATTCAACCAAAGGGAATTTTTTTTTATAGGCCACAGTATGGCAACATCAAAAGTATTAATCATTTTTTTACTGATTGAAGTGCTGCCCCCCCCTCCACACTGCTGCCCTTGGCACAGGTTCACTGGTGCCTAGTGGCAAATATAGCCCTGTAAAAAGGGGACTGGAGAATCAGTTTTAAGAGGTAGGTAAGTATATTTTCCTAGAGTCTTTGCCCCATTTGATTTTTTTTGTTAAGATCATTTGATAAATATTCAGATTAAAAGTTGCACATATACAAGAAGGTTTATGTGCCACCTGTTTCCCTCAAAGTGTTACTGTCATTTAAAAAAATAATAATAATAATCGGTTTGGGAGTGGGTACTGGGACCCCCACTATTTCCTTGAAAGAGCAGCTAAAAGCGCTCAGCTGAGTGCCTCTGCCGCCCATCTCTCTCTGTGCTGCAGAAGGCAGACTCCATAGACTTTCTACAGAAGAGAGAGAGAGGATGTCAGGAGAAGCTCCCAGTGATGCATTTCCAAATTGAAACATTTCCGAGATATTCAAAGAAAATTTTTATTTTTTGGTAGTAACACTTCAAGGTCTTCACACTTTAGTGAAAAGGTGTCCAATCTTGCTGATTTTGGTAGGATTGTCTTTCTAATGTGTATGATGGCTTCCGCCTTTTCCGGAATAGGTGATGACATGGGAGAGAAGGATCAGGCATGTTGGATTTCAACTGTCTGATCCTTTTGTGTTGTGAAATATAATCCACTACCAGAGCTGTCTGGCAGCAGCTTACCTACTCTTACCTACCCTCTACCCACTGACAAAATACAAAGAATCAGAGCAAAATGTTCACATGTACGAGGTGAATAGAAGATATGGCTGACAGCCAAACAAACATATACCCAGCAGTTATTAAAGGTATATGAGCAGCTTTTCGTAGATTTGCTGGATGGACATGCTGGAATCCAAAAAACTTTGTTGCTACTTGTCTTGGGAGCACAAGGCAATCCAATTGGTTGAAATCAAACCTGCCCAATCCACTTGTCCCTGTCAGCAGACAACCTGCATAACCCCAGGAATCACAAGACTGCTGGCAGTCCTGTAAAAAAAAAAAAAAAGTGCGCTTACTGACAGTGTACAGAAGTGCTCCGTTCGTCCACTTTCTTTTTCTGTATCTTATTTTCCGGGGCCAACTTGGAGCATGGGTGGAGCTTTGTGACTTTACTGCTCCTGCTTCTCTGCTGGTCCTGCTGCTAGCAAACAGCAGCGGTGATGTCAGAAAGCTCCGCCCATGTTCCAAGTCGCCCCAGAAGGTAAGATATTGAAGAGGATAGTGGTAGAACCGGAGCACTGAACGGGATCAGGTAAGTATGATTGTCATCAGTGTCACCTGCACTAACTGTCTGTACCGACAGGTAAGTACAGGTGAAACTGATGACAGATTTCCTTTAATAAATAGATTTGTTCCCATATAGGCAAATATTATCATTGAATCATGTTCAGACCAGTGATCCAGTTCAGGTAGATAGACCATGGATTTTGTATATTACATATTTCTTCTGGTTATGATATTAAATATGAAAGGGAATGTTAGAATCTATGCTACAAAGGTAATACTGTATTGGTAAAATCTCTGTATATTTTCATACATATGGAGGTGAATTACAAAAAAGAGTGCATACTGACTGTTACATCCTATCATGTCTAACAGAATCCAAAGAATAGCCTGGACCTAATCTATAATAAGAGATGCAGATCTGATAAGTGGCTCTGACAAGTGATATACTTAAGATGTGCTGCATGTCTGAATGTGTGAAACTAAGGAGGGGGGGCAGAAAGTGAGTGGAGAAGGGGGGAGGGCACCAATGTTTCTCTTTCCTTTAAGAGAATGTCTGACATTTAATTGAGGTAAAATAAATGTTCTTATCTCAAGACACAATGGACATTGCCAGTGGCAAAACCAAGGATTCACTGCTTTTACATTAACTTCTGTGTCCTCCTTTTGGATATTAACCTGGACAATATGCCTTGAACACATCAAAGGAGATGAGTGATGTTTTATTGCATTTCTCTTGTGGGTAGCTTAGCAGAGCTTTCAAGTGTTCTTTGGTATACCGTGCTTTTGCAAGTTATTTTCTGCTGTGGATTTCTGGATGCTTTACCAGCCCATAGTAAGATGTGACTTGAATTCCAATGAGGACGGGGCTTAGGAAAAGTGAGTGAGTATTTTGGAAAGAGATTTGTTTTTGCGCTTTGTTTTATGTTTTCCTATCATTGCATTACTACTATTTTTCTTTCTCTACATTTACTGATGCCACTTGGTGTTTGTTGCATGTAAACAGCAAAATACATTGGATTAGCTCCATCTGACAGACAGATTGACATGGGACTGTATTGGCAGTGTCTTGGTTTATCTGATTTGGGAGGCAGAAAAAGGACTCATCAAGGTGACAAAGGGATTTACACCCTATCAATATGTCCTATCCATCTCTTGCTTACTCCTGTTTGATGGTGGACTTTGAAATATCACCACAGTAGCTGCAATGATCCCCAGATCCTCACTTCTTAAGAGCTGTCTATGAAACAAATTTGAAGTGGGCCATCCCTAGTTTGAACGTGTATTTACAGTGGATTATTTAGGGAGGAAAGCAGGGGTTAAGTCAGAAGGTCTCCTGGCTTCCCTTGGGGTTAACCTGGCTGCGTGTTTGGAACATTCAGGAGGGCTGACAGGTAGCAGGATTTGTCTAAGCAGCCTGCATGAGAGCCATGAGATTAGTTATGGATTATGTTGTCAGAGAAAAACCTGACGGACAAACTGCAGAGGAATAAAATGCATTCTGTTTGGGGAGAGTTTCACTGAGTGTAGCTTTTATTTCTTTACAAACTGCCCCCAAAAAATCATTAATAATTTGCAAATTCGTCTTCTTTAATTCGGCTTTTCGACATTTTATAACTCAATACAGTTTTTGTCAGCATGAATATTTCACTGTTCCATGTCCATATTACCTTGTGGCATCTGTTGACTATATGTTGACATCATGTAGCGTCACCTCTTTATTGTCATGACAGCAGACATAGGTTAATGTTATTGCACTTTCAATAGAGGTCTGCATCACTAGACAAGAGTACACCTACCTGACCCCATGCATAAGGTAATATTGTATAGTAATCTTCCAGGTGCACCAGCAAATGCGAAAAAAAATATTCTCTTTACTTTTGTTATTCAGTTATATATATTAGTCATGCACATGTAGGTGTGAGTTTCTAATTTCTAATATTAGCTTTTTGCTTATAGCTCTATATTGTGATATTACAAGCCATTATGGCAAATTAAAAGAACCCCATATCTGGCATTAACAAACTCAGCTCTGCTACTTCTGCAATATGATATACTGCTTTTCTTTATTTGTTAACTTGTCCAAGTCTTTTCTTATTTATTTATTTATTTATTTTTAATGACATATTCTGCCATTTTTAAGCAAAGCTGGTTTCATAGATCGGAGACAAATGGTAGGTGATAAATACTTTTGACAGCAATTACAATGAGTATATTTGGCAAGCACACAGGGGTGTATCGGTCTGGAGGATCTAGCACGCATGAGTAAGGGGGTGAACCCCAAAATGTTGCACGTCAGATCCTGACTCTCTCTGATGTGTGGAGGTGCTTCGGCCATGAAAATGTGTATGCTGTTTTAATCCTCTGCATTATGAAATACAAATAAAAGGACGACTGGATGGTCAAGAAATCGTAAGAAACGTGAGTGTTTTTTCATTGTGTTTGCCAAATATACCCCTGCTGTAGCAATGTTGTCCCAGGAATATCGCATGAGTATGCTTTGTTGGAGTTAATGATGGAGCTCCAAACCGGGAAATAAGAAGATAATAGGCACTGGGTGACTGAGACTGATTTTGCTGTTAGCCATTGCAATGCAAAAGTGTTACACAACATAGCACTGACCCTGAACGGGAGAGTAGAAAGCAAGTAGAGACCAGAATGGCTAAGGATCCATTCACATCTGCGTTTGTAACTTTGTTGGCAGAATCAATATAAATGACGGGACTTGAGCGGAGAAAAGAATACTGCAAGCAATAGTTTTTTCTCAACTTTATTCCTGCAAAATAATGAACACCAGATGGAAGCCCAATGGACCCCATTCAAAGTCAATGAGACCTGTCGGGATCTGTCGGTGTCCATTCTGATAGGGATCTGCCAGCTCCATTGTTTGTGTCATCAATGGAGCTTGCGAAAGCAGATTTGTAGGCTAAAATGTTTTCCCTGAATTCAATGTACATGCATTGATATTTTGGGGACACTGAATGCAGGGTTTAACATATTGGGCTGCATTTTTTTAAATGTGTTTTTCCTGTACATGTGCAGTTTTTATGTAACATCCCTGACGAAGGAAATCAGAATTTCTGAAACACGTAGGAGGTTTTTGGTGTGACGTCACTTACAGCACGCATTAGGAGAATTCTGCGGAGGGCTTGCGAGGGTGAAATGCAGCTGACCAGGGCAGTCTCGCAGCAGCCTGGACTACATACTAAACAACATAGACTTCTCATAAGGTTACTAGCACCCAAGGAGATTTATACATCTTCAGAATGGCTGTAAGATTATTATTTATTTTTTTATAAACTCATTAGGGGGAAATTTATCAAAACCTGTCAAGAGGAAAAGTTGCTGAGCTGCCCATAGCAACCAATCAGGTTGCTTCTTCCATTTTTCACATGCCTTTTCAAAAATAAAAAGAAGTCTGACTGGTTGCTATGGGCAACTCAGAAACTTCAATAAATCTACCACATTGTCCTCTCTTCAGCCAGTATTTTTTTTTTTTTATAAACAGAGGTGCATAACTATGCACAGAATCTAAGCCATTATCAGGCGGCCAAAATATCATTGAAACATGTCCGGGAATACAGTTAGAGGCAGAGATCCATTATATTGGAACAATATTGGGTAGTCACAAGTACACCTTTATTAGGAGTTTGAGAAGCACCAAACTGAAATGCCTGACAACATACAGTTAAACCTCTTTAAGAAAACCACAATTTCTGGCCTAGATAAGGTCTTCTTAAATAGGTGCTCATTTGAAGAGTTTTCAATGTACCTGGTTTTCACCCAATTTATGTTAAAGGGAACCTGTCACATTGAAAATTCAGTCCAATCTTTTCATGCTATAGGGCAGGAGGAACTAAGCAGATTCATATATCATTTTATGGGATACATTTCAGAATAACTTATTCATGTAAATCATTGCTCATTCTGGGTTAAGTAGTCATATGGGCGGCCCTACAAAGTTCTTTATCTGCACACATATACAGAGATAGCTGCCAATCACTGGGTAGGACCGCCCACATGACTACTTAGCCTAGAATGAGTATAGTTTTAGATGAATAAATGACAAGTTATAATTTTCCCAAAAAACTCTAAGTCAGTCCATTCAGTTCCTCCTGCTCTATAATATAATGCCTGCAGACCAGACTGCATTTTCAATGTGACAGGTTCCCTTTAAAGGTTTGGATAGTTATGTTGTTGTCTAGTTAATGTGAAATTGTGCCCAAAAATGCTCATCCACTCAGCACCACTCAAAAACCCATGTCCAAAAATGTCTAGATCAGGGGCTTCCAAACTGTGGACTTCCAGATGTTGTAAAACTACAACAGAATGCTGAGAGTTGTAGTTTTACAACATCTGAAAGTCCACAGTTTGGAGATCTAGGGTTTATATAAACAGCAGAGCTAGAAAAACTTGTATTTCTCTATGGACATGCTTTTACAGCTTGGTATTTAGGGAAGAGCATTGGATGTAAAATCACAGCACAGGCAAATACAGGAAATACAAAAAAGTGTCAAACTTTATGTTAACTCTACAACTATATAAATGTCTGGAAATAAGTCATTTCCTTTGCAATTTTGTCCCACTGGGAATGATTCAATGCCGAATAAATCAGACCACCAAAATCTACTTTATGGATCATCGGAACTATCTGATGATCTCAGCAATACATTTGCAATCGCTGATATGTCTTATTTTACCCAGAAATAGATATAATGTCTGTGAAATGGGATATTGGGAAGGAAAGCAAGTTTTTAAGTGCATCAACCTGTACTCTCAACTAATGCCAATTTATTATGTGTGACAAGTTAAACTATATGGCTATAAATCTGAAGCTTTGTAATAAATCAACCCGCTATAATGACTAAAGCCTAATGGAAACAATTCAGTGTGTTACCAGCGGGCAGGGATAGAATTTGTAGGGTAATTCTGGCTGAATTTCTTGTCTAGCATTATGATTAAAGTTATATAAAGCATTTTTTAAACCATTTCGGGTCCAAGTTGCTATACTATTTTCAATTTTAGACATACATTTTTTAACTGTCCACTATTGTACAGCATGTGACGAGTTCCAGGGCACATTACAGTCCAGAGCTTCATGTACAGTTCTGCAGGCTTTGGGCCAGAGAACACTCAGCTTTTGGCTTACTCAATGCCTACACATAGCTCTTTTTTGTGATTTTGATTGTTAGGAGTGTTTTTACATAGATAGTATACCATTATCAACCTATGTACTTGGTAGGAACTCAGTTTAGCTGGTACTAAGGTAGAGCTGAGCGACTCAAGTGCCACAGCCTGCAATGCCTCCTTGCTTACGCTCAGGGGCGTAGCCAGAAACCACGGGGCCCCGGTGCGGAAAATTGCCCTGGGCACCCCTACCACCTGACGACCCTCTTCCCCAATCCCGGACAACCCCTTACTCGGCTGCACAAAGATATCAGTGACTGCAGCACTGATGGGACACATATAGTTGTGTATTCTCCTGACTGTGTCCCATCAGGGCTTTAGTCACTGATATCTTTGTCCCTTTGGCCCTGCCTGTTAGTCACTTATATAGTTGTGTATTCTCCTGACTAAGTGACTAACAGGCAGGGCCAGACAGACAAAACTGGCATTGAAGAATAATACGCCCATTTTTCTGGTGGGGGTCCAACTGATGGGACCCCCACCAATCACCAATCAGCTGTTGTAAAGCTATAACTCCGATCATGTCTAGAGAGCCTCAGACATTATAGGAGTTGTAGTTTTTCAACAGCTGGAGAGCCATAGATTAGGGTACAGCGTCACCCATCATCCCTGCAAAACTTACAACTGACTCCAGCTCTGATGGGACAGTCAGGATAAAACACAATGATATCACTGACCTGAGTGACGTCTTCTCTGTTGTCTTTTCTTTCCTTCTCCATCTGGTCCAGATGTCAGGACATCTTCCAGCTCCATCTTCTCTGCAGAGTCTGACACCCGGACATCATAGGTTCTCACTTTGTCAGTAGATCCTCATCCTCTGTATGAAGACAATAATCATTATTATTCTGCTAAATACTGTACCCCCTGAATATAATCCTGCCACACACTGCATCCCCTGAATATAATACTGCCACACACTGTGCCCCTGAATATAATACTGCCACACACTGTACCCCTGAATATAATACTGCCCCGCATTGTGCCCCTGAATATAATCCTGCCACACACTGTGCCCCTAAATATAATCCTGCCACACACTGTGCCCCTGAATATAATCCTGCCACACACTGTACCCCTGAATATAATCCTGCCACACACTGTACCCCTGAATATAATCCTGCCACACACTGTACCCCTGAATATAATCCTGCCACACACTGTGCCCCTGAGTATAATACTGCCACACACTGTGCCCCTGAATATAAACCCTAAAAAATAACCATGCTATACACTGTACCATCATACATACATACATACATATATCTTGCTTACACACATCTATCTTTCATACACACACATAATTCATACACACATCATACATACAGTACATAAACGCAACATTCATACACATGCCACCTCCGGACCCCCCCCCCCCCAACACATGCATAATACATACATACACACACATCTTACATACACATACATCATACATACACCCGCCGCCTGCAGATCCCTCTGCATAATTCATCTCCACACATCATACATACATCCTTCTAGCTTACACACATCTCCACACATCATACATATACATCTTGCTTACACACATCTATCATTTATACACACACATCATTCATACATCATACATACAGTACATACACATACATCATTTATACACACGCTGCCTCTGGACCCCCCACACATACATAATATATACACATAAATAAACATATCATACATACACCCGCCGCCTCCAGATCCCCCCAACATAGCACATGTCCACACATCATACATATACATCTTGCTTACACACATCTATCATTTATACACACACATCATACATACAGTACACATACATCATTCATACACATGCCGCCTCTGGACCCCCCACACATGCATAATACATACACATCATACATATACATACACCCGCCGCCTCCAGATCCCCCAACAAAATGCATGTCCACACATCATACATATATCCTTCTAGCAACATTTATCATTCATACAACATGAATACAGTATATACACACACATCATTCATACACACACTGCCTCCAGACCCCAAATCCCCCCTCCTCTGTACCCCAAATCTCATATCATCCCTCCCCTCCCCCCCCTCCTCTGGACCCCATATCTCATATCATCCCTCCCCCCCTCCTCTGGACCCCATATCTCATATCATCCCTCCGCCCCCCTCCTCTGGACCCCATATCTCATATCACCCCCCCTCCTCTGGACCCCATATCTCATATCACCCCCTCCTCATTTGGACCCCATATCTCATATCATCCCCCCCTCCTCTGGACCCCATATCTCATATCATCCCCCCCCCTCCTCTGGACCCCATATCTCATATCATCCCACCCCCCCCTCCTCTGGACCCCATATCTCATATCACCCCCCCCTCCTCTGGACCCCATATCTCATATCATCCCCCCTCCTCTGGACCCCATATATCATATCACCCCCCCTCCTCTGGACCCCATATCTCATATCAGCCCCCCCTCCCTCCTCTGGACCCCATATCTCATATCAGTCCCCCCCCCTCCTCTGGACCCCATATCTCATATCATCCCTCCCCCCCTCCTCTGAACCCAATATCTCATATCACCCCCCCCTCCTCTGGACCCCATATCTCATATCACCCCCCCCCCTCCTCTGGACCCCATATCTCATATCCCCCCTCCTCTGGACCCCATATCTCATATAACCCCCCCCCCTCCTCTGGACCCCATATCTCATATCATCCCCCCCCTCCTCTGGACCCCATATATCATATCATCCCTCTACCCCCTCCTCTGGACCGCATATCTCATATCACCCCCCTCTTTCACCCCCCCCCTCCTCTGGACCCCATATCTCATATCATCCCCCCCCCTCCTCTGGACCCCATATCTCATATCATCCCCCCCCCTCCTCTGGACCCTATATCTCATATCATCCCCCACCCCTCCCTCCTCTTGACCCCATATCTCATATCACCCCCCCTCCTCTGGATCCCATATCTCATATCACCCCCCCTCCTCTGGACCCCATATCTCATAACAACCCCCCCCCCCTCTCCTCAGATTTTTATATTAGGACGCCCCCCCCTCCCTCACTCCCCTCCAGTAGACCATTGTTTCCCAACCAGGGTGCCTCCAGCTGTTGCAAAACTACAACTCCCAGCATGTCCGGGCATGCTGGAAGTTGTAGTTTTGCAACAGCTGGAGGCACCCTGATTGGGAAACACTGCAGTAGACAGTCCCCTTCACTTACCAGGCGGCTGCATCCAGCAGTGCACCACATTTCATCGACGATGCTACTGCTGTAGGAGTCGGAGGCAAAAGACACCGCCTCTGGTCATTCATTGCTCCTCGGTGTCCCAGGTCCATTCGCATCGGAGTTGAGATAACTTACGCAGCTCCACCAGATGACGAGCGGTGTGCGGCCATACAGGAACGGCGGCCGCGTAATGACGTAGAGCTTAGTGACGCCCCCTTGCTGTGATTTTGGGAATGTCATTACGCAGCCACCGTATCTGTACGGCCGCGCACTGCTCGTAAGCTGGGGGAGGAGCCTCTGCGCAGCAGTGAAAGGTATTTCATGCTCTGTCTGATGCAATCAATCTGGGGACGCCAGGTCAGCACAATGAATGAAAGCCGGAGGCAGAGCGGCTTGCAGCGGCGGGCCCGGGCGACTTGCTGGCAGCGGCGGTATAGTGAAGTGGCAGGGGTTACGGGCTAGTCGCGATTGTGACCCTTGCGATTGTGACCCTGCTTACGCTCACCTCCTAGCCTCCTCCTCTCTGACAAACAGTGCACCTCAATAGACAAGTGCATGGCAGAAAAATGTGGTTTGGTTAGTTAAAGGGGTATTCCAGCAATTATTTTTATTTGACTATGCTACAGGGCCTGTAAAGTTAGTGTAGTTCATAATATAGTGTCTGTACCTGTGTGTGACGGTTTTCTCACAATTCTTATGTGATTTTCACTCCCAATATTTAGTGTTAACAACATACACAATGACTATTGTCTGAGATTTTTCCCAGGTTCCAATGCGGCTGAGACTTGACCTCACTAGTCAGCTGATGACAGGGAGCCTGTCTGCTTCAATGGGTAGAGCGATCGCTTGGTGGGAGAGATCAATCTGCAACTAATGCAACAGCTGAAGGCACCCTGATTGAAAACCACAGGTCTTTTGAATGGATGCAGCTCATTTATGTTTCAATGGGTGGGGTGGCTGATGTGTGGGAGGGCAAAAAATTGAATTCTGGGATTTGTTGGCAAAGAATGAAATTCAAACAGGAAATACCAGTTCACAAGCTAGCCACAGTGTTATGGTATGGTTATGGCAATTTTTTTCATATCAACTAGCTTCAGAAAGTTAAACAGATTTGTAAATTACTTCTATTAAAAAATCTTAACTCTTCCAGTACTTATCAGTTGCTGTATGCTGCAGAGGAAGTTGTATAGATCTCTTCTGTCTGACCATAGTGCTCTCTGCTGATACCTCTGTCCGTGTCAAGAACTGTCGGGAGTAGAAGCAAATCCCCATAGAAGCAAACCTCTCCTGCTCTGGACAGTTCCTGACATGGACAGAGGTGTCAGCAGAGAGCCCTGTGATCAGACTGAAAATAATAAAAAAAAAATTGTTTTCCACCGGAGTACTCCTTTAAGTTTTGTTCCATTGTTTTCATTTTATGACTGCATTCGGTATTCTGAACTTATTGTTCAAACTACAGAAAATGTTTTGATAAAGGAGTACTCTGTGGAAAGAATATGTTTTCAAATCCACTGGTATCAGAAAGTTAAACAAATTTGTAAATTACTTCTATTTAAAATAAAATCATAAAGGAGACAAGCGGCGGAAAAAAACTTATCCCCTTACTGCATGGAAGCTGGTCGTAACATGCCCCCTCCATTCATCTCTATAGGAGAGGCGGAGACACACAAATGCTGTGTCTCTGCTTCTCTCAAAATGTGTCATTTTTGCTAAATGAAGTGATATACAGATATGTTGGGAATCACCTAGGCTATCATGTCAAGGGAAGTTGTTTGAAACAACATTAAAGAGGTACTCCGCCCATAGACATGTTATCCCCTCCCATAGACATGAATGGAGGGCACGTGTCATGACGACACACTCACGGTAGCCCCAGGAAGCCCCAGCAGCACCGGCCCAGAGATCGCGGGGGTCTCAGCGGCCATACCCCCTGCAATCAGACATGTCATCCCCTATATTTAGATAGGGGATCACATGTCTAGGGGCAGAGAACCGCTTTCAAATTTAAAGTAAGTATTGTATTTCTCCTGCCCCACACAAGTACAGCTCACTTAAAATCTATAGTTCTATGTATACATCGGTGTGATATTCCAACCCTTTATCTGAGTAAAAAAGGACTTCCAAGGTACAGGATAATTGATAGGAGAAACCTTTATTTAGGCATAGCATAACAATGCAGCATCTTGTTGAAAAGCCTCTATAGCTGAACCTCAAGAATCTCAATATCTGCACTTTCACTTTTTTCCTCTGAAACCTTGAAGACCTTTATTTGACGCCATTCATGACATTAATAAGCTGTAAACCCAAATCAGGTTGCATCAGCTTAAACTCTGCTTGTAAGGGGCTTTCTGAGTGAATGTTATCATTACAGTGTTGACACATGGCATGTTGTAGCTTTCATTTCCAAACCGTTCCTGGTAATCTTTTAATCCCATATCAGGTCAACATTTTATCACGTTAATCTAGCATGAAGATTAATTAGTCAGAACACACAGCCACGGATAAGTCCTGCTCTGTAGTTTGGTGGAATAGGGACATTTCTAAAAGTTTTATTATTTTACTACTATTTGGTATTGAAAATGAACTATTTGTATGGACACTGGCTAAAGTAATTTTTCTGGGCTATATTGTGTAATAATTACATCAGTACTATTCTACGTTACAGCATGTAGACTGTATTCCCAAAATTCCTTTCATAATGAATGGTTAAAAACCACTATCTTTAATTTAGTTAGCATACAGTAAAACCAAAAAGACAAAGAGAAGATGCACTAAATTGAACACTATGTGATAGATTTAAGACTTCTTGATAGATATTTTAGATACCCTTTTCTTCCTTATACCATCACTTGGCTTTTTAAAAATATTTCATGACAAAAGAATGGCCTGTCGGTCAGTATACAAAGAGAAGGGGGGCTCAACCTATCAAACAATATATTCAGGGGTGCTACTGACAGCAAGGGGAACAATATATCACAAAAGAAAAAGACATTACTGTATAAAGGGCACACCCAAGAGAAATGTATCAATGAACAAATAGTATCTTAATTATGAAGAAACATACATAAATGAATCGTGTAAGACAATACAAGGGCAGCTAAAAACAATTAATGATATATTTTTATAATTCGCACATTTCCACACGCGGCGATACCACGTATGTTTATTTTTATTTTTATTTACACTGTTTATTTTTTTAAATGGGAAAAAGGGGGTGATTCAAACTTTTAATAGGGGAGGGGTTAAATGAACTTTTTTTCACTTTTTTTTTCACTTTTTTTTCACTTTTTTTTTCAGTGTTATAGCTCCCATAGGGACCTATAACACTGCACACACTGATCTTTTACATTGATCACTGGTTTCTCATAGGAAACCAGTGATCGATGATTCTGCTGCTTGACTGCTCATGCCTGGATCTCAGGCACTGAGCAGTCATTTGGCAATCGGACACCAGGAGGCAAGGTAGGAGACCCTCCTCATGTCTAACAGCTGTTCGGGACGCCGGCATGGGCTAACTGGCATGGTTTCACTTTCACTTTAGACGCAGCGTTCAACTTTGAACGCCGCATCTAAAGGGTTAATAGCGTGATTGCGGTGCCGCGCGCTATTAGCCACGGGTCCCGGCCATTGTTAGAGGCTGGGCCCGACCTGCTATGACGCGTTATAGAAAAGGAAAGGACTCAGGACGTACTGGTATGTCCTTGGTCCTTAAGGGGTTAAAATACATGCTGAATTTAAGGTTGTGTGAACCCAGCCTTAGGATTGATTTCTCTGGTGATCTTTTTCTCAGGAACTTAAGTCCGGTGCCTCATACAACTGGTAGATTTGTATCTACATACTGTATTAAAGACAGCAAATAAATACAAATAAATATAATAATAATTCTCTGGTATAAAAATTGTTGCCAGTTTTTATAAATCTCCCTTATATTTTTGCCATTACCATCATTTAGAGGTCACTAGACAGATATATTCAGCTACTGTGTGTTTGTATATATATGAATTCTTATTTTGGATCTGTAAAAAATTAAAGGAAAAAAAATCACTTTAAAATTCATGATTCAAAGGGCAAATGTAATATGAACAGTGCTTAAACAAAAATGTCACTGAAGAATGTCATTCATCATCTGACTGTGGAAGCTAATAATAAAAAGGTACTGGAGACAGATGTAAATGTTTGTTTTGTCACAAATATTTTCACATCTCTTTCTTTTATGTCACAGTTTCAATATTCTATAAACAGTTATACATTTTCACACATAAACGTTCAATTGTTCCCAGGAGACAGCTTTTGGGAGCTTGGAGTTCACCATGTGATACATTTCAACATACTTTAACAGCCTTTCCCCCTTTTTTACAAGTTCATTGCCTTCAGTATTTACACAACTTACCTTCTGTTGTAAGATATATGTTACATTTTATATGTGGCCAAGATAAACATAAGCAGCATTTATTGTCTGAATGTTAACCTAAGGAAAGAAGTACTGTGTAGATCGAAAAAAATATTGAGTCTGTGTCTCATGAATCTCGACCATATAGTCTAGCCAAGTATCAAAATGAAAAGATACACCTGGGCCGGAAGAAGCGTCCGCAGTGACGCGAAACTAGTAGCCTATCAGTTGTGTGCCCCATGTCTGAGAGCATTGCCGGCTCTCGCTCCCCGCTATGGAATTGTAATCCTTATATCTTTGCAGCTGTTCTGTTGGAATAAACCTCTTCATACTGAAGTTGAAGTCCGGGTGAGTGTGACTTCTTTCCGTCTTGCTACACAGCTTTATCTGAAAAGAAACAACAGCGCTCCAAAACAAAGTGTTCCTGTATTCACAGAGAGTTGTAGTGTTTAGACTTCAGGTTAAGTCTTTTTGAAGCTTGAATAAGACTTTAGTAGGAGTCGAAATGTTATGACTTTTGGCGAATAAAGGAATATTTTTGAATTGGAGTGTTGCTGTTTCTTGTTGAACTACTGGAAAGTGGGACATTACAGGAAATCTGTCATAGTGTCACCGCACTAACCTCTCGGTACAGACAGGTACTGCGTGTGATACTGATGATAACCATACTTACCTGATCCCGTTCAGTGGACTAGTCCTTCCACTAACTTCCTCCATTGTTTTCGTTCTTGAACAAGCTTGGGGCACAGCAGAGAAACCGCTGTGAGCATTCCAGGAAGCTCCGCCCATGCCCCAAGCTGGCTCAAGAACGAAAACAATGGAGGAAGTTAGTGGAAGAACTGGTCCACTGAATGGGATCAGGTAAGTATGGTTATCATCAGTATCACCAGCACTACACACATGTACCGAAGGTTAGTGACACTGGTTACATATTTCCTTTATGGCTAAGTTCAAATTCATTTTTTTCCTTTCTTTTGTACCAAAAAATTTCAGTTAGCTCGTTGTTTTAGGGTGCACTCACACACTGCAACCACTGCAAATTTTAAGTTGCGGATACGCAATTGAAGATTTTACAAAGCACTATTGCTTTTGTCAAAAACCTGTTTTGCAGTATTTTTTATTCAGTACCTTTGATATATTTTATATAAATTTTTATGCTGTTGGTGCTCTTAACATGCTCTATAATGGATCCCGTCACCCAATCTGTCCATAGATCTGTACCTTTATCTCAAAGTGAGACTCAGTTTACTTACATGTGCTTGAAGATCATTATGGACTTATTTATGTTGCAGTCTTTAGCAGCATACATAAAACAGACATAGGCAGGATAGAACCCATGTAAAAAAAATACAGATCAGCCACAGAATGGCTGACAGCCCCTAAAGTAGTCAGTGATTTCCAAATATTCATTGTCTATGGTCAGTTTAAAGGTTTGAAATGAATCTATGATATGGGAGATGAGCAATCATGTCTGAGATTATTATTTTATTGAAAGAGTAGTAGAAGTATGGAACAAAAATGTCCAGTAGATGTGGTTCCAAAATCAATACTGAGTGAATTAAAATATAACATTGATTGTCTGTAATGTCTGTTTCTGTGTTTTTGCATTTTTCCATTTTAGGTCCTGTTCAGACTTTGTTTTTATGTCTGAACAGTTTTTGTGCTAATTCTTCCTTGGGTTTGAAGAGTTAATGCTCTCAGCCTATGACAGCTCTGCTGGTACTCTGGGCTGGTGATTATTTCTACTGACTGTTTTATGATTCACCTTGTCTGTTAATATCAGTGTTTGAACCATGGTTATGATTCCTGTTACAATAAAGATTTTAGTCTGCTTGGTTTTAGTACATCTGTCAGTTTTTAGTATTATGTATGTCCGTTCTGGTTTTTACCTTGTTATCTTAGTCTGTGTTCACACTGTTAGTCTTGTACTTGTACCCGGGCTTTGTATTTAGTATTCCTGTTTAGAGTCCTGACCTTTGGAGTTTGGCTTTTGAAGTTTTCTCTGGAGTGTTCAGATTCATTCGGTTGTTAGTCTAGTGATCTGTGTATTATATTTCTGTTTCCTTTTAGGCCAGCATTCTGATCACACTATGGAGGGTGCCCACTGGCTAGGAGTCTATTTGGCTTTTGTATTGATGTCCCTCCATGTTTGGAGTGGAAAGTCTAGCGTGTTCTTTGTGTGTGTCCTCTGAACTAGTATCTGTTTGTGTAGAGTGTTCTGTGTCCAGTGTGAACTATGTTCTATGTTTCCTGACCTGCTGCCTCCCCCTTCATCTTCTGGTTTTGTCTGCTGTATTTTTATTCCATATCTAGTTTATTTGTTCATATCTGCCGTTTATCTTGATTACGGTTTATGAACTATATGTTAATACGCTTTATTCTGCCTTGTTTGTACATTAATATCTGTTCTGGTTTTTGTATTCCTGTTACGTTTCTGACCTGTCTCCGACTATGTGCTGTATTTTTTGTGTACCTTTATGCCCATTGCACTTTAGTGCAGGAAGGGATTGGCTCCAAGTTGTCAATCTGCTGTTTAGGGCGGATGGGCAAGTAGGCAGTGTGAGTGTTTGTATGTTTGTAGGTGTATAATGCCTTATGTAGTGTAACCCTGTTTATCTATTTTGGAATTGACCTTCCTTTTCAGAATCCAACCTGATGGGGGAAGTTATCTACCTACTGGGGGACCTATCTACCAATTGGTGGGATTTACCTATCTAAAAAGTAAATTACCTACCTATTGGGGAAAACTAGCTACCTGATAAGGGGCCCTGTCTGCTGGCAGGGAAACTACCTTCTACTGAAAGACATACCAAACTAGTAAGGGAAACTACTTATTTATTGGAAGGACATGTCTACCTGCTGGTGGTGTTTACCTAACTAATTTGAAAAACTACCTACCTGATAGGGGACCCTATCTACCTACTTGAGGGACCTATCAACCTACCTACAGGGGAAACCTTTCTACGTAGGGGAAACCTACCTACCACTGGGGGGAAACTACCTACCTACTGGGAGAACCTACATAAGGGGGAAAAACAGTGTAGAAGACAGACAAAACTTCACAGAACTTTTCCATTGTAGCTGCAGGCTAAAATACCTTAACATATAAAGTCTTTTCCACATAAGTACCCAAATTGTACAAGATTCTGCCCCATACATTGTGCTAACAAACTCATTGCTTAATCTCATTTATAATAGCTCAGTGCATACCAATGGCCATAATACTCCCTGCTATAGAATAAGGCAATGTTTACTCATTGTGTTTACAATGTGATATAACTCAGCAGTTACACTTGGTTAATAGGTTATCAGGAAAATTTGCTAAAATAGTCACATTGTTTATTTTTGCTGTTATCCATCGGGGGAATTTGTGCAAGAAGTTAGATTAAAGTGTTTCATCGGGATGGCTTTGAAGTGGGCATTTAATCATGTGTATAACAACACATGACAAATGTTTTCACACAAGTTAGTTTGCACCTTTTCTTACAAGCCAAAACATTTTGATCAAACAGGTTCTCTTATGAAAAGCAAATGAATTTGTCTTTGTGGGAATGTAAAAGTGTATCCATCTGACCAGGAAAATGATGATTCATGAAATAATCAGATCATTTTTCACCAGTTAGTTATTCAGTTGTTTATAGGTTAATAAATGTATCCCAGGTAAATGATTATTTTAAGATTTCACTGAAAGAGTGTCTTCGTGGCACCTTAACAGAGCTGAAAGATGAAGACATTTAGGCCCTTAACACCTTACTTTAATCGCTGCCATGTAATACTACATTTCCCCTACTATGGTCATTGTACAGGAAATGTCTGTTTCATCTTGGTCTTTAATCTGAGAGGGGTTGTATCCAATGACAAATTAAAGGGGTTTTCCTACAAAGGTCTACAGAGGGTACATTGTTCAAATATTGGGTGAATGGGGCCAGGGCATGCATTTGCAACCAGAGCTCCTTTTAATCAGGCGGGGCTAGGGACCTCTGTACTTGTGATTGGTGGGGTCCCAGTAGTCAGTACCCACCAATTTAACACTGCTTAGAGGTGATGAGTGTCTTGCCCTTTCTGCAAAGATTGGTGCAGAGAGAGGCAGCTCACGCTGGGTGGTACAGTTGCTGAAGCAACCGCAAGATGCCCAGCAAGTTTCCTTCATGAGTCCTGTCATTAGGAAAAATGGGCAGAAGACCAACTGTGGACTTTAACGAGACAAAAGGCCCTGGGTTCTTCAAACTTAAAGCGTACCTGTCATAGTGCAAAAAAAGAAAAAAAGTGATATGTTACTCAGTACCCAATCCTGATCATGTGCATATAATTGTTATGTGTCTCGGACCTATATATCCAGAGATGTAAGCATTTATATGCTGGTGAGTTACTTTTTCACTGTGCAGGCTGGAGGGGGCGTGTCAGTCTGTCTCCTTCACAGTGTGTGTAGGAACATTCCTATAAAAGTGGGGGGATGTGCAGAGCATTGCACCGTTGTCTGTATTACAGACAACAGTGCAATGCTCTGCACATCCCCCCACCTGTATAGGAATGTTCGTACACACACTGCTATACACATGGGGGGGGGGGGGATGTGCATAGCATTACACCGTTGCCTGCACATACCCACACCTGTATAGACACATGGGGGGGGGGTATGTGTAGACTGCAGAGCATTGCACCCTTGGATCTGTGGAAGACCCTAGGGTGCAATGTTCTGCAGTGCACCTAGCCCCATGTGCAGAGGCCCTGGCTGGGAGGATAGCTAAGACACTTACAGAACCAGCCGGGGCCGCAGCACAGGATGCATTAGAGGTCGCAGCACGGAAGAAAACAGGGGCCAGGGCACGGGACGGTGCCGGAGCACAGGACGCATTAGAGGCTGCAGCAGGGGCCGCAGCACGGGAGAAAGCAGGAACAGGCATATTTAGTAGTTTACACAGTGGTAACATACCAGGTAAGGCCTCTCAATGCGCTCTGCAGGGGGCTGAATTGGGAACTGACTTTGGTGCTTGTCTGAAGGCATTGAGGGAGAGGGGGGGGGTCTGGCTGTGTGAGCACGCTCCCTGTGCTCGTTCACAGGCAGTGCGTGCCCACGCATACACTCAATAGAAATCTCCTATACTGGATACCGTTATGCTTTACGGCCGGTATCCAGTATGCTGTAAAATCTAGACTTATCTGTCTGGCTAAAAGACAGGCGACCCCTACTGGTGGCTATTTTGAGATTTAATTTCAGGTGAAAACAGGTGTATATTGTGAAAAGTCATATTATAATGAGTCCTGCAATATATGAAAAGTTTTTAACAATGACAGTGCCTCTTTAAACTTGGGCTCCTTGTCAAAGGGCTGTGTCCCTACACAGTCTGACAGTGTCCAATTATTGTGGACAGTATCAGTCAGTATAAAGACACATCTTTATTACTAAGTCTAGGCTTACATGATTGGTGACTTTTTGTAGCATTACTTGGTGAGTGACATCCATTTACTGTATTACTTTGTACTTATTACAATGGCATAACTTTGCATTAAAATAGCTGGTCGGCAAATGTAAGTATGTGTACAGTATATTCACTAGGCTAGGTACTTTCGCACCTGACAGTAGTGCTTCTGAAATGGTGAGAAAGGCCTTAGGCTCCTTTCACATTATAAATTCATCCATTTTAAAGATCCGTTATAATGATCCATTAACAAAACCATTACAAATGGATGTTAAACGGCCGTTACAAAATCCCATTATAGTCTATGGGATTTTTACATTATCCGTTTTAACCCGTCATAGTCCGTTATTAATAACGGACGTTATTTTGTGATGGGAGAAAGAACGGAAGAAATAGCGCATGCACTATTTCTTCCGTTACCTTCTCCTGTCACAAAATAACGGGCTATGAAGGGTTAAAACGGTTAATGTAAAAATCCCATAGACTATAATGGGATTTTGTAACGTTATAACGGATCTTTGCAACGGATAATTCTATGGTGCGAAAGCGGCCTTACCAGTGAGGTGCCCCCTGGCTGTAGGTGAGACACAGCTTGTGTTTTCACAAAATCCCTATAAGATGAACAGTCCTTTCCCTAGCCGCACCACTCTCTGGTTTAGTAAAATTATTTATAATTTTGTTCTTATTTTATGCATTTATTTTATGTATTTTTCGCCCTATAGGACGCACCGGCGTATAAGACGCAACCTATTTTTAGGTGCAAAATCTAAAAAATGAAAGATTTTGAACCCAATAGTGGTCTTCAACCTGCGGACCTCCAGATGTTGCAAAACTACAACTCCCAGCATGCCCGGACAGCCAACGGCTGTCCGGGCATGCTGGGAGTTGTAGTTTTGCAACATCTGGAGGTCCGCAGATTGAAGACCACTGAATAGGAGGTAATACTCACGTGTCCCCGCCGCTCCGGACCCGTCACTGCTGCATCGCTCCATCGCTGTCCCGTGTCCCCGTCGCTCTGCTGCCCGCCTGCTGCTGAACGTCTCTGCTGCTGGCCGGGTATCCTCGCTCTCCGTCGCCGTCATCACGTCGTTACACACGCCGACGCACGTACGTGATGACGAGGAAGGAGAGCGCCGGCCATACAGGGGATCCCTGAACGGAGAAGACACCGAGGAGGCAGGTAAGGTCCCTCCCGGTGTCCTGAAAGCACTAACCCAGCTATTCAGTCGGGCTGTTCGGGACCGCCACGGTGAAATCGAGGCGGTCCCGAACAGCCCGACTGAACAGCCTGGTTAGTGTCACTTTCCCTTCAGACGCCGCAGTCAGCTTTGATCGCCGCGTCTGAAGGGTTAATACAGGGCATCACCGCGATCGGTGACCTGTATTAGCCGCAGGTCCCGGCCGTTGATGGCCGCAGGGACCGCCGCGATAGGGGTGTATTCGCCGTATAAGACGCACCGACTTTTTCCCCCCTGTTTTGGGGAAGAAAAAGTGCGTCTTATACGGCGAAAAATACGGTAGGCTGAGCAATATTTGTATATTTTATATGGAATTCCACCACCAATGGTTGAGCCCAGGCATCAATATGATCTGTTGGCTGAGACCTCAACAGAAACAGCTTAAGTAGCCTTGTTCTAAAGCAATGTTAGTCTATCACGTAGCTTCCTGATATCAAAAAAGTATCAGCATTAGATATTGTGTAAACTCACATTAAATAATAACATAGGCTTTTCTGCAGAAGTTTCTTGGTGTGCAGTTAGGAGCACAAGTATAGTTATTGCTCTTGTACATTCCAACACATCCCCCTAAATCCATAGATGAATAATTACTGACAGTTTTCTACAATCATCTACTATATCTCTGTGGTTTAAGCCATTGATGTCCAGGAACTCATTGATCAGACGTACAAATATCTTTATTATATAGTAGAAGTTACTGGAGGTCGATGTACCACAATGTTGTGTGCACATGTTACCATACCACAATTATATTATTACAGTTAGTATTATATTATTAGTATTATATGTCCTCAAATCTGGTTGCGTAATGAATGTGTACATCAATAAATAAAATCCCTTTGATAAAACTCAATCAACATTATTCAATTTCATTTTTTTTAATTAATGATTGTTTGTTTTTTCTCAAACACAGATTAGTTTCGATTCCCAGATCTGACTATTGTGACCCGTCATTAACCCCTTCAGCTCTGACCTATTTTTAGCCATACAAGAGTTCAGATGGAGCCTGGTCCTTGAAGATCTCCATTTCCTGGTTTCTGGCTGGACATATAGCCAGGGTCTAAAGAATTGAAAAAAAAAAATTATGAAGGTATTTAAGTTTCCATGGTGTATAAAGATAACAATCTTCAAAGCATAACATTTAAAAAAGGGAGATATACTTCCTTGTTCCAGTATGAGCATATATGCGCATGGACAAAAACATCACCTGTGTGCAACCCTGCAAAACAGCTTGCGCCAAGCCATGGTCGATACAAGAAGTCCTGTTCCAAAGCTCCCATTGATTTCAATAGGAGCTTCAGAGCAAGGTAAAGGGGAAATAAATGGCATGGGTTTTTGTTTTTTTTTGTTTTTTTCACATGGTTCACCATCTTCCTTTGAAGTCAATGGGAGCAAGTTTTTTTTTTTTAAAGTGTTTTGTGATTCAGAAATTTAAATAGATAAATTAATGGTTCCAGAGTTTCTGTTCAATGTACCTTTGCCCAGCTCCCAGACATCTCTATTTACTTTTCTTTTATCTGTGTCATTTAGCGTAATCATAACATTTGTCCTCTTCAATGAATTGTTCGAAGAAAAAAAAAACATCTCACTGGTGCTAAACTTTGGTCTTAGAGCTAATATTGACTTTATTTTCTGTTTATTTTAAAAAGTGGAGCCAAAGATGAATACACATTAAGATTGGGGTAAGTCAAAGAATGATACACTTATTGCCCAAAAAATTATTCACCAAGAATTAGCTGACCAAATCAAATGAAACTTTATATGTGTGAATGTAAAAATCACACATATATATATATATATATATATATATATATATGTGTGTGTGTGTGTGTGTGTGTGTGTATTATAAATAGATGTACCATGTTGGGCTGCTTCTAACGTGGATATAAGATAAGACAGTTAGGCAAGTTCAATAAGGCAATGTATATTGCAGCTGAACCTATAAATATGGCAAGCTGGGAGGATTCCAAACTTGCTCACCAAAGGTGATTGATTGGCAAAACAGTTAATATGGCTACCAGGCAGGCCAAGTGTTGCAATCTTGTGAAGACAAGCATTATCCTGCTGAAAAATACCAGTTGGAAGCCCTCCCATGAAAAGTAACACGTGGCCACAAGTGTCCCTTGTATCACTACTAGGGGTGTCCGACTGTCAAATGTGAATGCTCCTCAGATCATCAAAGCAAATGTAGGATGGAAGCCCCCACCATGAGGACTCCATACTCAGACTCAACCATCATTGAATACCAAACAGAACCTGAATTCATTGCTAAAGACAATATGGTTTTAGTCCCTAGCAGTCCAGGTTTCTTGTTCATGACAGAAATTGCCTTCTGCTAAGTGCCTAGAAATGATCCAGGCAGAAACATGAGTGAATAATGAAGGTGTTGCCTGTGTCTGGATGGTGGATAAGGAAAGTGTGGAAGCTGCTTGTGCATGCCGGTGGGCACCATTGCAGCTCTCATAGAGCTTGGATCTTCTCTATTTTTGGTTTGTTTTTCTCTTCCATAGCCTGTTTGTGATGTGTGTGCCTTAGGTAACCACTGCTCCCAACCTCTCCTAACAGCTTGGCCAGAATGGTCTGGATAGCAGGCAATTTGTCCAAATGATTATCCTACTTTTCACAGTTTAATGATGCCCCCATTTGAAAGTCTGTAAACTAGGAAAATTTCTTTGTGTGCATCATAGAGGCTTTTCAAGCAGTCAACAATCTCTTACCAAGAATAACACTACCCATAAGGAGACTCTGAGAGCCAAGGGCAGAAGGGGAAGCACTTTTAGACCCTCTTTTGGTAAGACCTAATGTTTAATCAGACCACACCTGGAACCATTTATATATCTTTATGAGACATAACTGCCGTGTGAGTTTTGCAGCAATGGGTGCATAATTTTTTTCTTAAAGGGGTACTCGGGTGCTTACACATCTTATCCCCTATCCAAAGGATAGGAGATAAGATGCCTGATCGCGGGAGTCCCGCAGCTGGGGACGCCTGGGATCATGCACGCGGCACCCCGTTTGTAATCAGTGCCCGGAGCGTGTTCGCTCCGGGTCTGATTACGGTCGACCGCAGGGCCGGCGGCGTGTGTCGTCACGCCCCCGCCCCCGTGTGATGTCACGCTCCGCCCCTCAAAGCAAGCCTACAGGAGGGGGTGTGATAATCAGTCCCGGAGTTAACACGCTCCAGGCACTAATTACAAACGGGGTGCCGGGAGCATGATCCCGGGCGTCCCCAGCTGCGGGACTCCCGCGATTGGGCATCTTATCCCCTATCCTTTGGATAGGGGATAAGATGTGTAAGCACCGGAGTACCCCTTTAATGGGTGTACTGCTGCACAATATGTTTTCATGTTTTTAAAGACCAATAATTTCTGCTGTTTTAAACAACTTCACTCTATGCTATGTAAATTACTTAACTTACCAACAATGCCTCCTTACCCCAGAAGAAAGTCCTAAATGCTTGACACTTGGTGTCTCACCTCTCTACAATGTTCACTGCTTGTTGTTTGGAAAATTCCATCTTGCATGGGCTTAGCTTGTACTATGTGCAGGAGAGATAAAAAAAACATGGGTTGTCCTCCTCCAGAGGATTCACGCTTTGAATGAAAGGTAAATCGAGGCTCCCCTCTAATTTCAGACCACTCTTTATGGTAAGTTGTCCCTTGTGTAAATACCAGTGCTGTTTCCTTAAATGGGTACTTCGGTGGAAGCACTTTTTTTAATCAACTGGTGCCAGAAAGTTAAACAGATTTGTAAATTATTTCTATTTAAAATCTTAATCCTTCCAGTACGTATCAGCTGCTGTATGCTCCACAGGAAGTTATTTTCTTTTTAAAATGCTTTCCTGTCTGACCACAGTGCTCCCTGCTAACACCTCTGTGCATGTTAGGAACTGTCCAGAGCAGAATAGGTTTGCTATTGGGATTTGTTCCTGCTCTGGACAGTTCCTAACATGAACAGAGGTGTCAGCAGAAAGCACTGTGGTCAGACAGAAAAGAACTTCCTCTGTAGTATACAGCAGCTGATAAGTGCTGGAAGGATTAAGATTTTTTTACAGAAGTAATTTACAAATCTGCTTAACTTTCTGGCACCAGTTGATTAAATTTTTTTTTCCACTGGAGTCCCCTTTAATGTAACAACCCCCCTACTTCTCTTACAACTACTTCTAAAACTGCTACTCCTTTCCCTACTACTATTATTAATAGTGGCTCAGTGGTTAGCCCACCAAGAACAACATCTGCAACAAGTTTGTATGGTCTCAAAGTGTTTGCATGGGTTTTCTCCTACATTCCAAACATACAGATAGAAGAGTTTAGATTGTGAGTCCCAATTGGGAAAGAGATCAATTTGAGTGCTTTGGAATCTGTGTGCACTATATTAATAAAGAATTATTACTATACATGAAGGTCATTTGTTGTGTTATTGGTGTATAGTCTCACATAGCATTCTCAAAAAAAAAAAGGGAAATGTGTTTGGAAACTGTGTAAACACTCTGACCTGCTGTCACGTCAGGCAGGGATAGAGTACAGCTCTGATCTCATCCACTCCCTCTGTCCCTGCCTACTTACATACCCGCCTTAGCGGGTCCACAACCACGGTGACGGTTCCTTCCTGAATAAGTGAGGGACAGTCTCTGGTCAAAACAATAAACTAAAAAAATAGACAAAGGTCCGGAACAGCTGGAGGCACACAAAAGCTAACAGAAATAAACCTAAACACACACATACACTGAATGTGAAGTCAAGGAGCTGAGTCTAAGCCAGGAGGGAACGAAGTACAATAACAGAGTCTCAAGGGGTAGTTAATAGCCAAGCCAAAGAGTCACATAACCAGATAAGACAGTATAAGCTAGTTTAGGGGATAGCTAGTGGAGTTACAAGAACTTTTACAGGAAAGGAAAGGCTGAGAAAGACTTACTTATATACCCCTGTGCTACTAGCAACGAGATACCAATTGGCTCAGAAAGCTTAACCACACCAAGGAGTAAAGAGGCATAGTCCCAGCAGCCAAAATAAACTATAGGGCTAGAAAGCATTAACCCTGCAGATCCTGGCAGAACCAGTCATCACATCTGCATTGTTTTCTAATTGACTGTTAATGGCCATAAGGATTTACAAATAAAATTGCAGTTTCCCTTTAAAATAAAGCGGCCATGTCGATATTTTATTAAATGGTTCATGATTATACTACTAAACAGCTGTTTCACTTGCAAAACCACACGGTCACAACTGATCAATTAAAAAACAAAGCTAAACAGCATGTGTTTTTTGGACACTGGGTCCACTTCATCGGACTTTAGCATAAAATCATAGCTGTGTATGAAGGAGTTAACAGCGTAAATATCTGACAAACCCCAGCACGAAGTTCACTGAAACCAGTATAAAATATCCAATGTGCAAAAAGACATAGAGGTGAATCCTTTCTTATTTGACACTTCTATTTTACACATTATATTTTACTATTTGAGCATGCCAAATTCTTCTAAGACTATCACCAGCACGCCTTGAAGAAACCGCATTATCTTACAAACAGCAGGTTAGGTTGAATTGAGTGTCTTTGAGAAGTAGCTATGCATCAGCCCTCTACTGTATGACTTTGCCTGTGGTTAGATTTATTTGCTGTGAAGTCAAACAATCATTGATGTTTTCATGAAAGTATCTGAAAAGTTTGAATCATTTAACTGGATCATGTCAGCTAAAGGAGGAAAAACAGGCATGCTTCCAGGCCTAGGAAAACAAGACAGAAGAGCGGGAAGAAGTTATGAGTGCAGCCACATCTGATTTCAATATGATGACCTTTTTCCTGCACCAAACACTTATCTGAAGTATGTGGCTTATATAAACAGGTAATGCAGCCTGCTCCTGTGTTAGGAAACGATAATGCACTGCTTCTATACATTAGATAAGGCTAATAATATGTGTGTGATTACTACTAAGCAGAAGTATACACCTTTCATTTATGTTTTGTATGTTATAGAGACGTATAAAATAAATACCGTATTACAGTATGCCATTTATCATTGTCTCTAGAAACAAAATATAGACATTACATACTACACACTTCTAAGGCATCAAGCTCACACTATCGTATCACTTCATTGTGATGAACAGTTTTTTTTTCGCTTTCTTTGGTATTTACCGATGATATCACAATAAAGGTTCGATTAGTTTTCGAGGGGCTCGAGCAGTTATAAACTATAGAAATGTGTTCCTATATGGCATCCAGATTTACAAATTGCACCATTTTTGCAAAACCGACTCTCCTAATACATGGGGCTACATTCAGTATAGCACCATGGTATGTGCCTATATTAAACTGTAATGACTATTGGAGCTAGAGTACTTAGAAAATTCTTACTAAAAAATTTCATATGCACACAAAGCTTTGACCCCTCCCCCCCATCCCATTATATTTTAACAGTTCAAACACTTTTGTATGTTTATCTTTGGTGTTTAGACTTTTCAAAAAATGGAAAAGGGGAATTGGATTGCAATGTATTATTACACTTTTTTAGTGCCTCTATAGGACTTCCTTTAGTTGCATATACAGTACTTTTAGTTGCATATACAGTACCATTGCACTATATTGTCAGATTGGTGATCCGTTGTAGGCTGTCATAGTAAACGTGACATGGCAGAGAGAGTCCTTCTGGCCACCATGAAAACCAGACAGCTCCACACAATTACATTGCAGAGGTACGGATGGGAGGCCTGACAGTGTACATTGACATCAGACAACCACTTATTTGCCATGGTCATAGTTGACTGCAGCATTTAAGAGGTTAATTGATAAAGCCTCTAAATTCTCTCTAATGCTGGTGGTCACTGACATTGAGAGTCGGTTGCTGATAGCAGCTGGCACCTGCCGTATGAGAGATGGCTCAGCTACTTAGTTCACTCCATTTTCCCAGGACACACATCTGCCATACATGTACAGCGAATGTCACCAAGGGCATATGCCACTATAGACTAAGGCTGGATATACACTCAGTATTTTCAACAGTATTTGCTACTCATTTTGGAGCTAATTTAGCCAGGAATGGAGCTTAAACGGAGACAAAATGGAAGATTAGATTAGAACCTTTTTCTTTGTTTTGGACCAATTTAGTTTTTTGTCTAAAAATACTGTCCAAATCCTTTTTTTTTCTCTTTGTAGATGAATATAAAAGGGGAATCATCTGATTTGCTTTTCCCAGCATTGAGAGATACAATGTGCTTTCCAGCAGCAACATGGACCATAAGAAACAATAAACTATTGCTGTTAGTTGGCTTTCTTATGGAGAATGTTCCAGGCATGTTCTGTGTATAATGTGCATGTAGGTGATACCGTATTTTTCGCCGTATAAGACTAACTTTTTCTTCCCCAAACCGGGGGGGGGGGGGGGGGGAGGGGGGGAGTTGGTGTGCCTTATACGGCAAATACCTGTCCTATCGCGGCGGTCCGGGCCATCAACAGCCGGGACCCGCGGCTAATACAGGACATCACCGATCGCGGTGATGCCCTGTATTAACCCTTCAGACGCGGCGATCAAAGCTGACCGCCGCATCTGAAGCGAACATAACACTAACCTGGCTGTTCAGTCGGGCTGTTCCGGAATGCTGCAGCGTCCCGAACAGCTTACAGGACATCCGGAGGGACCTTACCTGCCTCCTCAGTGTCTGCTCCGTGCCGGGATCCCCTGCATGGCTGGTGCTCTCCTTCGTTGCCATCCAATAGGAGTGGCGTGCGTAGCGGAGTGCGTAGCGGAATGCGTAGCGGAATGATGGCGGCGACGGAGAGAGAGGATACCGGGCAGCAGAGACATTCCAGAGCGACAGGGATACCCCGGTGGGACGAGGCGACAGCGATGGAGGGCGACATCCAGGGCAGCGGTGCCGAGCGGTGACGGGTCCGGAGCAGCGGGGACACGTGAGTACTACCTCCCATACCTGTGGTCTGCAGGTTGAAGATCACTGTCCTATACTTTACATTGTATTTGGTTCAGAATCTTTATTTTCTAGATTTTTATCCTGTAAAATTAGGTGCGTCTTATATGGCGGAGCGTCTTATATGACAAAAAAAATACGGTACCTGTCATTGTAATCCTGATGTGAGGATAAGATGAAGTCACATAAAAATAAATAAATAAATACTGTATATAATGTGTGCCTTCAGCAAAGTCACATTTACTGGAGCAGCTTCCTGGTGTCTCCTAGTGTAGTAACAGGGATAAACTAGGTAGTTGTTGTTGTTGCTTCTTTTTATTTTTTTATCCCCCCACCCCCAAAATACAAGCTTTTGTTGGCCAAGATAAACAGCATCACCTGTTTCTGTCAGCCACTCATCTCTATCGCGCCACTTATCTCTACCACTCAATAAAAATCAGAGCTGGATCTAAATATTGAAGTCACACCGCATATGAAACTTAAAGGAAAAAAATATGGTGTAGGAAAGGAAACTACATGATGCATATTAAATATTTTACTGGCAATGTGCCTAGGTGCGTGTTCATTGCCAGAGGTTACGTGCTGCATTCGGAAGGTGCGACACAAGCAGATATTCAAGAAGGCAAATGCTGCCATCTAGAGAAATCATCATGGGATTTTTAAGCTTTCAAAATCTCATACAATATGTATCTCTGAAAGGCTTGAGTAAAGAGTTCTGGTATATATATATAGTAGGTAAGGTAAGTATACCGAAGCCTCCTTGCACAGCAATGATTTTGGGCTATAAAGTATACTCATAAACAATCAGTGACTTAGGTCACATGTTAGGAGTATTTCCTGATGTATACCTATGACATGCCTTTGTAATCTGTACAGGATATTATAATTTTTTTACTGTACAATTTTTTTTTTTACAATATATAGTGTACAATATTTTGTATTTTTTTTTATAATATAATATTATTACATTAGGATATGGGTAAACTAGATACTTGGGCAGAGAACTGTCAAATGGTTTAAAGTTGATACACATAACATGGAGTATTTGTGGACAGTAAATGTAATTTTAGCAACCAGTCCCAGGCAGCTACTGCTAAGGTGAATAGATTTATAAGAAGGATCAAATGAGGTACAGATGCCCATGACAATACCATACTGTTGGCTCTATACAATTCACTATATATATAATATTATGTAAAATTTTGGGCACCTATATTTAAGAAGAACATTACTGAACTAGAGCTGATGCAGAGAAAGGTAACTGGTGACTATGAGAATAGATGAATTGCAGGACCAAGACAGGTTATCAAGCTTGGGGTTATTTTGTTTATGATCAGGATTCACAAATATGTGTAGCCATGACAAGGGGGTTTCTACTATGTCTAAAGGAAAGAGGGTTTCACAATAGACAGATATTCTTTACTGTAAGAAGAGAGAGACTATGGAAGTTGTGATGGGTGACTCATTGGGCAAATTTCTGGAGATGAGTTAGAATGAACTTTTCATCCTAAAATCAGATTGGTATCTGTCCTTCATGGATTTTTTGCCTTTCTCTGGTGCAACACTGCACTAAATGGATCTATATTTTCACAACCATTTTCACACATGTAACTGTGTAGCTCTAAAATTGGAGAATGTTTGTTGCTTAAGTAATTTATGAGATTAGGTATTTGTTGGTGCTGCCCATAGCAATATTGTAGCTATCTCTTTTTTAGGGCAAGATTTAAGATCAAATTATTTATTTTAATTGGATAAAATAGGAATCACTGACAATTCTTATTAGAACATCATTTGTACAAAAGGCCCTTGAAAGTAAAAAAAAATATCCTTTAATACAGATACATAGCTGCATAGTTAGGCTGGGTTTACATATATCATGTCAGGATTCTGCAGGCTGGAGGTGGATCCTCTGTGTCAGAGAGGGATTGGCGTGGACCGTACCAGTGGACCGGTTCTAAGTTACTACTGGTATTCACCAGAGCCCGCCGCAAAGCGGGATGGTCTTGCAGCGGCGGTAGCAACCAGGTCGTATCCACCGGTAACGGCTCAACCTCTCTGACTGCTGAGATAGGCGCGGTACAAGGGATTAGGCAAGAGCAAGGTCGGACGTTGCAGAAGGTCAGGGCAGGCAGCAAGGATCGTAGTCAGGGGCAACGGCAAGAGGTCTGGAACACTGGCTAGGGACATACAAGGAACGCTTTCACTGGCACAATGGCAACAATGGCGGCAAGGAAGGGAAGGGGAAGTGAGGTTATATAGGGAAGTGCACAGGTGAATACACTAATTAGAACCAGGCGCCAATCAGCGGCGCACTGGCCCTTTAAATCGCAGAGAGCCGGCGCGCGCACGCCCTAGGAAGCGGGGCCGCGCACGCCGGGACAGTACAGACGGGGAACGAGTCTGGTAAGCGGGCCGGGATGCGAATCGCGAGCGGGCGCGTCCCGCATCGCGGATCGCATCCCGGCTAGGGACATTATCGCAACGCTCCTGGTCAGCGGGTCTGACCGGGGCGCTGCGAACAGGAAAACGCTGCGAGCGCTCCGGGGAGGAGCAGGGACCCGGAGAGCTCGGCGTAACAGTACCTTGGGTCTCCCCCTCTTTTTGGAACCTGAAAATTTGTGAATGAGGTCCTTGTCGAGAATGTTATCCTCAGGTTCCCACGACCTCTCCTCAGGACTGCAATTTTCCCAATCTACGAGAATTTTTTTTTTACCTCTGACCGTCTTAGATGCGAGAATTTCTTTAACCGAGAAGACATCTGAGGACCCGGAGACAGGAGTAGGAGCGACAACCTTGGGAGAGAAGCGGTTAAGGATAAGCGGTTTAAGGAGAGAAACATGAAAAGCTTTAGGAATACAGAGAGAAGGGGGAAGAAAGAGTTTGTAGGAGACAGGATTGATTTGGCATTTGATTTTAAAGGGTCCAAGATAATGTGGTCCCAGTTTATAACTGGGGACACGGAAGCGGATATACTTGGCGGAGAGCCAAACTTTGTCTCCAGGAGCAAAGACAGGAGGAGTTCTTCTCTTTTTGTCGGCATGCTTCTTCATCCGGGATGAGGCCTGTAGGAGGGATTTTTGAGTCTCTTTCCAGATGGTGGAGAAGTCCCGGGTAACCTCGTCAACAGCAGGCAAACCAGAAGGCGTGGGAGTGGGGAGGGGGGGGGAAGAGGGTGACGGCCGTACACCACAAAGAACGGGGATTTAGCAGAGGATTCAGAGATTTTGAAATTGTACGAGAATTCAGCCCAGGGTAGAAGATTGGCCCAATCATCCTGGCGGGAGGAAACAAAATGTCGCAAATAGTCACCAAGAACCTGGTTAACTCTCTCTACTTGCCCATTGGATTGGGGATGATAGGAAGACGAGAAATTTAATTTGATTTTTAGTAGATTACAGAGAGCTCTCCAGAATTTCGACACAAATTGAACGCCTCTATCCGAGACGATATGCGTGGGAAGCCTGTGAAGGTGAAAAATGTGCACAAAAAATTGTTTCGCAGAAGGAAGGCCTGGAAGTGGAATAAAATGTGCCATCTTGGAGAAACGATCAAAGACCACCCAAATGACTGTGTTGCCATGGGATAAAGGCAGGTCCGTTATAAAGTCCATGGCAATCTGAGACCATGGTAGCTCAAAGAGAGGCAGAGGATGAAGGAGGCCGGCAGGCTTCTGGCGAGGAGTCTTGTCCCGGTCACAGACTGTACAAGCCCGAACAAAATCAGCAACATCTGCTTCCAGGGTAGGCCACCAATAAAATCGAGAGATGAGTTGGATGGACTTCTTGACGCCAGCATGGCCGGCGAGGTGCGAGGAGTGTCCCCACCTGAGGATCTTGAGGCGCTGGCGTGGAGGGACGAAAGTCTTTCCAGGAGGTGTTTGTCTGATGGAAGCTGGGGAAGAGGAGATCAGACACTCAGGAGGAACAATGTGTTGGAGGGGGGCTTCCGTTTCGGAGGCATCAGAGGAACGAGAGAGGGCGTCAGCCCTGATGTTTTTGTCAGCTGGGCGAAAATGAATCTCAAAGTTAAAACAGGCAAAAAACAACGACCACCTGCCTGGCGTGGGTTCAGCCATTGGGCAGACTGAAGATAAGAGAGATTCTTGTGATCTGTGTATATGATAATTGGGTATTTGGAACCCTCCAGCAGGTGCCTCCATTCCTCGAGGGCTAGTTTTACGGCCAGCAGTTCTCGATCACCAATGGAGTAATTTTTCTCCGCCGGAGAGAAGGTCTTAGAAAAGAAACCACAAGTAATGTTATGTCCAGAAGAGTTTTTTTGTAGGAGTACAGCTCCGGCTCCCACCGAGGAGGCGTCTACCTCCAGTAAGAAGGGTTTAGATGGATCAGGTCTGGAGAGTACAGGAGCAGAAGAAAAGGCAGTTTTGAGACGGTTGGATGCCTCGTCCGCTTGGGGAGGCCAGGACTTAGGGTTGGAGTTTTTCTTGGTTAGGGCCACAATTGGAACCACAATGGTGGAAAAATGTGGAATAAATTGTCGGTAGTAATTGGCAAACCCCAAGAAGCGTTGGATTGGGCGTGGCCAATCTAACACGGCTGACAGTTTGTCTGGGTCCATTTGAAGTCCCTGGCCAGAGACTAAATATCCTAGGAAGGGAAGAGATTGGCATTCAAAGAGACATTTCTCCATCTTGGCATATAATTGATTGTCACGGAGTCTCTGGAGCACCAGACGGACATGACGGCGGTGTTCTTCGAGGTTAGAAGAGAAAATCAAAATGTCGTCCAAGTAAACCACAACACAGGTTTATAACAGATCACGAAAAATTTCATTCACAAAGTCCTGGAAGACAGCAGGGGTGTTGCAGAGCCCAAAGGGCATAACCAGATATTCAAAGTGTCCGTCTCTGGTATTAAATGCGGTCTTCCACTCATCCCCTTCCCTGATGCGGATGAGATTATATGCACCTCTTAAATCCAATTTTGTGAAGATGTTAGCGCCACGTAGGCGGTAAAAGAGTTCCGAGATAAGAGGCAGGGGATAGCGTTTTTTTATAGTGATCGTATTAAGACCGCGGTAATCGATGCATGGCCGTAAGGAACCGTCTTTTTTGGAGACAAAGAAGAACCCCACTCCGGCAGGGGAGGAAGACTTGCGGATGAATCTCCTTTTTAAATTTTCTTGGATGTAATCTGACATGGCTTGTGTCTCAGGAGCTGACAGAGGATAGATCCTGCCCCGGGGTGGAGTAGTACAAGGAAGGAGATCAATAGGGCAGTCATAAGGCCTGTGAGGAGGCAAAGTCTATGCTTGTTTTTTGCAAAAAACATCGGCATAGTCCAAATAGGCCTTTGGGAGACCTGGTATAGGAGGAGCCATAGGGGTTTGACTGGCAGGACTGGGAGCAGACGTGAGGCATTTTTTTGTGGCAAGAAGCACCCCAGTTCTTGATTTCCCTGGTGGTCAAGTCAAGGCGTTGGAACCAAGGCAGTCCGAGAAGAATTTCAGAAGTGCAGTTAGAGAGGACCAGAAATAAAAAAAATTTGTGATGAGGTCCAATGCACATTAACAGGGGTTCTGTGCGGTAACACACAGTACAGTCCAATCTTTCTCCATTAACTGAAGCGATGTAGAGAGGTCTGGCGAGACTGGTCACTGGGATGTTGAACCTGTTAACGAAAGAGGCCAAAATAAAATTTCCTGCAGATCCAGAATCCAAGAAGGCCACAGCTGAGAAGGAGGAGTTAGAAGAAGAAATCCGCATAGGCACAGTTGTTCCGATTCGGCAGGCTGGATGTGGATCCTCTGTGTCAGCGAGGGATTGGCGTGGACCATGTCGGTGGACCGGTTCTAGGTTGCTACTGGTATTCACCAGAGCCCGTCGCAAAGCGGGATGGTCTTGCTGCGGCGGTAGCAACCAGGTCATATCCACCGGCAACGGCTCAACCTCGCTGACTGCTGAGAAGGTGTGGGACAGAAGGACTAGACAGAGGCAAGGTCAGACGTAGCAGAAGGTCGGGGCAGGCGGCAAAGTTCGTAGTCAATGGATATAGCAAGAGGTCAGGAACACAGTAATGGCAAACACAATAAACGCTTTCTCCAGGCACAAAGGCAAGGAAGTGAAGGGGAAGTGAGGTTAAATAGACAGGGAGCAGGTGGAGACTAATTAGACTGATTGGGCCAGACACCAATCATTGGTGCACTGGCCCTTTAAATCTTAGAGAGCTTAGCGCGCGGCTCCGCTCCTTAGGGCGCGCGCGCCAGGACGTGACAGCCGGGGACCAGGACAGGTGAGTGACTTGGGATGCGATTCGCGAGCAGGCGCGTCCCGCTATGCGAATCGCATCCCCGCCGGGAATGTCAGTGCAGCGCTCCCGGTCAGCGGGTCTGACCGGGGCGCTGCAGAGACAGAAACGCCGCGAGCGCTCCGGGGAGGAGTAGGGACCCGGAGCGCTAGGCGTAACAACAGTAAGACGTGGAGAAGCAGAGTTCACACCTAGAGCTGTCTCACCTTTGTGCGGAATCGGAGTGCGTCTTACCTGACGTGGAGGATGGATAGGACAATCCTTCAGGAAGTGTTCGGTACTGGCACAGTACAGGCATAGGTTCTCATTGCGGCGGCGTGTCCTCTCTTGTGGTGTCAGGCGAGACCGGTCTACTTGCATAGCCTCCACAGCTGAAGGCACAGCAACAGATTGCAGCGGACCAGAGAAGAGAGGAGCCGGGGAGAGAAACCGCCTAGTGCGAACAAAGTCCATATCCTGACGGAGCTCCTGGTGTCTTTCGAAAAAGTGCATGTCAATGCGGGTGGCCAAATGAATAAGTTCATGCAGATTGGCAGGGATTTCTCGTGCGGCCAGCACATCTTTGATGTTACTGGATAGGCCTTTTTTGAAGGTCGCGCAGAGGGCCTCGTTATTCCAAGATAATTCGGAGGCGAGGGTACGAAATTGGATGGCGTACTCGCCTACAGAAGAATTACCCTGGACCAGGTTCAGCAGGACAGTCTCGGCAGAAGAAGCTCGGGCTGGTTCCTCGAAGACACTTCGAACCTCAGCGAAGAAGGACTGTACAGTGGCAGTGACAGGATCATTGCGGTCCCAGAGCGGTGTGGCCCATGACAGGGCCTTCCCAGACAGGAGACTAACTACGAAAGCCACCTTCGACCGTTCAGTTGGAAATTGGTCCGACGTCATCTCCAAATGCAGGGAACATTGCGAGAGAAAACCACGGCAAAGTCTAGAGTCCCCATCGAATTTGTCCGGCAAAGATAAGCGGAGGCTGGATGCGGCCACTCGCTGCAGAGGAGGTGCAGGAGCTGGCGGAGGAGATGGTTGCTGAAGCTGTGGTAGAAGCTGCTGTAGCATAACAGTCAGTTGAGACAGCTAATGGCCTTGTTGCGCTATCTGTTGCGACTGCTGGGCGACCACGGTGGTAAGGTCAGCGACAACTGGCAGCGGGACCTCAGCGGGATCCATGGCCGGATCTACTGTCAGGATACGGCAGGCTGGAGGTGGATCCTCTGTGTCAGAGAGGGATTGGCGTGGACCGTACCGGGGGACCGGTTCTGGGTTGCTGCAGGTATTCACCAGAGCCCGCCGCAAGCGGGATGGTCTTGCAGCGGTGGTAGCAACCAGGTCGTATCCACCGGTAACGGCTCAACCTCTCTGACTGCTGAGATAGGCGCGGTACAAGGGATTAGACAAGAGCAAGGTCGGACGTAGCAGAAGGTCAGGGCAGGCAGCAAGGATCGTAGTCAGGGGCAACGACAAGAGGTCTGGAACACTGGCTAGGGACATGCAAGGAACGCTTTCACTGGCACAATGGCAACAAGATCCGGCAAGGAAGGGAAGGGAAAGTGAGGTTATATAGGGAAGTGCACAGGTGAATACACTAATTAAAACCAGACGCCAATCAGCGGCGCACTGGCCCTTTAAATCACAGAGAGCCGGCGCGCGTGCCCTATGGAGCGGGGCCGCGCGCGCCGGGACAGTACAGATGGGGAACGAGTCTGGTAAGCGGGCCGGGATGCGAATCGCGAGCGGTCGCGTCCCGCATCGCGGATCGCATCCCGGCTGTCATCAGTTGTTGCATCAATTGCATCCAGATCTAGGCTGAGTTCACCAATGCCGGATGCCAGACATATGTGAACCCAGCCCAACAAAGTTTAACCTATAACCCATCTGTGCTGATCATTGGGCGGTGAGCGATTTCCAAGATGTCTCATTCCCAAGATGTCTTTACTAAGAACAAATAAACAACTTAGACTATTCTGTAATTGATTAAGTCATAGCCATGTTTACTGGCTCCCCTGTTAACATGGATGAAGGATATAGGCAATCCCTGTATAAGTTTAAGGGGCATGGAGGATGTGGGATAGCCTAGTCTGCCCCCTTCTAAATTGGCCTTGTTCTTGCCCCCCCCCCCCTTATACATGGGTTTTATGAAACTCCACCCTCTCTAGGCACTCTTGTCATCTCAGATGTTATTTATCACAGTTCATTTTCGCCAGGCATACATTTTCCTATGCACATCATGACAGGAAGTTTCAGTACATTTGCATGCTACCACAATCGTAACTTCCGGTTTGCGAAAGAAAAATACAGCACAATCATGGAGCAGCTACAGTGCTTCTCTTCAGCTGTTTTTGGAATTGGGGACACCCTAGTTGGAGTGGACCCCACAGTGTTTGTTACTGGGGCTAGAGGGGTTAACACTAGATGGTACTGAGAATACAATGGCAGTAACTAAGTCTGTGAAGGTTACTGGACTTTAGGAAAATTAAATTGTTCTTTCACTGTTCTCCAGATGCTGTGGACATAAACGGAGTCAAAAGCCTGTGATCTGTATTCTGATCAGGACCTTTGTGAACGGATCATAAGCAGGCTGCTATAGGTGAAGAATTTAATTCCCATTTGGGGCTCTTTAATTAGTGAAGTATCCGAGCATAAAATACTTTTAGTCTAAACTTTGTCTGGCTTCCGAAATCACAAAGTGACCTCAGGAAATACAACACTAACAGTGATCAGTTGTGTCTTACCCATTGAGGCATAACAGTTGATCAAGGATTAATAAAGAAAGCAATCTGATATCCTTAGTACATTAATGCATCTACAGCTTTCAGAAGAAGCTACCGTTGCAGTTGTGTGCATTTTTATCTGTGAATCATGTCATGGATTTGGTTGTCCACATGCACACAGGTCATGATTGTTTTATATTACACAGGGTGACACAGGGGAAAAAGGGGGAATTAAATGGCATGGTGGGGGGGGGGTGGAGAAATGGCCCAGGGGAATAAAGTGGGAATGAAATGGCACCTGGGGGAAGAAATGGCACGGGGGGTGGTAAAGAGAGGATGATGAATTTGAGGGTAATAAAGGAGGAATGAAATAGCAAAAGAGGTATCAAGAGGAAATGATGTGGCACAGGAGGTAATAAAGGTGGATGATATGACACAGGGGAAATAAAGTGGCATGGGGGATCAGGGAAGCAGGGGGGGGGGGAATGATGTGGCTGCCGGATGTATAGAAGCAGGAGACCACTGTCTAAACATCGGTCTTCTACTTCTGTGCTGGGGCTTCTGCAGGGGGGTGCAGCGGTGGCCTGGGCCCCTTACTGGGGTATTGGCTGTACCCCCTGAAGGCAGCTCTGTGTACAAGGTAGGGCCGGAACATAGGCCTGATTGTCCCCTATTGAGATAATTATGTTCCCTATTGTCCCACTTTTGCATTCACGTCCAGGCAGTGGAAGAGAAAGGTGGGGTCTGGTAACTTTAAAAGAAAATATACTAAGCGATTGTCTGAGCTAGTGAATGTGTGTCTGTATACAAGAGTGTGAAGTACACAAGTGAGTGTAAGTATAAAAGTGAGAGGGACTTAAAATTAAGTGAATACTGTAAGAAGCATTGTGAACATTGTCAAGTGCATTTCTGTTTGTTTGCTTTTTTCTCTTTCTCTGTCTTGGAGGAATACAGATGGAGAGTGGGTGGAGTAGTTAATTAATTAGCAGATGATAAATTGCAGCTGTTTGCAGCTGGCTAGCCCTTTGCATTTACTTCCAGGCAGTGGAAGAGAGAGGTGGTGTCTGGTAACTATAAAAGAAAGTATACTAAGCGATTGTCTGAGCTAGTGATACAAGTGAGTTTAAGTATAAAAATGAGAGGGACTTAAAATTAAGGGATTTTAAATTCAGGGTGTTTAATTGAAATATTTGATTATTGTTTTACTGTAAATTTTTGCAATCCCCAAATCTAGTATGGCGTCCATGTTGGAAAAGGCAGCCCAGTGTACATCTTACACAATGTATGCAATCCTTGAACAGCAGTTTGAGGGTGCATATTGTTGTGCGAGATGTGTCCGAGTTGTTCATTTCGAAGCCCAGACCTTGGTGTGTTGTTTTTCTGGCGCTCGAGTTTGGCACGTGGATTGGGTTGACAAGTTGTTGGGTAGGGTTGGAGAGGACCCAGCAGTCATGGTACACATTGGCACCAATGGCAAAGTAAGAGGTAGGTGGAGTGTCTTTGAAAATGATTTCAGGGACTTAGGATGCAAGCTTAAGGAAAGGACCTCCAAGGTAATATTTTAAGAAATATTACCTTTACCATGAGCCACACCAGAGAGGCAGCGGGTGATTAGGGAGGTAAACAAGTGGCTCAGAAGCTGGTGTAGGAAGGAGGTGTTTGGGTTTATGGAAAACTGAGCTGACTTCGCTGTCAAATACCGGCTCTACCGTAGGGACAGGCTGAACCTCAATGGGGAGGGTGCAGCTGTGCTTGGAGAGAAGATGGCTAGAAGGGTGGAGGAGTGTTTAAACTAGGGACTGGGGGGAGGGAACCTACAACATAGAGGGGGAAGATAGAGTAGATAGAGAGGGGGGACTTATTAATGTGCCTTGTGGTGAAGCGGAGGTAGGGGTTAGAATAGTTAATAGGGATAGGCTTCATAGGAAGAAAAAAAAATACACCTTTGAATTGCATGTTGACTAATGCCAGAAGTCTGTCCAATAAAACAGAGGAGCTGGAGTAGTTGATGTCTGAGGAAAATTATGACATAGCGGGTATAACAGAGACTTGGTTGGACGATAGTTGTGACTGGCCGGTCAACATACAGGGTTATAGTCTATTCAGGAAGGATCGGACAAAACAGAAAGGGTGAGGAGCTTGTCTTTATGTTAAATCGAGTCTGAAGGCCTCACTGCGGGATGATATGTGGGAGGGAAATGATAATGTGGAGTCATTATGGGTAGAAATATATGGAGATAAAAATACAAATATTCTGATAGGGGTTTGCTATAAGCCACCAAACATAATGGAAGAGGCAAAAATTCAATTACTGTGGCAAATAAACAAGGTAGCAAATCAGAATGAGGTGATAATAATGAGGGACTTTAACTATCCTGATATAAACTGGGAGACTGAGACATGTGAATCTCATGTAGCTAAAGACAATTATCTGTCCCAAATGGTACAGGGCCAGAGGGGGCACCCTACTAGACTTAATATGAACCAACAGACCTGACAGAGTAACTAATGTGCAAGTAGAAGGACACCTATGAAATAGTGATCATTATATGACACATTATAACTTGTTCTTCAATAAGGGAATCTCTCGGGGGGGGGGGGCACAAAAACAATGAACTTTAGGAAGGTATATACCTTATGGGAATAAACTGGTATGAAATAAAAGAAAACCAATATGGATGAATAAAAATGTTAAGGGGGTAGCAAACGACAAAAATAAAACATTTAAACTACTAAAACAGGACGGCAGTGAAGAAGCATTAAAAAGTTATAGAGAAAAATGTAAAATATTTAAAAAACAGAAAAAAGCTGCAAAAATAGAGACAGAAAGACTCATTGCCAAAGAGAGTAAGACTAACCCCAAAATGTTCTTTAACTATATAAATAGCGAAAAGGTAAAAATAAATGTGTTTACCCAATAAAAACAATAAAGAAAAAACTATAAACAGGGATCAGGAGAAAGCAAGTATATTAAACAAATTCTTCTCCACTGTATTCACCGAGGAAAATGAAATGCCAGGTGAAATACAGCCAGATAAGGTAGACACCCCAGTACAGGTCACCTGTCTAACCCAGGAAGAAGTACGGTGCCACCTACAAAAAATCTAAATAGACAAATCGCCAGGTCCAGTGGTATTCACTCCTGTGTTCTAAAATAATTAAGTAATGTAAAAGACAGACTCCTATTCTTAATATTCAGGGACTCTATAGTGACAGGGACTGTTCCCCAGGATTGGAGCATGGCAAATGAGGTGCCAATATGTAAAAAAGGGTCCAAAGGTGACCCTGGGAAATATAGGCCTGTTAGTTTAAAGGGGTACTCCGGTGGAAAACATTTTATTTTTAATCAACTGGTGTCAGAAAGTTCAACAGATTTAAATGTACTTAACTGCTATATATTACGGAGAAAGTTATTTTCTTTTTGGATTTCTTTTTTTTTTTCTGACCACTGCTGACACCTCTGTTCATATCAGGAACTGTCCAGAACAGGAGCAAATCTCCATAGCAAATCTATGCTGCTCTGGACAGTTCCTGATACAGACAGAGGTGTCAGCAGAGAGCACTGTGGACAGAAAAAAAAGAAATCCAAAAACAAAAGAACTTTCTCTGTAATATGCAGCCGTTAATAAGTACTGGAAGGATAAAGATTTTTTTAATAGACGTAATTTACCAATCTGTTTAACTTTCTGGCACCAGTTGAGTAAAAAAAAAAAAATGTTTTCCACTGGAGTACCCGTTTAACCTCTGGTGTGGTACCACAGGGGTAAGTCTTGGGTCCTAATCTATTTAATATATTTATTAATGACCTTGTAGAGGGGTTGAATAGTAAAGTAACAATCTTTGCAGATGATACTAAACTCTGTACAGCGGTAAACACTAAAGAGGACAGTGCACTGTTGCAAATGGATCTGGATAGGTTGGAGGTTTGGGCTGGGAAGTGGCACATGAGGTTCAACACTGATAAATGTAAGGTAATGCACACGGGGAAGAAAAATCCGGACTGGGATTATGTATTAATGTAACGGAGCTGGATGTGGATCCTCTAACCTTTGTGGCTGATGACTCGGACTGTATCGGGGAGCAGAGTCTAAAGTGCCACTGGTCTTCACCAGAGCCCGCCACAAGGCAGGATGGGCTTGCTGCGGCAGGTGACACCCAGGTCCCTACCCCGGACATGGCTCGACCACACAGGTAGCTGGGCTAGGCCAGGTACCAAAGGATAATGTAGTAGCGTAGTCAAACATAGCAGAAGGTCAAGGCAGGCGGAAAAGGTGCGGAGTCTAATAACGTAGCGGAAGGTCTGGATACACAGGTAAGGCTAACAGGCTATAAGGGTCACTTAATCTCAGGCTAGGGACACTAAAGATCTGGCAGGGAAGTGTGGGAGGTGCAGGGACTTTATAATGTAGTGTCAGGTGCAACAACTAATTATGGGCGTACTGGCCCTTTAAATTTCAGAGCTCCGGCGCGCTCGCGCCCTAGGACATGGGGATGTGTGCGCCGGAGCTGAGACACAGAGGAGGAGGAGGAAGTGGAGCATGGTGAGTGACGGGCTGGGATTCGCATACGGGCGCCTCCCGCGATGAGAATCCCAGCCCCGCCGGCAGTCTGCAGTTCAGGGACCATGCGGTCACGGCCGGAGCGCAGTGTGTGACAATTAAATGGGAGAACACTTGGAACAACTGACATGGAAAAGGACTCAGGGGTCTTAGTTAACAGTAAATTTAGCTGTAGTGACCAGTGTCAAGCAGCTGCTGCCAAGGCAAATAAAATCATGGGGTGCATCAATAGGGGCATAGATGCTCACGACAAGGAAATGATTCTACTGCTGTACAAATCACTAGTAAGAACACACATGGAATACTGTGTACAGTACTGGGCACCAGTGTACAAGAAAGATATAGTGGAGCTGGAGAGGGTTCAAAGACGGGCAACCAGGGTAATACGGGGAATGGGAGGACTACAGTACTCAGAAAGATTATCAGAATTACGGTTATTTAGTTTAGAAAAAATAAGGCTTAGGGGAGACCTAATAACTATGTATAAATACATCAGGGGACAGTACAGAGATCTCTCCCAGGACTGTATCTATAACAAGGGGCCATCTTCTACATTTAGAGAAAAGAAGGTTTCTACACCAGCACAGATGGGGGTTCTTTACTGTAAGAGCAGTGAGACTTTGGAATTCTCTGCCAGAGGAGGTGGTCATGGTTAACACGGTAAAAGGGGTCTGGATGCATTTTTGGAGAATAATAACATTACAGGTTATGAATTCTAGATCTATACGGACAGAAAGTTGATTCAGGGATCTATTCTGACTGCCATATTTGGAGTCGAGAAGGAATTTTTACCTTGAGTATGAGGTTTTTATTTGCCTTTCTCTGGATCAACTCAGTAGGGACACATTAGGGTTATAGGTTGAACTTGATGGACTCTGGTCTTTTTTAAACCTTATGAACTATGTTTCTATTGAGAGTGTTTTGTCCCCTAATGTCCCCTAATGGGAGTGTTTTGTCCCCTATTGTACCCTTTTCTGTGTGTCCGCATCTGCTATTGGGAGTAACTCCTATTCGGAGGGTGCAAATACATTAAATCTTATGGGACTCTGCCAGGGAATTAAAAACGGTCCGCTATTGGGAGGTGTCCCCTATTGGGAGGTGTCCACTAAGGGAGATTTTACTGTAGTGTCTTCTTCAGGCTCATGAAATATATAATAATAACAGTCCTGCTATCTAGTTAAAAGAAAGTTAAAAATACAGAATCCAAAGAGTTATATCAGGTAATAAAGGCATCATTGTTGCATAGCAATATCGTTCTTCCCTTAACAAATTAGATTTTAATGCTCTGAAAGGCTAGGGATTAGGAAATACAAGCAGGCACACAGATGTAAGAAAACTACTTGTCAGGATCCGGACTGGTATGCAGAGAGGACACTGGAGGTGGATCCTCTGTGTCAGTGAGGTGATGGCGTGGGCCGTACCAGGGGAACGGAATCTAAGGAGTTACTGGTTTTCACCATAGCCTGCCGCAAAGCGGGGTTGACTTGCAGCGGCAGGTAACCCCCAGGTCGTACCACCCGATAGCGACTCAACCTCACTGACAGCTGAGACAGGCGCGGTACACAAGGACAAGGCAAGAGCAAGGTCGGACATAGCAGAAGGTCTGGGCAGGCAGCAATGGTTCGTAGTCAGGGGCAATGGCAAGGGTCTGGATACAAAGGCTTGGGATACACAAAACGTTTTTTTCAGGGCACTAGGGCAACAAGATCCGGCAAGGACAGGAAGGGGAAGTGGGTTTTATATGTTTTGAACTGATTGGGCCATGCACCAATTAGTGGTGCACTGGCCCTTTGAATTTCATAGAGCCGGCGCGCGCTAGAGAGAGAGAGCGGGGCCGCGCGCGCCGGGAGGGCAGTGAAGGAGGACATGGTGGGTGAGAGACACGGGTCGCGATCCGAGAGCGGGCAAGTCCCGCACCTCGGATCGCGTCCCCTCCGAGAGCATGGAAGCAACGCTAGCGGTCGGCGGTGCAGACTGGAGCGCTGCATACAGAAGCACGCGGCAAATGGTCCGGGGAAGCAGCGGGACCCGGAGCGCTCGGCGTAACACTACTGTAAACCATTTAGGATATTAACCAAAGTAAAGAATTGCATGTTTAAGCACAGGGCAAGTGTACTTTATCCAGAGTTTTTATTTCATATTGGGATTGTTAACTAGAAATATTGTAGAAAAAATACCTAAAATTAGTATCACTTGAAGCTTTTTTGCTCCAATGGAAAACCTGTAACAAAGCCCCCACCCACATGACACCTATTATACTGGTGGAAAATAAGGAAATGGTCTGACATCCAAGTAACATGAATTGTTCTCTTATTGCAGCCACATAGTACAAGAGCAGTGAGGTTTCAACCCCTACATAGAAACATAGAATGTGTCGACAGATAAGAACCATTTGGCCCATCTAGTCTGCCCAATAATCTGAATCCTATCAATAGTCCCTGGCCCTATCTTATATGAAGGATAGCCTTATGCCTATCTCTATCTTATATGAAGGATAGCCTTATGCCTATCCCTATCTTATATGAAGGATAGCCTTATGCTTATCCCATGCATGCTTAAACTCCTTCACTGTATTGGCAGCTACCACTTCTGCAGGAAGGCTATTCCATGCATCCACTGCTCTCTCAGTAAAGTAACACTTCCAGATGTTATTTTTAAATCTTTGCCCATCTAATTTAAAAAAAAATGTCCTCTTGTGGTAGTTTTTCTTCTTTTAACCGCTTAAGGACCACAGGTTTTTTCTGTTTTCCGTTTTTTCCTCCTCACCTTTTAAAAATCATAACCCTTCCAATTTTGCACCTAAAAATCCATATTATGGCTTATTTTTTGCACCACTAATTCAAATTTGCAGTGACATCAGTAATGTTACCCAAAAATCTACAGTAAAACGGAAAAAAAAATCATTGTGCAATGAAATTGAAGAAAAAATGCCATTTTGTAACTTTTGTGGGCTTCCGTTTCTACGCAGTACATTTTTCAGTAAAAATGACACCTTCTCTTTATTCTGTAGGTCCATATTATTAAAATTATACCCTACTTATATAGGTTTGATTTTGTTGTACTTCTGGAAAAAATCATAACTACATTCAGGAAAATGTATACGTTTTAAATTGTCATCTTCTGACCCCTATAACTTTTTGATTTTATCGCGTACGGGTGGTATGAGGGCTCATTTTTTGAGCCGTAATCTGAAGTTTTTAGTGGTACCATTTTTGTATTGATTGGACGTTTTGATCGCTTTAATTAATTTTTTTCATGATATAAAAAGTGACCAAAAATACGTTATTTTGGACTTTGGAATTTTTTTTGCACGTACGCCATTGACCGTGCAGTTTAATTAATGATACATTTTTATAGTTCAGACATTTACGCATACGGCGATACCACATATGTTTATATTTGTTTTTATTTACATGTTTTTTATGGGAAAAGGGGGGTGTTTTGGACTTTTATTAGGGAAAGGGTTAAATGGCATTTATTAACTTTTTTTACACTTTTTTTTTTGCAGTGTTATACCTCCCACAGGGGGCTATAACACTGCACACACTGATCTTATACACTGTTCACTGCAAAGCCATAGCTTTGCATTGATCAGTGTTATTGGCGGTCGATTGCTCAAGCCTGCATCTCAGGCTTGGAGCAATCAATCACCGAAGGGACACGCCAGAGGAAGGTAAGAGGACCTCTGTTTGCATCCCAGCTGATCGGGAAACTGCATTTTCACTGCGGTGGTCCCGATCAGCCCCACTGAGCAGCCGGGAAGATTTCACTTTCGTTTTAGATGCGGCATTCAACTGCGTCTAAAGGGTTAACAGCGTGCGGCACCGCGATAGCTGCCGTGTACTATTAGCCCTGGGTCCCAGCTTCAGATACACGCCGGGACCGACTCGATATGACACAGGGTCACCGCATGACCCCGCGTTATATCGCGGAAGACGGCCAAGGACGTAAATATATGTCCTAGGTCGTTAAGGTGTTAAATATGCTCTCCTCCATTACCATGTTGATTCCCCTTATGTATTTAAAAGTTTCTATCATATCCCCTCTGCCTCTTCTTTCTTCCAAGCTATACATGTTAAGGTCCTTTAATCTGAACTCTCTCTAGAGTATCTATATCCTTCTGGAGATACAGCCTCCAGTACTGCACACAATACTCCAAGTGAGGTCTCACCAGTGTTCTGTACAGCGGCATGAGCACTTCTCTCTTTCTACTGCTTATACCTCTCCCTATACATCCAAGCATTCTGCTAGCTTTTCCTGCTTCTCTATTACATTGTCTTCCTACCTTTAAGTCTTCTGAAATAAATACTCCTAAATCCCTTTCCTCAGATACTGAGGTCAGGGATGTGTAAAATATTCTATATTCTGCCCAAAGGTTTTTACGCTCCAGGTGCATTATCTTGCACTTATCCATATTAAATTTCTGTTGCCAGAGTTCTGACCATTCTTCTAGTTTGCCCAAATCCTTTTGCATTTGGTGTATTTCTCCAGGAACTTCAACCCTGTTACATTTCTTTGTGTCATCAGCAAAAATACACACCTTACCATCAAGACCTTTTGCAATATTACTAATGAAGATATTAAACAAAATTGGTCCCAGTACAGATCCCTGAAGTACCCCACTGCTCTGAATATACACCATTGACTACAACCCTCTGTTGTCTGTCACTCAGCCACTGCCTAATCCACTCAACAATATGGGAGTCCAAGCTCAATGACTGTAGTTTATTAATGAGTCTTCTATGTGGGACAGTGTCAAAAGACTTACTAAAATCTAGATATGCAATGTCTACTGCCCCTCCGCCATCTATTATTTTAGTCACCCAATCAAAAAAATCAATAAGATTTGTTTGACAGAACCTCCCTGAAGTAAACCCATGTTATTTTTCATCTTGCAAGCTTTGGGATTTTAGATGTTCCACAATCCTATCCTTTAGTAGGGTTTCCATTAATTTCCCCACTATTGATGTCAGACTTACTGGCCTATAGTTGCTTGATTCTTCCTACTACCTTTCTTGTGAATGGGCACGACATTTGCTAATTTCCAATCTTCCGGGACGACTCCTGTTACCAGTGATTGGTTAAGTAAATCTGTTAACGGTTTTGCTAGCCCACCACTAAGCTCTTTTATTAATTTTGGGTGTATCCCATCAGGCCCCTGTGACTTATTTGTCTTCTCTTTAGACAGCAAACCTAGAACCTCTTCCTCTGTAAAGACACATGCATCAAACGATTCATTAGTCTTCCTACCTAATGGAGGTTCTTTTCCTTCTTTTTCATCTGTAAAAACTGAACAGAAGTATTCATTAAGGTAGTTGGCTAGCCCTTTATTCTCTTCTACATACCTTCCGTCCTTTACTTTTAATTTAGTTATTACTTGTTTTAATTTCCTTTTTTCATTTATATATCTGAAGAATGTCTTATCCCCTTTTTTCACATACTGAGGTAGTTTTTCTTCTGCCTGCGCTTTAGAAGTTCTTATAACTTGCTTGGCCTCTTTCTGCCTAGTCTTGTAGATTTCCCTATCTGTATTGCTCTGGGTTCTTTTGTAAATACCAAATGCTAGCTTTTTGCTTTCTATTATTTTGGCCACTTCTGCTGAGTACCACAATGGTCTCTTCCTTTTTCTGCTTTTACTGACCCCCCAGGTTAAATACTCCGTAGCAAATTCTTGGAATTTTTCACTGAGTACATTCGTTCCCTCGAGAGAAAGATGCAAATCCTCTTTTTTGTACAGTTCCTTTCTATTTTATTCCAAGTAGAGCAATCATGACTCACAAAGCCAAATCCTTGCTCTTGACACCATTTACTAAGCCATAAGTTGAACTCCTTAATGCGCCTCTGCCTATCATTCTGAACATTATGCACAGAAGGAGCTTCCGAAAATGAAACAGTGGATGCAAAATCCTGCACATCATTACCAAGTGTGATAAAAGATTCTTTCACCTCTGAAACTTCATTGCAAGCCAGGTTATTTGTCACTAGATGGACAAGAACATCCACGTCCCCTTCCTGCTTTGCTTGCTTAACAATGTTAAGAATAGGTCTTCTATCTCTTCAAGCAGTAGCACTAGGGAGACATAAATGGATCTTTCTCAAAGGTTCACAAAAGACCTATCTGTCAGAACCTATAGGGTTATGAGGTTCTGACAGGTTCTTTGTAGTTTTTTTGTTGATGGGTTACACCTGGCTGTCTGGACTGGTCGGCTGACCTTGATTGGAGCACCTGTTCTGACTCCATATAAGCTGGCAGTCTACTCACAGTTTTTGCCTGCTAAAGAGCTCAGTTTGTACTCCTTGCTAGCATTCTACTGTATCTGTAAAATATGGCATTTTGACTCTTTGGCTCCGCTTTGACTCTTCTCAGTTATTAGCAATTTTGTACTTATTGGGCCTCATTTACTAAGCTGAAACCAACCAGTTTTTGTCGGGTTATTTTGGTGCAGAGTGTCTGCGACATGTCTACGCCAGTCTGCCCCTGGAAAATCCAACAAACCCGATATTGCACTGTGAAAAGCCAAAAAAGGGGCATGGTCTGTCACAAAGGGAGCATGGCCGGTTCAAAAGGGGGCGTGGTTTCACAACCCGACCGATTTACTATTGAATTCACAGAAAATCCTATGGATAAATGACCGGAAATTTCCACCTAGAAAAAGCTCGTCAGAAAATTTTCCCGACTTTTCCCAATAGTAAATAGAGTGGAATCCTGCAAGTCTGAAACAACATTTCCCACTAGTAAAAACCGACACTCATAGTAAATGAGGCCCATTGTGCGAGTGTGTTAGTTTTGCTTTGTTAGTTTGTCTGTTCTCTACTGTTCCTTAACCTTAGTCTGTATTATTGTATTTTATTATTTTGACATTTATGTCCCTCACTTGTCTAGGGAGGGACTGTCACCGTGGTTACGGACCTGTCGCCTAGGGCTGGCACGTAAGTAGGCAGGGATAGGGGAGTGGGCGAGAATAGTGTGCACTCCTTCCCTGCCCATAAGTGACATTTTAGCAGGCCAACCATATACCTGCATTTGCCTTGTTCCTGCATTATGGAAGCAAGTCTGATTTGGTGGCGAAAATGCAGGGTTTGACTCACCTTGTCCATGATTTAGCTGAAAGACTTCAGCAATATGAGTAATCTCAGTCTCAGTGAGCATTAGTCCAGACCTTGACTCATAGGTTGCAAGATCAGGAGCAGTTTGTTCAGAGCTTTCTAGCCAGAATTCAGGAGCTGGAGTCTGCCCATACTCAGGTGTCATCTGTTTCTGCTTCAGCTCCTGTGGAGCCACAAGTTAGTCTCCCTGACCGATTTTCTGGTAACCACAAGATGTTCAAAAACTTTTGTGAGAGCTGCAGGGATTGGGTCTCTTGTACGCTGAACCGGACCATGTTGCGTACGCTGAGACTCAGCTGGATACATTAAAGCAAGATTGCAGACCAGTACAGGAGTACTGTGCAGATTTTAGAAAGTGGTGCATGGCCTCCAACTGGAATACTCCAGCCTTGATTTGTCAGTTCAGACTAGGATTGTCTGAGACCTTAAAGGACATGCTTGCTACTTATCCCTCTCCTGACACCCTTGACCAAGCCATGACTTTAGCTGTGCGTTTGGATAGAAGTTTGCGAGAACGCAAACCGCAGTGTTCTTCATCCTTTGTCTCTCCTGTCCTGCTTGATTCCTCTCTTGTCTCTAAATCTGTCCCTGAGGATGAACCTATGCAGATAGGGTCCATTCGTACCCCGGAAGAATGCAGGAGGTTTTGTCAACTCTATGGCTTTTGTTTTACTGTGGAGAGGACACTCATTTCATTGCCTCCTTTGTCAAGTGTCCGCGTCCAAGTGGCGATCGTGGAGGCCACTTGGGCGCACAGGTATGTCGTGCCTCTCAGAAAGCTACTCCTGGCAAATTTCTTCTGGGGGGCATTGTTCCTACTAGTGTACAATCTGATTTTACCTCTGAGAGTATTATGAAGCCTGTTTTGCATCAGCCTCAGGTTAAATCGGCATCTTGTGACATCATAGGTAATAAGAGTGTGGGGAGCACTCCAGTTGACTTGCAGTCAGAGGGAATTAATGAGGATCTGGAGGATGACTGTGAGGACCCCAATGAGTGGTGTCATTTGGAGGATGTGGATACAGATGAGGACATTTAAGCTTCATCTGTATCCAAGTCAAGACCTCTTTACTCTCACCTTGTGAAGGGTCCGGTGGCCCCTCCTAAAAGGGGGGGGGGGTACTGTCAGAATCTATAGGGTTAAAAGGTTCTGACAGGTTCTTTGTTGTTTCTTGTTGCTGGGTTACGCCCGGCTGTGTGGACTGGTCAGCTGACCTTGATTGGAGCACCCATTCTGATTCCATATAGGCTGGCAGTCTACTCCCAGTCTTTGCCTGCTAAAGAGCTCAGTTTGTACCCCTAGCTAACTTTCTACTGTATCTGTAATATCTGGCATTTTGACCCTTTGACTCCGCTCTGACTTCTCCCTGGTATAAGCCATTTTGTACTCCTGGCTTTTGACGTGGATAGTGGACTTGGACTTATTGTGTGAGTGTGTTAGTTCTTCTTTGTCTGTCTGTTCCCTACTGTTCCTTGACCTGAGTCTGTATTATTGTATTTTATTAATTTGACATTTACGTCACTCACTTGTCTACGGAGGGACTGTCACCATGGTTATGGACCTGTCGCCTAGGGCGGGTACATAAGGAGGCAGGAATAGGGGAGTTGGCAAGAATAGTGTCTACTCCTTCCCTGCCCATTCATGACACATCTAGTCATCACTCATATTGATATTTTTCTGCAATGAGGTTTGCAATCTAAATTCCAAATTAACCTTTTAGTATGTTTTTGGAGTATGAGAGAAAACTGGTGGTCCCGGAAGGATCTGTGTGAACATGGGGAGAACATACAAACTCCATGCAGATGTTGCCCTTGATTGAATTTGAACGCTGGGTTCCTGGTGCAACAATAATTCATTAGCTGCATATTTAAAGTGCTGCTATTCTAAGTGAATTGGAGAAATATTGCAGGAGATAGTCAGGAGGTAGTCTGGAGGTGGATACAATCTAAAAAGTAAGATTTTTTTTGTTTTCAATTTTCTCCTCTTTAAAATGTCAGACTTGGTTAAGTGCAGGAATTGTGCATTTGGAGGCTTGGATGCTGTCAGATCTGTAGACAGTTCTCCTTATTGCAGCAGGAAATAGCATTTTGAGATCTGAGATGTTTAAATTATCTGTTAAAAAAACTCAGGCTGGGACTGCTGCAATATCACTGCCACAGAGGACACCTAGAAATGGCAGATGGGTTCATGTAGGTTCTGGAAGACTAAGAGTTGTAGATAGAAGACATGCCCCACAGTCTGTGGTTATCCATAATTAATTTGCAGCACTTTCAGAATGTAAGGGCAACATTGATATTGGCTCAAGCACAGAGGGTGAGGAACCATCGACTCCTATGTCTAATGTATGCAAGACTGCAGCCAAGGACAAAAAAGATAAAGTGAAGTCTCAAAGGAAAAAGCTGTTGCTGAGTGATTCAATCATAAGAGGTGTGGAGCTTAAGGAAAATGGTTTTGTGAGATGTCTCCCTGGGGCTACTGCTAGAAGAGATAGAAGATGTATTCTTAATATTGTTAAGCAACCAAAGCAGGAAGGAGATGTGGATGTTCTTGCCCATCTAGGGACAAATTACCTGGCTAGCAATGAAGTTTCAGAGGTGAAGGAATCTTTTTATCACACTTGGTAATGGTGTACAGGATTTTGCATCCACTGTTTAATTTTCTGAAGTTCTGCCTGTGCATAATGTTTAGAATGATAGGCAGAGGCACATTAAATAGTCCAACTTATGGCTTAGTAAATGGTGTCAAGAGCACGGATTTGGCTTTGTGTCTCATGATAGTTCTACTTAAAATAGAGAGGAAACTGCACAAAAAAATGGTTTGCATATTTCTCTCAAGGGAACAAATGTACTCAGTGAACAATTCCAAGAATTTGCTCAGGAGTATTTAAACTAGGAAGGGGGGAATAGAAGAGACAGAGAAGGCAAGAAAGGGGGAGGGATGGCCCTATATGTGAAAGATAGCATAAAATCTTACCAAATACAAGTTAGTGAGACAAACAGTCAGTTTGGGTTACGTTGCAGTTTGGTAATCATGCATTAACTTGTGCAGGTGTGATATATAGACCACCTGGCCAAGTTAAAGAATTTGATGATCTACTAGTTGAGAAAATGGCTAAAATGACAATGAAAAGAGAAGTTATCATTATAGGAGACTTCAATCTTCCGGATTTAAACTGGAAAACATAACTAGCTAGTTCTGTCAGGAGTACAGATATTCTAAATTCCCTACTGGGATTATCTCTACAACAAGTGGTTGAGGATCCAACCCGGATGGAGGCCATTTTGGATTTGGTATTCACAAATGGAGATTTGCTTTAGACTAGTCAGTAAAAACAGAAAAAGTAAGAGACCACTGAGGTACTCAGCAGAAGTGGCCAAAATCATAAAAAACTAAAAGCTAGCATTTAGTAATTATAGATGCAGAATTGTCTGCGTTTAACCCTTACATTGAAATCTAAAGCATCAAAAGGATATTGTACATGTGAATGCACCCTAAAGGGATATTCTCATCTCATTTTCATGGGATATTCCATAAATGTGCACTACATGCTGGTCTCACCTCTGGGACTCACACCTATCTTAAAAATGAAGGCCACCCACACGCCTGGCTGTCTTCTGGTGGCCAGAAGTGGATGTGTTGTTAAAAATAGAAAAGCAGGCTGTTTTATGCAGTTCACATCATTTTCATAGAGGTTAATGGATGTTGCATAAACAGCACTTAAAGCTATGCTGTGCTCATAAAAGGGGGGTAATGGAAACATTATTGTTCTCAGTGCTATACTGTTTATGCAACTTTTTTTAACATCTCTGGGAGTTACATGAACTGTGTAAAACAGCCCAAATTCTGGCCAGCATTCTGGCCACTTCCATTTGCTACAAAAATGCCAGATGGGTTCTGGGTTCCACATTCCCAAGATGAAGGGAGAGGCCATAGGAAAAAGTTTGAGTTTTTTGTAAAGTGATAAGATTAACAATACATTATATTAATAGAGGGCTGTGGGAAGCAAAGGTCAGACAGTGCATGTACTGTGAAACGGTGGAGATCTAGTGTGTGAACACGAATATTATTTGCGATATAGATTAAACGCTCTTATCATAGTTTGTTTGAAAGCCCAGCATCTTCTTGAGCCAACACCTCTGTTTTAAATGGTTGCTTGGCCAACAGTTATCAGTTGGCGAGTTCAGCTAACTTTAGTCTAAGCTGTATGGGCACCTCTATTCTGGGAAGTTTGCAGGATATTTGGCGGATGTTAATGAAGAAAGGAGATGGAAACACCTCTTGTATAAGTTTCAGAAATGGAAGGGGTTAATATTTTTTTTTATCATGAGAAATCAGTTTTTCTTTAAAGCTATGCTTATTTTGGACAAACCCCGTAGGCCTTATGATCAGCCCAAGAAAAAGTGATTGCGAAATTCCTTCTTCTAAGCAGATGTTCTCCTGATCTAATTCCATGGCCCCTTCCTAACCTGAATGTTTATAAATTATACTAACAGTGACTTTTATTACATGTTGAAGAAGTTTAAACCAGAAACTCAGATTTATTTATTTTAGTTTACTCCTTTACTCCCCTAAGAGCTGTTACAGTTACAGTTAGTATGCTACTACTATTCCCTTGAATTGTATTAAGATCACTGTGACCAGTTAGTCACTGGCGAAGCAAAAAACTGCACTTCTTAATGATCTAACCGGCCGTGGTGCTGATCTCTAATAAAACGGGTTATCTAGGGCTAAAGACACAGCTTTACTACACACAGTTACTACACACAGCACATCCAAGAATGTGGTATATGTAATGGTTTATGGATATAAAGCTGTTTGCATCTGAATAAAAAAATGTTTTTCCTCTAGCTAGAGTGCTCAGGGTTTGTTCTTCGGGCCAAACAGACACATTCAAGTTCTAAATTCACTTTTTCATGCCACACAATGGCATTGTGATCTCTGGAGCAGGCCAGTCGTGCAGCCTAGGGAATAAACATCTACAATGTAAAGTTGTGGGGGTTTTTATTAAAGGACAAAGAAGAAAGATTAACCCCTTAAGGACCCAGCCATTTTACACCTTAGGACCCGGCCATTTTTTGAATATCTGACCACTGTCACTTTAAACATTAATAACTCTGGGATGCTTTTACTTATCATTCTGATTCCGAGATAGTTTTTTCGTGACATATTTTGCTTTAACATAGTGGTAAAATTGTGTGGTAACTTGCATCCTTTCTTGGTGAAAAATCCCAAATTTGATGAAAAATTTGAAAATGTAGCATTTTTCTAACTTTGAAGCTCTCTGCTTGTAAGGAAAATTAATATTCCCAAAAAAATTTTTTCACATATACAATATATCCACTTTATGTTTGCATCATAAAATTGACATGTTTTTACTTTTGGAAGACACCAGAGGGCTTCAAATTTCTGCAGCAATTTTCCAATTTTTCCCAAAATTTTCAAACTCACTATTTTTCAGGGACCAGTTCAGGTTTGAAGTGGATGTGAAGGGTCTTCATATTAGAAATACCCCACAAATGATTTCATTATAAAAACTGCACCCCCCAAAGTATTCAAAATGACATTCAATCAGCATTTTAACCCTTTATGCGTTTCACAGGAATAGCAGCAAAGTGAAGGAGAAAATTCACAATCTTCATTTTATTACACTCGCATGTTCTTGTAGACCCAATTTTTGAATTTTTACAAGGGGTAAAAGGAGAAAGTGTATACTTATATTTGTAGCCCAATTTCTCTCGAGTAAGGACATACCTCATATGTCTATGTAAATTGTTCGGCAGGCGCAGTAGATGATTCAGAAGCCAAGGAGCGATAAGGGGATTTTGGAGAGTACGTTTTTCAGAAATGGTTTTTGGGGGGCATGTTGCATTTAGGAAGCCCCTATGGTGCCAGAACAGCAAAAACCCCATGCATGCCATACCATTTTGGAAACTAGACCCCTTGAGGAACGTAACAAGGAATTAAGTGAGCCTTAATACCCCACAGGTTTTTCACGACTTTTGCATATGTAAAAAAAAAAAAAATTTCAATAAAATGTGTTTCCCCCCCAAATTTCACATTTTTGTAAGGGTTAATAGCAGAAAAGACCCCCCAAAATTTGTAACCCCATCTCTTCTGAGTATGAAGGTACCCCATAAGTGGACCTGAAGTGCACTACGGGCGATCAACAATGCTCAGAAGAGAAGGAGTCACATTTGGCTTTTGGAGAGCAAATTTTGCTCGGGGGCATGTCGTATTTAGGAAGCCCCTATGGTGCCAGGACAGCAAAATAACCCCCACATGGCATACCATTTTGGAAACTAGACCCCTTGAGGAACGTAACAAGGAGTACAGTGAGCATTTACTCCCCACTGGTGTCTGTCAGATCTTTGGAACAGTGGGCTGTACAAAATTTTAATTTTAATTTGCACAGCCCACTGTTCCAAAGATCTGTCAGACACCAGTGGGGTGTAAATTCTCACTGCACCACCTCATTACATTCCGCGAGGGGTGTAGTTTCCGAAATGGGGTCACATGTGTTTTTTTTTTTTTTTTTTGCGTTTGTCAAAACCGCTGTAACAATGAGCCACCCCTGTACAAATCACCTCAAATGTTCATGGTGCACTCTCCCTTCTGGGCCTTGTTGTGCGCCCCCAGAGCACTTTGCGCCCACATATGGGGTATCTCCCTAGTTAGGAGAAATTGCATTACAAATTTTGGGAGGCTTTTTCCCTTTTACCTCTTGTCAAAATGAAAAGTATAGGGCAACACCAGCATGTTAGTGTAAAAAATTTTTTTTACACTAACATGCTGGTGTAGACTCCAACTTCACCTTTTCATAAGGGGTGAAAGGAGAAAAAGCCCCACAAAATTTGTTAAGCAATTTCTCCCGAGTACGGCGATACCCCATATGTGGCCCTAAACTGTTGCCTTGAAATACGACAGGGCTCCAAAGTGAGAGCGCCATGTGCATTTGAGGCCTGAATTAGGGATTTGCATAGGGGTGGACATAGGGGTATTCTACGCCAGTGATTCCCAAACAGGGAGCCTCCAGCTGTTACAAAACTCCCGACATGCTTGGACAGTCAACGGCTGTCCGGCAATACTGGGAGTTGTTGTTTTGCAACAGCTGGATGCTCCATTTTGGAAACAGTGGCGTACCAGACGTTTTTCATTTTTATTGGGGAGGAGGGCTGTGTAGGGGGCTGTGTAGGGGTATGTGTATATGTAGTGTTTTTTACTTTTTATTTTATTTTGTGGTAGTGTAGTGTTTTTAGGGTACAGTCACATGGGCGGGGGATTACAGCGAGTTTCCCGCTGTGAGTTTGAGCTGCCTCGCAAAATTTGCTGCATCGCAAACTTGCAGCCTTATACTCACTATAAGCCCCTTGCCCATGTGAATGTACCCTGTACATTCACAGGGGGGGGGGAACCTCCAGCTGTTGCAAAACTACAACTCCCAGCATGCACGGTCTATCAGCGCATGCTGGTAGTTATAGTTTTGCAACAGCTGGAGGCACACGGGTTGGGAAACACTGAGTTAGGAAACAGACAATGTTTCCCAACCAGTGTGCCTCCAGTTGTTGCAAAACCACAACTCCCAGCATGCCCAGACAGCCGAATGGCATATTGGGAGTAGTAGTTACGCAACAGATTGGGGAGAATTGTTTGGGGATCACCGTGTAGTGGTGTCCAAGCTGTAGCCCTCTAGATGTTGCAAAACTACAACTCTCAGTATGCCAAAACTGTCCAGGCATGCTGAGGATGTGTAGTTTTGCAACATCTGGAAGGGCACAGTGGTCTCCAAACTGTGGACCTCCAGATGTTGCAAAACTGCAACTCCCATCATGCCCAGATGCCAAGGGCTGTCTGGGCATGCTGGGAGTTGTAGTGTAAGGGGACCAGATGGATCAGCACAGATCACTTTACGGCGGTCTGGACTGCTGCAAAGGTCCCGCAACGCCGCCGAAGATCCACTCACCTGTCGCCACCGCTACCGTCTCCGCCGGCGGGATCCGGGTCTTCAGGGACGAGGTAAGTAACAGGGCCGGGCCCCAGCACTCCGCCGTCCCCAGCCTCATCCACTGGTCTTCCTCCCGTTCTCTCCGGACTTCCAGGGGCCGGGCAGGGCGGGAAGAAGTAACCGCCCCCCCCCCCCCCCCCCCCCGCAATTGGTGGTTAGTTCTAACCAACGAATCGCAGGGGATAGGAGGAGGTGGCAGGCTTGCCACCTCGCTCCTATATTTCAGCATGGTCCTGGCTATCTGTGACAAGATAACCCCCCTCGGCATTTGCCCTGGATGCCTGCTGAAGCATTTCAGCAGGCATCCGCTTCCGATCTCTGCCTGGCGTGCGGCAGGGACCGGAAAACGCCAGGACTTCCGGGGACGTCCTGGGTCCTTAAAGCCCAGGGTGCCAGGACGTCCCCGGACATCCTGGGTCCTTAAGTGGTTAAAAGCAAATCAAAGCAAGATCAAGTGCATAACAGTAATGGAAACATGCAAACAGACTTGAAAGCACTTGAAAATATAACGTGGGTGGGTAAACCTGTGTTTTATACAATGTTTTTAAAGGAAAACTATCAGCCTGTTCACCCACACTTAAACCAATACACTGGGTTATAGTGTGGGTGAACAGTAGAGATGAGCACATTTTTAAAATATTTGATTCGGCCGATTTGCCGCATTTTCCGAAAAAATGTGGTTCGGTCTGATTTTAATTTGCCTCAAATCTGTATTAAAAACGGTTATTTCTTGCATACAGAGGGCCTTAATAGGGGTGTAGAACACCTTGCCTTGCTGCAACACGCATAGGGTGTGTGCTGGGTTAGTGAAATAATAGTGTTATTCATTATGACATGCAGATTACAGGCGTCGCTATTAGAATCACTGTCACAGAGCGGCACAATGACAGAGCCTGGAGGTAGCATCAGTATGAGGAGACCATATGGTGGCTAAATGACACAGCGTGGAGGTAACGGCAGCAAGAGCAGACCAAATAGTGGCTGAATGACCCAGCCAGGAGGATGCAACAGCTTGACGAGACCATAGGGCCTGACAATGGAAAAGATTAAAGATATTTTTTAATATTTAAATTGAAGATTTCAAATAGATGAACCAAAAAAGTTAGATTTAATGTGCCAGAAGCATAAGGAGACCACAAGGTGGTACAGTGACACAGCCTGGAGGGGGATGAAGCATGAGGAGACCTTATAGTGGCTAAATGACACAGAATGGAGTTGGCGGCAGCATGAGGAGATCATATAGTGGCTGAATGACACAGCCTGGAGTTGGCGGAAGCAAGAGCAGACCATATAGTGGCTTAATGGCACAGCCTGGAGTTGGCGGCAACATGAGGAGACCATACAGTGGCTGAATGACAACCTGGAGTTGGCGGCAGCAAGAGCAGACCATATAGTTGCTGAATGACACAGCCTGGAGTTGTGGTAGCATGAGGAGACCATGTAGTGGCTGAATGACACAGCCTGGAGTAGGCGGCAGCATGAGGAGACCACATAGTGGCTGAATGACATAGCGTGGAGGTGGCGGCAGCATGAGGAGACCATATAGTAGCTGAATGACTCAGCCTGGAGGTGGTGGCAGCATGAGGAGACCATATAGCATCTGAATGACACAGCGTGGAGGTGGCAGCAGCATGAGGAGACCACATAGGGTCTGAATGACACAGCGTGGAGGTGGTGGTAGCATAAGGAGACCATATAGTGGCTGAATGACCCAGACAGGAGGTGGCAACAGCCTGTCGAGACCATAGGGCCTCACAATTGAAAAGATTAAAAATATTTTTTAACACTTAAATTGAAGATTTCAAATAGATGGACCTAAAAAGTTTTATTTAATGTGCCAGCAGCATGAGGAGAACACATGGTGGTACAGTGACACAGCCTGGAGTTGGCAGCAGCATGAGGAGACCATTTAGTGGCTGAATGACACAGCATGGAGCTGGCATCAGCATGAGGAGAACATATGGTGGCAGTATGAGACAGCCTAGTGGTGGCATCAGCAGCATCAGGAGTCCTGATAGTGACCCGGTGACATAGTGGGCCAGTAAGTGGCAATACCAGTACCCGGTGACGAAGGTGGGTGAAAAAATGAGACCTTGGCATCAGATGTGTGACATCAGGCGGGTGGCAGGATCAGAATAGTAGCTGAGGCAGGTAAGTAGAAGGAAACGGTCTCTTTTGTAAAAGTGTTACTGTACACAAGTAAGTATTGAGGGTATGCATTACGTAAAACTTAACTTTTAATAACATTCTTAGGATAAAATATGTGTACCCAATTTTTTTTTTTTATCAAACAAAAGGAAATGTGTGCAAAAAACACCATTTGCCACCTAACCTCCAAGTATTAATGTGATGCAAAGAACTCTAAAAGGTGGAAGGGAACAAAGTATGGTTCATTGTAACCGATGGGGGGAAAACTTCCCCTGCAAGGCCCTACTCTCGCATTATTAATTCCCTTCTTGGCAAGTGTTACTCGCCACACAGGAAACTCTCCCTATTTCCATCTAAAAACCCTGTGAAATGACAGTGTTTGTAGGTGAAAATAGGGAGAGTTTCCAGTGTGGGCTGCCCTTTTTAGGGTAACACTTGCCAAGAAGGGAATTATTAGTGCGAGAGTAGGGCCTTACAGGGGAAGTTTTTACCCTCACCAGTTACAATGGACCATACGTTGTTCCCTTAAACCTTTTAGAGGTCTTTGCATCACATCAATACTTGGTGGTGTAGGTGGCACATGGTCTTTTTAGCACACCCTTCCTTTTGTTTGATTTACAAAAAATATTTGGGTCCAGATATTTTCTCCTAAGAAAAATTACGTTTTAGCTAATTCATATCCTCAATACTTACTTGTGGTCTGATGCGGAGGAATGTCTGTAACTGGGGAGAAGCACCTTAAATATGTTTAGCACTATCCATATTTAGGAACTGTTGGTGTGGCACCATGGTCAATCTATTCTGATGCCTCAGGCATTGGTGGGTGGAAATCCTGGCTGATCCATGCCTGATTCATCTTCACAAAAGTCAGTCTCTCCACATTTTTCATAGACAGACCGGGCAGGGCAAGACAGCTTTTTCCAGAGCAAACTCTGCTTGTTGCGGCCACAAATCAAGTTTTAGCTGCCCAAAAGTTCAGCAGTTCTTCAAGGTGTGTTGGCATGGTCATGTCAAGGTATGCCACCACCTGATGGTTCAGGTCCTGCTTCATGTCTACCTGCTGCTGATGAGTTGCTTCACTATGCGGTGAAGAAATCCACTCCTCAGCGACTGTAGACTCAGGTTGTGCTTGATGGAGCTGGTACTGCTCCTGTCACCCCACCCATCCCTAGCAGCCATGGCAGTGGAAGGTGAGCGCAGAGGGCCCCCTGAGTCTGACCTGCGAGAGGATGGACAATGGCGCAGATAGGCATCGGAAACTGACAAAGTAGCATGTCTCTGTAGTAGGTCAGTTTGTCCTTCCTCTCAGTGGGTCTAAAAAAGGCCCCCATTTTGTGCCGGTAGCAAGGGTCCAATAAGGTGGAGGAACAGAAGTCATAATGCTGCCGAATGGTGACAATTCGGCCGTCACTATGCAAGCAAGTGAGCATTAATTGTGTTGTTTGTGCAAGTGACTTGGAGGGACTCCCTGCCTCCATCTCCACTGCATATGGCCACAATGTTTCTGGATCCTCTGTCTCACCTTCCTCATAACCCTCTAGCTCCTCTGGCTGCTCCTGCTCTTCCTCTCCTGTCAGACGACTAGAAAAACCGAACATCTTGCGAAACCTAAACTGTGCTCCACTGTGCCCCACCCCCTCCTCCTCCAGTTTAGCCCCCACAGGGCTCATGCATCCGTGAGATGTAGGAGCCACTTCAAAAGTGCCTTGACCAGACATTGTAAATGAAGCAGTGGAATGACGTTGTTCATCCCGTAATCCTGTCGACTGACTAATAAGGTGGCTTCCTCAAAGGGCCTGAGCAAACGGCTGGTGTCACGTATGAGCTGCCACTGGTTAACATTGAAGTTACACAGGGGACTCCCCCTATCTGCTTGGATCATAAAGAAATCAGTGATGGCTTTTCTCTGTTTGCATAGTCGGTCCAACATATGGAGGGTAGAATTCCAACGCGTGGAAACGTCGCAAATCAGACTATGTTGGAGGATACCGTTATGACGCTGCAGCTCAAGGAGGATGTGCAGATAGGGGGAACACTTCAGGAACCACTTGACAACCAGACTGAACACGTGTGCCATGCAGGGCGCATGTCTCAGGCTTCCTTGTCGCAGCACAGACAAGATGTTCTTCCCATTGTCGGTCACCATGGTTCCCATTGCCAGTTTTCGTGGAGTAAGCCATGATTGGATTTCTTGATGAATTACTTTTAGCAGTTTCTCCCCTGTGTGACTCCGATTGCCAAGGCAAACCATGTGAAGAACTGCATGACACCGCCGTGCCCTGCACACATGGTATGCTGGAGGGGCGCTGAGACTTGTCCATACAGTGGAGGCTGAGGACACAGTGGAGGATGAGGAGGCAGAGTCGCACACTGTCACATGACCAACGGCCTGAGTGCGTGGAGTCGGAAGTGGCGTGACCTGTCCAAGTTGCTGTGCAGGAACCACATTCACCCATTGGGCCATAAAGGACATGTATTGTCCCTGACTGTAGTTACAGCAACACACGTCGGTGCTGCCGTGCAACTTTGCTACACACCGACAGGCTCAAGGACTGGCCCACCTTCTGTTCCACAAAATTGTACAGGGCTGCTACTTCCTTCTTCACAAAGAAATGACAGCTTGGGACTTTCCACCTCGGCTCGGCACAAGACATCAGTTCTCTGAAAGGTGCAGAGTCCACCACTTGAAAAGGGAGGGACTGCAGCACCACCAACTTGGACAAGATCACATTCAGCTTCTACGCTGTTGGATGAGTGGGTGCATAGTGTCATCTCTTGGACTTGGCTTCACCGATGAATTGCTGAATTGCAGGCGGAATGACTGACTCGAAGTAGGAGGAGCAGGAGCATCTGGAGTGACAGAATATGTTGATGCAGGGCCGTGGTGCCAACATTGGGACCCTGGCCACGCTCCACCTTTTGCCGACACATCTTGCATGTGGCCAGGTTAACATCCTCCGGATGCATGATGAAAAACTGCCACACCTCAGAGTAGCTGATTTTCCCAGCTAGGGGAAGGTAGGCTGCCGCGAAGCCAAACGTGCCTCCAGACTTTCCCACTTCTGCCACCATGCTGACTGCCAACCATGCTACCAGCTTGCTGGCTCAGTTTCTGCCCCACGGGCAACCTGCAACCCTCTTCTCCTGATGATGATGAAGCCCCTTCTGCATCTGGCTCCCTAGTGCGATCGATTTAATCATCACTGAGTTGTATCTGCACGTCACTGATGTCCTCCTCAGTTTCCTCAACAGTGTATGCTTTAGGAGCCTGAACGTTCGCAACACCACCTCCAATGCCACTCTCCTCCTCACTACTTGCCCACCTAGTGGAGGAAGCAATGGATGTCTCCTCCACTTCTTGGCTGGGCAGTAGCTGCTGACTGTCCTCTAGTAGATCGTCCTCACTTAATAGTGGAGCTGAAACCACAGCATAAGATACTTCTGTAGGGAAGGGAACAGCATAGGACAGAGGTAATGGGAGGACAGGGACTGCTCCGGGGCTATGCCAACTGAGGGTTTTGTCTGAGAAACCCACCGACTGTTGACTGGGGGTATCAGATGTCACTTGTGATGAAGTGGATGACTGTGTTAACCAATCGATGATGGCAGATGGGTTGCTGGTCAAGACACGACCGCTAGCTGATACCGGGAGCTTAGTCTTCTTGCTGCGACTCCTGCTGCCACTTGTCCCTATTCTGCTGCAACCTCTGCATGATGAATTTAATCCTCTGCCACTGTGCACGTCCACTGTGCAGGTCCTTGTACTTCTCTGCCTGACATACTTTGTGCGTTCATGAGGAGAGTGCAATACGCTCCACTACCCGCTATGCTTAAAACACCAGCAGGTGTGTACTTTTGGCTGGCCATTCACAGTATCTAGGCCCTTAAGACTTTAACAGGAACAAAATGGTACACCACTTAGATGTACGTATGTATTATGCACTTATGAGGGGAGTATAATTTGCTCTAGTAAGCTTAAAACAATATTTGTCTACAACACCAGCATGTATGTACTTTTGGCTGGCCTTTCACAGTATCTAGGCCCTTAAAGGGGTAGTCCAGTTCTGAAAAACTTATCCCCTATCCTTATCCGAGGCCCCGGCTCGCTGGCCAGATGGCGGGTGTCGACCACCACACAAAGTGGTGGCTGACATGCCCCTTCAATACAGCGATATGGCAAAGCCGGAGATTGCCGAAGGCAGCGCTCCGGCTCTGCCAAAGAGTTGTATTGAGGGGGTGTCAGCCACCGCTTCATGCAGTGGTCAACACGTCCCCTTCCCGCAGGCTTCCGGGTCCCCGCACAGGAGGTCGGACCCCCCCCCCCCCCCCGATCTGAAACTTATCCCCTATCCTTAGGATATGGGATAAGTTTTTCAGCACTGGATATTTCCTTTAAGACTCTAACAGGAACAAAATGGTACACCACTTAGATGTACGTATGTGGCATGCGCGTATGAGGGGAGGACAATGCGCTCCAGTATGCTTAAAACAGTATTTGTCTACAACACCAGCAGGTGTTTACTTTTGGCTGGCCTTTCACAGTATCTAGGCCCTTAAGACTTTAACAGGAACAAAATGGTACACCACTTAGATGTACGCAATACGCTTTTAGTGCTTTGCTCACCCTAACACGCTGGCTACTATTAGCTTTTCAGTTGTTCTACACACCAGTGCTGCAGCATTCATTACGAATTGAATTTTTCCTGAACATTCATAATGAATTAGGGTTTCGATTCACTCATCCCTAGTGAACAGGATTTCATAGAGGGGTCACTTAGCTAAATGACTTCAGTAGGTCCTGAGATATCAGCTCCAGAAGTTCCCATGCTGTGTTCAGGGTACTGCGCAGTGGAGGTGGCCCCCCCGCAGTGGACGCGGTGATCGGAATGGGATGACTGCTGATATCTATCAGCAGCCATCCCAGCATATCACCCATGTCGGTGATCGAGGCAAATCGCTGGTAAATTCAGACCGACGATTTGCCGCTATGCCGGGTCAAACGGGTCTCAGGTGACCCGGAAAAAAGGGTGAATGGGGCTGTCCGAGACAGCCCCATTTACCCTTACCGTGCAGGAGTGAGGTGGCACAGGTGCCGCCACACAATCACGGACCTGCTGGGGACGGTGATCGGATCGGAGATTTGCGCCGGCGGGGGTCCCTTCGTGTGCGGTGGCGGGGACAGGAGCAGAAGGATCGGTCTCGGCAGCAGGATACAGCGGCAGCGGCCCGGCGGCAGGATACAGCAGGAGGTGAGGCCTGTTCACCTCCTACTGTTGCTTAGCAATAAGTCACAGCATGCAAAGCCAAAGGGCATGCTGGGAGTTGTAGTTTTGCAACAGCTGGTGTTCCAACTACAACTCCCAGCATGCCCTTTGGTAGTCTGGGCATGCTGAGGGTTGTAGTTATGCAACAGCTGGAGGCAAATTTTTTCTATGAAAAAATGTGCATTCAGCTGTTGCATAACTACAACTCCGCTGAGAGACTGTAAATACAAATGCGCAGATAGACTGTAAACGCTGGGAGTTGTAGTTTTGCATAGTGTTTCACTTTTTATTTTGTGTAGGTGTAGTGTAGTGTTTTTGGGTACATTCACAAGGTTGGGTTTACAGTGAGTTTGAGCTAGGAGCTTGAGCTGCGGCTGAAAATTTGCCACATCTCAAACTTGCAGCACAAAACTTGCTGTAAACACACCCGTGTGAATGTACCCTACATTCACATGGGGGGAGAGGGGGGGGGGGCAAACCTCCAGCTGTTGCAAAACTACAACTCCCATCATGTACTGACAGACCATACATGCTTGGAGTTGTAGTTATGCAACAGCTGGAGGCACACTGGTTGCTAAACACTGAGTTAAATAACAAACGCTCAGTGTTTTGCAACCAATGTGCCTCCAGCTGTTGCATAACTACAACTCCCAGCATGTACGGTCTGTCAGTGCATGCTGGGAGTTGTAGTTTTGTAACAGCTGGATGCACACTGGTTGCTAAACACTGAATTATGTAACAAACGCTCAGTCTTTTGTAACCAGTGTGCCTCCAGCTGTTGCATAACTACAACTCCAAGCATGTATGGTCTGTCAGTACATGCTGGGAGTTGTAGTTTTGCAACAGCTGGAGGTTTGCCCCCCCCCCCCTCTCCCCCCATGTGAATGTACAGGGTACATTCACACGGGTGTGTTTACAGCAAGTTTTCTGCTGCAAGTTTGAGATGCGGCAAATTTTCAGCCGCAGCTCAAGCTCCCAGCTCAAACTCACTGTAAACCCAACCGTGTGAATGTACCCAAAAACACTACACTACACCTACACAAAATAAAAAGTGAAACACTATACCCTTACACAGTCCCCCCTCCCCCCAATAAACAAAACAAAAAAAACGTTTTGTACGGCACTGTTTCCAAAACAGAGCCTCCAGCTGTTGAAAAACAACAACTCCCAGTATTGCCGGACAGCCACTGAATTTTGCCACAGCTGGAGACACCCTGATTGGGAAACACTACCGTAGAGTATTTTTGTGGCGGATTCAAATCCCCAATTTAGGCCTCAAATGCGCATGGTGATCTCTCGCTTTGGAGCCCTGTCGTATTTCAAGGAAACAGTTTAGGGCCACATATTGGGTATCTCCGTACTCGGGAGAAATTGCGTTACAAATTTTCTCCTTTTACCCCTTATGAAAAGGTAAAGTTGGGGTCTACACCAGCATGTTAGTGTAAAAAAAAAAATAATTACATTAACATGCTGGTGTTGCCCCATACTTTTAATTTTCACAAGCAATAAAAGGAAAAAAAGACCCCCAAAATTTGTAACGCAATTTCTCCTGAGTACGGAAATACCCCATATGTGGGCATAAAATGTTCTGCAGATGCACAACAAGGCTCAGGAGTGAGAGCGCACTATGTACATTTGAGGTCTAAATTGGTGATTTGCACAGGGGTGGCTGATTTTACACAGTTCTGACATAAATGCAAAACAATAAATACCCAGATGTGACCCCATTTTGGAAACTACACCCCTCACGGAACGTAACAAGGGGTTTAGGGAGCCTTAATACCCCACAGGTGTTTGACAAATTTTCGTTAAAGTTGGATGTGAAAAGGAAAAAAAAAAATATTTTCACTAAAATGCTGGTGTTACCCTACATTTTTCATTTTCACAAGGGAGAATAGGGAGAAAGCCCCCCAAAATGTGTAACCTATTTCTTCTGAGTGAGAACATACCCCATATGTGGCACACTACAATGCTCGGAAGAGAAGGAGCGCCATTGGGCTTTTGGAGAGAGAATGTGTCCGAAATTGAAGGCCATGTGTGTTAACAAAGCCCCCATAGTGCAAGAACAGTGGACCTCCCCCCCACACATGTGATCCCATTTTGGAAACTACGCCCCTCACATAATGTAATTAGGGGTACAGTGATCATTTACACCCCACAGGTGTCTGACAGATTTTTGGAACAGTGGTCCGTGGAAATGAAAAATTTTATTTTTCATTTGCAAAGCCTACTGTTCCAAAGATCTGTCAAATGCCAGTGGGGTGTAAATGTTCACTGCACCCCTTATTAAATTCTGTGAGGGGTGTAGTTTCCAAAATGGTACCATGGGGTGCTTTGTAAACGCATATGGCCCCCAACTTATATTCCACCCAAATTCTCTTACCAAGCGCTCAATGGTGCTCCTTCTCTTCTGAGCATTGTAGTTCACCAGCAGACCAATTTACATCCACCTATGGGGTATTTCCATACTTTTTTCCAATTACCCCTTGTGAAAATGAAAAATTTGGGGTGACAGCATTTTAGTGAAAAAAATAAAATTTTTCATTTTCCTGTCCAACTTTAGCGGACATTTGTCAAACACGTGTGGGGTGTTAAGGCTCATTGTACCCCTTGTTACATTTCTTGAGGGGTGTAGCTTCCAAAATAATATGCCATGTGGTTTTTATTTTGCTGTTATGGCACCATAGGGGCTTCCTAAATGTGACATGCCCCCCAAAAACCATTTCAGAAAAACTTACTCTTCAAAATCCCATTGTCGCTCCTTCCCTTCTGAGCCTTGTAGTGCACCCACAGAGCACTTGTCATCCACTTATGAGGTACTTCCTTACTCGAGAGAAATTGGGTTACAAATTTTGGGGGGCTTTTTCTCCTTTTACCCTTTGTAAATTTTCAAAAATTGGGTCTACAAGAACATGCGAGTGTAAAAAATGAAGATTTTGAATTTTCTCCTTCATTTTGCTGCTATTCCTATGAAACACCTAAAGGTTTAACACACTTTCTGAATGTCATTTTGAATACTTTGGGGGTGCAGTTTTTATAATGGGTCATTTGTGGGGTATTTCTAATATGTAGGCTCCTCAAATCCACTTCAAAACTGAACTGGTCCCTGAAAAGTTCCGATTTAGAAAATTTTGTGAAAAATTGGAAAATTGCTGGTGAACTTTGAAGCCCTCTGATGTCTTCCAAAAGTAAAAACATGTCAACTTTATGATGCAAATATAAAGTAGACATATTGTATTTGTGAATCAATATATAATTTATTTGGAATATCCATTTTTCTTACAAGCAGAGAGCTTCAAAGTTAGAAAAATGCAACATTTTCAAAATTTTTCAGAAATTTGGGGATTTTTCACCAAGAAAGGATGCAAGTAACGACGAAAATTTACCACTTTGATAAAGTAGAATATGTCACGAAAAAACTGTCTCGGAATCAGAATAATCAGTAAAAGAATCCCAGAGTTATTAATGCATAAAGTGACAGTGGTCAGAATTGCAAAAAAGGGCTGCATCCTTAATGTGAAAAAGGGCTCAGTCCTTAAGGGGTTAAGTTATTTCTTTGGTTTAAAAAAGCATTGCTCGCCTCAGGGTCCCCGCTGATCTCTGCTTCCTGCAGTGACACTTTTTGCTCCCCAATAGAAAGGGTTATAAAGGGTGCATGGCAAAGAGAAGTTCCAAAATGCACCAGATTTATTAACGCGTTCCATCTTGGTAACTAAATCCTTTTCATGGTTCCCACTGTATCTGATCTGGGTCCGTCAGCGCCACCTGAACCTTGCTGCTAACCATATAGACGCTTACACTATTCAACTGCCAGATTAATTAAAGAGGTACTCCGGTGGAAAACTTTTTTTTTTAAATGAACTGGTGTCAGAAAGTTAAACAGATTTGTAAATTACTTCTATTAAAATATCTTAATCCTTTTAGTACTTTTTAGCAGCTGTATGCTACAGAGGAAATTCTTTACTTTTTGAATTTCTTTTTTGTGTTGTCCACAGTGCTCTCTGCTGACACCTCTCTCTGTGTCAGGAACTGTACAGAGTAGCATAGGTTTGCTATGGGGATTTTCTGCTACTCTGGACAGTTCCTGATATGGGCATCAGGTGTCAGCAGAGAGCACTGTAGACAACACAAAAAGAAAAAAAATTTCCTGTGTAGCAAGCAGCTGCTAAAAAGTACTGAAAGGATTAAGATTTTTTAATAGAAGTAATTTTCAAATCTGTTTAACTTATATTTTAGGCATCTTCTGTCTCTCATTAATGTTTTTTCGAGATCATTTATCTATAGCATATATTTGTGAAGTCATGGTGCACAGCATGCGCCATAATTATGATGCAACATTCGCTGGCATATATGGCTTTCTGCGCATTCAAATCCAGCGGGAATCTTGTGGATGTGGTTTCTTAGGTGCACAGTTTACGCACATAGGGGGTATGTATGAAGGATTTTACCCTGTTTTTTTTTACTGTGATATGTCTCAAATTTCCTTTTATGTCACTTTTTGCGACAAACAATTGCGCCATATGGTTTAGAGCAAAATCACTGATTTCACTTTGTTAGTCGTGATTTCAGTTACAATCATTCTTTGGTCTGGAATTCATTAATTGCGACTTTTCGATTTGGCGCAAGTTTAGGCGCAAATAACTTGATTTAGGCGCAAATCTACACCATGAATAAAGTGACAGAGAAAATAGCTACAACAATAGAATGTCCCAAAGTCAGATTTACTGCCTGAAATTCTGGGGTCTGTGCCTTTTGTAGGGCTACATTTGTGCCAAAATTACAAACTTGCGTACGACAATTGATAATTTTGGCGCAAATATGCTCCATTTGACGCAAAAAAACATACATAAAATGACACATTGCTACACCATTATTGATACATGTCCCACATAGATCTGACATGCAAAAGTTGCACAGTTTTGAACAATGGCCACTCTTGCTGACTGACAAGTGCTTTTCACATTTATCAATGTTTGGGGAATCTAGTAGATCAGCCTGCTGCGCAAATCTGAGCAAACCAGTCCATCCTAAATTCACATGTAAACATTAGCCAGCATATGTCAAGAAGTGAAGGCATCTTAATAAATGCTGGCCAGCTGCACCTGGTGCACACTAGTGCGCCATAAAGACGAAAAAAAGAAAAAAAAAGGTACATTTTAGACCATATTGGTTAATGTGTGTAAAAAAACTGAGAAGAACAGCACATCCATGAAAAGATGAGGTAAGCAGGGGTGCACACAGGCATATGAGCACACCATCCCGCTGGGGACCCCCGCAATCTGTCATTTAACACCCACCTTTGCAAGCTCTCCGCAGTGATGGAGGCACAGAGTGTGCAGCGTGACGACCACGGGGCTGGAGTACCGTGACATCACGACTCCGCCCCTGCGTGACGTCACGCCCCGCCCCCTCAATGCAAGCCTATGGGAGGGGGAATGATGGCCGTGGGTGCGGAATGACAGATTGCGTATCCTTTGGATAGGGGATAAGATGTATTAGGGCCGGAGTACCCCTTTAACATCAGGTCCTTCACTGCAGCAAGAGTCATTTAAATATTGGTTTTGTTGACAATAAAATAACACTCGACAACTTTGTTGTGTTTTCCTGTTTCATGAAGATGTGGGCTATTGGACAATTTTTTGGCTTGTTTTCTCATTAAAAGAAATGCAAGAAATATTCCCATTATTTATTGACTTCTAGTTTTTCTTCGTAGCTCATATGTCTTCAACAGTTAATACACTGTAAGCTGCACAAATTCATCAGGGTCCTTTTACAGCGGTAAAAGTTATTTTTTCTCTGAATATAACTCACGTGTCATCTTACATTAAACAGGTTTAATATCTGATGTTGCAAAATCAGAGGGTTCGGATTCACATAGCGGGTAATGAAAACAATACGCTACATATCCAGAGTTATAAATTAGTAGGTTGTATTCAGACTTGGCAGAATTTGCTGTGGATTTGCTGGTTCCATCCTAAGAAAAATGGCAAATAATAGTTCGATACATGTGGATGGGGTTTTAAAATAATCCATATGGCAAAATATTTTCAGCATGGAAAAATAAGCATGGTGTTGGTTATGAAATTCGTAGCACACTCATACTACTGCAGAAGAACCTGGATTTTCACAGCAGGTTGTACCCCTTTAAAGTATAAGGGTACAAGGTCCAGTGAATCTATGAATGATCTGTAGCAAAAAATGAATGCAACATATGAATTTTGCTGAAAATGACTGTTCATTTATGAAGATATCTGTCTTGGAATACTTCCTCCACATCTGAATGCACACTAAGAGTCAAAACAGAATTTGGCTGTACAAGTATAGCAGTATCATATTGTATCTGAAGTGCTTTTTGCTAAAATAAAAAGTTTAGTACAGTGATCCCTCAACTTACAATGGCCTCAACATACAATAGTTTCAACATACAATGGTCTTTTCTGGACCATTGTAAGTTGAAACCAGACTCAACATACAATGTACAGACAGTCCAGATCTGTGAAATGTGTCAATGGCTGAAAGAACTGACCAATCAGAATAGACATTCACTGGTAAAACCCCTGTATTACTGAAGCGTATGCACTGACTGATGTCTGGTAGCGCCCCCTACAGTACAGGGAGGTATTACATGTTCTGTACACTTTACCTGTACCAGGGTTAGCTGCTTCTTTGGACACCAGGTGAGGGCGACTCCATGTTACTTTTTAAGGACACTGTGTACTGTACAGGACCCCGAAGAAGCTCCTGTCCTCTACATAGACCAGTGTTTCCCAAGCAGGGTGCCCACAGCTGTTGCAAAACTACAACTCCCAGCATGCCCGGACAGCCTTTGGCTGTCCGGGCATGCTGGGAGTTGTAGTTTTGCAACAACTGGAGGCACCCTGCTTGGGAAACACTGACATAGACAGTGATTACAGCTCCCAGCAGATCTTTCTTCCTTTTATATGTAAGGATTTGCTTTATCTGTATTAATAATCTACTTATTTTTCTTTAATCCTCAATTTTTCCTATTTTTGGATGACATTTTGGTGCCCTTAGAACCAATTACCAGGTTTCCATAGAGTTATGGTCTCAACATACAATGGTTTCAACATACAATGGTCATCCTGGAACCAATTAATATTGTAACTTGAGGGACCACTGTATTTATTTGTAATGTAACTGTATTGCTGAGAAAATGATAACTACAGAGTATATCCCCCAGCTTTAGACTCCTAAAAAAGGAAACCTTGTGGCAAGGTTACAAAATATGTACACTAGAAATGAAAATCAAACCCAATTAATTTCCATCCCCCTATTTCATGGCTATATCCATCATTTTACACCCCCATTGCATGTACACACTTCCATGTTCACACTTCACATTCCCCCCTATTTCATTTCCCCCCACCATTTTACATACCCCTCCATATTATGTCTACCCACGATTTCACACACATTCCAATTTCATGTCTGTCTCCCTCATTTCACATCCCTCCCCCATTTCATGTCTGCCTCCCACATTTTACACAAACCCAATTTCATGTCTACCCCCTTATTTCATGTCCATCCCCCTTATTATGGTCCCGGGATGAAGGGGGGAAAAAAAGCTGATGCTTACCTTACTCCGGTAACCTGTAGTTCTGCTGCACATCCCGTTTTTCTCCAGGTGGTCTTCTCGGTGTATTTTTTTCTTCAGAACAAGCAGCTGGTTGCAGGACCTTTCTGTTTAGCAAATCTCTGGCCAAGACAGGATACCGATGTGGCCAGTGATTGGCTGAGCAGGAAGGTCCCACAGAAATCTTCAGACTTGCACTAGTGTCCACTGTGTGCGGGGTCAACAATCCCCCCTCCATGCATCTCCATGGAAGCTCCAGAGTACCCCTTTAAGGCTAAACTCACATTGTGGGGATTTATTAAAGTCTGCTTCAGGACTGGATTCGGGAAAAGAAGCACATTTTTACATAAAAAAAATGCTTTGCACAAAAACTTTTTAACTTATGTGCATCGCGCTTGCCAAGTAGATGGGGCTTGGTCAGAGGGGGTGTTGCCACACCTCACACATCAAATATACATATGTACAGATTAGAGACTACCCTGTGCACCTCTTGATAAATCCACTACAATGCTACACTGGCAGGGGTTTACTTTAGACTGGTGTATGAAATGCAGGTCTTGGCAAATCCACAATTTTGCATATTTTGGAGGGTTTTGTTTTCACACTGTATACTTTATGGTAGAAATGATATGTGTTCTTTATTCTGTGGGTCAATACAATTAAAATGATACCCATGGCTAGATACTTTTATATTTTTGTACCGCTTAAAAAAAATCTTAAACTTTTTGTACAAAATCAGTGATATAAAATCGTCCTATTTTGACCACCTATAACTTTTTCATTTTTCCGTATATAGGGCAGTATGAGGGCTCAATTCTTGCACCATCATCTGTACTTTTTATCGATACCACATTTGCATATATAAAACTTTTAGATAATTTTTTATTCAAAAATGTTTCCCTCCTATCCCGTCCTCCTATCCCGACCTCCTTTCTTGACCTCCTATCTCGACCTTCTATCCTGTCCTCCTATCTCGACCTCCTATCCCGTCCTCCGATCCTGTCCTCCTATCTCGACCTCCTATCCCGACCTTCTATTTGACCTAATTTCCCATCCTCCTATCCCATCCTCCTATCCCGTCCTCCTATCCTGTTTTCCTATCTTGACCTCCTATCCTGACCTCCTATCCCGTCCACCTATCCTGACCTCCTATCCCGTCCACCTATCCTGACCTCCTATACCGACCTCCTATCCCGACCTCCTATCCCATCCTCCTATCCCATCCTCCTATCTCGACCTCCTATCTCGACCTCCTATCTCAACCTCCTATCCCGTCCTCCTATTCTGTCCTCCTATCCCAACCTCTTATCCTGACCTTCTATCTCAACCTCCTATCTCGACCTCCTATCCCAACGTCCTTTCCCGTCCTCATATTTCGACCTCCTATCCCCACCTCCTATCCCCACCTCATATCCCCAACTCATATCCTAACCCGTAATATGTGTACCAGGTATTGAAATATCTCCAGCCGCACAGAAGTTATGTGGGAACATACATTTCCCATTGAATTGCATGGGACTTTAAACAAAAACCCTGACCCTCACAAATGGGGGTAGTTAAGGGTTAAATTAGCTATCCTATATTTTTAGTGGACATATAAGTAACATGTGACCAAGTATTATCGAACTATCTCCAGCCGTTTGGAAGCTATGCAGTAACATATATTTCCCATAGACTTGTATGGGACTTTAAACAAAAACAACTACATTAGCGTGGTCTAAAGTGATAGGAGGTGCTGTGGACCACAATATGGGTTCACTCCTGTGGTAGATGTAAACAATGACATTAGCTAAACCTCAAAACTGATGTAAAATTGAGACATTAGCCAGTATATCCTTATATGAAGGACATACCTGAGCCCGCACACCACGCCAAGGTTTCTCAAATGGTGCAGGACCTAACACTAGCCTACCTGTGCCAGATCAGCAAAGACAGGAGCCAAATTACAACAACCTTAGGTCCGACTTGTAGACTGCTCCCCAGGTTACCTCCAGTGTGACTAGACACACATACAATGGGAGGGGGGAAGACAGGCTACAAGCCCCACCCTGGCTGGTTCATATATTGCCGGCCTCACAGGTGAAACCTTAATGCTACAAAATATGATAAAAGGATGCATTAGTAAGTTTTAAGCATCAACTTTAAGCTCCAAAGACGGCTTACATTAAACTTTAATGTGGTCATGGCAGGAGACACTCAACCCCAAGTGCAGTTGTGCACCTACCCTGGGGTGGAGATCCTGCACTTGTGAACCGTTGCTATGGGCGATCGCCAGCACAAAATGCATACAATGGAGGATGCCTGCAGATGGTCACAAGTACCACAGTGGCATCCTACACCAGATAAATGTGTATGTGGATGCGTATTACATAATTTAGACATTATACAACTACATTAGCGTGGTCTAAAGTGATAGGAGATGCTTAACCCCAAGTGGACCACATTATGGGTTCGCTCCTGTGGTAGATGTAAACAATGACATAACCTCAAAACTGATGTAAAATTGAGACAGGACCTCCACCCCAGCATAGGTACTCAACTGCAGTGTCTCCTGCCATGACCATGTTAAAGTTTAATGTAAGCTGACTTTAAACAAAAACCCCGACCCTGGCAAATGGGGGATGAGTAAGGGTTAAATCACCTATGTTTGTTGTTGACATATAAGTAACATGTGTGCCAAATTTCATGTTAATATCTTTAGCCGTTTGGACGTAATGCTGGAACATACACACATACACACACACATACATACACACATACACACACACATACATACACACATACATTGATGTTAAGATTGCAAAGAAAATGCTTTTCAAGGACAAACACCTTTTGCATTTGTTAAATGAGCACTGTCAGGATCAAAACCTTTTTATACGTTGTACATCTTGGCAAAACATTCACCTTTCTAATATGCTTCATAAAAATGTTTAATCTCCTTTTTAAAGAAATTATGGCTTATAAAAAATAAAAAAAAGACCACTAGGGGTCTCCATACCATCCAGAATATTCTCCTGTCCAGCTGCAGCATCATTTTTGTCCCAGCTGAAGCACAGGCTGGGACAAAGTCCAGTAAGTGAGGGTGAGACTAGTACTCCACTGTGCTCACTCCTGTCCTGTCTAAAAACAGAGAGGAGGGGGTTACAGAGCAGAAATTGGATGAAGAGATCCAACCAAGCACAGCAGACTTAAGGTACGTTCAGATGAGCAGATCCGTTGCTGAAGGACCTTTACAGGGTGCCTTTAGATGTGCCTGCTCGGAGCGCCAATACGCCTCTACGAGCAGACACACAGCCACGGTGTACTCGCACACATCGTGGTCGCTCTCCCTGCTCCCTGGGATAGGCCGAGAGCAGCAAGTGCGAGTATACTGCTCATGCGTGCGGCGACTCGCACATCGCAGTGTGTCTGCTCGTAGCGGCGGATTGCCGCTCCGAGCAGGCACGTGTAAAGGCAGCAAACAGCGGTCCTTCAGTGGCGGATCCGCAGCGTAATACGCGCTGAGGATCCTCTCGTGTGAAAGTACCCAAAGCAAGGAAGTGAATGATGATGAGTGAGGACGGGCTCAGTGCTTGCCTCGGACATGACCCTTCCTGAGCAGTGGATGCCAGAATGAGCGAGCAGCAGAAAGGAGGGATTTTTGAGCCAAATACAGAAGCTAGACACATATAACAAAGTATTTTAAATGTCTCTGGGATAGAAAAATATATCGACTATCCTAAGGATGGGGAAAAGTGTCCAATTGCAGTGCCCTGGCACTCCTCCTGAATGGGGCATGTTGACCACCGCACAAAGCTGTAGTCTACACGCCCCCTCCATTATCCTCTATGGTAGAGCCAGAGTGCTGCACTCAGGTATCTCTGGCTCTTCTATAGAGCTGCATGAAGGGGGTGTGTCGGTAGCTGAGGCATATAGGGTTAAAAAATTTTTATCCCAAAGTATTCCTTTCAGCAAGCATCATATGCCGAAGTATGTAACATAATTTTGTAACATAATTTTAAGCATAATATTTTTTTATCTGTAATATCACATGTACTCTTTGACCCTTAGTTACTAATTAAAGGGGTTATCCACCATATGGTGATTTTAGTACATACCTGGCAGACAGTAATGGACATGCTTAGGAAGGATCTGTGCTTGTCTTGAGGCTAAATGGCTATGTTGTGAGATTACCATAACATTGTGGTGGCTATGTTGTGAGAAAACAATAACACTGTGGCTAGCTTTCTGTGAACTGGTATTTCCTGTTTGACTTTTCTTTTTTGATTACAAATCCCATAATTCCCTTTTCCTCCCTCCCACACATCAGCCACCCCACCCATTGTAACATAAATGAGCTGCATCCATTCAAAAGACCTGTGGTTTTCTATCAGGGTGCCTACAGCTGTTGCATTAGTTGCAGATTGATCTCTCTCCCACCAAGCGATCCCTCCACCCATTGAAGCAGATAGGCTCCCTGTCATCAGCTGACTAGTGAGTCAAGTCTCGGCCGCATTGCAAGCTGGGAAAAATCTGAGACAACAGTCATTTTGTATGCTGTTAAAAATAAATTTTGGAGTGAAAATCACAGAAGAATTGGGAGAAAACCATCACACACAGGTACAGACACTATATTATGAACTACACTAACTTTACAGCCCCTGTAGCATAGTCAAATAAAAAAGATTCCTGGAATACCCCTTTAAGTTCCAGCACAATGAGTCATGCCTTAGAGCAGTGTTTTCCAACCAGGGTGCCTCCAGCTGTTGGAAAACTACAACTCCCAGCATGCCCGGACAGCCGAAGGCTGTCTGGGCATGCAGGGAGTTGTAGTTTTGCAACAGCTGGAGGCACCCTGGTTGGAAAACACTGCCTTAGAGCATGAATGGTCTGCACCCAACCCATTTATTCCATCTTGTTCGAAAGCATCTTGAAGACACATGAACATCCTCCTCTCTCGAGAACATCTCTGTTCGAATGCTTTTGAAAACTGTGTTTAAATACGACTTTGGGCAAAGATTTTGATGCCTGGTTTTAAAGGTTTTTGTTTGTTCATTTTTTCACCGTGTCTAGGCCTCATTTACCATAGGATTTGAAGCTATCCCCTTGGAGTGTCTCACAGTTGTTAAGTGACAATCTAAAAGCCGATTTAGGATTAGCCAGCTTAACCAGGTGACCTGCATGTTTGGCTCTGATTGGATGCAGAGGATAAAGCCGTACTTGGAACTCCATACAGTGTTAGCGAAGGGTTTTATCATTTCTCAGAAAGACGTGCATCCTGAATAGGAGCTGATGAGAAGCTCACTAATCAGGGAAGGATTATATAGAGCTCAATCTATACTCCTTTTAATTCCATCCTCATGAATGGCGCTCAGATGCAGCAAAATGAACTAGCACGGCACCGGGGATGTGCAAACATTGAGAGACACATCATGCTATCTTAATTAGCAAAGGATTTCTAGCGCCACGGCAGACTCCCTGTAATAAGGACGGGCGAAAGTGAGAAAACTTAGTATTGACATGGTGAAGGTCACCAATAATTATGACTGTCATCAAAGGGGCCCATACACATTAGATTAACATTGGCCAAATCTGCCAATTTTGTCTGGATCATCAAATCTGTATGGGGTATGACAAACTTCATATGCATGTTTGTATTTCTACATAGGATTTATTCAGATTGCCATATTCGGAGTGGGGAAGGAATTTACACACGGACAACATTTCTGTGTGGACATTGCCCCGACAGTGGAGGTCATAGATGGCAATGCATTTCTGTACAGACTCCGTAGAAAGAAAAGACATGTCTATTCCTTCTGCGGACTCTGGAATCGGGATGTCCATGGCAGAAACATCTGCTGCGGGAACTCCGCTGTGTGCACACCGCAGCAGAATCCCATTGATATCAATGGGACTCTGATGCAGCAGAATCTCAGTGTGGAATTCTGCACAGAAATTCCATCATGTGAACATACCCTAAGGGTACTTTCACACAAGCTGATTTTTTTCCGGGTTTTCCGCTGCATATTTGAAAGTGGGCTGGCTCTTCTCGGCTGTCCGCAGCAGAGTTTCTGCAGCGGAATTTGCGCTGCAGAAAATCTGCCACAAGCCCCATTGAAGTCAGTAGGGACTGCGGCGGATTTTTGGCAGCGTAAATTCCACCGTGGAAAATCTGCTGCGGACAGTCGAGAAGAGCCAGCCCACTTTCAAATATGCAGCGGAAAACACGCAAAAAAAATCCGCTTGTGTGAACGTACCCTAAGGCTATGATCACACTTTGGAATGTCCGCATGGAAAATCTACGTGCTGACATTCCGGAGACTGCCGGCGCCGACATAATACCATCAAGGGTATATATCAAGGGTTCATTCTTTCTGCGGACACGGAATTCTGAATTTCCATCTCGGAAACATCTGGCACAGAAATTCCGCCGTGTGCACAGCGCAGCAGAATCCCGCTACATTCAACGGGACTCCGCAGCAGCTGAATTTCCATGCAGAATTCCTCATGGAAATTCCAAGTGTGAACATAGACTTAGGCTTTGTTCACATATCGGAATGTCCGCATGGACATTGACATAATGCGGGTGCCGGCATAATGTGCACAGTCTGCAGAAAGAATGAACATGGTGATTCTTTCTGCAGGCCCAGAATTTGGAATTTTCATGGCGGAAACATCTGGCACGGAAATTCTATATGTGCACAGTGCAGCAGAACCCTGATGAAAAAAGTGTATTGCCATGTAAGATATTTATGGCATATACAGAAGATATGCTGCTATTGTCTGATAGATGCAGGTCCCGGGGTGCAGAATGAAAGGAGCAGTATGTATGGTCGTCTCCATTCACTTTAGTTAGAGTATCAGAAAAAGCTTAGAATGCAAGAATACAACATCTCGGAGAGGTGCACCATACAGTGACATACAAAAGGCCATTGTATCATGGACTTAGAGGCTTCTGCATTTACTGTTCACTGTGTGCACATGGAATGTCTGTATGCATTGGGCTTTATGGGTATCTTTAGCTCTATAACTTTTTACTAACTGTTGTACATAGTTGTATATTAATCATTTTTGTATGATGCTGTATAATTGTTCACTCTTCTAAATGTTATACAGTGGTCCCTCAACATACGATGGTAATCCTTTCCAAATGAACCATCGTTTGTTGAAACCATGACATGTTGAGGGATCCGTGCAATGTAAAGTATAGGACAGTGGTCTACAACCTGCAGACCTCCAGATGTTGCAAAACTACAACACCCAGCATGCTGGGAGTTGCAGTTTTGCAACATTTTGAGGTCCGCAGGTTGAAGACCACTGGTATTGGAAGTTATACTCACGTGTCCCCGCCGCTTCGGGCGGTCACCACTGCCCTGGATGTCGCCTTCCATCGCTGTAGCCGCATCCCCGGGGTGTCCGCATCCCCGGGCTCCGGCAAGGCCTCTGCTTCCCCGGCATCCTCGCTCTCCGTCGCCACCATCACGTCGCTATGCACGCCGCTCCTATTGGATGACGGGACGGCGTGCACAGCGATGTGATGACGACGATGGAGAGCGCCGACGATGCAGGGGATCCCGAAGAGGACACGCCGGACCCCCGAGGACAGGTAAGTGATCATCAGCGGACCACACGGGGCACCGTAAACGGCTATCCTGTGGCAGCTGAAGCAGTCTGCGCTGCCGGATAGCCATTTATGCGATGGCCCCGACATACAAGAGCATCGTATGTTGATGCTGCCTTCAACATGTGATGGCCTCTGAGAGTGATCGTATGCTGAAATGATCGTATGTCGGGGCCATCGTAGGTCGGGGGGTCACTGTTTGTATATAAAATGAGAATTTACATTTTTTTTGTAATAAAATGTTAACATAAAAGCAAGTTATCTTTTTGTTCCATGAGTCTGGCTTGGTTTGTCTTATTAAAACCAGGCTATTCTTTTGTTCTTCCTTTGGGAAGGTATGAAATGTAGACAATGTACTTTTTATTCTGTTCTGCGTGGGTACTGAAGAACAAAGCATTTTGTTATTTTACACCTAAGGAAAAAAAAAAGACAGGGTTTAATATTTCTCAAAAAACAGTCATATAAATTTAAATCATAAAAATGTTTCAGTATTTTTTATTTTATTTATTTTTTACATTTCCTCTAACTAGAATTCTATATCTTATCTTCTAAACCGGTGGTCTTCAAACTGTGGCCCTCCAGATGTTGAAAAACTACAATTCCCAGCATGCCCGGACAGCCTTCGGCTGTCCGGGCATGCTGGGAGTTGTAGTTTTGCAACATCTGGAGGGCCACCGTTTGAAGACCGCTGTTCTAACCTTTTTCGAGATGAAAGAGAGAATACAGAAAAGATCAGGGCACAATGACGTATATTCAGACACTTACAGTAAAGCTGGGCATACTTCACGTGAAACTAGAGCTCCCAGCTTCATCATGATTATGCAGAGTTGCAGCTTCTGAATATAATACTGCCATAAACAGTGCCTCTAAATATAACAATGCAACACAGTGGCCCTCATTTACTATCGCCAAACCGACAGCATTGGTCGGGTTTATGTTGTCGCACATTGTCTGCGCCATGGCGCAGACAATGTGCGACATGTTGCGACACCAAATCCCGAACCACCCGACTCGGCTTGCTGAAAAGCCTAAAAAGGGGCGTTCCCGAACAAAAACTTTACTTTCACACATATTTACCAATTTTCCCGACCACATTACTCGGGTTTTGTGTTGTTTTTTAACCGACAGCTGCAAGCTGTTGCAAAAAACGTGTTCAAGTTTGTGCAAACTAATTCCCAACCAGTGTGTCTCCAGTTGTTGCAAAACTACACCTGCAACTACAACTACACCAAAACTTAGCATGCCCAAACCGGCAAAGGCTGTCCGGGCATGCTGGGAGTAGTAGTTTCAAAACAGCTGGAGGCACCCTGCTTGAAAAACACTGAGCAAAGTGCGCAGGGAGAAAAATAAAACATTCAAATTTTGCTCACCTAGTCCCAATCCCTGCAGATTCGTCTCCGTGTGCTCCAGAGTTTCCTCTTTTCTTACATTAGGGCCTTTCCCTTTTCAGCCAATCACTGGACACAGTGGTGTCACGTGTCAAGCCAGTGATTGGCTGATGGGGAAAGGTCTTGTTCTGCAGTAATACACTGGGTTTCCCAGGTCCCGCAGAAGATTTGAAATCCGCCCGGGTAACCCAGTGTATTTCTGCAGTACAAGAATACAAGAATGTGACAGGAGGGGGGAGGGAGAGAGGGGGAATGTGACAAGGGGGGAATGTGACAGGAGGGGGGGGGGGGGGGGGGGAATGTGCTTTCTGTTTGCTGGAGCCATAATCTCCAGCAAACAGAAAGCAGTTCTTTTCTCACACTCCCGCGCTTCTGAATGGAATAAATTCTGACAGGAATCTTGTCAGAATCCGAGAGGGATTCTGCTGCAACACTATAACTCGTATGCGACATTGTGCGACACTCACATGCGACACATTAGTAAATATGTGTGAAAAGCCCTAGCTAGCAGTGGGGAAAAAAAGAAAAAATACAACCCGGAAAACTTAGTAAATGAGGACAAGTGTGTCCTCTAGATAACACAGCTACATGCTTTGCCTCTGAATCTAACAGCTTCACACACTGTACCATTTATATAATACTGCCACACACTGTGCCCCTGAATATAATATTGCTACACACTGTACCTTATGGATATAGTACTGTCTCACACTTTGCCGTTTAAATCTAACACTGCAACACAACACAATGGGAGAGATTTATCTAAGTTGTCTATGTACCGCATCAATATAGACCAAACTACAGAGGGTTAGACTGGTCTATTGTGCGCCTAATTTATTAAGAGGCGCACGGCTCTTGATAAATTCTGTGCACAGACTTTGAGATCTATGCTTTAGACTGTATTTAAACCTGCTCCAGCATGGTCTGACATTTCGGCGTACTTTCGGCCAATGCGACTTTTCGCCGAAAAGTCGCTATTGATAAATTCAGCACCAATGCATTTTTCCATCTAATATAGACTAGACTGCATCATGTTCTAAAAATCCTCTAAAGCAAAAGTCCCGAAAAAGTCGCACATATTTAGACTGCGACTTTCTGTGCGACAAATTTAGACAGGAAAAAACTGTCTAAATCCTTTGATAAATCTCCCCCAATGTATCCGCTGAATATAATATTGCCACACACAGTGCCACTAAATATAATATTGCTACACTCTGTACCCTAAGAACATAAGACTGGCAAACACTGTGCCCCTAAATATAAAACTGCCACACACTGTGCCCCTTAATAAAATACTGCTACACACTGTACCCTGTGAATATAGTACTGCCACATACTGTACCCTCTAAATCTAACACTGCTGCACAATGCACACTCTGAATATAATACTGCCACACACAGTGCCCCTGAATATAATACTACTACATACTGTATTCTAAGAAGATAGGGGGAGTTTTATCAAAACCTGTGCAGAGGAAGAGTGGAGCAGTAGCCCATAGTAACTAGAGATGAGCGAACTTACAGAAAATTTGATTCGTCACAAACTTCTCGACTCGGCAGTTGATGACTTATCCTGCATAAATTAGTTCAGCTTTCAGGTGCTCCGGTGAACTGGAAAAGGTGGAGACAGTCCTAGGTAAGAGTCTGCTAGAACTGTATCCACCTTTTCCAGCCCACTGGAGCACCTGAAAGCTGAACTAATTTATGCTGGATAAGTAATCAACTGCAGAGCCGAGAAGTTTGTGACGAATCGAATGTACTGTAAGTTCGCTCATCTCTAATAGTAACCAATCAGATTGCTTCTTTCATTTTTAAAAAGGCCTGTTACACAATGCACCCTCTTAATAAAATACTGCTACACACTGTATGCTATAAGTATAGTACTGCCACACACAGTGCCCCTGATTATTATACTACCATATACTGTGCCACCTGAGAATAATATTGTTACACATGATACCCTATTTATATAGTACTTCCATACACAGTCAGGGGTCAAGTCCTGGGGAAAAAAAGTGTGGGAACCCACCCAAGATTTTCACTCAAGGGCTGGTCATGCAGGACTAATGTTGCTAATGTTCCTGCTGTGGAAAAAGTGCAGGAACTCAGTTCCCATGCGTTCCTGCAGGACTTGAGCCCTGTACACAGTGGCTCTAAATATAATACTGCCACACACTACCACACTGCATTAAGCCTTGCCAGAAGCCTTCTTTGGTCCTAGTATGAAGTTAAGCACCCACAGGCTAAGCTTTTCAGACCAGCCTATCTAGCACCTACAACCATGCCACATAAAAAGTCACTTAAATCCTCTTTTTGAAGTTTGAACAACAGCCTATTGTCTTGACCACATCTACATGCCTAAATGTATTGAGTAGCTGCCATGTGGCTAACTAGCTATTTGTGTTAACAAGCAATTGAACAGGTGTACCTAATAAAGTGGCAAATGAGTGTAGATGTCAATGCAGTGTACCGTCTACCACATAAACAGAATATAACTGGAAACGATAAATTAATCAATGTTTTCCAATTGATGACAGAAATGACCTATCGGAAATCACCTGACCTAGAGGCAATAAACTCCATATCATTGCATACAGTATGTGATATAGATGCTTGGGTTCACTTTATATTGTCTCCATTATACGGATTATTCTAAGTTCCTGTAAGTTATACACTGTACTTGTTTCTCTGGGTAATGTGACATACACTACATGTTTCTCCCCAATTTATTAATGCAAATACCCTCTAATTATTGCAATTCATTTTCTTAGGCCCGTTTGTAAGATATTAGTCTGTACCAGTGTCTGGCAAGTCATTTTTCACTTGCTCTCCTCTGTGGCAATTTAATAAATATTCTGTCAGATAAAATAGTATTATTTTAATCCCAAAAAAATAAAAAGGATCTAAAATGTGACATGATGAGCACATGTAACATATTTCATTTTAATTCCATTCCCTAGGTGAGATAACCGGCTTTATCTCCTTGTTACAATCATGCCCAGAACATACATTTCACTCGACTTCATTTATTGTGTTGGAGGGCTTCCACCTCTATCACTCCCTCAAGACGAATTAGGCTGCCCTTCTAAACAAATAAGCACTTCAGAGGGTTCCACTTGACAGGTTTGTTAATCCCAGGAGCCTGTCTTATCATTGCAGAATTCAAGGACTGAAGTTTTACAGTATCCCTGCACTGCCTGGCTCTTAAACAGCTGTGGAGAAGAAAATTACACTATATATTGTTGTTATTCCCAATGAGGTACATTTTAGACACTTCTTCACACACTTCCTACCAAACTACAAGCCAACCACTCCCTCCCTAAAAGGGTAACGCCAGAACATAAAAAGATGACTTTGCACTACCACCTACTATATATTGTAAATAAAATGTGTGTGTGTGTATATATATATATATATATATATATATATATATAACAAGCAAAATCATCTGTAGTTGCAGTATCTTGTAATACCTTTTTCATTGGACTAACAAGATTTTGTAGAGACAAGCTTTCGGGATTCCTCCCTTTATCAAGTCCCGAAAGCTCGTCTCTACAAAATCTTGTTAGTCCAATAAAAAAGGTATTACAAGATACTGCAACTACTGATGATTTTGCTTTTTGCATCACTGGACTAATACGGTTACTCCTAACTACTATATATATATATATATATATATATATATATATATATATATATATTTATATATATATATATATATATATATATACAAAAATAAAAAATACAATATATCAACCATAACGTTAACAGTAAACAGATGGATTATGTGTACTTATATAATTGTTATTAAATTGCTATTACTTTGTGCTTTGTGTGCCTCTAGCTCTTCAGTGGTACTAATATAATAGTGTATGCACTAATGTTCTTTATTTATACTTGCACTTTGTGTGCCTCTAGCTCTTCAGTGTTACTAATGTTATGGTGTATGCACTAGTGTTCTTTATTTATACTTACACTTTGTGGGCCATGTGAAACCTTGTGACTATTAATATATTTATTAGTTTAGCGTACACTATAAATTCAGTTCTCTGTAAGCCGGGTTTTTGTGCGGTATATTAGTTTATTGCATTTACACATCTGATACCTTTTCTCTATGTAGTGTTACTGATGCTACTGTGACAAGTCGCCTCCTCCTCCTATGTAATTTACATTTTAAATGGATATTACATTTCCCATAGGCATAATACATTTTCTGTGTGCATTTAATATTTTAATTAAATTTTACATAAATATTATAGCCCATATTAAAGCATACCTTCTAAAATGGCAGGATATCTGTTTAAAATTTTCCGCAACTTCTGAGCCCGAGACTATCACAATCTGGGGACCTATTTGTTAGAGGTTCCATGAAAGTCTATGGGACTTCTGGCAAATCCCTTACAATAGTCTGGGGCCAAGTCTCACAGTTTTTAAATTTTTTTAGTTTTTTTTGTAAGGTCTATATAAGTTTTAAGCCAGCAGGGCTGTATTTGTGTGAGGATGGAAGTAATTACCTCCTCCTGCATTTCCAGGTGGGGCTTATTGGGAACAGGTGGGGGACGTGTGCATATAACTCCCCCCTCTCCTACAGGGGCTGAGCACGTGTTGTTTGTGGAACCCTCCCAACCCTCCCTTATTTTATTTCTTCACTAAAGGGCATGCCCTCTATAGGCGTGCCCTCATTATGCGGTTATGGCACAACTCAGACCACTATACTAGGGTTAGATCTTTGTATAGGTATGTAGGATACGTTTCCTGTCACTAGTACATGGATGGAGCCTGAACACAAGTACAGTAGGTGTTATATAACAAAGAAGCATCCACATGAATGCCAGGACCCAAGCAGGACATTACCCAAAGCATCTCACTGCCCCTACTGGTTGCTTTACTCCCACAGTACATCCTTTTGCCATGTTTCATATGGTATGAAACCATGTGGTACGATGCATTATCCGGCTGCACCTCAGCTAGTCTAGCACTGATGACCATGTCTCATTCAAAGTTGCCCAGATCTCTTTATATTCCAATGGTACTGTAGACAAGTTTAACTGATCCACAGAAAACGTGCTTGGTTCGCATATACAAGGATCAGTCTATAAATTTCTAATGAGTACTTTACATATAAGGACAATATTTGTTTTTTGCACTTTCTGGGGAGCACACTTAAATCATTGCATTTAAAATAAGCTGTTTTATGCAGCTTTAAATTCCTGGATTTATTTGTCAGCGTTATCGTATAATCTTGCCCGTACAGATTTTACAATTCAGCAACGTCAGTTGAAAATATGTGACTGAATATGTGAGCTCTTTTAATCCACATACAGCAGATAGAGTAGACTTTATCTCCTTTGCGTTGCATTGATTCTGCTTTGACAATACGATTTGTTTGGTCTGTGTGGTGTTTAGACCTGGCAGGACTTTTTATGGTCTTATTAAGCAATGAAGCGCAGGTCACTTAAAAAAAAAAAAACAACTCTGCTGTTTTAATGTGTTTAGAATATATTAACCAAAAGCAAAAAAGGAAAAGAAAGGTCTGATAATAGGTGGACACTTGCTTTGTAAAGCCGGGTATTTGCTGATCATTTGTGTAAATATGTGTTTCACAATTCCTCTTGTCTCTATAGTGCTATTGATTAGGCCATTTGTGTAATGTAGAAATAATGGCATCGCTGACAGTGCTATCAGATCTTCTGCCAAGTGCCCCATTGAGTGACTTATTGCCTCTCCCACCTGCGCTACCCCAAAAGACATAGAAACAAATTGTACTTTTACCTTTGCAATAATTAACCACCTTTGTTGTGATAGGGAGGACGCTCCGTGGTCACAATTGCCAGCATTCCATATGTTATTGATTAAGCCGAAAACTGCTTAGCAACTGTCACCGGTAAAGCTTTTAGGGCTTTCATCATAAGCATTCAATTGATTGGCTTTTATTATGTAGGGAGTATATAAAATTGACCAAGGTCATTATGGCCGGTGTCAATAGGTGATGAATTCTCACATAACTGCCTTTTATTGTCCCGACTTTCAAAAAATAGGTTTGCTCTCCATGTTGCTTTAACCATGGAATAATATCATGTAACATTCAATATTGTAATATGTTCATATATATTGACAAATTGTATTTATGACAATAGTAATTATAATGACAATAAATAACAATAAACAGCCTTACTGGCTACGGCAAACACTTGTCTAGATGTAGCCCGCTTTCATTGGTAAATAATAAGCACTAGTGGCTATATTTCTATAGCTTCTACTCAGAGAAGTTGCTATAATGGGGGGGGGGGGGGGGGGGGGAAACACATCCATAATATGATATCTCATCATATTCTCATATGACCTTCATATTATAGATGAGTATTTGTATTTACAAAATGGGAAAAATACTGATGTGAGTTGTTGGGGAAAAAAACTGCTTACAGAGCGACACATTAACATGATGCTAAACTAACAATACGTTTACATCAATAAAAATGCCATATGTGTGATATATGCGTGAAAAGTAGTGTTGAGCGGCATAGGCCATATTGTAATTCTCGATATTTCGCAAATATATGGACGAACATTTGTCATATATCCGCTAAATTTGCATATTCGTAATATTCGCGTTTATTTTCGCATATGCGAAAATTAGCATATGCGAAAATTACCATATATAAAAATTAGCATAATCGAACATTCGCATATGCGAGCGTTCTATATACCACACAAGCTGGAAGCAGAGAGGGATGATCACTGTGATGTGTACTGTAAAAAAAAAACGAATATTCGTAATTAAGAATATATAGTGCTATATTTGCAAATATTCGCAAATTCGCGAATATGCGATATTCGCGAATAAAATTCGAATTGCGAATATTCGCGAGCAACACTAGTGAAAAGTTGATGTGTTGGACTTGGAATGAAAAAAACAAACACACACACATACATTATGCTGTACATTTGTATACATTCAGCACAATGAACATGTTTCGTATTTTTCGCCCTATAGGACGCACCGGCATATAAGACGCACCCAATTTTAAAGGTGCAAAATCTAGAAAAAAAAGATTCTGAACCCAACAGTGATCTTCAACCTGCGGATCTCCAGATGTTGCAAAACTACAACTCCCAGCATGCTGGGAGTTGTAGTTTTGCAACATCTGGAGATCCGCAGGTTGAAGACCACTGGTATAGGAGGTAATACTCACGTGTCCCCACCGCTCCGGACCCGTCACCGCTCATCACTGCTGCCCTGGATGTCGCTCCATCGCTGTTGCCGCGTCCCCGTGGTGTTCCCGACGCTCCGGACGTCTTCTTCCCCGGGATCCATGCTCTCCGTCGCCGTCATCACGTTGCTACGCATGTTGCTCCTATTGGATGACGGGAAAGCGTGCGCGACGACGTGATGACGTCGAAGGAGAGCGCCGGCCATGCAGGGGATCCCGGCACGGAGCAGACACCGAGGAGGCAGGTAAGGTCCCTCCCGGTGTCCTGTAAGCTGCTCGGGACGCTGCGATTTCACTGCGGCGGTCCAGAACAGCCCGACTGAGCAGCCGGGTTAGTGTCACTTTCCCTTCAGACGTGGCGGTCAGCTTTGATCGCCGCGTCTGAAGGGTTAAAACAGGGCATCACCGCGATCGGTGATGTCCTGTATTAGCCGCGGGTCCCGTCCGTTGATGGCCGCAGGGACCGCAGCGATAGGTGTGTGTATTCGCCCTATAAGACACACCAACTTTTTCCCCCCAGTTTTGGGGAAGAAAAAGTGCATCTTATACGGTGAAAAATATGGTACATAAAGCACACACTCAGGTGTGAAGTAGCAAAAGACCAAACATTAGAGGGGGTTGTAGTGGGTGTTTGGAATGTTTTTTTTAATTAATTAATTTATTTTTTACAAACGACACACGACAGAATAATCGCACACAAATGTGAAGGGGATAACCCATGGTTAAAGGGGTATTCCAGGAAAAAACTTTTTTTTATATATCAACTGGTTCCAGAAAGTTAAACAGATTTGTAAATTACTTCTATTAAAAAATCTTAATCCTTTCAGTACTTATGAGCTTCTGAAGTTAAGGTTGTTCTTTTCTGTCTAAGTAATCTCTGAAACGTCTCGGGAAACGCCCAGTTTAGAAGCAAATTCCCATAGCAAACTTCTTATAAACTGGGCGGTTCCCGAGACAGGTGTAATCAGAGAGCACTTAGAAAAGAACAACCTAAACTTAAGAAGCTCATAAGTACTGAAAGGATTAATATTTTTTTAATAGAAGTAATTTACAAATCTGTTTAACTTTCTGGAGCCAGTTGATATATATAAAGAACATTTTTTTCCTGGATAACCCCTTTAAAAGCAGATTAGTTTTGACAATGTTTGCTCCATTAAGGTCTCTGGATGCATAGAGGGATACATTTAAATACTTTAACCAGAGATGAACATGTGTGGTAGGTGTAAACCTAGCCTAATACTAATGTAAATACAAGGTTGGATGACAAAAAAAGGCAACAGAATATATTGTCTCATCTCTGCTAAGGTGATTTCTGATCGGTTGTTAGTGCGTCATCTATTGGATAGTGTTGCTCGCGAATATTCGCAATTCGAATATTATTCGCGAATATCGCATATTCGCGAATTCGCGAATTTCGCGAATATAGCGCTATATATTCGTAATTACGAATATTCTTTTTTTTTTTTTTTTTTTTTTTTTTTTTTTCACAGTACACATCACAGTGATCATCCCTCTCTGCTTCCAGCTTGTGTGGTGTAAAGAAGGCTCTAATACTACTGTGTGAGACTGGCGCGCGAAAATTCGCATATGCGAAAATTAGCACATGCGAATTTTCACATATGCGAATTTTCGCGTATGTTAATTTTGTATATGCTAATATGCACATGTGATAGTCTTCGCATACGCGAATGTTCGCATATGCGAAAATAAAACGGGAATATAACGAATATGCGAATATTCGCGAATATATGACGAATATTCGTCCATATATTCGCGAATATTCGCGAATTCGAATATGGCCTATGCCGCTCAACACTACTATTGGAATGGATTGCTAGTTCCACATATCATTCATCCTATCACAACAGATGAACACAAGGTTTGTTGGTTCATATTTACTACAATATTTACCTGGAATTACTTTGTCATAGGTTACAATCTGCTAATACTTTAACATGTTGATCACTGAGCAATGACACATGATATAGCAGTATTGTGAGGACTGTGGGAACTGAGTGTTCCCATATCTTGTAATCGAGATTAAGAACAAGCAGTACTGGCCTCCATTGAGAGATTACTTTTGCCTTCTTGAACTTTGGAAACACTGAAATTCCATTACTAAATCCATAATTTTCTCTTAAGCTGATGACATTGTAGCTCCATTTATGAAACGTGACAGTCATCCAAATACAGTATGTCTGTAATAAATACACATCACTGCATTGCCATTGTCTCTTTTTGGGTGCAAATTTAGGATATCTGCCTATGGTAAAAAATCTGGGATTGGATCTATCACGTAACCACTTATGACATAAATTGTATGTAAAATATAGAAAATATAAAAATGTGTTATTCGTCAGTCAAGTAGGGTAGCTCTGCTTATTGAAGTCACATTGTTGCTCCATTGTCAGGTTCTCTACTAGATAAAATAAAAACTGTGGAAATATCTTCAATTTCTAATGTCTGATTGTAAAATTATATATGCATTACATTCTTAAATATCCAATTATTAAAGAGGTATTCCAGTTACAGAAAATTGTATTTAAATATAACTATTACCACAAGATATAGAGCTTATTAGTATAGTGTTTTCACAAACTGTATTAGCTTCAGCATGTTTTTGTGTGAGGAAATTGTTCTCAATGTTGTATTGTCTACAGCTTCCCTGTTCCTCTCTTTCTTTCAAGGCTGTTTCAGGAGGCATGGTTGGATCGTGTTTCCCAGCTTCTGCCCAATACCCTGAGTGATTTCACCACCTCTGACCAGTCCCTACAACGTATATATAGTATACGTATAGTATATATAGTCATGGCCGTAAATGTTGGCATCTCTGAAATTTTTCAAGAAAATGAAGTATTTCTCACAGAAAAGGATTGCAGTAACACATGTTTTGCTATACACATGTTTATTCCCTTTGTGTGTATTGGAACTAAACCAAAAAAGGGAGGAAAAAAGCAAATTGGAAATAATGTTACCTCAAACTCCAAAAATGGGCTGGACAAAATTATTGGCACCCTTTCAAAATTGTGGAAAAATAAGATTGTTTCAAGCATGTGATGCTCCTTTAAACTCATCTGGGGCAAGTAACAGGTGTGGGCAATATAAAAATCCCACCTGAAAGCAGATAAAAAAGGAGAGAAGTTCACTTACTCTTTGCATTGTGTGTCTGTGTGTCACACTAAGCATGGACAACAGAAAGAATAGAAGAGAACTGTCTGAGGACTTGAGAACCAAAATTGTGGAAAAATATCAACAATTTCAAGGTTACAAGTCCATCTCCAGAGATCTAGATTTGCCTTTGTCCACAGTGCGCAACATTATCAAAAAGTTTGCAACCCATGGCACTGTAGCTAATCTCCCTGGGCATGGACAGAAGAGAAAAATTGATGAAAGGTGTCAACCCAGGATAGTCGAGATGGTGGCTAAGCAGCCTCAAACAAGTTCCAAAGGCATTCAAGCTGTCCTGCAGGCTCAGGGAGCATCAGTGTCAGAACGAACTATCCGTCGACATTTAAATGAAATGAAAAGCTATGGCAGGAGACCCAGGAGGACCCCACTGTTGACACAGAGACATAAAAAAGCAAGACTACATTTTGCCAAAATGAACTTGAGTAAGCCAAAATTCTTCTGGGAAAACGTCTTGCGGACAGATAAGACCACGATAGAAAACGGAATGAGGCCTACAAAGAAAAGAACACAGTACCTACAGTGAAATATGGTGGTGGTTCAATGAAGTTTTGGGGTTGTTTTGCTGCCTCTGGCACTGGGTGCCTTGAATGTGTGCAAGGCATCATGAAATCTGAGGATTACCAATGGATTTTGGGTCGCACTGTACAGCCCAGTGTCAGAAAGCTGGGTTTGTGTCCGAGATCTTGGGTCTTCCAGCAGGACAATGACCCCAAACATACATCAAAAAGCATCCAGAAATGGATGGCAACAAAGCGCTGGAGAGTTCTGAAGTGGCCAACAATGTGTCCAGATCTAAATCCCATTGAACACCTGTGGAGAAATCTTAAAATAGCTGTTGGGAAAAGGCGCCCTTCCAATAAGAAAGACCTGGAGCAGTTTGCAAAGGAAGAGTGGTCCAACATTCAAGCTGAGAGGAGTAAGAAGCTTATTGATGGTTATAGGAAGTGACTGATTTCAGTTATTTTTTCCAAAGGGTGTGCAACCAAATATTAAGTTAAGGGTGCCAATAATTTTGTCCAGCCCGTTTCTGGAGTTTGGTGTGACATTATGTCCAATTAGCTTTTTTTCCTCCATGTTTTGGTTTAGTTCCAATACACACAAAGGGAATAAACAAGTGTATAGCAAAACATGTGTTACTGCAATCCTTTTCTGTGAGAAAAACTTCATTTTCTTGAAAAATTTCAGGGGTGCCAACCTTTACGGCCATGACTGTAGATAGATAGTTACTATGGGGGAGATTTATCAAAACCTGTCCAGAGGCAAAGTTGCTGAGTTGCCCATAGCAACCAATCAGCTTGCATCTTTCCTTTTTCAGAGGCCTTGTTAAAAAGGAAAGAAGCAAGCTGATTGGTTGCTATGGACAACTGTGCAACCTTTCCTCTGGACAGGTTTTGATAAATCTCCCCCATATACTTTATTTGGACACTTAGGGAGAAAGAGGTGTGAATTGCTTTCTCATACATCAATAAGACATTAGCCCAGATATAGAAATAAACTGAAACTGTCTAATTCTTTAAATGATAATAAATGTGGTGTGAGTCAAGCCATTTCTTTTTGTCACAAATTACTCCACAATTCTGAAAACTATTTCCAATAGCAAAAGTGGGCCATTGACCTTTGATGCCTATAGGTATAGTTTTAAGCTTGATGACTTTTAGTGAAAAAAAAATTGTATTATACCATAAGTATTATCAAAAGCTTTATATTGTTCCATTATTTTATTTATCTTACAATTTTTTTCTTACTTTTTTGTGTCTCTTCAGGGCCTGTAACTTACATATATGAGTTTCATGCCCAGTTATTCCAATCAATTATTACCTATCAGAAATAAACTGATAGATGATGCATAAGAGCAAAGCCCAAAGGCAACAACAATTACAATTCCCAGCATGCCCTGACAGCCATAGCAAGGTTTGCATTATCTGTAACACTGTCCTCTCACAGGTGATGGCAAGGTAAAGCTTTTGTGTCAGTGTCATTACTATGTTGCACTGCTACTTAAAGGGGTATTCTGGCTTTATACTTCTTATCCACTATCCAAAATATAGGGGATAAAATATATGACTGCAGGGGTCCCGCTGCTGGGAACCCCCGCAATTTCAGTGCAGCCCCCCGGTATTCTGCGCCGGGCGCTACATCCAAGACGGTAACATGACGTCACAGCCATGCCCCATAGTGACATAACACCACACCCCTCCATAGACATGAATGGAGGGGCGGAATACCCCTTTAACAGAAGGCTTCCAGGGCAATGAATGCACAGCAGGAGGCAAGTGGTTGAGTAAAAAGATATACAAACATATGTCACACTAAAGCATGGAAAACACTAAAATGTGGTTTGTAAAAACTACAAAAGAGGCTTGATAAATGAATAAAACTAAGAAATATTCTATGTAGGGCATGGGTAATGGTACACAAGCATGATGGGGTACAACTTTTTAGACCTTTCCTCTTTTATTCTACAACTGTAAAATGTCAACAGTAACTGTTTGACATCTGGTGCAACATATGTAAGATCAATATAAAGTCATTTAGGTGGTTTATCCAATATTTCCTTCATGTTAAAAAGATGTCCCTGACCCCCGCTGACCTGGTAACCTTTGTAGAACCTTTGCCTTGGTTCTGTATTGTTTTGCATCTAGCACAACATCTCATCGCTGTTATCAATTACCCTCTGTGTTCCTGTTTTCTTGATCATTCCATAAATGTATATTTTTAGGTTCTATTTGTCACTGTCTTGGTCTATTTAATCATCTCTATTATTCCATGACATTCGCTGGAGTAATTTCATTCCTGTGCACTGTGTATTATCTTACCTTTCCCTCATGCTGTGCTATTAATTCTTTAGTATCAAGCAGAGCGGGTTGTACATCTGTAAAAAGACAGCACAGATTAATAGCGCAGACTTGGCATACATGTGTCCCATCAAAAACACACTCATTTTTCATAACATAGTCTCTCTACTTTGTTTGCCTTATAATGGATAGTGCAGCCTGGAACACAGGATTCACTTCATAAATTGTCTAAGAGTATCCACATACAGAGCGGACAATTAGTATTTGTAATAACATTAAATTTACTTGGATATTTATTGTCTTTTGCCATACATTTAAAATTGCTATAAATTCTGGGGACTGAATACTGATGTTTAAACTTCCACTATCTGACTTGTTTATGTAGCTCCTCTGCATGTTAAGAATATGTTCAGAATCAGAAGAGATGTTCAGATTCAGTGGAGTACAATGACCAACGTTTTATATATATTTTTTGATATATTAATAAAATGGTTAACGAGGGCTTGTGGAGGAGTGTTTTTTTTAAATAAAAGTTTTTTTAAAGTGTTTTTATTTTATTTACTTGACAGGCTTAGTAGTGGAAGCCATCTTATAGACGGAGTCCATTACTAAGATGGGCTTAGCGTTAACCTCAAAAACAGCTAGCGTTAACCCCCAATTATTACCCCGGTACCCACCGCCACAGGGGTGCCAGGTAGAGTCGGTACCAACAGGCCTGGAGCGTTAAAAATGGTGTTCCTGGGCCTAGGCGGTAACAGGTTGGTGTTATTTAGGCTTGGGAGGGAAACAATGGTCCTTGCCCAGCCTGGTAACGTCAGGCTGTTGCTGCTTGGTTGGTATCTGGCTGAGAATGATAATATGGGGAACCACGCACATTTTTTTCATAAATAATTTAATATTTAAAAAAAAATTGCATAGGGTTCCCCCAATTTTTATTCTCTGTCAGATACAAACCAAGCAGGCTCTTCCCGACACCCTGTGGCGGTGGGTAATGGAGTAATAATTGGAGGTTAGTGCTAGCTATTTTTGTGACTAATGCTAAGCCCCGGCTTTATAATGAACTCCACCTATTAGACAGTAGTGTTGCTCGCTAATATTCGCAATGCAAATTTTAATCGCGAATATCGCATATTCGCGAATTCGCGAATATTCGCGAATATAGCACTATATATTCGTAATTACAAATATTCGTTTTTTTTTTTTTTTTTTTTTTATCACAGTACACATCACAGTGATCATCCCTCCCTGCTTCCAGCTTGTGTGGTCTAAAGAAGGCTCTAATACTACTGTGTGAGACTGGCGCGCGAATTTTCGCATATGCTAATTTTCGCATATGCGAATTTTCGCTTATGCTAATTTTTGTGTACGCTCATTTTCGCATATGCTAATTTTCGCATATGCGAAAATAAAACGCAAATATTACGAATATGCGAATTTAACAAATATATGACGATTATTCGTCCATACATTCGCGAATATTCGCGAATTCGAATATGGCCTATGCTGCTCAACACTATAAGACAGCTTCCACTACTAAGCCTGTCAAGTAAACTTTAAAAAAAAACAACACTTTCAAAAAACTTTTATTCCAAAAAACACTCCCCCACAAGCCCTTGTTAACCATTTTACTAACATTAAACAGAAAAAAATGCTGGTCATTGACGTAGTTCACCGAATCTGAAGTAGTCCACAGGATACACGGATCTGAAATGAGAAGAAAAAAATACACGGAAAATAGGTTAGTATATTTATTGTCACCCGTCTGCACATCTCCCGTCCATGCCGCACGACTACAACTCCCAACATGTCTTTACTGTAAGGGCTTGCTGGGAGTTGTAGGCATGTTATGGTGGGCTGGTGCGAGATGTGCAAGCCAGGGAAGCTTGTCACACAGCTTGTCGCACATCTCCTGCCACCCACGCCGCACGACTGCAACTCCCAGCATGCCCTTACTTTAAGGGCATGCTGGGAGTTGTAGTTGTGTGGTGGGGCAGGGGACAAGCTTGTCACCCACCCGCGCCACATGACTACAACTCCCAGCATGTCCTTACTGTAAAGGCATGATGGGAGTTGTAGTTTTGCAGTGCAGGTGGGAGATGTGCAGGCGGGATTATCACCCGCTTGCACATTTTCCGCCCTCCTAAGCCGCACAACTTCAACTTCCAGCATGTCCTTACTGTAAGTCTGGGTGACAAGTTCTGTAGCCTGGCTTTGCTCCCCGGCCACCCACCCATATCTACTACCCACCGGCAAGCTGTTGGAGCAAAAACTCCCAGCATGTCCTCACTGTAAAGGCATGCTGAAAGTTGTAGTCCTGCAATCAGCGACATAGCTATAGAGGATGCAAAGGTAGTAGTCTCATCGGGGTCCTGGTGCCTAAGGGGGCCCCAAAGCACATCTGCCCCATAAGAGACCAGTATTATAATTGGCACATGGGGCCATGTTGTAGATTTTGCATCAGGACCCAAAAGCTACAAGCTATGCATCTGCCTGCAATAGCTAGCGGTGGGGTATAGATGCTGGTGTGTGGCCGGGGGGGGGGCAGATGCGCAAAAAAGTCGCACAAAATGCTGTCAAAGGCAAGTTTGTAAGCCAGGTCTGAGGGGATATGCAACATTTCTTGCCAACGTGTGGCTTACCCACTTGATAAATTCCCGACCACTGCAAATTGAAAACTGAAAATTGCTTAGGTAGGGCTGATTGGTATTTTTTGCTTAACCACAAAAGTCGCACAAAAAATTGCTTTGGGGCACGTGCGACTTTTTTGTGCGACTTTTGTAAGGAAAAAAAAAGCTCAAAATCCCTTGAGAAATCTCCCTCCTAGAGTTTATGAATTCAACAATCCTTCGAGAGGCCTATACATTATTAGTAATGGTCTAGGCATTCATTGACATCAACATAAATTTTAATGCTGAAGAATCTTCCATAGTATTGTAAACTCTAATGTTAAAGGAACGTTTCACATTGGATTATCCATCAAAGGTATAGTCCACAATGTATATCTCTGATGTTTTTCTATTGAATGCCACTTAGTGACATTAATTATACATAGAGTTCAATGTTAAAAAAAACAGAGGTGAGTGAAATTAGTGTTAGGGTCCCATACGCAATGATGCCACCATCGCGTGGTAAATGGGGGACATGTTTTGATGAAAAAGTGCACTAAGAGCCTAAATTTGACCAAGAGTGCGGCTGCAACCTTCCTTTTTGTATAATATATATATATATATATATATATATATATATATATATATATATATATATATATATATACATACTGCACAGTATATGCGTTTAACTGTATATTGCTCTATGGAATGTACCAACCTTTGCAATTCAATACAGCAAACAAACCCATGAACCTCCTTTTAATAATTGTCTCCTTCTCCTCCATTTGATTGACAGCTTCTGTGCCATGTGCTGTATGAGATGGAACTGCCCCGGCCCTTTGGGTCCTTGGTGTTAATTTGCATATTTAATAAAATGCTAATTGTTCATCTTACAAGCAATTAGCAATCCAAAAAATAGGGGATAACATGTCTGATCATTGGGGGGTCTCCAGGATGGCGCTGTAGCGTTCATAAACATGGAAACCTGTAGTTTTCGTGTTTGTGATGTCACACCTCCTCCATTCATGGGAGGGTGAGTGACCGATGTCTAGTACACAAATGTCATGCCTACTTCCATAGACATGAATGGAGGGTGTGTGGCGGCTGTGGTCCCCAGTCATCCATCACAGAGCGGAGTTCGCTCCGTGTACCGGATGACCTGGGTGCTGCAGCAGAGATCGAGGGGGTCCCCAGCGGCCGGACCCCAATGATCAGACTTGTTATCCCCTATCCTTTGGATAGGGGGTTAACATATCTAGTGGCGGAGTACCCCTTTAAATAAACCTATGATATGTAGCCCAGGCATGCAAAAGGTTCGGGTAGCACCAGGTCTCAGTCCTGAGACCTGCTGCTATCGTGAGGTATAACCCTGTGAAGTTTAATGCAGCATTTTTGACTCCCTGGCTAACTGCACTGTCCAACCTTTTGACTCTATAGACTTATGCAAAAAAAAGGGTAGGGTTTGAATGACAGCGAAGGAGGGAAGAGCGCTGCTGCACTCTTAACTGAGCTGTAACTTGTGATCTAAATTTTTGACATGTCTGGACAGCCTGTCAAAGATTTATTCAAATGACATTAATGCTGTAATGGGGACCTATGGATATGTTTACTGTATATCTTGGCTTCTTTCTCATTGCATAGTGTACACCTTCACAGTACTGACTGGGAACACAAAATCATTTTCAGAATGCAAACAAGATAGTAGATGGAGCGGAAATCAATGAAATAGTCCTAATTGAGAAGAAAGAAATGCACAAAGGAATGGAAGAGAACTGCCAAATGTACAGTATGGTGTGACATGAAGAGTAGTGCCAGAAAAGAATGGTTACGGCTAAATGTACATATAGAAAAATATCATTTATAATTTTTAATTTTATATAGCGCACACAGATTAAGCAACATTGTACACTGGAATTGGTTCCCTGTTACCATTGGGGCTCACAATCTAAATTCACTTAATATATGTTTTGGGGTGTGGGAGGAAACCAGAGGAAACCATGCAATCCATACAAACTCATTGCAGATGTTGTCCTGGGTGGGATTTATGCGTATGCATACGGCCTTGCGTCCTGGTACTTAAGGACGAAGGGCGTATGCATACGCCCATGCATATCGATCAGCAGGTTCCCCACACAAATGCCCAGGGGGTCATCAGACCCCCCCATGTCGGCGATCGGCGCGAATCGCAAGTGAATTCACACTTGCGATTTGCGCTGATTCTGGGTCATACGGGATCTATGGTGACCCGGTGAACCGGAATATAAGGGGGATCGCGGTTGTCTAAGAAACCTACAATCCCCCTGAAGGGAAAGGAGTGAGGTGGCAGGGGTGCCACCCCTCCTATCCCTGCTATTGGTCTTCAGAAGCGACGACCAATAGCAGATCGGGGGCGGGGGGTTAACTTTCATTTTCCCCGTCCTGCCCATCCACAATAGGCAGGGCAGAACGAGGAAACCGACAGGGACCTGGCGCCGAAGTCCACTTACCATCCTGAGGCAGCGGGCGACGGTGATCGGTGGGCGGCTATGTCGTGCGGAAGAAGAGGACGGCTCCCTGGATCCTACGGAAGCCGGTAAGTTGCCTAGCAACATCTGGAGGGCTACAGTCTGAGACCACTATACAGTGGTCTCTAAACTGTATCCCTCCAGATCTTGCAAAACTACAACTCCTAGCATGTTGTCTGGGCATGCTGGGATTTGTAGTTTTGCAACATCTGGAGGGTCACAGTTTGGAGATCACTGTGCAGTGGTCGATAAACTGTAGCCCTCCAGATGTTGCAAAACTGCAATGAGCATGCCCAAACAGCAAACAGCTGTCTCGGCATGCTGGGAGTTGTAGTTGCGTACCTCCAGCTGTTGCATAACTACATCTCCCAGCTCTTCAGTGATCAGTACATGCTGGGAGTTGTAGTTTTGCAACAGCTGGAGGCACACTGGTTGGAAAATACTGAGTTAGGTAACAGAACCTAACTGAAGGTTTTTCAAGCAGTGTGCCTCCAGCTGTTGCAAAAGTACAACTCCCAGCATGCACGGTCTGTCAGTGCATGCTGGGAGTTGTATTTTGAACACAGCTGTATAGGTTACATTCACACGGGCAGGTTTACAGTAAGTTTCCTGCTTAAAGTTTTGGCTGCGGCAAATTTTTTGTCGCAGCGCAAACTCCTAGCGGGAAACTCACCATAACCTGCCAGTGCGAATGTACCCTAAAAACACTACACTACACTACACTAACACAAAATTAAGGGTAAAACACTGCATAAACACCCCCTTACATTTTCCCCCCCAATAAAAATGAAAAACATATTGTACGGCAGTGTTTCCAAAATGGAGCCTCCAGCTGTTGCAAAACAACAACTCCCAGCATTTCTGGACAGCCACTCACTGTCCAGGCATGCTGGGAGTTTAGCAACAGCTGGAGGCACCCTGTTTGGGACTCACTGGCATAGAATGCCCCTATGAAATCCCTAATTTAGTCCTCAAATGCGCATGGCATACACATTTTGGGGGGCTTTTTCTCCTTTTACCCCTTATGAAAAGGAAAAGTTGGGGGCTACACCAGCCTGTTAGTGTAAAAAAAAAAAAAAAATTACACTAACATGCTGGTGTTGCCCCATACTTTTTATTTTCACAAGCAGTGAAAGTAAAAAAAAGACCCCCAAAATTTGTAACGCAATTTCTGCTGAGTACGGAAATACCCCATATGTGGGCGTAAAATGCTTGTGGACGCACAACAAAACTCAGGAGTGAGAGTGCAACATGTACATTTGAGGCCTAAATTGGTGATTTGAACAGAGGTGGCCGATTTTACAGCAGTTCTGACATAAACGCAAAAAAAAATTTTCACTAAAATGCTGGTGTTACCCTACATTTTTCATTTTCACAAGGGAAAATAGGAAAAAAGACCCCCAAAATTTGTAACCCCATTTCTTCTGAATAAGAAAATACCCCATTTGTGGATGTAAAGTGCTCTGCGGGATTGGTAGAAGGATTGGGATTTTGAAGAGAAAATTTGTCCGGAATTGAGGGCCACGTGTGTTTACTAAGCCCCATGGTGCCAGAACAATGGACCCCCCCACATGTGACCCCATTTTGGAAACTACACCGCTCACGTAATGTATTAAGGGGTGCAGTGAGCATTTACACCCCACAGGTGTCTGACAGATTTTTGGAACAGTGGTCCGTGAAAATGAAAAATTTAATTTTTAATTTGCACAGCCCACTGTTCCAAAGATCTGTCAAACGTCAATGGGGTGTAAATAATCACTGCACCCCTTATAAAATTCTGTGAGGGGTATAGTTTCCAAAATGGGGTCACATGTGGGGGGTCCACTGTTCTGGCATCACAGGGGGGCTTTGTAAATGCACATGGCCCCTGACTACCATTGCAAACAAATTCTCTTTCCAAAAGCTCAATGGCGCTCCTTCTCTTCTGAGCATTGTAGTTCGCACCCGCAGAGCATTTTACGTCCTAACATGGGGTATTTCCATACTCAGAAGAGATGGGGTTACACATTTTGGGGGGAATTTTCTCCCATTACCCTTTGTAAAAATAGTAAATTTGGGGGAAAAAACTGCACTTTAGTGAAAACATTTTTTTTTTCATTTAAACATCCAATTTTAACGAAAAGTCGTCAAACACCTGTGGGGTGTTAAGGCTAACTGGACCCCTTGTTATATGCCATGGGGGGTGTAGTTTTCAAAATGGTATGCCATGTGGGGTTTCCTGCTGTTCTGGCACCATAGGGGCTTCCTAAATGTGATATGCCCCCCCAAAAAAATGTCAGCAATATTCCCTCTCCAAAATCCCATTGTTGCTCCTTCCCTTCTAAGCCCTCTACTGCACCTGCCGAACACTTGACATACACATATGAGGTATTTTCTTACTAGAGAGAAATTGGGTTACAAATTTTGGGGGGCTTTTTCTCCTACTACCACTTGTAAAAATTCAAAAACTGGGTCTACAAGAACATGCAAGTGTAAAAAATGAAGATTTTGAATTTTCTCCTTCATTTTGCTGCTATTCCTGTGAAATACCTAAAGGGTTAACACACTTACTGAATGTCATTTTGGATACTTTGAGGGGTGCAGTTTTTATAATTAGGTCATTTGTGGGATATTTCTAATATGAAGGCCCTTCAAATCCACTTCAAAACTGAACTGGTCCCTGAAAAATTCCGATTTTGAAAATTTTGTGAAAAATTGGAAAATTGCCGCTGAACTTTGAAGCCCTCTGATGTCTTCCAAAAGTAAAAATATATCAACTTTATGATGCAAATATAAAGTAGACATATTGTATATGTGAATAAATATATCATTTATTTGGAATGTCTATTTTCCTTGCAAGCAGAGAGCTTCAAAGTTAGAAAAATGCTACATTTTCAAATTTTTCATCAAATTTTTGAATTTTTCACCAAGAAATGTTGCAAGTATCGACGAAAATTTACCACTACCAAAAAGTAGAATATGTCACGAAAAACAATCTCGGAATCAAATTTATAAGTAAAAGCATCCAGGAGTTATTAATGCTTAAAGTTACAGTGGTCAGATTTGTAAAAAATGCTCCCGTCCTTAGGGTCATAATGGGCTCCGTCCCCAAGGGGTTAATATTTGGTTGCATACCCTTTGGAAAAATAACTGAAATCAGTTGCTTCCTATTACCATCAATAAGCTTCTTACACCTCTCAGCAGGAATGTTGGACCACTCTTCCTTTGCAAACTGCTCCAGGTCTCTCTTAGGGTGGGTTCACACTACGTTTGTCCCATACGGGAGCGCATACGGCAGGAGGGAGCTAAAAGCTCGCGCTCCCGTATGTAACCGTATGCGCTCCCGTATGCCATTCACTTCAATGAGCCGACCGGAGTGAAACGTTCGGTCCGGTCGGCTCATTTTTGCGCCGTATGCGCTTTTACAACCGGACCTAAAACCGTGGTTGACCACGGTTTTAGGTCCGGTTGTAAAAGCGCATACGGCGCAAAAATGAGCCGACCGGACCGAACGTTTCACTCCGGTCGGCTCATTGAAGTGAATGGCATACGGGAGCGCATACGGTTACATACGGGAGCGCGAGGTTTTAGCTCCCTCCTGCCGTATGCGCTCCCGTATGGGACAAAACGTAGTGTGAACCCAGCCTTATTGGAAGGGCGCCTTTTACCAACAGCAATTTTAAGATCTCTCCACACATGTTCAATGGGATTTAGATCTGGACTCATTGCTGGCCACTTCAGAACTCTCCAGCACTTTGTTGGCATCCTTTTCTGGGTGCTTTTTGACATATGCTTCGGGTCATTAACCTGCTGGAAGACCGAAGATCTCGGACGCAAACCCAGCTTTCTGACACTGGGTTGTACAGTGCGACCCAAAATCCATTGGTAATCCTCAGATTTCATGATGCCTTGAACACATTCAAGGCACCCAGTGCCAGAGGTAGCAAAACAACCCCAAAATATCATTGAACCACCACCATATTTCACTGTAGGTACTGTGTTCTTTTCTTTGTAGGCCTCATTCCGTTTTTGGTAAACAGTAGAATGATATGCTTTACCAAAAAGCTCTATCTTGGTCTCATCTGTTCACAAGATGTTTTTCCAGAAGGATTTTGGCTTATTCAAGTTCATTTTGGCAAAATGTAGTCTTGCTTTTTTATGTCTCTGTGTCAGCAGTGGGGTCCTCCTGGGTCTCCTGCCATAGCGCTTGTTTCATTTAAAAGTCGCTGGATAGTTTGCGCTGACATTGATGCTCCCTGAGCCTGCAGGACAGCTTGAATATGAACTATCCTACATTGACACCTTTCATCAATTTTTCTCTTCTGTCCACGCCCAGGGAGATTAGCTACAGTTCCATGGGTTGCAAACTTCTTGATAATATTGCGCACTGTGGACAAAGGCAAATCTAGATCTCTGGAGATGGACTTGTAACCTTGATATTGCTGATATTTTTTCAAAATTTTGGTTCTCAAGTCCTCAGACAGTGCGCACACAGACACATAATTCAAAGACTAGGTGAACTTCTCTCCTTTTTATCTGCTTTCTTTGTGATTTTTATACACCTTTTACTTGCCTCAAGTGAGTTTAAAGGGGTAGTCCAGTGGTGAAAAACTTATCCCCTATCCTAAGGATAGGGGATAAGTTTGAGATCGCGGGGGGTCCGACCGCTGGGGCCCCCTGCGATCTCTCTGTACGGGGCCCCGGCTCTCCGCCGAGATAGCGGGTGTCGACCCCCGCACGAAGCGGCGGCCGACACGCCCCCTCAATACATCTCTATGGCAGAGCCGGAGATTGCCGAAGGCAGCGCTTCGGCTCTGCCATAGAGTTGTATTGAGGGGGCGTGTCGGCCGCCGCCTCGTGCGGAGGTCGACACGCCCCCTTCCCGCCGGCTGTCGGGGCCCCGTACAGGAGATCTCGGGGGGCCCCAACGGTCGGACCCCCCGCGATCTGCAACTTATCCCCTATCCTTAGGATATGGGATAAGTTGCTCACCACTGAATCACCACTGGACTACTCCTTTAAAGGAGCATCACATGCTTGAAACAATCTTATTTATCCACAATTTTGAAAGGGTGTCAATAATTTTGTCCAGCCCATTTTTGAAGTTTGGTGTGACATTATGTCCAATTAGCTTTTTTCCTCCCTTTTTTGGTTTAGTTCCAAAACACACAAAGGGAATACACATGTGTATAGCAAAACATGTGTTAGTGCAATCCTTTTCTGTGGAAAAACACTTCCTTTTCTTGAAAAATTTCAGGGGTGCCAACATTTTTGGCCATGACTGTAAGTTATTGTTTTCAAAAACAAGAGAATTTTAAGAGAATTTTGAAATTCAAAAATTGGGCTGCATGTTTTCCCTTAAATCAGAATATATTTAGTGTTAAAATTATAGCCTACTGTACGTCCTAAGATTAAATAGTTCTGTTGTATGTAAAACTCAGGTATCTGGTAGCCATGTCGAATACTTCCAAACAAATGAATGGACCTTGAAAAAAAATGCAAATTTTTTTTTACATAATTCATATGCATAAAAATGTCCTTTTTTGACCCCTATAACTTTTTCATTTTTCAGTATACAGTATACAGGGATATATGAGGGCTCATTTTTTGCACTTTTGTTTTTTATCAATACCATTTCTGTTGATGAGGCTTTTTGATCACTTTTAATAGTTTTTTTGTGTTATATGTTGTAATAAAAAATCTGTATTTTTTGTGTTTGGTATTTTTTTTAACATTTTTGCCATTTACCGTTCAGGATCATAAAAATGATAGTTTAAAAAAAATTATTTAGTAAAATAGGAAAATATGGTTTTTTGATTTTTTTTTATCAGGAGAGGGGTTTTATATAATTTTACAAACAGTTTTTAATTTTTTATTTTACACTTTTTAACCCCGTTTTTCCGTTTTAGCATTTTCAGTTTTTTCCTCATCACCTTCTAAAAATCATAACCCTTTCAATTTTGCACATTGATGGCGTATTTTTTGCGCCACCAATTCTACTTTGCAGTGACATTAATCATTTTACCAAAAAATGCACGGCAAAACGGAAAAAAAATCATTGTGCAACAAAATTGAAGAAAAAATTTAATTTTGTAACTTTTGGGGGCTTCCGTTTCTACGCAGTGCATTTTTCGGTAGAAATGACACCTTATCTTTATTCTGTAGGCCCATACTGTTAAAATTATACCCTACTTAGATAGGTTTGATTTTGTCGCACTTCTGAAAAAAATCATAACTACATGTAGGAAAATTTATACGTTTAACCCCTTAAGGACAATGGACGTACTCCTACGCCCCCGTTTCCGAGTCCTTAAGGACCGAGGACGTAGGAGTACGTCCTGTCCTTTCCCGGCCCCCGCCGCTAGCCGGAGGGGAGCCGGTGCCCGATGCCTGCTGAAATCGTTCAGCAGGCATCGCGGCATATCGCCCAGGGGGGTCATTATGCCCCCCCATGTCGGCGATGGCCGCAGATCGCTGGACAATTCAGTCCAGCGATCTGCAGCGATTCCGGGTCAATCGGGTCTCCAGTGACCCGGTGACCCGGAATCACTGGCTGATCGGGGCCGTCAGAGACGGCCCCGAACAGCCAGAGCCTGCAGGGGTGAGGTGGCACTGGTGCCACCTCACGATCGCCCTGATTCGTCGGCCGGATTACCGGCCGACCAATCAGGGCGCCTGCTGCGGGTGTCACTCCCGCACCTGCTCCGCCCCTCTTCCGGAGGACGTGAGCGGGTGCGGGACGTGCACCCCTGGTGCTGGGGACCCCGATCCCCGGCGTTAATGTTGGGATCGGGGCCCCAGGAGCGACGACGGCGGCGGCGGCGGGACTGACCTGTGCGGCGATCAAGCAGCAGGAGGTGAGTGACAGCCTCCTGCTGTTGCTTAGCAACAGCTCCCAGCATGCAAAAAGGGCATGCTGGGAGCTGTAGTTATGCAACAGGAGGAGGCAGACCACCACAACTCCCAGCATGCACTTATGGGCATGCTGGGACTTATGGTTTTGCAACAGATGGAGGCACATTCTTTCTATGGAAAAGTGTACCTTCAGCTGTTGTGTAACTACAACTCCCAGCTTGCACAAACAGCTTAAGTGCATGCTGGGAGTTGTAGTGGTGCATCTGCTGGTTGCATAACTACAACTCCCAGCATGCCCATTGGCTGTCGGTGACTGCTGAGAGTTGTAGTTTTGCAACAGCTGAAGGCACACTGAGTTAAGTAGCAAACCAGTGTGTCTCCAGCTGTTGCATAACTACAATCCCCAGCATCCCCAGCCAAAGTAGTATGCCTCCCGCTGTTGCATAACTACAACACCCAGCATGCCCTTCCGCTGTCCGTACATGCTGGGGGTTGTAGCTTTTGCAACAGCTAAAGGCACACTGGTTGCAAAACACTGAGTTTGTTGCCAAACTCGGTGTTTCACAACCTGTGTGTCTCCAGCTGTTGCAAAACTACAATTCCCAGCATGCACTGCTAGACCGTACATGCTGGGAGTTGTAGTTTTGCAACAGCTGGATGTTCCCCCCCCCCCCCAATGTGAATGTACAGGGTACACTCACATGGGCGGAGGATTACAGTAAGTATCCGGCTGCAAGTTTGAGCTGCAGCAAATTTTCTGCTGCAGCTCAAGCTGCCAGCGAGAAACTACTGTGAACCCCCCGCCCGTGCGACTGTACCCTAAAAACACTACACTACACTAACACACAATAAAATAAAAAGTAAAAAAACACTACATATACACATACCCCTACAATAAAAATGAAAAACGTCTGGTACGCCACCGTTTCCAAAACGGAGCCTCCAGCTGTTGCAAAACTACAACTCCCAGCATGCACTTATAGACCCTACATGCTGGGAGTTGTAGTTTTGCAACAGCTGGATTTCCCCCCCCCCCCCCCCCCAATGTGAACGTACAGGGTACACTCACTTGGGCGGAGGATTACAGTAAGTATCCGGCTGCAAGTTTGAGCTGAGGCAAATTTTCTGTCGCTGCTCAAACTGCCAGCGAGAAACTACTGTGAACCCCCCGCCCGTGCGACTGTACCCTAAAAACACTACACTAACACAAAATAAAATAAAAAGTAAAAAACACTACATATACACATACCCCTACACAGCCCCCCTCCCCAATAAAAATGAAAAACGTCTGGTACGCCACTGTTTCCAAAACGGAGCCTCCAGCTGTTGCAAAACAACTACTCCCAGTATTACCAGACAGCCACTGACTGTCCAGGCATGCTGGGACTTTTACAACAGCTGGAGGCACCCTATTTGGGAATCACTGGCGTAGAATACCCCTATGTCCACCCCTATGCAATCCCTAATTCAGGCCTCAAATGTGCATGGCGCTCTCACTTTGGAGCCCTGTCGTATTTCAAGGCAACAGTTTAGGGTCACATATGGGGTATCGCCGTACTCGGGAGAAATTGTGTTACAAATTATGTGGGGTATTTTCTGCTATTACCCTTTTTAAAAATGTAAAAATTTTTTTTTTACATATGCAAAAGTTGTGAATCACCTGTGGGGTATAAAGGTTCACTTAACCCCTTGTTACGTTCCCCGAGGGGTCTAGTTTCCAAAATGGTATGCCATGTGTTTTTTTTTGCTGTCCTGGCACCATAGGGGCTTCCTAAATGTGGCATGCCCCCAGAGCAAAATTTGATTTCAAAAAGCCAAATGTGACTCCTCCTCTTCTGAGACCAGTAGTGCGCCAGCAGAGCAGTTCTCACCCCCATGTGGGGTGTTTTCTGAATCGGGAGAAATTGAGCTTCAAATTTTGCGGGGTATTTTCTGCTATTACCCTTTTAAAAAATGTAAAAATTTTGGGAAACCAAGCATTTTAGGTAAAAAAAAAATGTTTTTTTTTACATATGCAAAAGTCGTGAAACACCTGTGGGGTATTAAGGTTCACATTACCCCTTGTTACGTTCCACGAGGGGTCTAGTTTCCAAAATGGTATGCCATGTGTTTTTTTTTTTGCTGTTCTGGCACCATAGGGGCTTCCTAAATGTGGCATGCCCCCAGAGCAAAATTTGCTTCAAAAAGCCAAATGTGACTGCTTCTCTTCTGAGACCTGTAGTGCGCCAGCAGAGCACTTCTCACCCCCATATGGGGTGTTTTCTGAATGAGGAGAAATTGGGCTTCAAATTTTGGGGGGTATTTTCTGCTATTACCCTTTTTAAAAATGTAAAAATTTTGGGAAACCAAGCATTTTAGGTAAAAATTATTATTTTTTTTTTTAACATATGCAAAAGTCGTGAAACACCTGTAGGGTATTAAGGTTCACTTTACCCCTTTTTACGTTCCACGAGGGGTCTGGTTTCCAAAATGGTATGCCATGTGGGTTTTTTTTTGCGGTTCTGGCACCATAGGGGCTTCCTAAATGCGGCATGCCCCCAGAGCAAAATTTGCTTTCAAAAAGCCAAATGTGACTCCTTCTCTTCTGAGACCTGTAGTGCGCCAGCAGAGCACTTTTCACCCCCATATGGAGTGTTTTCTGAATCGGGAGAAATTGGGCTTCAAATTTTGGGGGGTATTTTCTGCTATTATCCTTTTTAAAAATGTAACATTTTTGGGAAACCAAGCATTTTAGGTAAAACACTTTTTTTTTTTTTTTTTTTACATATGCAAAAGTCGTGAATCACCTGTGGGGTATTAAGGTTCACTTTACCCCTTGTTATGTTCCCTGAGGGGTCTAGTTTCCAAAATGGTATGCCATGTGTTTTTTTTTCTGTCCTGGCACCATAGGGGCTTCCTAAAGGTGACATGCCCCCCAAAAACCATTTGACGCTCCTTCCCTTCTGAGCCCTCTACTGCGCCCGCCGAACAATTAACATAGACATATGAGGTATGTGCTTACTCGAGAGAAATTGGGTTTCAAATACAAGTAAAAATGTTCTCCTTTTTACCCCTTGCAAAAATTCAAAAATTGGGTCTACAAGAACATGCGAGTGTAAAAAATGAAGATTGTGAATTTTCTCCTTCACTTTTCTGCTATTCCTGTGAAACACCTAAAGGGTTAATACACTTATTGAATGTCATTTTGAATACTTTGGTGGGTGTAGTTTTTATAATGGGGTCATTTATGGGGTATTTCTAATATGAAGACCCTTCAAATCCACTTCAAACCTGAACTGGTCCATGAAAAATAGCGAGTTTGAAAATTTTGTGAAAAATTTCCAAATTGCTGCTGAACTTTGAAGCCCTCTGGTGTCTTCCAAAAGTAAAAACTCAGAAATTTTATGATGCAAATATAAAGTAGACATATTGTATATGTGAACCCAAAAATGTTTTATTTTGAATATCCATTTTCCTTACAAGCAGAGAGCTTCAAAGTTAGAAAAATGCAAAATTTTCATTTTTTTCATCAAATTTTGGGATTTTTCACCAAGAAAGGATGCAAGTTACCATAAAATTTTACCACTAAGTTAAAGTAGAATATGTCAAGAAAAAACAATCTCGGAATCAGAATGATAACTAATAGCATTCCAGAGTTATTAATGTTTAAAGTGACAGTGGTCAGAATTGCAAAAAACGCTCTGGTCCTTAAGGTGTAAAATGGCCTGGTTCTTAAGGGGTTAAAATTGTCATCTTCTGACCCCTATAACTTTTAATTTTTCTGCGTACGGGCCGGTATGAGGACTAATTTTTTGCGCCGTGTTCTGAAGTTTTCATCGGTACCATTTTTGCATTTGATCAGACTTTTTGATCGCTTTTTATTCATTTTTTTATTATATCAAAAGTGACCAAAAATAAGCTATTATGGACTTTGGAATTTTTTTGTGCGTACGCCATTGAACGTGCGGTTTAAGTTAAAATATATTTTGATAGTTCGGAGATTTACACACGCGGCGATACCACATATGTTTATTTTTATTTACACAGTTTTTTTTATGGGAAACAGGAGGGTGATTCAAACTTTTATTAGGGAAGGGGTTAAATGACCTTTATTAACTTTTTTTTCACTTTTTTTTTTTTTTGTGTTACAGCTCCCATAGGGGGCTATAACACTGCACACACTGATCTTTTACCCCAATCCCTGAAAAGCCATAGCTTTGCATGGATCAGCATAATAGGGGGTTGATTGCTCAAGCCTGTAGCTCAGGCTTGGAGCAATCAAACGCCGATCAGACGTGATGGAGCAAGGTAAGGGGGCCTCCGCTCGCGTCCTAGCTGATTGGGACATCGCGATTTTATTGCGATAGTCCAGATCAGCCCGGCTGAGCTGCCAGGAAGCTTTTACTTTCATTTTCGTTGCGGCGATCAACTTTGAAGGGTTAATAGCGTTAATAGCGCGCGGCTCAACGATCTGTGCTGCACGCTATTAGCTCAGGGTCCCAGCTATCAATAGCAGCTGGGATCGACCCGGTGTGATGCGGGGTCACGGCGTTTTAAACACCGGGATCGGGCGCGTCCTTAAGAGGTTACGTCCCCATAGGGGACTTTTATAGGCAATCATTAGATTGCATTTACTGTAAAATCCTATGCCTATGAATAGCATTACACAGTATGATCAGCAATCTACTGATATAGCTTGTCTTAGCCCAGGCTAAATCATTGGATCAACGATCGGCAGCAGGAGACAAGTAAGGGGACTCTCCTATGCCGTTTTAGTCCACGAGATCGCCACTGCCCAGCATAAGCAGTGAGTGGCTACTGATAGTAGCCGACACTCAGTGCTCTTTAACGAGCACAGCTCCTGCTCTTGCTTCAAACCCGCTCAAGGATTCAGGGACATACAGCTACACCCTTTGCCCTTAAGTACCAGGACACAAGGGCGTACTTGTTAGCCCAATGTCCTGAACAGGTTAATACATGATTATATTCTTACTGCTATAGGTCAGTATAAATTAAGTTTTGCTATCAAAAAGTGAAAGTAACATACATACATAGTGGGGACACACGATAATCTTTGGGGAGAGATTCATCAAAATCTGTCCAGAGGAAAAGTTGCTGAGTTGCTCATAGCAACCAATCAGATCGGTTCTTTCATTTTTCAGAGGCGTTTTCAAAAATAAAAGAAGCGATCTGATTGGTTGTTATTGCCAACTCAGCAACTTTTCCTCTGGACAGGTTTTGATAAATCTCCCCCAAAGAGAATAATGCAGGATATAATTCTGCATGCCACTGTATTTAGTTTATAGCCATGGACTTCCAGTATATTCCACTCCTCATATAACTGTCAGTCTATATATGATTCACATGTATTCACTATATGCCAATAGTTAAGAAAAATGTGCTCATTGTCTTTGACACAACAGATGTGTTAAGTGATAGAATATGACAATATTTTACATACCATAATTCTGCGATTTTCTGAATAATGGCTCTTTTGTAATGGACCCTGGAGATAAAATGCTGCTGAGAGCTTTTCATCAAAAATTCAGATATCTTACTCAATTTCTGCTGGATATTGTGCATTTTAACATATTTTGCAGATGTTGTGCACAGAGACTTTGGGTGATGGATGAATTATAGTAGATAAAAATGTTCATTTCGGATTTTGACAGAGCGGTAATAAAAAGTGTGCTAGTACAGTCTGTGCAAGAGGGAACGTGGAGAAAGCAGTGGAGCACACAGGGGTAAGGAGGATGCAAAGTGCTTCCTGTGACTTGGAAATCATCTCTGTCAATGGAAAACTTATGTCTGCTGTTAAAACGGTTGGAACCAGCTGCGATCCATGTGTTTGAGAAGCGTGTGTCTTTTCTTTTTCTTGTCCAATTATTGTATCTATAAATTGCTGTGGGCCACCTGTGCAATATACTCATCCACAATAGCCCCAAAGGAAACATTAACAGATCAAGGCTCATAAAGCGCAAATCCGTAAATGTAAAAGCTGACACTTTCATTTTCTTCTTACTTTGTCCTCCTGCAACTTCTTTCTTTTGTGATGAAAAAGATAAATATAAATACAAGCAAAGTATCTACATAGTTTACTTCCAGGACTTGAGGCAATACTGAAGCTTAAGATAACTTTTTACTGAAGATAACAAATTTAAGGGAAAAAAAGTCTGAATTTTATCAGCCACGTATCTTTTTACTACAGAACAATGGCAGATGTAGTGAACTTTTTCTGACATGCGGAGTCAGAGCTACTGTACTTCCCAAGGCCTTAAGTGGGCAATTACAGTAAGTGGGAGAGTTGGAAGACTGCCAGTTTAGCAATATCCATAAGGTGTCTTCCTCCGTGGAGTAAAGTGGAAGTACTGGCTGGCAGGTCTGTTTTACAGGACTGATGGCAAAAAGGTTATAATATGTCAAATGTATGGGGGAGTTGGTAATCCAACCCTTATGCTCATCTTTAAAAAGTTAAAAAGGGGTTTACAATATACAGACACAAGGATAGCAAACAAGATTTGCTACATAGCACAGTGGTCTAGTTTATAAAACTAATTTTAATTTATTCAGGGATTCGAAGTTAATAGGGGTTGTGCTCTGTTTCTTTGATCCTCATGTCTAACAACCCAAAGATTTGAAGAGGCACTGTGTAATGGTTCGTTCCCCCCTGTGGTGGCTCTGCAATGGAATTAAACCCTTACCATCAGATTTTTCTACAGAAAACAGCCGATCACAAGTAGAGACAAGTTCTAACTCATAATAAAATTGTATAATAGGCTTGGCTATTGAATGTGGGCTATAAGTGTCATGAACAGGGGCAGGGAGAAGTGAGCCCTAAGCCTTCTTGCCCATCCACCCTAAACAATGGATTGACAACTTGGAGTTGGTCCCTTCCTTGCGCTAAAGTGCATGGGCGTCGAAGTCAACAAAACAAACAGAACAGTACAAAGTCGGGGAACAAGTCAGGAACATAACAGGAATAGAATAACCAACAAACATATATATATATATATATATATATATATATATATACAAGGCAGGAAATAGCATACTAATAGGTCAGGAAATCAAAAGCCCTGTTCACACTGGACTAAGAACAAGGAATACACTAGACACCCCAATCCAATAATGGAGGGACATCAATACAAAAGCCAAATGGGCTCCTAGCAAGCAGGCACTCTCCACCGAGTGATCAGAATACTAGCCTGGGAGAAAACAATCCTAAATACAAGCAAACACGGGTACAGACATAAGACTAACTCACTCCCAGATAGACAGATTAGCACAAGGCTCAGAACAGCATTCTCAGAACAGCATTCTATCCTAGGAGATCCAGGATCAAACAAGGATCGAAATAGGACTGACAAACACAGAGTGTGAATATAGACTAAGGCAACACAAAGCAAATGCAGAACGAACAATACAAGAATACCAAAACCTGACAAAGCAAGCTAAAATCTAGATATCAAACAGGACAGATAACCATTGTTAAAACTCAGCACATGTGCTCAGACAGACATAGTGAACATAATGCAAACATTATCAGAGTAACAGGTTTAATAACCAGCAAAGAACAACACCTGAAGAGGCATTATATATGCTCCTAGTGCTGAAGTCAGGAAGGTTAACTCTTCCCATCCCATGGAGAACTAACACAGAAGCTGTTCAGACACAAACCTAATATCTGAAAAGGATCCAAAGTAGAAAATACAAAATACAGATAAACAAACATTACAATAAGATATAACTGTATAATTACAGTATTTCAATGTAGTGGTATCATTAGGATGTTACTTATTCACTTTTACTATGACAAGCACATGTAGATATTATTTAGTATAATTTCCCAAAATCAAATTTACCTTCTTGACCCTATCTAGAACTGTGATTCACACTTATATCATCTTAATAGTAAATGGGCATTACAACACTACAAACAATTAACATGGCACAATTCTGTAGCATAGATGCTTCAAGTTTACATCCAGTAAACAAATAAAGATCCATTGAGATTGAAATCATGAACTAAAGTTTGCTCCTCATTATCTACTTTCTCTAATTTCCGTTGGCTGTCCAGGCATGCTGGGAGTTGTAGTTTTGCAACATCTGGAGGGCCACAGTTTGGGGACCACTGTTCTAGAGAACCATGGTAAAAGAATCACCCTTACTTTGTAATTGGAAGTCAAATGGCAGCATTTAAAGGGGTACTCCGGTGGTTAAGATTTTTGGCTATATTGCATCTTCTTTTAATGTTCATGTTTTTTGCAATTGACATGTATTATATGTTTGTGTAGGATGTGTCTTTTTTTTCTTACCTGTTTGTGGGCCAGGAAGTTCTGTAGTTCTGTGTTGGGTCTCTTACTGTTGTCCACAGGTTAGGATTAGGCTGTGGACAAGATGTCATGGCTTTTTTTTTTCTTTGTTCTTTCAGAAATGAATGACAGAGATAGGCCACACCCCCTCATCTGCCCCTCCAGGTGGTCACAGGTGTGCATGAGAGCAAGAAGCTCCTACACAGCTCCTCATCTCCCCTCCCCCTGCTCTGTCTTCTGAGGACGCAGGTCTGCACTGAAAGAAGACAGAGAAGATAAGAGTGTTATGTGAAGGGGAGGATAACAAAGTGCACGGGCTGGGGATGTATAGACTATAGGGGAATAAATCTCAGACTGGGGATGATTTCTGTGTGTGAAGGAGGGGGGGGGGGACTCCTGAATGACACATGCTGGGAGTTGTAGTCCCTCTTATATGTGTGTATGCTAGTGTTTACAAACCAGTGTGCCTCCAGCTGTTGCAAAACTACAACTCCCACATGCCTGGAAAGACTTTGGGCATGCTGGGACTTGTAGTTTTGGAACAGCTGGAGGCACACTGGTTGGGAAACACTGGCCTAGCCTATTCAGCATACACATCATGTTACACCAGTGTTTCCAAACCAGTGTGCCTCCAGCTGTTGTAAAACTACAACTCCCAGCATTCCCTGACAGTCTTTGGGCATGCTGGGAGTTGTAGTTTTGCAACAGCTGGACGCACACTGATTGGGAAACATTGGCCTAGCCTATTCAGTATATTACAAACAAAGTGCATTGTTTCCCAACCAGGGTGTCTTCAGCTGTATCAAAACTACAACTCCCAGCATGCCCAGACAGCTTTTGGTTGTCCGGGCATGCTGGTAGTAGTAGTTTTGCAGCACCTGGAGGCACCCTGGTTGGGAAACACTGGTGTATGCCCTATAGAGGTGTGGTGAACTACAACCCCCAGGAGACCACAGAGGCAGCATGCTGGTGTTATACCACAGACTGAAGACTCCTGAATGACACATGCTGGGAGTTGTAGTCCCTTTTGTGTGTGTATGCCAGTATATCCACACCAGGGCTGATTATATTAGTGTGCTGTGTATAAGGGGGCTGACCCGGGAAAATAGTAGGGTGGGTAAAGGGTTGAACAAACAAACAAACAAAAAAGGAGCAACCCCAAACCAGCAAGGTATGTGGCATGCTGGGATTTGTAGTTTTCAGCACAGCAAGAAACAGGAAATAGAAGCAAAGATAGGAAAACAAAGTGGGGGATAAAAAGACAACAAAGAACGGAAATAGAGTTGCCTAAACAACAAGAATAGAAATGAAACAAAACAAATAGGCTAAGTCACAAAAGGAAAAACACGTTGACCACCGGAGTACCCCTTTAACTGATTGTATTTTTAATAGAATTCTACATGTACCAGACATACAATGGAGACATCATACAAATAAATAATGCATACACCAACATGGGTATACAAGTTAAACCAACAAAAGGTTACTATAACATCTGAACATCTTGCCCAGACACGTCAAAAGTTTTGGTCACACCGAGTCTCACTCCTGTCACTCGGCATCACACTTGACTCCCTGACCGGCCTGCAGATCCAATCTTTTCCCTGCATAGTCTTATATTGCAAAAAAGATCATATTTGTTTGACAGCCAGGGAGAGAGGCGCGCTGCTGCAAATTTCCCTGGCTTATAACTAGCAATAACTCAGGAGTGACATGAGCAACATGTTAAAAGTTTTTTTTATTTTTTATTATAGTAACCCTTTAAAGAAATAAAGTAAGGCGAGCAAGAAATGTTTCTGTATTTTATATTTTATGCCTTTACCATGAGACAGATTCTCATATCTCTTTATTATTCTGATAATTCACTTGTTCCAACCTTGGACAAAAAAAAAAAAAACAGGCTATGATCCTACATCATGTTTTAACCTGTATTTTGAATCTTAAGATGGCCGAGAGGAAGAGAAGCTCCCAATCTAAAGTCATGATTTTCTTCGCTCAAGTCTCTGGAAGGAGCGAGGGGGGACTTTTCTGGTGAATGCTAGGACATGTAGTCTATACTCAGTGTTGGGGTATTTGACTGTAACCTTGATCATAGCAGTCACCGCTCCACCTCATAAAACAATGCTGGCACGATATTAATATGGATTTGAAGCCCATTAATCCTTCATCATAAATTTTCCAACAGTGGGAAGCTATTTGAAACATTCACAAATATATATGTGAAAATTCCCTTACTTCTCTGGGATCTATCTTATGCAATGAAAAGTATAACAGTATGAAAAATATTAAGAACATAAATGAAATACAAAACTGTTGTATCTCAAGTTCAATCACTTTTGGCATAAGAAATGCCCATACTGACCCCCAGCTGCTCTTGCACCTGTGCAGAACACAGGACCCCGAGACAGAAATTCACTTTGTGTTATATCACACCTGCCATTTCCATCATACCACAGCAGCTCCAGGAAAAGCAATAAATCTGTCAGTGGAGCCTAGTCCTGGGCAGCACCCAGTGTAATACGCAGCCCTCATATTCAAAGCCGATACTTATCTTGTTACCCCAATACCAACATTTATGGTAGTAACAATCAAATGGAAAATGAGACAGAGTGCCAGATCCCTTTCATATGTAGCAGTGTGACAAATGATGATAGCTTTATCTTCTACGCAGAATTTCGAAGGCCCGGTCATAAATTTTCATGTGTTATTTAAAATATTTACTAAAACTGCTTTTCCTTTATGCGCACAGCTACACATCTTACATGACTAGAAGGGAGTGATGAATGAACACATTTCTGTGAAAGAGTTAGTCATGCCGAGGGGATTAGCGCTATAGAAATCAGCCTGTCTCCATAATGGATCCCAGCATAATGCTGTTTACCTCTTTTAACAGCTTGTATTTATGTCCTCTGCTATGTAGTATCATTTATACTTTGGACTATACCTGTCAAAATCTTCGTGCAGCTCAGGCAGTGAAACAGCTGTGTTCAAAGAGGTGAAAAACAGGCCCAATTTTAAGGAAAGTATTAAGTATAAACACAAATGACAAGCATCACTTTCACTTGGGATGTTCTGCTGCATTCGAGAAGTGTGAGAATTATTTTATATTGTGTCTTGGGATTATTTACACTTTCTCTCATTTTAATAAATCATAATTGTGGAATATATTATATTTAAGTCACTGAAGCCCATATTAGGCTGCGTAGATTTCCATCTTCAACCACAGAAACACGTAATGGTGCTGTATCAGAACTAAGCAATAGGATCCAAGGGCTGATGGTAAAATCAAAGATTCCCCTTTCCCATTCTTCTCTTGGATCTTGTTCAGAATCAGCAGGCCACCCATTCCAATTCTAAACAGGTCAGTAATGCTAAAACATAAGGGTAATAATAACATAGACCACAGAGCCCGAACTGGGGCAGGTTCAGCTTCTTTAACCTACAATGATCAGCTTTTATTGCCTGGGGAAACCTCTTTTGTCCACATGAATGTCAGTCTATTCATGAATGGACAGGTTCATCAGAGCAGCATCTTCCCCCTGTCTCAGGGTATTGAGGGGGGTAGAATCTCTCCTATAGGATACTGCCAAACTGGAGTCCGAAAATGCCATTCAATTTTTCAGAAGAAAAAGTAGGCAAATGTACTAGAGCAGCAAACTTTATTCTTTGGCAAGAGCTCCTTTGCATACTTTCTGTCACATTAAAGGGGATCCTGAGTGAAGAACCCCTACTGACATCCACGTGCCCAGAAAAAATAGATAGAGGCTGTCAAGATGAGACAATCCCTTTATGACAATTCCTTTGAGGGCTCTCAAGATGGGCTGATGTATGCACTAAATAAGCATCAATTCTGTAGGCTTAAAGGGGAACTCCTAAGGATAGGGATAACATGTATGATTGCAGGGGTCCCGCCGCTGGGACCCTTCACCATCTTTGGGCTGGCGCTGCAGAGTTCATTAACATGGAAGCCTGGGGCTTCTGTGTTTGTGACGTCACGCCATGCCACATCCCCTCCATTCATGTCAATGGGAGGGGGCGTGGTGGCTAGTACACAGGTGTCACGGCTCCTATCATAGACATCAGTGGAGGGGGCGTGGCAGCTGTGGTTGCCCATCATCCAGCACGGAGTAGAGTCAACTCCGTGCACCGTTTGACTGGGGTGCCACGACGGAGATCGGTGGGGTCCCCAGCAGCCAGACCCCAGCGATCAGACATGTTATCCCCATGCTTGGGAGAGGGTATAGCATGTCGAGGGGCTAAGTACCCCTTTAAAGGGGTATTCCAGGATTTTTCTTTATTTATAGAGGTAGATATAGCTGGAACCCCCTGAATTTGGGACCACTGTCCAGGAGCACGCATCCAGCCACGAGGACGCCACCTGTCATCTCTTACCTGCATACACACTCACCGCTCCTGCACCGCATCTTTACCATCCTACGGCCGGACATTCCTCCATGCCACCTCGGGAGGACATCGGGAATATATACATCGCGCGGACATCACCGTCGAGCCGGCTGTCCAGCCATGTCAGTCTGCAGCATGGAGTCCGTTACACAGCAGGACTGCCATCCCGGGATCTTCCCTACCAGCGGTGGGGTGAGTGGTGAAGAACACCAAACTATCAGCAAGAGACAGTATATCCTTTACCTAATACTGTATACAAATAACTTCATTTAGTTACTAACAGTAACAATATTACAGTGAATTAGAAGGCCAATTGACTGTTCAATAACTGGCTACAGTTTCAGTAATATCGTGCAATAGGTGGCTGTTTCATGGACATTTTATTCATATGCATTTTGCAATAATATATTTTTTATTATATATTTATTTTATGGTAATATCTATCTATTATTAGTCCATAGCAAGGGCCCTGCTTGGACAATCTATACTATTTTCAACTATAATAAATACTATTTTAATTTGACACAACTAGTCAGCATATACTCTCTTATATATATCTTGAGGTCTGTATTCTATATTGTCCTTTAAATTGTGGAGATGTTTAGTCTCTAAGACACTCAATGTTCTACTGCCTATTAAACCACTGGCTTTGAAATGTTAAGTCACTCAATTATATTAATGATTATTGAATGTAAATGAATGTGTGCAGCATTACTGAACCTTTTGTTTCTAGAAATATCAAAGAGGTAAAATTGAATAGTCTAAGTCACGTAAAAGGAGTCAGATAACCTATGACCCATAAAACATGGATGGAAACCTTCGCTCATCTCCAAAAGCTTGTGTATATTGAGTCAGTTCCTAAAATAATAACTTCTTTTCCTCTTCCATTAGCAAGGGATTTATAGACAGCTATAGAGATAACAGTGGTATGAGACAGATAGATAGATAGATAGATAGATAGATATGAGATAGATGGTAAATCAGTGAGCACTAACAAGTCACGCCTCTGACATCATGCCATGGAGCGGGAAGATGTCAAGCCCACTGAGAAGCCAGGCCCCTGCACCTGACCTAGCTGGCATGTGGCCAAGTGGCATGGGGGGATCAGAGGGGAGCGAATGATGTGGCAAAGGAGGGATAAAGGGGCAGTGAAATGGCACAGGGAGGATTGATGTGGCACAGGGCAAAGAGGGGGAGATGAGATTGCACAGAGGGTAATAAAGAGGAATGAAATGGCACAGGGGGGATCAAGGGGAAATTATGGGGCACAGGGGATTCGAGGAGGGAGGAATGAAGTGGCATTGGAGGGATCAAGAGGGGGAACAAAATGCCACAGGGGGAAGGATAAAATGGTACAGGGGGTGATAAGGGGTGATTAAACTGGACTGGGAGATTCTACTGTAATATCATTTTCTATTGTGCCATTGTGTTTTATAGGTAATTACACCCTGGAGTGAGTGCAGTACAGTATTTGGTCATTTAGAAAGCTTTTTGAGACTAGCCCCCCGTAAGTGGCAGGTATTAGGAGATTCTACTGTATATAAGGTATAAAGAGAAATAGATAGATGATAGACAGATAGATAGATAGATAGATAGATAGATAGATAGTCCATACAAAGCAGCACCTCTGAGTAAAGAGGGTGGGTGCAAGCACAGTGGAACCTCGGTGCTCCGGTTCTTCTTAATAGGTAACAAATTTTTCAAGTGAAAATGGCGGTGAGAGATCGCCGAAACGTTGTCAACTTTATCATGGAATAAAAAACACAGTTTATTTCACTAATCTGGCGTTCTGCCTACATCCGTTACCTAGATAGATAGATAGATAGATAGATAGATAGATCTAACATATTTTTGTAAAAACATTCACATATTTTTTCCTTTTTAAAATTTTTGCACTCATTAGATATAGCAGAAGGATGTTATTATTGGTTTTGGATGACCTTCAGTATAGGTAGGAAATCAGAAGCTGTTGATTTCATTACAAAAAATGTATCGCAAACACCAGGTTATCCCATTGGAAAGCTAAGCCAATTATTGTGACTTCATGGGTTCTGCATACATTCTGCTGAGGTCAACATATATTAAATTAAAGCAACGCCAAATACACTGCAGGGGATATCCGCTGACAACAGATTACTTTTATTAAAGAAAAATGCAAAGGAGGTTTACCATAAACTCCAGCAGCCAAAGCCACCAGTTGTCCTTCAGAGAAAAAGTAGAGGATTTGCTTTAACCCCTTAAGGACCAGGCCATTTTACACCTTAGGACCAGAGGGTTTTTTGCACATCTGACCACTTTCACTTTAAGCATTAATAACTCTGGGATGCTTTTACCTTTCATTCTGATTCCAAGATAGTTTTTTCGTGACATATTCTACTTTATGTTAGTGGTAAAATTTTGTCGATACTTGCATCATTTCTTGGTGAAAAATTCCAAAATTTGTAGAAAAAAAAGAAAATTTAGCATTTTTCTAACTTTGAAGCTCTCTGCTTATAAGGAAAATAAACATTCCAAATAAATTATATATTGATTCACAAATACAATATGTCTACTTTATGTTTGTATCATAAAATTGCCATGTTTTTACTTTTGGAAGACATCAGAGGGCTTCAAAGTTCAGCAGCAATTTTCCAATTTTTCACAAAATTTTCAAAATCTGAATTTTTCATGGACCAGTTCATGTTTGAAGTGGATTTGAAGGGTCTTCTTATTATCAAAAAGAGCATGGTATGCCTTATTATTGGATTAATGATCTTATTGAATACTTTTTCTCTCTCTGATCCCGTCAAGAGCATTGATTGAACTGTTTTGTATATTTTTCTACGGACCTTGATTGATGAGAGCTGTGTCTCTGACAATTTTATATGCCATATCTACTGTTGATATTGTATGTTATTTTCTCTTGCAAAAATAAAAATAAACAGTTATATATAAAAAAAAAATACCCCACAAATGACCCCTTTATAAAAACTGCACCCCTCAAAGTATTCAGAATGACATTCAGTAAGTGTGTTAACCCTTTAGGTGTTTCACAGGAATAGCAGCAAAGTGAAGGAGAAAATTCAAAATCTTCATTTTTTACACTCGCATGTTCTTGTAGACCCAGTTTTTGAATTTTTACAAGGGGTAAAAGGAGAAAAATCCTCTCAAAATTTGTAACCCAATTTCTTTCGAGTAAGGAAATACCTCATATGTGTATGTCAAGTGTTCGGCGTGCGCAGTAGAGGGCTCAGAAGGGAAGGAGCGACAATGGGATTTTGGAGAGTGAGTTTTTCTGAAATGGTTTTTGGGGGGCATGTGACATTTAGAAAGCCCCTATGGTGCCAGAAGAGCAGAAAACCCCCCACATGCCATACCATTTTGGAAACTACACCCCTCAAGGCACGTAACAAGGGGACCAGTGAGCCTTAATACCCCACAGGTGTTTGATTACTTTTCGTTAAAGTCGGATGTGTAAATGAAAAAAAAAATTGCACTAAAGTGCAGTTTTTTTTCCCAAATGTACCATTTTTATAAAGGGTAATGGGAGAAAATGCCCCCCAAAATTTGTAACCCCATCTCTTCTGAGTATGGAAATAGCCTATGTTAGGATGTAAAATGCTCTGCGGGCGTACTACAATGCTCAGAAGAGAAGGAGTCACATTTGGCTTTTGGAAAGCAAATTTTGCTGAAATGGTTTTTTGGGGGCATGTCACATTTAGGAAGCCCCTAGGGTACCAGAAGAGCAAAAATGCCCACATGGCATACTATTTTGGAAGCTACACCCCTCAAGGAATGTAACAAGGGGTACAGTGAGCCTTAACACCTCACTGGTATTTCACAACTTTTTGTTAAAATTGGTTGTGTAGATAAAAAAAAAATTTCACTAAAATGCTGTTTTTTCCCCAAATTTTACATTTTTACAAGGGGTAATAGGAGAAAATTACCCCCAAAATTTGTAACCCCATTTCTGTATGGAAATACCCCATGTGCGGACGTCAAGTGCCCTGCGGTCGAACTACAATGCTCAGAAGAGGAGGAGCGCCATTGAGCTTTTGAAGAGTGAATTTGTTTGGAATGGTAGTCAGGGGCCATGTGCGTTTACAAAGCCCCCCGTGGTGCCAGAACAGTGGACCCCCCCCACATGTGACCCCATTTTGGAAACTACACCCCTCACAGAGGGTGAGTATTTACACCCCACTGGCATTTGACAGATCTTTGGAACAGTGGGCTGAGCAAATGAAAAATTTAATTTTTCATTTTCACGGACCACTGTTCTAAAAATCTGTCAGACACCTGTGGGACGTAAATGCTCACTGTACCCCTTATTACATTACGTGAGGGGTGTAGTTTCCAAAATGGGGTCACATGTTGGGGGGCCCTTTGTTATGGCACTATGGGGGCTTTGTAAACACACGTGGCCTTCAATTCCGGACAAATTTTCTCTTCAAAATCCCAATGGCCCTCCTTCTCTTCTGCGGATTTTTAGTTCGCCCGCCGAGCACTTTACATCCACATTTGGGGTATTTTCTTACTCAGAAGAAATGGGGTTACAAATTTTGGGGGGCTTTTTTCCTATTTTCCCTTGTGAAAATGAAAAATTTAGGGTAACACCAGCATTTTAGTGAAAAAAATATTTTTTTCATTTTTCCATCCAACTTTAACGAAAATTTGTCAAACACCTGTGGGGTGTTAAGGCTCACTATACCCCTTGTTACATTCCGTGAGGGGTGTAGTTTCCAAAATGGGGTCAAATGTCGGTATTTATTTTATTGCGTTTATGTCAGAACCGCTGTAAAATTAGCCACCCCTGTGCAAATCACCAATTTAGGCTTCAAATGTACATGGTGCACTCTCACTCCTGAGCCTTGTTATGCGCCCGCAGATCATTTTACGCCAACATATGGGGTATTTCCGTACTCATGAGAAATTGTGTTACAGATTTTGGGGGGCCTTTTTTTCCTTTTACCTCTTGTGAAAATAAAAAATAAAGGGCAACACCAGCATGTTAGTGTAAACATTTTTTTTTTTTTTACAATAACAGGCTGGTGTAGACCTCAACTTTTCCTTTTCATAAGGGGTAAAAGGAGAAAAAGTCACCCCAAAATTTCTAGTGTAATTTCTCCCGAGTACGGAGATACCCCATATGTGGCCCTAAACTGTTTCCTTGAAATACGACAGGGCTCCGAAGTGAGAGAGCGCCATGCACATTTGAGGACTAAATTAGGGATTGCATAGGGGTGGACATAGGGGTATTCTACGCCAGTGATTCCCAAACAGAGTGCCTCCAGCTGTTGCTAAACTCCCAGCATGCCTGGACAGTCAGTGGCTGTCCAGAAATGCTGGAAGTTGTTGTTTTGCAACAGCTGGAGGCTCCGTTTTGGAAACACTGCCGTACAATAAATTTTTTATTTTTATTGGGGGGGGGGGGCAGTGTAAGGGGGTGTATATGTAATTTTTTACCCTTTATTTTGTGTTAGTGTAGTGTTTTTAGGGTACATTCGCACTGGCGGAATTTTACAGTGAGTTCCCTGCTAGGAGTTTGCGCTGCGGTGAAAAATTTGCCGCAGCTCATACTTGAAGCAGAAAACTTACTGTAAGCCTGCCCGTGTGAATGTACCCTGTACGTTCACATGGGGGGGGGGCAAACCTCCAGCTGTTTCAAAACTACAACTCCCAGCATGTACTGACAGAACCTGCAGGCTGGGAGTTGTACTTTTGCAACAGCTGGAGGCACACTGGTTGGAAAACCTTCAGTTAGCTTCTGTTATCTAACTCAATATTTTCCAACCAGTGTGCCTCCAGCTGTTGCAAAACTACAACTCCCAGCATGTACTTATCACCAAAGGGCATGCTGGGAGATGTAGTTATGCAACAGCTGGAGGGATCGCAACTACAACTCCCAGCATGCAGGAATTTGCAGTTTTGCAACATCTGGAGAGCTACAATATAGAGACCACTGCAAACTGTGGCCCTCCAGATGCTGCAAAACTACAAATCCCAGGTTGCCCAGACAGCAAACAGTTGTGTGGGCATGCTAGGAGTTGTAGTTTTGCAAGATCTGGAGGGCTATAGTTCAGAGACTACCATATAGTGGTCTCAAACTGTAGCCCTCCAGCTGTTGCAAAACTACAATTCCCAGCAAGCACAAAAAGCTGTCTGGGCATGCTGGGAGTTGTAGTTTTGCAACATCTGGAGTGCTACAGTATATAGACCACTATATAGTGGTCTCGGACTGCAGCCCTCCAGATGTTGCTAGGCAACTTACCGACTTCCTTCAGATCCAGGGAGCCTGCTGCAAGTCATCGCCGCCCGCTGATCTCCGACACCGATCGTCGCCCACAGCCTCCGGATCGGTAAGTGGATCTTCGGCGCCGGTCCTCTGTCGTTTCCCCGTTCTGCCCCGCCTACTGTGGCTGGGTGGGCAGGATGGGGAAAACAAAAGTTAACCCCTCCCCCCGCCCCCGATCTGCTATTGGTGGTCGCGTCTAGACCACCAATAGCAGGGATAGGAGAGGTGGCACTCCTGCCACCTCACTCCTATCGTTTTAGGGGGATCGTGGGTGTCTTAGACACCCACGATCCCCCTTATATTCCGGGTCACCGGGTCACCATAGACCCGTAATGACCCGGAATCGCGCAAATCGCAAGTGTGAATTCACTTGCGATTTGCGCCGATCGCTGACATGGGGGGGTCTGATGACCCCCCTGGGCATTTGCACGGGGTGCCTGCTGATAGATATCGGCAGTCACCCCGGTCCCCGCCCGGCGTGCGGCGGGATGCGAAATTCCCACGGACGTATGAGTACGTGCCTGGTCCTTAAGAGGTTAAGGGGCATTTACTTGAGAAAAATAAAGTAGAGTTTTACTTTTTTAGTGCTATTACTGCTATTACAAAGTACAAATGGTCCATTGAATAGCTTAATAGTGATATTTTTTAAGTCAGAAACCTGTATAACTGTACATGACATATAAAATCTATTTATCTATCTACCTATCTATCTCTGTTTCTTTATCTTTCTATCCATCTGTCTTCCTATGCCATAGTATCCCTTTATTCCTTGATGCCTATAGCTGAACAGATTAAAATATGTAATTATTTATAGAACTTGACTTGATGACCACTTCAAATAAAAGCATCCATCAGATGCACTAATAAAATTATGCAAGCTACTGCAACCCCTAAAATGTCTTAAAAAGTCAATAAAATCATAAACACTGGAGCAAAAACAATGCACTTCATGAGTGTGTGCAACATCACATGATATACCACATTACATCATGTACTTTCACAGAAACAAGAAGTGATTTCTTTTTAACCTCTTTCTGTAGCTGTTCAGTGGGTGCAGTCGCACCTGTTAATATAACTCTTTTAGGGTTTCATACAAAAAGATGCACAGTTATTGAGCCTTATGAACGATCAGCATATAGGTTAATGCCATATTTGCAGCCTGTCGGGTCTTGTAAGAAATAAAATATCAAATAATAAAAAAAAAAGTGTTGTGTTAAAATAATGGCTCTCATAGTAATTTTGATGATGTTTAAATTCGTCTGGTGAATGAAACATTTCCCCTATTAACAGGAGATCACAGGAGATCCAACCAGTGGGTTTCCTTGGGATCTTCAAAATGGGGCACGTTTCTTACTTTAAAGCGCTCCAACCCTGACCTTTCAAGATGAATTAGTCCTGGGAGTGATAGCCCAATCACCAGCAATGCTCCACTCTAGCTGTGATTGAATTCGAGTAAAACTGGAGATCCTGTCAGCAACATTTGCCGTTGAAATTCTGCCATGTGAGCAGAGCAGCAATTCCCATTGCTGCTGCGGAATGTCCATGCGGAATTCTGCATGAACATTCTGCTGTGTGAACATACACTTTAAAGGAGAACTCCGGAACATAAAAATTGTACCCCATACTGCCGGCAGTAAAAAAAAATAAAGATGTACATAGCTTCCTCCGCTCCCCCGGGGCCTCCGGTAATTGGCTTTGGTCACCGCTGTGATCCACTTTCTGGTTGCCGGTGGTCGGAGAGTCTTACTACGCTCAGCCAATCACCGGCCGCAGTGAAGTCCCGACTAGGCCAGCGATAGGCTGAGCGGCAGTGTGATGTTTTCGGCCAGGGCCGCATGTGCCAGTGTAGTGAAGAATTTTGTGTCCTGCAGCGTTTTCTCACTGCCGCTCAGCCTATTGCCGGCCGAGTCGGACTTCACTGCGGCTGGTGATTGGCTGAGCGCAGTTTGATTCATCCAACCACCGGCAACCAGGAAGTGGATCGTGGCGGAGACCGGAGACGGTTACCGGAGGCCCTGGGGGAGCGGAGGAAGGTATGTACATCTTTATTTTTTTACTGCTGAGTTACTCCTTTAAGTGACATACACACCTAGATAGCCCGGTCATTAAGGGGTTTTTAAATAGTTATGACATGTATTAGGGTGCATGTACACCAGGTTTTCACTCTACGGGTGCCGCATCCGGTGGGGGGAGGGGAAAACTGTGGGCTCCCGTACCCCAGCCGGACCGACGCCCTAATCCAGAGGCACCGTTTTACTCCGGTTGGCTCATTTTTAACCCGTATCCGGTTCTCTGACTGGACCTCAAAACGTAGTAGTCAATGGATTAGGGCGTCGGTCCGGGAGCGCACGGTTTTTCCCTCCCCCCGCCGGATCCGGCACCAGTAGAGTGAAAATGTGGTGTGCATGCACCCTTAGGCTGCCCTACATATTCATATGCTTTTTTGTTTACTCCAGTGCAGTGCAGACATCTAATAGGTTAATCAATAAGCGATTGTACCAAATATGTTTCCTTTGCTACAACAGTGCAGCGGGCACTTGCAGGGATAATAATTGTTAGCATATTGATAAAACAAATCATATGTAAAACCAAACCATATGCAAACTTTATACAATTTTCTTTCCTTTGTAAATAGATACATGAAATTCTAGAGATTCTGCTTTCTCTGAGATGAAAAAGAAATGTGGAATTAGTCAACACAAAGAAGATGAATTGTTCATGATGAATTCTAGTAGGCTGTCCAACAAAGAGCTACAGTATATTTACAAATAGCTATTCATGATGTTGTTTGACAAACTATCCAACATTTTTATCTGTAATGGATGGGTCTTGAGGCTTTCAAGTTTAGAGCCATCATTGTCAGTGAGTTATATGAAGAATATAATGTCTGTTCTTGTCTTGCTTGCTGTAGTGGTCTGGGATATTCACATTAGGTCCATTTTAAAAGAAAGAGTAAAATAGACATAAAGCTTTCTTCGTCTTGTGTTCAATAATCAGGGATTTAACTTCTATTATATTGTAGCAATAGTCAATGATGTAGCCAGACACAGTATTCAAATGCACTGCATAAAAGGATTTTTGAACATTAATGTTTACTGCTTTCTGGAATTAGTTTGACGGAAATATAAACAGATTGGATTACGCTTGTGATATTATTACATCATGGTTATTGACAGGAAGAAGAAAGAATAAGGTTCATTGAAGCTTCACATAAAAAGAGATCCTGCATCTTCACTCATAAGGTATATCAACGTATTTCCTTCATCTTTCATTACCAGATGCCTGGACTATAGGCTGCAAGCCCCCTTCACAAATTTTGGCACCAGAACGTGAAGGTCATACATCAAGTTTAGCTCTTCATCTTTGCGTATTTTAGCCACTCTACACTGGGAAGGGAATGATACCACCCATAGGGTTATAAAAATATATATAGGCCTATAACATTCTCTAATTGGCCTCAACATATCCTCAATATATCCCCACACCTCTTGTTTGAATAGTAATTGTGTAATTTTATGTCTGATACTTGTCTTTGTTTGTACCCCATAATTGTAAGCGCTGCGGAATCTGTAGGCGCTATATAAATAAATAAAATAAAATAAATATTTGATCACTAGATAATTTAAAGAAAAAAAGAAGTCAGCAAAAAATAAAACTCAAGTTTTAAAGGGTATCCATCCAGGACTACAAAATTGATAGCCTACCTTTAGTGTTTGGAGGGGAGGTTCTAGGAATCCCACCTATGTGCTTGTTGAAGGGGCAGTCCTGCACTTAAAAAAAAATAAGCCTAAACAGCTCTGCCACAATGAAAAGTATGGAGTTGTGCTCGGAAACAATAAAGTATGAAGTTATATGCTTATCTTACATACATGTATTATATATTGCGATTCCCAACAACACTTATGTAAAAGCATGCGGCAGCTGGTCCCCTGTACAAACTCTGTGCTCCCCCTCTGTGACATCTCACGTGGACAGACAACCTTTTCCGAGGTCTGCATGTGTGGTATGCCTAAATTGCACCACAGAGCTAGTCTGCGCTGTGTTTCCCATTTGTAATGTGATGTCTGTTGTTTACTGACAGCTGAATGGGAAGGGTGGGCTAGGCTAGTGGGCAATTCTGTGTATAAAGATGGGAAATTAAAAGTTTCAGCAGGAACCTGTTGCATTGATATGGCATCAGCACAGGGAGCAGTGATGCGAGTCAACCTTTTTTTTTAAGCCAGACTGGACCCTTTAATTTTTATGCAACACAACTATTCGAAAGACACTACTAAAGAACAAAAAAACTAAATTAAATAATTGATTCACACAGATAAAAAGTAAGTCCATATTTCTTTATGCCATGACCAATAGTCGCTAAGCTCCGAAACGCTTTGGTGTTTGATGCTCTGTATCATCTGATATTGCAACAATAAAGAGAAATCCTTTTACCCCATTTCCTGCTTCAGGACATTTGTTCTGTTATCCATTGGATGTTGACTAGAGACACTGCCGGTCAATCCGTGTACAGCTAATGGAGACTGGAGCTGTTGATTTTGTTAAGTGTTTATATATTTCCTTAAAAAAAAAATGTCATCATTTATGTAAAAGTGATACTAATAAAAACCAACCTGTCCTGTAGGCTAAAGGGGTTTATGTGGTATCAGCTTAATCTTTTTGTGCTCTCATTCTGATGTTTTACTTTTTCTACCACCTATATGAATGTCTGTTTTATGAATGTGTATGGTAGGGTAGGGAGTACATTATTTTGCACTGTAAGGAACAAGTGTATAAAATGCACATTAGTTCCTGTGAACTTTTTGCCTTTCCTTTTTGTATAATTGAAAACATTTGGAAACTGCCATAAAAGTAACTTTCCCTTTGCAAAGAAAAGACATCTATGACACCAAATGTGCAGATCATAAACTTAAAATGACCGTTGAATCGTGTTCTATTCTGCAAACGTCACCCTCATTGCTCACCATGGTAAATAAGTAAAGGATGCAGGTCCGGCAATGTAATACTTCCCAAATGTCTCATAAATGTGCACTCTCCTACTTCTAATGAGATAGAAAGAGAAAAGTAGATGGGGAATTAATAGTTCCTCTGTCTCCCGATGTCATTTGTCTCCCGCTGTGCCTACATGGCAGCTGTGCTGATTAGAATCATTTTTGATTCTCTACTTTATGTATGTAAACTGTATCATTGCTATATTTCCTTTACTGGTCTGTATACATTTCAGCGCCTGTAATTCCAAGCGTAGTTTTATATAATGTTTCCCAGCAGGACTCAATAAAAGACATAAATATTACAACCATTGACTGGAGAAACCTGATGCTGAGAATAAACGTTGGAATTAATGGCCTGTCGGGACTACTGGCGTGATGTGAACATTGAAAATATGATGTTTTAAGCCAAACACATGGGCACTTGCCATAAAAATGAAAATCTGTACCAAAATCAAAAGATTAGTTGAATGGTAGGGGTCCATGTTAGAATCATGATGAAGTAACATAAAACATTATTGCCCCTATTGTGTTTGAAAAGGATTGTACTACTACAAATGAGGATTCTGCTTACTATTAGTTTTACTTTCCCCATTCTGCATTGACTTCTATCACTATATTAACATCTTTATTCAAATACAGCTTTTAAAAAAAAGTCAGTTTGAAGTAAATAGATGAAGGAGGAGCTAACTATTCAAACTATCTGTGATTTTTGTTGCAATATTTATTTTTAACAGCATACAATGTTACTCAGGTCCTGGGTTTTCCCAGGTTGTAGTGCAACCAATTCATTACATCATTAGTCACTAGTGTTGCTCGTGAATATTCGCAATGCAAATTTTATTCGCGAATATCGCATATTTGCGAATTCGCGAATATAGCACTATATATTCGTAATTCCGAATATTTTTTTTTTTTTTTTACAGTACACATCACAGTGATCATCCCTCTCTGCTTCCAGCTTGTGCGATGTAAAGAAGGCTCTAATACTACTGTGTGAGACTGGCGTGCGCATATTCGCATATGCAAATTTTTTGAATATGCGAAAATAAAACGTGAATATTACGAATATGCGAATTTTGCGAATATATGACGAATATTCATCCATATATTCGCGAAATATCGTGAATTCGAATATGGCCTATGCCGCTCATCACTATTAGTCAGGTGTTCAGAGGGAGTCTGTCCTGCTTCAATGGGTGGAGTGACCGCTGGGTGGGAGAGAGATCATTCTGCAAATAATTGTATTTTTGCAACAGTTGTAGGCACCCTGGTTAGGAAACACTGGTCTTTTGAATGAAATGCAGCTTATTTGTGTTTTAATGGGTGGGGTGTCTGATGTGTGGGAGGGAGGAAAGTGACCTCAAAACTTACAAACAAGGAACTAAAGGATTTGTAGTTGAAGAAGGAAACTCCAACAGTATATTGCCAGTTCACAAACAGATAGGCATATCTATATGGTAATCTCACAACATAGCCATTTAGCCCCAAGACAAGTACAGATCCTTTCTAAGCATGTCCATTACTGTCTGCCAGGTACGTACTAAAATCACCTTATAGTGGATAACCCTTTTAAGAGTAAACCCATATGAGACTCCCACATAGGAAATGATAGGCGATGATATTAACAGTGTTGTTATGTTCAGTGATACTTTAAGATACATCAATGAGACATACCAGTATGCATGGGTTAGTGGTCTACATGATTGTGTTTTCATGACTATTTCTATCTAGTACATGTCATCCACTGAGACAATTTCTGTCAATTTGCAGTATCCAAACCTGTTGCTGAAGATACAAGGGACGCAATTTTAAATAAGTCTCTGAAGATACATTAACCCCTTAAGGACCAGGCCATTTTACACCTTAGGACCAGAGCGTTTTTTGCACATCTGACCACTGTCACTTTAAACATTAATAACTCTGAAATGCTTTTAGTTATCATTATGATTCCGAGATAGTTTTTCGTGACATATTCTAGTTTAACATAGTGGTAAAATTTCGTGGCAACTTGCATCCTTTCATGGTGAAAAATCCCAAAATTTGATGAAAAAAATGAAAATTTAGCATTTTTCTAACTTTGAAGCTCTCTGCTTGTAAGAAAAATGGATATTCAAAATAAAAAATTTTTTGGATCACATATACAATATGTCTACTTTATGTTTGCATCATAAAATGCATGAATTTTTATTTTTGGAAGACACCAGAGGGCTTCAAAGTTCAGCAGCAATTTTCAAATTTTTTACAAAATTTTCAAACTCACTATTTTTCAGTGACCAGTTCAGTTTTGAAGTGGATTTGAAGGGTCTTCATATTAGAAATACCCCATAAATGACCCCATTATAAAAACTACACCCCCAAAGTATTCAAAATGACATTCAGTAAGTGTTTTAACCCTTTAGGTGTTTCACAGGAATAGCAGCAAAGTGAAGGAGAAAATTCAAAATCTTCATTTTTTACACTCGCATGTTCTTGTAGACCAAATTTTTGAATTTTTGCAAGGGGTAAAAGGAGAAAATTTTTACTGGTATTTCTAGCCCAATTTCTCTCGAGTAAGCACATACCTCATATGTCTATGTAAATTGTTCAGTGGGCGCAGTAGAGGGCTCAGAAGGGAAGGAGCGACAAGGGGATTTTGGAGAGAACATTTTTCTAAAATGGTTTTTGGGGGTCATGTCACCTTTAGGAAGCCCCTAGGGTGCCAAAACAGCAAAAAAAAAACACATGGCATACCATTTTGGAAATTAGACCCCTCGGGGAACGTAACAAGGAATCAAGTGAGCCTTAATACCCCACAGGTGTTTCATGACTTTTGCAAATGTAAAAAAAAAAAAAAATTTACATAAAATGCTTGTTTTCCCAAAAATATTACATTTTTACAAAGGGTTAAAGCAGAAAATACCCCCCAAAATTTGAAGCCCAATTTCTCCCGATTCAGAAAACACCCCATGTGGGGGGAAAAAGTGCTCTGCTGGCGCACTACAGGTCTCAGAAGAGGAGTAGTCACATTTGGCTTTTTGGAAGCAAATTTTGCTCTGGGGGCATGCCGCATTTAGGAAGCCCCTATGGTGCAAGGACAGCAAAAAAAACACATGGCTGTATATTTTGGAAACTAGACCCCTTGGGGAACGTATCAAGGGGTAAAGTGAACCTTAATACCCCACAGGGATTTCACGACTTTTGCATATGTAAAAAAAAAATAAAACATTTTACCGAAAAGGTTTGGTTTCCCAAAAATTTAACATTTTTACAAAGGGTTAAAGCAGAAAATACCCCCCAAAATTTGAAGCCCAATTTCTCCCGATTCAGAAAACACCCCATATGGGGGTGAAAAGTGCTCTGCTGGTGCACTACAGGTCTCAGAAGAGGAGTAGTCACATTTGGCTTTTTGGAAACAAATTTTGCTCTGGGGGCATGCCGCATTTAGGAAGCCCCTATGGTGCCAGGACAGCAAAAAAAACAACCACATGGCATTATATTTTGGAAACTAGACCCCTTGGGGAATGTAACAAGGGGTAAAGTGAACCTTAATACCCCACAGGGATTTCACGACTTTTGCATATGTAAAAAAATATTTTTTTTTCATTAACATGTGGGTTTCCCCACAAATTTCAAATTTTTGCAAGGGTTAATAGTAGAAAAGACCCCCCAAAATTTGCAACCCCATCTCTTCTGAGTATGGAAATACTCCATGTGTGGACGTCAAGTGCACTGCAGGAGCGCCACAATGCTCAGAAGAGGAGTCACATTTGCAAACTTTGCTGAAATGGGGGGGACATGTCGCATTTAGGAAGCCCCTATGGTGCCAGGACAGCAAAATACCCCCACATGCCATACCATTTTGGAAACTAGACCCCTTGAGGAATGTAACAAGGGGTAAAGTAAGCCTTAATACCCCACAGGGGTTTCACCACTTTTGCATATGTAAAGAAAAAAAAATGTTTTCACTAAAGTGTGTGTTTCCCCCCAAATTTTACATTTTTACAAGGGATAATAGCAGAAAAGACACCCCACAATTTGTAAATACATTTCTTTGGAGTAAGGACATACTTTATTTTTTGATGATTTAGGCTTGGCGGGTGCACAGCAGGTCTTGCTTGAGTGGGAGCCCAGTCAGGGACCTTGAGCTTGATATGGAGCCAGGATGTTAGACCCCCCCTCAAGGAGCGGTAATGGGGAAAGCACTGAGCCCTAAAATAGGGGAACACTATGGGGGACAACGGGCCGTAACTGGGGTAGACAGGTGGGGTACAGGGGCCCATAATATGGGGTACAGTGGGCCAGAAAATTATAAAACATAATAAAACAGGATATGTTCCCACAATGATGACCCAGAGCATAGCCAAAACTAAAAAAAAATATGCCCGCCCCAAACCCTATGCTCTTAGTCATCATTCTGGGAAGGTGATGTGTGTGGCCGTCCCTAACCTGTTGCCTCAAATGCGCACCAGCTAAGGTGGAGAGAGAGCGCTGCGCATTTGAGGCAACATAAAAAGTCCCCGATGATTGTGACTCAGTGACCTTTGACCCATTTTTGAAAAAACACCCCCAGAGGTCTTATCAGGTTTTGGGTTTTTTTTCAGGTTTTTTTGGGCAATTTAGTGATTTTGTGGGGGTTACATTTTGGAATGTACTCTGAACTTGGTACATTGGTCAAATTATGGAAAATTCAAATGAAAAGGGAAAATGTAGTGCTCCATGGAAGTGTGATACTCCCTGAAGCAGCCTATGCAGAGGCCCGGATTATCTGGGTAAGTGTCGCATTGATATGTGGTGTCCTTGCGCATCCCCTTCCTGAAACACACTCTGCATTATATCTGGGTTCGTCCCTTCTTTCCAGTGTGGGGGATCACTCCTGGAAAGTGCTGGCCGGGGGATGATCCTGGCGCCTATAACTCCAGACCCTTGGGAAGTCCGGTCTGATCTTTCCCAGTCGCCAAAGATCAGGAACCTTAGGACTTCTTCTTGGTACTGGAGGAATGTCCCTGTGTTGCCATCGTACTGGGATAGTACAAAAGCGTTATACATGGCAACCTGTACCAAGTAGACCGCAACTTTTTTGTACCAAGCCCGTGTTTTCCGCATGGCGTTGTATGGCTTGAGGACTTGATCTGAGAGATCAACTCCCCCCATATACCAATTGTAGTCCAGAATACAATCGGGTTTGAGGACCGGTCCCACGGTACCTCGCACAGGGACAGGGGTGCTGCCGTTCCCATGAATTGTGGTGAGCATAAAGACATCCCTCTTATCCTTATACTTCACCAACAACAGGTTATCATGGGTCAGGGCACGCGACTCACCCTTGGGAATAGGCATCTTGACCAAATTTAGAGGGAGGCCTCTCTGGTTTTTCCGCACAGTCCCAGTGTGTATGTGGTGCTTGGTGTACTACTTTATATAACCGTGTGTTATAATTGGGGGGGGGGGAACGCAGCGGCCAAAAAAAAAAGGGTGGCACGCGCAGCTCCCTGAACCCCTAATAGGACCCAGGGTCAGGGATAAGACCCTAATAGGACCCTTGGGGACCTATTAGGGGGTTGGGGGGGATACTTTTTTTTTTCTTCTTTTTTTTACTTTTTTTTTCACTTTTGTAACTTTATTACTCCTACCTGTCCCTATACCCTGCTCTCCCTATTGTAACGGCTCCTGAGGGGGCTCCGGCTCCAAGGGGGGATCCACGGCTTCTCCTCACTGCGGCACCCGCTGACTGAACACAGAGAGCGGGTACAGCAGCGGGAAGGAGCCGTTAACCCCTCCTCTGCCGCTCTGCTATTGGCTATTGTCACAGCTCCCCAGCAACAGTAGGTGTATTGTACACCGCCGATCACCATTTATTTCCAGGTCATCACTGACCCGAATGACCGGAATCACCGCAGATCGCCCGCGCGATTTCGCGGACGATCTGCGGCGATCGTTGACATGTGGGGGTCTCGGGACCCCCCTCGGTGTTTGCCTAGGATGCCTGCTGAATGATTTCAAAGCAAAGACCATAGGACCCCTTTACATGTTTTGTATATGAGCCTGTGGATATTTATTGTTTTTCTTTCCTTTCTTAACTGAGAATTATTTTTCACCGCTTTTGACACAGTAAAAAAAAAATATAGGGTAAACCAGATTTTATTTCCGACAGGAGGCTCCCAATATAGTTTATATCTTTCTCTTTATTGAGACTCCCAGCAGCGAAAAAGGTTAATACAATGAAAGAGAAAACCAAACATGTATAGGTATGAACTACCAATCAGGATAGGTCCTAGTCCATAAAAGGTCTCTAATCAAGGAATACTTCCTTCTTTCTCACTGCTCCCTGCAGGATAAAGATATGTATTATTGTCTCCATTACTGTGATTTAGAAATGTATTTATTATATTAATGTTGACAGTATTTGGCATATTCATTCTTATTTCATATATACACTCTTTTCTTAATTTTTTTCACTGCCCGTTTATTTCTTATTCCCCTTATCCTACTCCTCCATTATATCATTCCCTTCTCTTTCCCCTCATTCTCCGCACTCTCTAATATATTATTAATATTTTCTTATACCTTATTTTTCCTCCAGTTACTCTATTCAGTGTTCTGCTATGTGCATAACGCTCTTCTGAGTATAATCCCGTTTCTCGCGAGATCTCGCTCTCCCTCACAGCCCACGTCTGAGCGTGTTATCTTCTCCTCACAGCGTTCGCTTCACAGGAGATTTCTCTCTGTCAGAGTGGCAGAGTAGTTGTGCTCTTTGCTTATACCACCGTTTATGCTCTCTGCTTGTACCACCAACTTTAGTCTGTGACTATTATCAATTTTGTGTTGGTATCCTATTTGACCATTCTGAGGTTAAATATATTTTGACAGCATATATAAAGTTTTTTCTGTTAGATAACTCCCTTACCGGCTTATACATATATTATATATAAAAAATTACATGTATATATATATATATATATATATATATATATATATATATTTCTATAATTATGCAGTTCCAAGGAAGAAGCTTCACTCCAATGTGGCACACAAAAAGTGATTTATTCACCCATCCAGTCACGAGTGCTACGTTTCGGTCTGCTCAATGAGACCTTTCTCAAGCCTCAAGTCTCAAGGTCTCATTGAGCAGACAGAAACGTAGCACTTGTTACTGGATGGGTGAATAAATCACTTTTTGTATGCCACATTGGAGTGCCACTTCTTCCTAAAGGGCATAAACGTCCAGCTAAATGTATTAAAAGCAGTGTTTTTGTAAAGATGACCATAAAACCCTCAAGGCTAAGTCTTCTCTTGATAGGGTAGGTCAGACACTTATGAAACACCACATAAAACCAGTGGCTTTGAACCATCTGCTTCACACACGCAGACCAGACCCTCTGTCCGAGAGGAAGAACCTGTTGTTCAGAATAAGAATGCCCAAAAAAGGGCAAAACCAGACTCATACTTGATATCTGCTTCTTCTGATTCTGATATAACAGACTTTAATGCATCCATTAATGATGATGATGATGATTTTGATGAGGGTGAAATTTCTGATTCCCCCATTAATATTTCTAATGCTGACAATCCTGAACCTTCCATTCTGGACAGTCAAGGTAACTTTTTCAATCCAGATTTAATCACTCACCCCAGATCCTCTGAATGGGTTCATCTAAATTTCTAAATATCTCACTACTAGGATTACAAAATCCCTAGACAGGTCTGCCCATAACAAACTCTGTGCAGAATGCCCGAGACCAAATCTTCCGGGCAAAGCAGCCATTACACCAGAATTGGACCCAGTTCTCATTAAATACATTTTAAAGATGGGAAAAATCCCAAGAAGGGCTTAGATTGCTCTCTTAAAAGCGTACAGGATAAACTAAAATCCTTGACATATCTGAGGAAGCAATTTCTTCAGGTCAACCCATTGACACTACTATTCTACGAGGCTGGGTAACGCAAATGCTGCTCTGACCGCTGAGAAGCCGGTGATAGTTTCCTTAAAGGGTAGCTCCCATCATCCTTTTTTTTTTCTATCCCTGCCTATAACCCATCTATCCCTAACCCCCTCCCTGCTTTAAATATTTTTTTTTACTATGTTAAAAATGACTTTTTGTCTGCCTGCTAGTGTGCTCACTACCATGCAGACTTCCCCAGGAGGCACCACGTCACTGATGACTGCTGGGGAGGGCGACTTCCGCCCTTAGTTCATCTATATAGGGTGCCTCCAGCTGTTTCACCACTACAACTCCCAGCTTGCCCTGACATCTATTGGCTGTCAGGGCAAGCTGGGAGTTGTAGTGTTGAAACAGCTGGAGGCACCCTGTGCAGAAAACAATTAGTTAGGGCCATGGGCGCGGTGCTACCCCGTTCCCTCTGTCTGTTCCCTGATCCCCCCCCTGTGATAAAATGCCGAACCCCGCTCTCCCCCAACCCCTGATCCCCACTCTCCCCCAACCCCCGCTCTGCCCTAAAACAGTTCCATACATATTGCCAGACAGTCCGGCGTGCAGGGGCAGCAGCAGCGGCGGCGTCATGTGCAGGAGGAGTGGCCAGGGAGCCAATGCGCTCGCTCCCTGCCTGTCTGATTAACAGGCAGGGAGCGAGCGCAGGCTGAATGAGTAAGGACCAATGCCCGGCCGGGATCGGTCCAAATTCAGGCGTGACGAGACCCCTAGTGGCCGGTTTTCAAACGTTAATTAAAGCATTTTAATAAAAAAAAAAATAATGAAAATGTATTAGAGATATGTTGTAGTACATATGTACTACAACATATATAAAAAAAAAAGTTAATGACAGTGCCCATTTAAGGAAATTGGAAAATATGTAAGAATTTTTACTTCCTTAGACAAGGCTCAAAATTCTCTCCGCAAGGTTTTTCCTGGGAGAGTTTTTGGGAGGGCCGAAAAGAACAGAGCCGATTTTCCGGCCGCTCTTCCTCATCCAGAGGTTATTCCAGATGCTCATTCAATCAAGAAAGACCCCAATATGGTGCCCCCAACCAGCACCATGTTTTCCCACCAGATCTAGACCATGTTGGTCTAAAGGAACACGAGGATTCCCCAGATCCAGATCATCTACAGGTAAGTCCTTCTCCTCTATTTTCTTCCCTTCAAGTATTTTTTCCAAACTTGGGCATCCATAACCTCAGGCTCATGGATTCTCAACATCATCTCTGGTTACATGACAAACTTCTTTCCCTCTTCCGATTCTTAATTTTTCTTCTCTAGATGAGAGACTGATAGATTAAGAAATTTCAGACCTTTCTTTGAAACATGCCATTATTCAAGTCCCTCTACACTCTACAGGTTTTCTCAGCAACAATTTCTTAGTAAAGAAAAAAAGACGGTGGACACAGACCTGTGATTAATCTTCGCTACCTCAGTGATTTCATAGTTTACCAACATTTCAAGATGGAGGATATCCACCTCCTAAGGGATCTTCTAGTCCAAAACAACTGACTTGTGAAAGTAGACTTGAAAGATGCCTACCTCACTGTTCCTATCCACCACTCACATCAACCTTATCTTCAGTTCTTATGGAAGAACTGGAAATGGCAATTCACTTGCCTCCCTTTCGGTCTCTCTTCAACCCCGTGGTGTTCCACCAAACTGCTGAAACCAGTCATGTCCCTTTTAAGAAGCCGAGGTGTCCGTCTTATCATATACTTAGACGTTCTCATTATGGCTCAATCAGAAACATTGCACGCATTGTGGGTCTCTTGTCGGCATCCATTCAGGCTTAGATTATAGAATCCGATAAAAGCCTTCTTGGTTGGGGCGCCCAATGTGGTCACCTATCCACAGGAGGAAAATGGTCAGAAGAAGAGGATTCTCTTCATATCAATGCTGTGGAACTATAAGCAGGTTTCTTCGCGATCAAGAGCTTTACAAAATTCAGATCACATTGCTGTATGTTGCTTCGTATGGACAACATTTCTGCAGTCCAATACATTAACAAATTGGGAGGTATAACATCAAAGACTTTATCAGACATCACTTCGAACATCTGGTATTTCTGTTTCGACAAAAATATTGTCCTAAAGGCAGAATACTTACCTGGCCTCTCCAACGATGTGGCAGACTGGAACTCCAGCTTCCTGTCAGACGACAGCGATTGGATGTTAGATCTGTCTATTTTTTCTTCAATCAATTCCTATTGGGGTCCAATATATGTAGATCTTTTTGCGTCTCGATTGAACCACCAGCTTCCACTCTTCTTCAATTGGCATACGGATCCGGAAGCCCTGGGGGTGGATGCAATTAATCAGATTTGGCCATCGAAGACCCTTTACGCATTCCCTCCTTTTGCAATGATTTCAAGGGTCCTTTCTCATACTATCCATCAATGAGCGACATTGGTTCTGATGACCCCTTGGTGGCCATTCCAAGTCTGGTTCCCTCAAATCCTTAACCTGTTAATAGATTTCCCAATCCTACTCACCACATCTGCTCACATTCTTCAAGATCCATCTGGGAATCCCCACCCTCTTGTTAATCAGGGGGCCTTCCCCTAGTGGCATGCCTTATATCAAGTCTTCATCACTTGACATTGAAGTTTCTCAATCTACTAGAGATATCTTTTCCGAAGCTTGGGCCCCGGGTATGAAGAAAGCTTAGAGATCGGCCTGGCGACTTTGGGTTCATTGGTGCTCTCAGAAACATCTGGATCCCAGTCATACCTCTATCTCATATATCCTAAACTATTTATCTGAAGCTTTTGACTCCGGTACAGCTTACAGGGCCATTAATCTACACAGATCAGCTATATCGTCTGAACATGATTTCATGGATTTGATTTGTATTGGCAAACATCCTCTAGTTTGTAGAATCCTTAGAGGTATTCGTTTCAGAAGACCTCCTCTTCCTAAATATCATTCTACTTGGGATGTTTCCCTTCTTCTCAACCTCTTTTCCTCCTGGGAGGATAATGATTTTCTTCCTTTAAAACTTTCATCTTACAAATTAACTACTCTTTTATGTTTAATATCCATCAAAAGAGTATCAGATATAAGAGCTCTTGATATCATTCATAGATCTTTCTCCCCTCAAGGGGTTCATTTTAGCATTACCTGCAGAACTAAGACTAATTATCCATTCTGTTTTCTATCCAGCCTTCTTACAACATCCAAAATTATGTGTCTTCAGATGACTAAAATCTTACGAATCCAAGGTTTTGTCTCTCAGATCTATTAATATTTCCCAACTCCTTATTTCCTACTGTAAACCCCACCTTCCAATATCTTCTTCTACTTTGCTGGTTTTGATATTTCCCAATTTTGTGCCCACTCTATAAGAAGTGCTATGTCCATTAAAACTATTCAATCAGGTGGCTCACTTTCTGATGTCCTTAAAGGGGTATTCCAGGAAAAAACTTGATATATATATATATATATATATATATATATATATATATATATATATCAACTGGCTCCAGAAAGTTTGGAGATTAAGATTTTTTAATAGAAGTAATTTACAAATCTGTTTAATTTTCTGGAGCCAGTTTATTTACAAACAGCATGATACACAGAGTGTGACATAGGTAGGTATTTAATTGGGTTGTTGGCTGGCTAGATAAGTAGCTGGGTCGGTTGTAAGATTGCTGGGTTAGTAGTTAGGTAAGTAGCTAGCTAGGTAGCCATGTAGGTAGCTAGCCAGGTACATAGATAGGCAGGTAGGTAGCTAGCTATAATCCCCATCAGGGCCGTTTTTACACATTGATGGGCCCTTTGCAAGACTGTAGAGAAATAGTGGTGCAGTTGCCCATAACAACCAATCAGATCGCTTCTTGCCTTTTGAGAAATGAAAGAAGCGAACTGATTGGTTGCTATGGGCAACTGCACCATTCTTCCTCGGCACAGGTAATCTGCTTATTGGCCTGTATGTTTATAATAGTTGATCTATTATAACAGGGCCAGATTTAGGCTGCCTAGAAGACGGAGCACTTCATTATGTTGGTACAGTTCCCCACATTAGGTGCCGTACAGTTCCCCCACATTAGGTGCAGTATATTTACCCCACATTAGGTGCAGTACAGTTCCCCACATTAGGTGCAGTACAGTTCCCCCACATTTGGTGCAGTATAGTTCCCCCACATTAGGTGCAGTACAGTTCCCCCACATTAGGTACAGTATATTTCCCCCACATTAGGTGCAGTACAGTTCCCCCACATTAGGTGCAGTATAGTTCCCCCACATAAGGTGCAGTATAGTTCCCCCACATAAGGTGCAGTATAGTTCCCCCACATTAGGTGCAGTATATTTCCCCCATATTTGGTGCAGTACAGTTCCCCCACATTAGGTGCAGTACAGTTCCCCCACATTAGGTGCAGTATAGTTCCCCCGCATTAGGTGCAGTACAGTTCCCCCACATTAGGTGCAGTATAGTTTCCCCCACATTCGGTGCAGTATAGTTTCCCCCACATTAGGTACAGGATAGTTCCCCACATTAGGTAGAGTACAGTTCCCCCACATTAGGTGCAGTATAGTTCCCCACATTAGGTGCAGTATAGTTCCCCACATTAGGTGCAGTATAGTTCCCCACATTAGGTACAGTACAGTTCCCCCACATTAGGTGCAGTATAGTTCCCCCACATTAGGTGCAGTATAGTTCCCCCATATTAGGTGCAGTATAGTTCCCCACATTAGGTGCAGTTTAGTTCCCCCACATTAGGTGCAGTACAATTCCCCACATTAGGGGCAGTATAGTTCCCCCACATTAGGTGCAGTACAGTTCCCCCACATTAGGTGCAGTATAGTTCCCCCACAGACATACAGCCTTCAGCCATATACAGTGTATGGCTTTAGGCTGTATGCCTGTTTACTGCCCCAGTGTTCCAACCACCGCTCCTTCGGTCCGGGGACTATGGGCCATAGCAGCAGGTCCCGGGACCGGAGGTAGGAGCACTGAAGATGACGTGCTGCTGGTGACTTACCATGCGCGCGTCCTCCTCGATGCTCTGCTCCACTCTGCTTTACTCCTATGGGTGCACGCACGGGACGTCAATGCCGTCCCTGCATGTGCTACCTCCCGGCGGCCCCTGCATTTTTAACGTTAACCTGGGGGCCGCCGCAGAGAGGTAACCGCCGGGACATCCTTGTGCCCTGAAAAGATTTTTCGGGTCACAGGGATGTCCCGAATGTGACGGCGGCCCCCTGCGGGCACGGGACATCGCATGGCTGGCCCTCTTTTTCTGTAAATATAGCTGTCATGGGCCACCCAGGCTATTCGCTGGGCCTATTTTAACGTGGGGGCCTGGAGTGGCAGCTCCATCCGCCCCTACGTTAATCCGGCCCTGCTTAAAGCTGCTGATTGGTCATCAGAATCAACATTCAAATCATTTTATTTTAGACCAGAGTCTCATGTTTCTATGTCAATTTTATAGTTTTATCACCTGAAAATTGTAAAGCTTTAAAGGGGTACTCCGGTGAAAAACTTTATATTTTTTTAAATCAACTGGTGCCAGAAAGTTAAACATATTTGTAAATTACTATTAAAAGATCTTAATCCTTCCTGTACTTATTAGCTGCTGAATACTACAGCGGAAATTCTTTTCTTTTTGAAACACAGAGCTGTCTGCTGACATCATGAGCACAGTGCTCTCTGCTGACATCTCTGTCCATTTTAGGAACTGTCCAGAACAGAATATGTTTGCTATGGGGATTTCCTTTTACTCTGGACAATTCCTAAAATGGACAGAGATGTCAGCAGAGAGCACTGTGCTCATGATGTCAGCAGACAGCTCTGTGTTTCAAACGGAAAATAATTTCCACTGTAGTATTCAGCAGCTAATAAGTACAGGAAGGATTAAGATGTTTTAATAGAAGTAATTTACAAATCTGTTTATCTTTCTTGCACCAGTTGATTTAAAAGAAAAAAGTTTTTCACTGGAGTACCCCTTTAAACTTGCACTATATTAGGAGCCTCCTGCCGGAAATAAAATTGTGTTTTATAATGGAAAATATAGATTTTATTAACGACAGGGGGCGAGTAATATCACTCCCTATAGTCCCATCCCTTTTATTATAGAATGTCCTTTGTTTTTCAGGCTATTGAAATTATCTACCTGAAGGCATCCCCATGGATTCTTCTGCAGAAGTTCCTACCCTACCAAGCTCTCTTCTTCAGGATGCATCTTGAGAGATTCTTCATCAACATCTTCACTCGTTCCAGTCCTTCTTGAGTTCTACTTTCCTGTCATATTTAAGACTTTTAGACTTTGGTTCTTCAATCAACGTTTTGTCACACCGAGAAAGAAGGAAGTATTCCTTGATTAGAGACATTTTATGGACTAGGACCTATCCTGAGTGGTGGTTTATACCTATACATGTTTGGTTACACCTTAAAGTTTTTTCTCTTTCATTGTATTAACCTTTTCCCTGCTGGGATTCACAGTAAAGAGAAAGATATACACTATAAAAATAAAATAAAAAATCGCGCCAAATGTACATTAAAAAAAAGGAGAAAAAATGTTAGTAAATACCCCCCTATATTACTCGCCTCCTGTCATTAATAAAATCTATATTTTCTGTTATAAAACACTAGGAAAATCTTCAATAATTTTGAAATCAGGTACTTTCAATATCTTGCCATGTATTAATCACCCCAAGTACATCTAAAATGCTTTTCTAATTTGTCTTGTGCTGTATGCAAGTGATAGGAGAAGAATTTCCTGGGCTTTGCAATGTGGTGGAGAGTGTGGCATATTCATGAGCTGAGGGTTGCCCCTCTTACTGTGCAGCAGAGGGGCATTTTCAAAGAATGATCTCACATAAGTAATCAACATTAGAAAGGCCAGTATATCCAGGCTGACAGGTTCCCTTTACAGACTAACCTCTTGAAGGGGTACTCCGCCCCTAGACAACTTATAATGTTCTAAATTATTATTTTTCCACCTACAAACCCATATGATGGTTTGTTATTTGCACAATCAATTGTACTTTGCAATGACACCTTTCATTTTAGCATAAAATGTATGGTGCAATTAAAAACAATTATTTGTGTGGGAAAATGAAAAAGAAAACCGCTACTGGGAACCAAAAGGGTGGTTGGGAGGGGGGGGGGGGAGTTTCATTGGTTATTCTGGGGATGTTTGTTACCTTGCATGACGTATTTTCTTTACCTGCCTTACCCAGGGCATGTATTCTCAATGTGGGGTGTGCACCATTGCATAATTGTAAAATTGTAAAATCCAATAAAAATAAATAAATAAAAAAAAGAAAACCGCAATTCTGCAAGTATGTTTAAAATTACTCTATTCTGGCCCCCTATAACTTTTCCGTATGTGGGGCTGTATGAGGGCTCATTTTTTGCAACATGATCTAAAGTTTTGTGTTGTTGGAAATTTTTGATTGATCTTTATAAGTTATTTTCTGACAAAAGTCAGCAATTCTGGGTTTAGGAATTTTTTTTGTTTTTGCCGTTCACTGTGCGGGATGATAAACATGATGGGGGAGATTTATAAAAACCTGTCCAGGGGAAAAGTATTTGAGTTGCCCATAGCAACCAATCAGATCACTTCTTTTTTTTATTGAAAAGTCCTCTTAAAAATGAAAGAAGTGATCTGGTTGCTATTGGCAACTCAGCAACTTTTCCTCTGAACAGATTTTGATAAATCTCCCCCTATATTTCCATTGATCTGACATTTATGCATGTAGCAATACCACATATGTAAAACAACTGCTTAAGTTAAAAAAAAAAATTAATAATTTTTTTATATTTATTTTACACTTTTTAAGTCCCCATAGGAAACTGTTAATAGCAATTATTAGATTGATATGTTTTGTTCAGTACTATGTTATAATATAGTACTGATCAGTACTATCTTCAATCTTCTTGTATAACCTGGCTCTCCATGCCGGATGGAGGTGAGGAGACCTTCGACAGCCATTTGCGCTTATCAGACACCCACGAATGCACAGCGGGGTTGCGTTAAGCCCACCCGAACCTCTGGGTTCATTATATGCCCTCCAAATTATTATATTTTTCTCATTTACCTAAATAATTGATGTAAATAACAGCCAGCATGATTCTCATGTTATCAACTATTAAGAGTACAAGTCAAATTTTATTGAACAAACCTCCTAATGATAACAGTGTTTTTTTTTAACCTCTTAAAGGGGTATTCCAGGATTTTTTTTTATTTGACTATGCTACAGGGGCTGTAAAGTTAGTGTAGTTCATAATATAGTGTCTGTACCTGTGGGTGACAGTTTTCTCACAATTCTTATGTGATTTTCACCCCAATATTTATTTTTAACAGCATACAAAATGACCGTTGACTCACATTTTTCCCAGTTTGCAATGCGGCCAAGACCTGACTCACTAGTCAGCTGATGACAGGGAGCCTGTCTGCTTCAATGGGTGGAGCGATCGGTTGATGGGAGAGAGATCAATCTGCAACTAATGCAAAAGCTGTAGGCACCCTGATTGAAAACCACAGGTCTTTTGAATGGATGCAGCTCATTTATATTTCAATGGGTGCAGTGGCTGATGTGTGGGAGGGAGGAAAATGGAATTATGGGATTTGTAGGCAAAGAAGAAAACTCAAAAAGGAAATGCCAGTTCACAAAAAGCTAGCCACAGTGTTATGGTAATCTCACAACATAGCCATTTAGCCCCAAGACAAGCGCAGATCCTTCCTAAGCATGTCCATTACTGTCTGGCAGGTATGTACTAAAATCACCTTATGGTGGATAACCCCTTTAACCTGTTAAGGATGCAGGGTTTTTCAGTTTTTGCATTTTCGTTTTTTCCTCCTTACCTTTTAAAAATCATAACCGTTTAAATTTTCCACCAAAAATTCATATTATGGCTTATTTTTTGCATCACCAATTCTACTTTCATTTTATCCCAAAATCCACGGCGAAGCGGAAAAAAAATCATTGTGCGACAAAATCGAAGAAAAAACGCAATTTTCTAACTTTTGGGGGCTTCTGTTTCTACGCAATGCATATTTCGGTAAAAATTACACCTTATCATTATTCTGTAGGTCCATACGGTTAAAATGGTACCCTACTTATACAGGTTTAATTTTGTAGTACTTCTGGAAAAAATCATAACTACATGCAGGAAAATGTTTACATTTAAAAATGTCCTTTTCTGACCCCTATAACTTTGTTATTTTTCCACATACAGGGCGGTATGAGCACTCATTTTTTGCGCTGTGATCTGAGGTTTTTATTGGTGCCATTTTTGTTTTCATCTGACTTTTTGATCACTTTTTATTAATTTTTTTAATAAAAAGTGACCAAATATAAGCTTTTTGGATTTTGGAATTTTTTTTACGTGTACGCCATTGACCATGCTGTTTAATTAATGATATATTTTTATAGTTCGGACATTTACGCACGCGGCAATACCACATATGTTTATTTTTATTTACACTGCTTTATTTTTTTTATGGGAAAAGGGGGTGATTCAAACTTTTATTAGGGAAGGGTTTAAATGATCTTTATTAACCTGTTAAGGACCCATGACGTAACGTTACGGCATGAATCCGTTCCCGATCTGTAATGCGGGGCCATAGGGACCTATAACACTCCACACACTGATCTTTTACACAGATCACTGGTGTGTATTAACACGCCTGTGATCAGTGTTATCGGCGCTTGACTGCTCCTGCCTGGATCTCAGGCACGGAGCAGTAATTCGCCGATCGGACACCGAGGAGGCAGGTAAGGTCCCTCCTGGTGTCCTGTAAGCTGTTCGGGACGCCGCCATTTCACCACGGAGGTCCCGAACAGCCCGACTGAGCAGCCGGGATACTTTCACTTTCAGACGCGGTGGTCAGCTTTGATAGTCACGTCTGATGGGTTAATACAGGGCATCACCGCGATCGGTGATGAACTGTATTAGCCGCGGGTCCCGGCCGTTGATGGGTGCCGGGACCAACCCGATATGACGTGGGGTCACCGTGTAACCCCGCGGCATATCACGGGAGCTGGCGGAGGATGTAAATATACGTCCTTCGTCATTAAGGACGCAGGGCGAGACCCCACATCATAGCGAGTAGGTCCTGGCTGCTAATGAAAGCCGGGACCCTGGGCTAATAGCATGCGGCTATTAACCCTTTAGATGCAACGTTCAAGGTTGATTGCCACATCTAAAGTAACAAAAATACACTCCTGGCAGCTCTGTTGAGGCTGATCGGGATCATTGCGGTTAAATCATGATGTCCCGATCAGATAGAACGCGAGCAGAGGGTCCGTTACCTTCCTCCAGCGAGTCCGATTGGCGATTGATTGCTCCAAGCCACTGATAACACAGATCATTGTCATGGTATTGCATGGCAGTGATCAGTGTAGAAGATCAGTGTGTGCAGTGTTATAGCCCCTAGAGGGGGCTATACCATTGCAAAAAAAAAGTGTGAAAAAAAGTTTAAGATTATTTAACCCCTTCCCTAATAAAAGTAAGAATCACCCTCCATTTCCCATTTAAAAAAAAAAAAAAACTGTATAGAAATAAACACGTGGCATCACCGTGTGTGGAAATTTCCCGAACTATAAAAATATATTGTTAATTAAACTGCATGGTCAATGGCGTATGCGCAAAAAAATTCCTAAATCGTATTTTTGGTCACTTTTTATATCATGAAAAGATGAATAAAAAGTGATCAAAAAGTCTAATACAAAGATCAATCCAAAAATGGTAACGCTAAAAACTTCAGATCACGGATCAAAAAATGAGCCCTCATACCGCCCCGTATGCAGAAAAATTGTTATAGGGGTCAAAAGATGACAGTTTTAAACTTATTCATTTTGTGCATGTAGTTCTGATTGTTTCCAGAAGTAAGACAAAATCAAACCTATATAAGTAGGGTATCATGTTAATTGTATGGACCTACAGAATAAAAAAAAAAGTTGTAATTTTTACCAAAAAATGCACTGCGTAGAAACAGAAGCCCACACAATTTACAAAATGTAATTTTTTCTTCAATTTTGTCGAACAATTAATTTTTTTTCCGTATTGCCGTGAATTTTTAGGTAAAAGGACTAATGTCACTGCAAAGTAGAATTGATGGTGCAAAAAATAAGCCATAATATGGAATTTTAGGTGCAAAATTGAAAGGGTTATGATTTTTAAAAAGTAAGGAGGAAAAAACGAAAGTGCAAAAACTGAAAAACCCTGAGTCCTTAACGGGTTAAGCATGAAAAACTTACAATGCACTGTTCCAAATTATTACGCACAGTAAGTTTCAAAACACTTTATAGGTTGTAAAGAACTGAAAATTGTCATTTGTTGTGTTTGCAGCATATTTACTAAAATCAAAAGCTATTGCAATCGAACTTTTAACAACATTTTAACTTTTTTAAATTTTAACAGGTCACGTTACATTTTAACATTGAACTTGTGAGTTTTTGGATAGTTTCTGCTTGAATTTGTTTGCAAGATGTCAGAATAGCCTCCCAGAGCTGCTGTTTGGATGCAAACTGCTCCCACCCTCATAGATCTTCCACTTGAGGATGCTCCAAAGGTTCTCAATAGGATTGAGGTCAGGGGAGGATGGAGGCCACACCATGACTTTCTCTCCTTTTATCCCCATAGCAGCCATTGATGCAGAGGTATTCTTTGCAGCAGGAGATGGTGCATTGTCATGCATGAAGATGATTTTATTACGGAAAGCATAGTTCTTCCTTCTGTACCAGGGAAGAAAGTGGTCAGTCAGAAACTACACATACTTTGCAGATGTTATCTTTACACCTTCGGGGACCCTAAAGGGGCTGACCAGCTCTCTTCCCATGATTCTGGCCCAAAACATGACTCCACCACTGCCTTGCTGATGACGCAGCCTTGTTGGAACAGAGTGGCCATCCACCAACCATCCACTACTCCATCCACCTGGACTATCAAGGGTTGCACGGCACTCATCAGTGAACAGGACTGTTTGAAAATTAGTCTTTATGTATTTTTCTGCCCAATGCAGCCGTTTCTGCTCATGAGCATTGGCCAGTGGTGGCTGAATAGAAGGTTTATGCACAGTTGCAAGATTCTGGAGGACTGTACACTTAGATGTCCGTGGGACTCCAGAGGCACCAGCAGCTTCAAATATTTGTTTGCTGCTATGTAATGGTATTTTAGCAGCTGCTCTCTTGATCTGATGCATGGATCTGGCAGAACTCTTCCTCAATGTGCATTTATCTGCACAAACCCGTCTGTGCTCTGAATCTGCCACAAATCTCTTAATAGTGCGATGATCAAGCTTAAGTTTTCGTGAAATATCTAATATTTTTATACCTCATCTAAAGCATTGAATTATTTCACTCTTTTCGGCAGCAGAGAGAACCTTTTTCTTCCCCATATTGCTTGAAAATGGTGCTCTGCTTAATAATGTGGAATACCCACCTTTAGTAAATTGGGCTCTCCTGGCAATCTAATTATCACAGGTGTCCAAGATTGTTTTCAGTGATCAAAAGAGCCCTGAGACACAATGCCATCCATGAGTTAAACTGAAAAACAAAATATTTAATCTTTGTGACACTTATTTGCACAATAATTTGGAACAGGGTGTAGAAGCCATGAACTGCATTTATCATTGCATCTATAGGGTTAATAGCAGACATCAGTGAAGCCCCAGCTGGAGCTCACCTGCTATGTAGCAAGCACAGCTCCTGTCTTTAAAAGGTTAAAGTAGCCCAATTATATATATATATATATATATATATATATATATATATATATAAAAACTTTTCACATGTAGCAGGGGCACATCGAGCCTGTCTTAGACCCTGACTGAACAAAACTTTTGACATGTCCTAGTTACATGTCTAAAGTTATTTTATAATGACACATTATACATTATTTTATAAAGTCACATTACTGGCAGATGAACATCTCTTTATTTGTTATTCAACTGAAGAATGTCATGAAATACTAAACATTGTTTTTACCTCTGAGCAAACTAAGAGGAAAACCTTGTTGTAAGTAAAGATGAGGTTAATTGTAAATGAAAAATTTGCATACTTTTCCTATGATTTTATCACAATGTAAATTGACTTCAGATGTGGAGATATTTAGACATATCAGTTGTTTATATCATTTCCAGCCTTTTATTGGGACCTATTTACATATGTATTTCATTTTAATGGTTTATTCTAAAGCATTCATTTTATATTTAACCTGTTAAGGACCAAGGACGTACCTGTACATCCTGAGCCCTTTCCCTCTCTATAACGCGGGGCCACAACGTGGGCGGGTCAGGCCGGCCTCTAACAACGGCCGGGCTAATAGCGTGCAGCACTGATCGCGGTGCCGCTTGCTATGAACCCTTTAGATGCTGCGTTCTAAGTTGAACGCAGCGTCCAAATGGAAAGTAAATCACTGCCGGCTAGCTCAGGGGGCTGTTCGGGATCGCCGCGGCATCCCGAACAGCTGTAGAACAAGAGGAGGGTCTCCTATCTTGCCTCCTGGTCTCCGATCGCCGAATGACTGCTCAGTGCCTGAGATCCAGGCATGAGCAATCGAGCGGCAGAATCATTGATCACTGGTTTCCTGTGAGAAACCAGTGATCAATGTAAAAGATCAGTGTATGCAATGTTATAGCCCCCTATGGGGGCTATAACACTGCCAAAAAAATGTGAAAAAGTGAAGAAAGATCATTTAACCCCCTCCCCTAATAAAAGTTTGAATCACCCCCTTTTTCGAATAAAAAAAAAAAACTGTGTAGATAAAAATAAACATATGTGGTATCGCCACATGTGGAAATGTCCGAATTATAAAAATATATCATTAATTAAACCGCAGTCAATGGCGTACGCGCAAAAAAATTCCAAAGTCCAAAATTGTGTATTTTTGGTCACTTTTTATATCATGAAAAAATTCATAAAAAGTGATCAACAAGTCCGATCAATACAAAAATGGTACAGTTAAAAATTTCAGATCATGGCGCAAAAAATTAACCCTCACTCTGCCCTTTATACAGAAAAATAAAAAAGTTATAGGGGTCAGAAGATGACAATTTTAAACGTATAAGTTTTCCTGCATGTAGTTACGACAAAATTAAAGTACGACAAAATTAAACCTATATAAGTAAGGTATCATTTTAATTGTATGGACCTACAGAATAAAGGGAATGTGTCATTTTTACCGGAAAATGTACTGCATAGAAACAGGAGCCCCCAAAAGTTAGAAAATGGCGTTTTTATTTTATTTTATTTTTCAATTTTGTCTCACAATGATTTTTTTTCTGTTTTGACATAGATTTTTGGCTAAAATGACTGATGTCATTACAAAGTAGAATTGGTGGCGCAAAAAAATAAGCCATCAGATGAATTTTTAGGTGCTAAATTGAAAGAGTTATGAAAGGTAAAGAGGAAAAAATGGAAGTGCAAAAACGGAAAAAACCCTGGTCCTTAAGGGGTTAAAAGAGCTCAGGGTGGGATGAAAAAGAAAAAAACATGTACTTACCTGCTGTACTCACCTATCTTCTTCCAGAACTGTTCTGATGGTGCCAAGTCCTTCCTGTTCTCCTCTCGACAAAAAGGACTGAATTGGACACACCAGAGCTTTGTCTGTCTTGACATTTCCTATGTGTCAAGAAGAGAGCAATGGGCACCATTGGAACAGCACTGCAGAGATCAGCAACAGGTTAATACATTTTGTCACACCCTGACCTCATTAAAGGAACTGAACACATTTATGAGGTTTATCAGGAAAAAAAAAACTATTGATGGCCTATGCACAGAATAGATCAGACAAGCATTGTGTCAGACACTCTTGCCAGACCATTATTTTGCTTTCCCTGACATCTATCATCAATAATAGTTGGATCTGCCAACGATATTCTAACATGTATATGTAGCCTTAGATATATGGGAGTCTTAGCCTGAAAATTTAGCCTGGAGAATAAAAAAAAAAATCCCAAAGAAATTTAACCTGGATTCTTTGAGTTAACCTTCATAGCAATTACAATCAGATATTTTTTATTTATTTACTATAATAATATTTTTCAGCACATATACTTGTAACATGTTTGTCTGATATGTTTTTAGTTTTTTGTTAATTTTTGTTTGTACATGTTTACTCTTGAAAATATAAAAATAATGCTTAAAAAGCCAAATACATTCAGCCATGAGATATATTTGATCTTTACTGTTTAAAGTTTATATTTTGACTTGACGTCATCTTATTGTATAGCAGGGGTGTAGCTATAGAGGTAGCAGAGGTAGCAGTCGCACCGGGGGCCCTGGTGTCTAAGGGGGCCCCAAAGTACATCTGCCCCATTAGAGGCCAATATTATAATTGGCATATTGGGCCCTGTTGCAGATTTCGCTTTAGGGCACAGAAGCTACAAGCTATGCCTCTGTTGTATAGTCAATATAATGCTGTGGCATCAACATGCCTAATCATTATAAGTATTTGCCATTCAGGGACCATCAGGAGGGCCCCAAGATCATGAACATTGACAATGATCCCTAAAGTAATCAGTTTTTCTCATGTAAGATCATGTTAACTTCACAAGCTTTCTTGTTTGCTACTGTGTTAGTGTATTTGCATTGCATTGGTAAATTACATCTGCAGTATGACATATAGATATATAAGTGCAGACATTTATATATATAACTGGATGAAAACACATTCAAGCTTAAAAATAATATACCAGGCCAGTGTAAGATATGCATAACCAGCTTTGTAATATCGAAGTAACGTCTGATGCTCCAACTTCTATCATTGTCAGTTTATCATAGTCATGTTCAAATTCCTCCAAGGTTCTGGTAAGTATCATTAAAGGGAAGGTCATATTATTCATGTCTTACTGCATAGCTAACATTTCGGATATTTGTGACCTTCGATATTTGATAGCCTTTTGAAGGAGAAACCGAAGAGCACAAAACCCAAGCTAGCAAAGCCGATAATATTCATTCAGCAGGTATGATCTCTACAATATTATACAGAAAATGATTTAAAAAACACATAGACTTGCCATAGGTATAAAATGTGGAGGAATCAAAAAAATGTTTTAGCTGTTTTCCTAGGATAAGAGAACATGGTAGGTAATGACTAGGTTGCACTAGATGGGCAAATGTCATCATTCAGCCTTACAAACTATGTAACTGATAACACGGAATGTAATGCAGGTTTTGTATTTGTCTGTCAATGGCTACAACATAAACAAACTGTTCCAACCAGCAAGGAACAAGTTAATGTTTCCATGCCCTTTTTTCCAGCAAGAAATGCACGGTGCAGATTAATGTACTAACCTTTGATCTGAGGAAACCTGAGTCTTATTTACAGCTGTACAGTCTGGGATCTCATCCTTCCTTGGAAAGATAATTCTTCAGCTGAAGAAATAACAGATTTGCTCTTGCACCGTTCTTGCTCAGAAATGGTTTACGGCCATGGCTCTAGCTGGCAAAGAGCGAAGAATTAAGGTGCAAACAACAAACTAAACTTCAAACATCAGGAGATTTACAAGTTCACACATGACCATTTGCCCACCAGGGTTTGACCTCCCCTATCTCCCTCCCTTTTCTGTTCCCATATGATTCAACCAGACTGGCTTGTTATCCACATTGCCTGTGATTGAGGGATGAACACTTTTATCTGGGGTGTTGATGGATTTTGGCTTAAAATGGTTCAGCTAGTGGCATTTTTCATTAGGTAGCTCAATTATTGCTCGTGTTATCACCAACCTGAACAGAAAGGGAAGATATCTGAGAAAAAGATGGAGGGGTTAGCTGTTTGAGTCATGGACATTGTGTAGAATAAGTCTAGTCAACCTAGATTACCCTTAAAGAAACTTTACTAAGTAATGACGTTATCTCCCCAAAAACATTCACATAGTAAAACAAGGAACATATAATGAAGTGGAATCCTTAGAGACAAGATAACATCATCCAAATCATTGCTAGTTAATGTTTTTTTCCCACTAGGTCATGTCTACATGGGATTGTCCAAATGAACAATGTTATGAGCTGCACACCATTTTACATTTGAGAAGACTATCTATGAAGAAATGAAGCTTGCTCAGATCTAGACAGCCCCTCTAAGAGAATAGTCGAAGGCTTCTACAAGAGATCTAATAAGTGGCCGACGATAGTCTGGTGGGCCATAGAAGCAGAGCTGTATTTACAACTTATTCAGTCCTGGGCACAGAGAATAAACTTGCCATCTGTAGGCCACATTTAGATGTGCCACATTTGCAGTGGATTTCAGTCAGTTTTAATTCTGAAGAATAAAGAATGTATTATTGTAAAACTCTATTCACATACTGCAGAAAAAGTCTGTGCGGAGTGAAGAAGTAAATATCATTTTAATTGGTGTCACTCGCACTACAAGCCTGTACTAACAGGTTAGTGCGAGTGACACTGATGCCAGATTCCCTTTACGTCCCCGGCCCTCCGGCTAAATATCACTCAATTTGTAAAGCAGCAATTCAGAATTACTTAAAATATTTCCACTTACAAAATGATGGCATCCTAGGTATGTGCCCACAAGTGCCTTATTGTAAATACGACCAGGGGTGAAACTTTACATGGTACAGAGGGTGAGGTTACACCTGGGCATATGAGCCTGAAGGGCCCATAAGATCTCTCTTTCTGATAGGAGTAGACCAGTGTTATAAAGGAGGCATTATAGCTGAGGGCTCTGTAACAGTTTTTGCATTGGAGCCCAGCATCTTTAAAGGGGTACTCCGAAACTAGACATGTTATCCCCTATCCTTTGGATAGGGGATAACATGTCTGATCGTTGAAGCCGGCCGATCGTTTGAAGCCGGCCCCCGCGGTCTCGGCACCCCAGTCATCTGGTGATCACAGCCACCATGCCCCCTCCCATAGACATGAATGGAGGGGGCGTGGTGTGACATCACAATCACGGAAGCACCAGGCTTCCGTGACTGTAACGCCGCAGTGCCAGCACAGAGATTGCAGGGGGTCCCTGCGGCCGGGCCCCCTGTGATCAGACAGGTTATCCCCTAACCTTTGTATATGAAATAACATGTCTAGGGAGGAGTACCTCTTTAAGTTATGCCAGTGAAATATAGAAACATAGGAAAACCTAGGAAACATAGAAACATAGAAAGTGTCAGCAGGTAATAACCGCTTGGCCCAACTAGTCTGCCCAATAATTGTGGGACCTCTGTGCTCCAGACTAACTTTTGATATAGAGAAACAATCTATTATAACCAGTTTAAACCCCTGACATTTAGTGAATAACTCTGATAACTGTGTTTTAAAGAAGTGGCTCTAATAAGTTTTTTTTTTTTGTCACAAACTCAGGCACCACATAACATATGACATAGCTCATTCCTCATACCTTCCTTTATTTCTAAGAAAATACATATACTATAAATTCACGTTTCTACATATTAAACTCCCTGTTCTTGCTTTATACTCTGTCAGAGATTGATGGAAGTAATAGAGAACTCTTTTTTTCCCTGTGATCAAGAAGAGTGGCTTTTATACGGTACTTGTTTATTTTTCTGGCATTTTGTGACAGCCCCTTAGTCTACATTTGCAGGCATAGATACACTGCTACCATACATACAGTAAATATATACCATTTTTCACATGGATTTGCCACAGTTAGCTGCTATGGGTACATAAAGAAGCAATTCTTGTCTGTATGGAAACTGGCAATTATTTATGTGGTATCTAAAGAGTATTTCTGATTTTATATAAATACATTTTAATCACTATATAAATTAAATGTTCTACAATTTTTTAATAAACTTTGGAGAACATATGACTGGTGTATTATATGTCAACATAAAGCTCAAGCTCAAATTTATTAAAAAAGACAAATGGAGACCACTATCCACTGCCATTAAACCCTGCCCACTTTCTTTACCATTTTTTAAATTGGTGACTGTTACGCTATGTGCTCCGGCCTCACACGCTGGCCGTGAGCGCATGGTCCCCTTACCCGCATGCGAGCCCTAGTCCGTCACTCTCCGGGTGTTTCTCCTGCCTCCGCTTCTCTGCTTCGATGCGCGTGTCCCCGTCCCTTAGGGCGCACGTGCGCCGGAGCTTTAAGATTTAAAGGGCTAGTACGCTCATTAGTGTAACCACCTGTTGCTTATTTATAAATTCCTCCACCCTCCTCAGTTCTCTGCCAGATCTTTGTTGCCTTGTGCCCTAGAGAAAGCGTTCCATTGTATTGCCTTGCCGTGTACCAGATCTCCTGCTCTTGTGACTTGACCTTGCTTCTCTGCCACCTGCCTACTGAACTCCTGCTACGTCCTGACTACGGTACTGTGCCACCTGCCCTGACCTACTGCTATCCTGACTATGAGTTGTCTCATCCCTCCTGTGCCTCACATCTCCTCAGCCGCCTGTGTGATCGAGCCCTGCCAGGGGTAGCGACCTGGGTGTATCCTGCAGCTGCAAGCCCATCCTGCTTTGTGGCGGGCTCTGGTGAAGACCAGCGGCACCTCAGACTCCGCTCCCTGGTACGGTCCGAGTCATCTGCCACACAGGTCCAGCAGATCCACATACACCGGAGTTCTTGTCTTCAGAAACATGAGTGTTACAGTGACTGATAAGAAAACTGGCAATATTGTGCAAATAGCGTATACACTATAATGCTACCTTTACTCCACAAAGCGGACCAAGTCGCTCGATAGATGCCCTTTCCTCACTTCTTTGAATTATCAAAGTATTAGTGTGTTGTAGCTGAATGCTCTCAGCTGAGAATGAAACAATGTAGCAAACTGCAGATATATGAGAATATAGTCATGTTCAGTCTGGGTGATGCACACTGTAACACTATATTACATCTGTACTTGCTGTACAGTACATGTATTTTTGGGAAAGCAATCTCTACAGTTTACAGCAAATGGAGATGCAGATAAAGCACAGGGCAAATGCATGTTAACCATGAGCATTTTTTATTCCGGTGTTTCCTCATTTTCAAGATATTAGTTTGGTGACATTGAATGAGAAAATTCTTGTTTACATGGCTGAAAGCCATAGAAAACTACTCCTGTTCTCTAGGGATGACGAATCAATTCTGACTAATCTGAATTTGTTACGAATTTGAAAAAAATTAGCTTTGCAACTATTCGATCGCACAAATCACTTAATTAAACTCCAATAAGTGTGCTCCAGGGCATCTAAAATGGCGGATCCACATGTGAGGACATGGGGCAAGGAACTCTGGTAAGGCGGCAAGGCGGGTAGGTGCTATGACCCTGAATCACATGCGCCCTATCAGCAGCCAGTCTCCCCTGCGATGTCACATCCCTATATAATCGGCAGCCATCTTGCGGCCAGACACTTCAGCGTTTTATTTCAGAGAGAGTGTTTCACTGCAGGGAGAGATAGAGCATTGTTTGCGTTGCACAGAAAAACAGCTTCACAGCAGTGATTCACCATAAGCCCAAATCACTGCATAAAAGCACTGAGAGAGAGAGAGAAAGTACACTTTTGGGTTTAACACACAGCGACTCCACTGCTGCAGTGGGATGTACAGCAACTCTATAGCTTAAAGGGGCCAGTTAGGCTGAGCACTAAAAGCCATTGTCACCTGCTATTAGTGCCTAATAGTATTGTACTGTTCTCTACTACACAGCGATTCTGTACTGCTGCAGTTGGTTGTACAAGAACTGTAAAGCTAACAGGGGCCAGTTAGGGTGAGCGAGTAAAGCCATAGTCCCCTGATTATAGTGCCTAATACAGGTTGCGTAACGGAGCCTATTGTCCTCTCATAAGTGTAACCTGTGCATACATAGGTGGTGTACGTTTTCTTTTCTTGGAAAACTAAATTGGGCCTAGTTACTGTGAAAGGCCAGCCAAAGCTACACCCTTGTTTCTGTAGCCTTATACAGTTTGTAGTGAAGCGCATAGTCCTCCTCTCATAAGTACACCTATGTGGTGTGGATTTTTTTCCCTAAAAAACCTAATTTGGGCCCAGTTATTGTGAAAGGCTAGCAAAAGCTACACCCTTGTTTTGTAGCCTTATACAGTTTTAAGCTGAGCGTATTGTCCAGCTCTCATAAGTGTAAACTGTAGGTATACCTACGTTCTGTACGTTTTTTTTTCCTGAAAAACTAATTTGTGCCTAGTTATTGTGAAAGATTAGCCAAAGCTACCCACTTGTTTCTGTAGCCTTATTCAGTTTGTAGTGGAGTGTATAGTCTTCCTCTGATAAGTGCAAACCATACGTACACCTATGTTGTGTCCTTTATATATTTTCCTGTTAAACTAATTTGGGCCTAGTTACTGTGAAAAGCCAGGCAAATCAACACACTTGTTTCTGTAATCTAATACAGTTTTAAGGGTAGTGGAGCATATTGTCCTCCTCTCATAAGTGTAACATATATGCACTCAGCTAGTGTACAAGTAGGTCAGGCAGAGAAGTGCCAGGACGTGCACAGAGGAGTGGCAGTGGCCTAAATTTATCAGGCAGAGGTCTCAGCAGACTAGGGGCTAGTGGCAGCAGAAGTTGCAGCGATAGGCCTGAGCTCCCGGTATCAGCTATAGGTCGTTTCTCGACCAGCAACCCATCTGCCGTCATTGATTGTTTAACACGGTCATCCACTTCATCACAAGTGACATCTGACAACCCCCAGTAAACAATCGGTGGGTTCCTCAGACACAACCCTCAGTTGGCATGGCCTGGAAGCAGTACCTGTCCTCCCATTGCCTCTGTCCTAAGCTGTTCCCTCCCCCACAGAAGTATCTTATGCTGTGGGTTCAGCTCCACTATTTAGTGAGGACGATCTACTAGAGGACAGTCAGAAGCTACTGCCCAGCCAAGAAGTGGAGGAGACATCAACCGCTTCCCCTGCTAGGTGGGCAAGTAGTGATGAGGAGAGTGGCGTGGAAGGTGGTGTTGTGAGCGTTCAGGCTCCTGAAGCAGACACTGTTAAGGAACATGAGGAGGACATCAGTGACGTGCAGACACAACTTGATGATGATGAAGCCAATCGCACATGGGAGCCGGGTGCAGAAGGGGCTTCATCATCATCAGGAGAAGAGGGTTACCCGTGAGGCAACAACTGAGCCAGCAAGGTGGTAGCATGGTTGACAGTCAGCATGGTGACAGAAGTGGAAAGTCTGGAGCCAAACGTCCCTGGCGTAGACCACGTGCTTAGCGGCAGCCTACCGTCCCGGGAGGTAGTGGAACAGGGGTTCCTGGAGTAGGCGGCAGTAGCAGTCAATCAGTGCGGACTGTTGGGAGGAAAATCAGCTATTCGGCAGTGTGGCAGTTTTTATCAAGCATTCAGAGGATGTTAACATGGCCACATGTAAGATGTAGGGAAATGTAGATATGTGTAGCTCAACCACAGAAAAATGAGCGAGGTTAACTAAAAGCTCTCCCCCACAGAGAGATGCAGAAAAGTGAAAAAATAGAATATTAGTCCTCAGCTCAATATCAGAAAAAAGATTAATGGAGGATGTCTGGTATCAATAATAGAGAAAAAACACAATTAGTGTATAAATGGTATTTAATAAATATTAAATAGTGCGTTCCCGCAGGGCCCTACGGTAGCGCACAATTGGTTAAAAAAAGAAATATAAAATACAACAAGTAGTTACACTACAGAGCGAGTGTATCTATTAAGGCTGACAGCCGTATAATGATACACTGGATGATACACTGGGTGATGGTATGTTAAAGTGTTACTCTGATCAGAATAATAATAGATTCAGTGTGCACAAAAAAAAAAAAAAAAAAAAAATAAGAATAAAAATAATAATAAAACGTTCCTCCTGGAAAAAAAAAATGGTTTGATAGAAAAAATGGATAATACAAGAAAAATAAGTCCTGAAAAATAGGTCCTGAAAGTGAAAAGTAGCAGTCCTGTAAATGGTGGAGTTATGACCTGTAGGATGGATCCTATAATTGGCCTAAAGTAATGTCCTGCAAAAAATAATGTCCTGCAAAAAAACGTATACTGTATATGGTGATACCCTAAGAATCGTTTGAATAGTGGATATTGCAATTAAATCGCTGTTGCCGGTTTCTCCACTCCACAGCCTACAAATAGAAATAAAGTCACTGGCACGATTGTGCCACTCACCGCACCGCTGATGGACAGATGGATGATGAACAAATGAGCTCTAGCCGGGGCGGCGTGATGGTCGCGGGATAGATAGCCGTTCTCACCGGCGAGCTGTCCCTTGGCGTCAGGTGTACTCTAGCCGGGGCGGAGTGTTGGTCGCAGAATCTCCAGCCGCTCTCACCGGCGAGTTAACTCTTGGCGTCTGACGTAGCAGGTCAGCTGATGGCAGGTCAGCTGACCTTGTGCGGGAGGTTAGTTGGTTCTAAATGATGTTGTATAGTAATGCTGCATGCAGATAGAGATGTTGATCAAATGGTGGAGGGTTCAACACCAGTTCAGCAGATGAATTTAAGTACCGGACCATGTAATGAATGGATGATGGATGAAGTCTCTCCAGAGAGGAACTATCCGATGGATGCTTGTATAACCGCAGCTGTAGTGTAGACTAGACCAATAAAAGAGGCTCAATCTCGGTCACCAAACGCGTTTCGGGGTTCAGAGCAGATAAGTAATACCCCTTCCTCAGTGGTGGCGTTATACCACTGAGGAAGGGGTATTACTTATCTGCTCTGAACCCCGAAACGCGTTTGGTGACCGAGATTGAGCCTCTTTTATTGGTCTAGTCTACACTACAGCTGCGGTTATACAAGCATCCATCGGATAGTTCCTCTCTGGAGAGACTTCATCCATCATCCATTCATTACATGGTCCGGTACTTAAATTCATCTGCTGAACTGGTGTTGAACCCTCCACCATTTGATCAACATCTCTATCTGCATGCAGCATTACTATACAACATCATTTAGCACCAACTAACCTCCCGCACAAGGTCAGCTGACCTGCCATCAGCTGACCTGCTACGTCAGACGCCAAGAGTTAACTCGCCGGTGAGAGCGGCTGGAGATTCTGCGACCAACACTCCGCCCCGGCTAGAGTACACCTGACGCCAAGGGACAGCTCGCCGGTGAGAACGGCTATCTATCCCGCGACCATCACGCCGCCCCGGCTAGAGCTCATTCGTTCATCATCCATCTGTCCATCAGCGGTGCGGTGAGTGGCACAATCGTGCCAGTGACTTTATTTCTATTTGTAGGCTGTGGAGTGGAGAAACCGGCAACAGCGATTTAATTGCAATATCCACTATTCAAACAATTCTTAGGGTATCACCATATACAGTATACGTTTTTTTGCAGGACATTATTTTTTGCAGGACATTACTTTAGGCCAATTATAGGATCCATCCTACAGGTCATAACTCCACCATTTACAGGACTGCTACTTTTCACTTTCAGGACCTATTTTTCAGGACTTATTTTTCTTGTATTATCCATTTTTTCTATCAAACCATTTTTTTTTTCCAGGAGGAACGTTTTATTATTATTTTTATTCTTATTTTTTTTTTTTTTTTTGTGCACACTGAATCTATTATTATTCTGATCAGAGTAACACTTTAACATACCATCACCCAGTGTATCATCCAGTGTATCATTATACGGCTGTCAGCCTTAATAGATACACTCGCTCTGTAGTGTAACTACTTGTTGTATTTTATATTTCTTTTTTTAACCAATTGTGCGCTACCGTAGGGCCCTGCGGGAACGCACTATTTAATATTTATTAAATACCATTTATACACTAATTGTGTTTTTTCTCTATTATTGATACCAGACATCCTCCATTAATCTTTTTTCTGATATTGAGCTGAGGACTAATATTCTATTTTTTCACATGTAAGATGTGTCGGCAGAAGGTGAAGCGTGGCCAGGGTCCTAATGTTGGCACCACGGCCCTGCGTCAACATATGTCACCATAAAGCGGCCTAGGAGAACCGTGGCTCTGATGCGGTGGTCCAGCCTGCTGCATCACCCAGTGGCATGCCGCTCCCTGTTTCAGCCAGCCACGGCTCCACCACCTCAGCGGGGAGCTGTGTGTCATACCCATCTTCTGTCACTCCAGATGCTCCTGCTCCTCCTACTTTTAGTCAGCCATTCCACCAGCAATCCATCAGCGAAGCCATGTCCAAGAGACAACAGTATGCTCCCCCTCATCCAACGGCACAGAAGCTGAAAGTGCTCCTGTCCAAGTTGCTGATGCTGCAGTCCCTCCCTTTTCAAGTGGTGGACTCTGCACCTTTCAGAGAACTGATGGCTTGTGCCAAGCCGAGGTGGAGAGTCCCAAGCCGTCATTTATTTGCAAAAAAGACAGTATCAGCCCTGCACAATTTTGTGGAACAAAAGGTGGGCCAGTCCTTGAGCCTGTCGGTGTGTACCAAAGTGCACGGCAGTGCCGACGTGTGGAGCTGTAACTACAGTCAGGGACAATACATGTCCTTTGCGGCACACTGGGTAAATGTGGTTCCTGCACAGCCACAACAGCAGCTTAGACAGGTCGAGCCACTTCCTCTGACAGTGTGCGACTCTGCCTCCTCATCCTCCACTGTGTCCTCAGCCTCTACTGCACGGACAAGTCTCAGTGCCCCTCCAGCAAAGTCATAACCGATTTCTTGATGATCCAAGCGGATAAGGGTTCTCCCCTGTGTAACTTTAATGTCAACCAGTGGCAGCTCATACGTGACACCTGCCGTTTGCTCAGGCCCTTTGAGGAAGCCACATTATTAGTCAGTCACCAGGATTACGGGATGAACAACATCATTCCACTGCTTCATTTACTTCAACACGTGTTGGAAACAATGGCTGGTCAGGGCACTGGAGACGTGATGCCTACATCTCATGGGCACATGAGCCCTGTGGGGGCTAAGCTGGAAGAGGAGGAGGAGGGGGACAGTGGAGCACAGTTTAGGTTTTGCGAAATGGGATCTGACAAAAGAGGAGGAGCAGGAGCAGCCAGAGGATCTAGAGGGTTGGGAGGAAGAAGAGACAGAAGACACAGACACACCCTGGCCGTATGCAATGGAGATGGAGGCAGGGAGTCCCTCCAAATCACTTGCACAAATGACACAATGCATGCTCACTTGCTTGCATAGCGACTGACGAATTGTCACCATTCCCCAGTGGGATAACTTCTTGCTCTCCACCTTATTGGACCCTCGCTACCGGCACAAAATGGGAGCCTTTTTTACACCCACTGAGAGGAAGGACGAACTGACCTGCTACAGAGACATCCTACGCAGTCAGTTGGCCGATGCCTATCTGCGCCATCGTCCATCCTCTCACAGGTCTGACTCGGGGGACCCTCTGCACTCACCTTCCACTGCCATGGCTGCTGGGGAGGGGTGGGGTGGCAGGAGCAATACCAGCTTCATCAGCAGAAGCCTGAGTCTACAGTCGCTGATGAGTAGCTTTCTTCAACCGCATAGTGAAGCAACTCATCAGCAACAGGAAAACCTGGAACAGGACCTGAACCAGCAGGTGGTGGCATACCTTGACATGCCCATGCCAACACACCTTGAAGATCCGCTGGGCAGCCAACCTTGATTTGTGGCCGCAACTAGTAGAGTTTGCCCTGGAAAAGCTGTCCTTCCCGGCCAGTAGTGTGCCATCAGAGCGGTTGCTTAGTGTGGCGGGGGCCATTGTAACCCCATGGAGAACTCATCTGTCCACGAAAAATGGGGAGAGACTGACCTTTGTGAAGATGAATCAAGCATGGATAAGCCAGGATATCCACCCACCAGTGCTTAATGTATCAGAGTAGATTGACCATGGTGCCACACCAACACTTCACAAATATGGATAGTGCAAAACATATTTAAGGTGCAGCTCCCCAGTTACAGAAATTCCTCCGCCTCAGACCACAAGTAAGTATTGAGGATATGCATTAGCTAAAACTTAAAATTTCGTAGGATAAAATATATGGACCCCAATTTTTTTATATCTAAGAAAAGGAAAGGTGTGCAATAAACACCATGTGCCACCTATACCACCAAGTATTGATGTGATCCATAAACCTCTAAAAGGTGGAAGGGAACAACGTATGGTCCATTATAACTGGTGGGGCTAAAAACTTCCCCTGTAAGGTCCTACTCTCGCACTATTAATTCTTGGCAAGTGCTACTCGCCCTAAAAAGGGTGGCCCCACACAGGAACCTCTCCCTATTTCCCCCTACAAACATTGCCATTTCCCAGGGTTTTTAGGTGGAAATAGAGTGAGGTTTCCTGTGTGGGGATGCCCTTTTTAGTGCAAGTAACATTTGCCAAGAAGGGAATTAATAGGGCGAGGGTAGGGCCTGCTAGTTTTTACCCCCACCTGCTACAATGGACAATATGTTCAAGTGTTACTCGTCTTAAAATGGGCGGCCCCACGCAGGAACCTCACCCTATTTCCACCTAAATACCCTGGGAAATGGCAGTGTTTGTAGGTGAAAATGGGAAGAGTTTCCTGTGTGGGGCCACCCTTTTTAGGACGAGTAACACTTGCCAAGAAGGGAATTAATATTGTGAGAGTAGGGCCCCACAGGGGAAGTTTTTCGCCGCACTGGTTACAGTGGACCATACGTTGTTCCCTTCCACCTTTTAGAGGTCTTTGCATCACATCAATACTTGGTGGTGTAGGTGGCACATGGTGTTTTTTGAACACCTTTCCTTTTGTTAAATAAAAAATAATAATTTGGGTCCATATATTTTATCCTAAGAATATTATTAAAAGTTAAGTTTTACATAATGCATATTCTCAATACTTACTTGTGCACACTAACACTTTTACAAAAGAGACCGTTTTCTTCTGCCTACCTGCCCCAGTTACTATTCTGATCCTGCCACCCGGCTGATGCCACACATCTGATGCCAAGTTCTCCTTTTTTAACCCACCTTTGTCACCGGGTACTGGTATTGCTACCCTCAGCCCCACTCTGTCACTAGGTCTCTTTCAGGACTCCTAATGCTACTGATGCCATCTCCAGTCTGTCTCATTCTGTCATCATATGTTCTCCTCATGCTGATGCCAGCTCCAGGCTATCTCATGCTGCCACCATATGTTCTCTTTATGCTGATGCCACCTCCAGGCTGTCTCTTTCTGCCAACATATGTTCTCCTCATGCTGATGCCAGCTCCAGGCAGGTCTCATACTGGTACCATATGTTCTCATCCTGCGGATGCAACCTCCAGGCTGTCTCATTCTGCCACCATATGTTCTCCTCATGCTTACGCCAATTCCAGGCTGTATCATTCAGCCACTATATGGTGTCCTCATGCTTTCGCCACCTCCAGGCTGTGTCATTCAGCTGCTATATGGTCAATTCTTCCTTCCGCCAACACCAGGGTGTGTCATTCTGCCAGATTAGGGTCCTCTCATACTGCTGCCTTCTCCAGGCTGTGTCTCAGCAACTCCCAGCATGCCCGGACAGCCAACTACTGAAGGAAAGTGTTGGTCAAAGTCTGCAGCAGTTGATGTCTAAAGCGTTTGTGAATTGAGATGTAAAATGCAGTGCCAGATCGTACCTTTATTGCATATCCTGTTGTAAACTATGGTGCAATGCAATGCTCCCCAGCGTTGTGTCTGCAATGTGCCAAAGTTCTGTCTGTTGTTAACCAAAATTTTGTCTACATTTAAATGTTTTCTCTTTTAATGTAACAATAAGGGCTGTCTACAGGCAGCCCCTCTCTTCCTTGGCAGTGGTATCCATGTGGCTGGCACTGAGTGTCCAGGCATAGAGGTTAATTGTAGGAGATGGGAAGATGTGGGGAATTACTGGGAGGATGAGTGAGTTGATGATGAGGGTAATAATCCCATATATGTCATGTGGCTAAGTGGTGTAACCCAATGTCCAATGTGCTTTTTCAAATAAAGCCCAGGAATGAGACTTTTGAGCTAGTTCAATACAATACATATACTAGGAACTTATTTAAGTATAGCTTTGTAGCACAACTTTCTGGAAAAGCAGCTTGTAGTCACTGCCCCTTTAAATGGGCATTGCCTGATTCAAAAGCTTTCTATAGGTTGCACATTTTGGCAAAACATGAAAGGGGTACTCCCCTGGAAAACATTTTTTTAATCAACTGGTGCCAGAAAGTTAAACAGATTTGTAAATTACTTATATTTAAAAATCCTAACCCTTCCAATACTTATCAGCTGCTATATGCTCCACAGGAAGTTCTTTTCTGTTTGAATTTCCTTTCTGTCTGACCACAGTGCTTTCTGCTGACACCTCTGTCCATTTTAGGAACTGTCCAGAGTAGGAGCAAATCCCCATAGCAAACTTATCCTGCTCTGGACAGTTCCTAAAATGGACAGAGGATTTTAGCAGAGAACACTGTGGTGAGACAGAAAGGAAATTCAAAAAGAAAAAACTTCCTGTGGAGCATATAGCAGCTGATAAGTACTGGAAGGATTACAATTTTTAATTAGAACTAATTTACAAATCTGTTTAACTTTCTGGCACCAGTTGATTTAAGAGAGGATTGTGATGCATGGCCCCGCCCTCTCAAGACATCATGCCCTGCCCCTTAATGCACGTCCATGGGAGGGGGCATAATAGCAGCCACGTGCCCTCCCATAGACTTGCCTCTGCATCGCCAGTCATCAGGCACGGAGCGAAGCTCGCTCTGTGCACAAGATAACAGGGGTGCTGCAGTAGAGATTGTGGGGGTTCCCACAGCAGTAACCCTGCGATCAGACATCTTATCCCCTATCCTTTGATAGACGATAAGATGTCTAGGTGCGGAGTACCCCTTTAATGTACGCACGTTATGATAGGAAAATACGTATGCAATGTAGAAAACACAGTTATACTGGCCTTCAGCACTTGAATTATACACTCTACTGTCCAACCAATCTTATACTCACTTCAGTCACCTGATCAGGTTCAGCATAGCAGCTTATAGAGCTGTGCTAGGCCACCATAGAGACTTGTATTACTCACCTGTGTGTTGGGAAACTCTAGGAATGGTTTCCCTACTCAATATTATACAGGAGCAAGGACTCCTGCTAAAGACAAGAGTCTCTGCTCCTCCACAATGAATAGGGATGTGTACTGCATCACTGCTCAACTCAATACTGAAATAGAAAAACCTGAGCACCTGACCCAAAGAGTGTAGCCTGTGAAAGTCATTGTACACAGCTGTATGTATCACTGGTTAAGTATACTAATACAACAGACATGGGGATGGAGGATGGTAAGCTTGAGGTTAGAATAAGAGATGAGCGAACTTCCAGTAATTCAATTCGTCACGAACTTCACGGCTCGGCAGTTGCTGACTTTATCCTGCATAAATGAGTTCAGCTTTCAGGTGCTCCGGTGGGCTGGAGACTCTCTCCTAGGACTGTATCCATCTTTTCCAGTGACAAATCGAATTACTGGAAGTTCGCTCATCTCTAGTTAGGATCATTGGGAGAAAGAAGTGACTTACCAAGGACAATTCCTCAGCAACCTGATAAAACAGTATCTACAATTGTATTAAATGAAATAATTTTTAAATAAAAAAAAATAATAAAAAGAGAAGGTAAAAGTTTGTGATAGCAGGCAGTTTTGGCATACCAATAATGTCATTGTTGAATCCTTTAGAAGCCAAATGACATGACTGGAAGCATGACATTCATCAATAATAGAAAATCTAAGTATTAGAGATGTCCAGCTTATTTCAGTGTATTATCAAATCTTTTTACACTTTTATTCTGAGAATATTTAAGTGTCTACCTTATATCGTTTTATAATAAAAAAAAAAAAAAGATGTAATATACCTTATTTTTCTTATGAAATATCTGCTTTGGCTTCCATACTTATATCCATCGCTATCTACAAGATATTGTTTTAGATCACTATTATTGAAGGTGAATAAATGCGCCCACAGTATTCATTGGTGATTCCCTAACAACAGTGACCTCTAGTGTTTGCTTGTTGAAATATCAGGTGGAAAGAACATTTAAACCAATGTTAGGCAATTATAGAAGGGTGGAAAGCTAATGTGACTAGAGAAACAATTTGTACCGAGTTATGACAGGATCATGAAGGGAAGTATGAGACAGTTATAAGAGGCATTGCTAAGGTCTTAAAATAAATGAACTATTACAGAATATAATAATAAGAAGAAATGTATTTATATAGCACCAACAGATTCCGAAGCACTTTACAGTTTTGGGGGTACGAATAAAGACAAGTATCAGATGTGAAGGCTTGGAGGTGGGCCCATCGCACCAATGTAACCGATCAAGATATCACATTCCAAAGAAGAGGTCCAGCATGAGTAAGGTCTTGGAGACGGAAGTGAAAGGTTTGGATTTTAGAAGAAGTTAGTTTTAGATCATTAGCAGAGCAGTGAGAATGTGTCGGATGGTAGATAGAGATGACGTAGGAGATGTAGGCAGGTACAGCACTGTGGAGAGCTTTATGAGTAGTGTTGCTCGCGAATATTCGCAATACAAATTTTATTCTCGAATATCGCATATTCGCGAATTCGCGAATATTCGCGAATATAGCGCTATATATTCGTAATTTCGAATATTAATTTTTTTTTTTTTTTTTTTCACAGTACACATCACAGTGATCACCCCTCTCTGCTTCCAGCTTGTGTGGTGTAAAGAAGGCTCTAATACTACTGTGTGAGACTGGTGTGCAAATTTTCGCGTATGTGAAAATTAGCATATGCTAATTTTTGCATATGCGGATTTTTGCTTATGCTAAATTTGTTGATGCTAATTTTCGCATATGTTAATGTTCGCATACGCGAATTTGCGCATATGTGAAAATAAATCGAGAATATTACGAATATGCGAATATTCGCGAATATATGACGAATATTCGTCCATATATTCGCGAATATTCGCGAATTCGAATATGGCCTATGCCGCTCAACACTATTTATGAGTCAAAGTGAGGACTTTGCACTTTATTCTGGACTGAATGGGTGACCAGTGTAGTGACTGACACAGGGGGGAGGCATCCGTGTAATAGCTGAAAAGGAAGAGGAGTCTGGCTGCGGCGGTGTAATGTCCCAGTTCAGGATATGGTCCTGCACTACACTTAGGCCCTGTCAGGTTGAGTCCCTCAGTGACCTAGGGGCTCTCCTGCAGTGTCTCTCCTGCTGTTACTTTAATGTTATTTATTGTACTATATGTATAGTCAGTATGTCAATGTATAGCCAGTATAAAGGACCTTTGGAGGACTACAGTAAATGTCTAAAGGACTTGTGAAATGTCACATGTAATTTTTATGTTATCACATGGTACCCAGAGGGCCCCAGGCCCGCAGCTTGACCAATAGGCCTTGGCTCAGCCCCCCCCCCCTCTCCATATAAAGGGGCAGCCATTACAATTCTCATCATCCCTTTGCTGCGACCAGCAAACACCAGAGATCTCAGTGCTAGTGTCCAGTACCTGGAAGGCCTCAAATCTACAGTTATTCCTGTAAGTCAAGTCTATGTCTGCTGTCACTATCTACAGTCTAGTCAAGCCTCAAGTCAATTACCTAAAGTTTATTACAAGTATAATTGGTCCCAGCAAGCTGCGAGGTCCTTCTGTGTTCCTGGCCACCTCTCTGTGATTCTGGCCTAGCTGTAGAGATAATAACACCTATCTGACCTCAGTAAAGCTTCCGTTAAACCATAACCTGGCTGTGGACTCTCCTTTTCACTGCCTAGCTATTGGAAAAGCCAGGCACGTCGCTACAGGACAGGCAAACCAAGCAATTGCTTGGGGCCCCGAGCAGAGCCGGTGCTTGCCGTCCTCCTGCCCTTATGCCGGTTCAGCAGCTCGCCCTGTCGGGCCAGCAGTGCGAGAGCCTGGAGCGGGAGGCAGAGACTAAAGCCACTCGCCCTCCGGCTCCTAATTTTGTGCCCACCACGTGCCCAGGGCCGGCGCTACTACCTCCTGACGCCGACCTAGGTATTCTGAGAGCGTGAAGTGTGCAGCGCAAACATCATTACCACGCTGCTCGTTACACGTAGCTGTTCAACAGTGCAATAAAGGTCCTGCCCTGAATTCCTCCCAGCCACTGCATCAGCAGAGGTATCAGCCGGGGCCCCCAGGGGGGTCTATTGTAGGGGTACTACCTGCCTACTGGGTCTGGGGGGAGGGGGTTAATCTGGGGGTATTACCTTCCTACTGTGGGGGAGGGGTTAATATGGGAGTACTACCGGCCTCCTGGGGGGAGGGGGTTAATCTGGCTGTACTACCTGCCTCCTGGAGGGGAGGGGGTTAATCTGGGGCACCCTGGGGACCCTAGGTGGATGAACTTAAACTGTATGGCTATGCTGTGTTTCCTATAAGCTTTGCGTGCGTAAGGTGGGTAGGGGGTGGAGGGTGGGGCTCCATATTAATTTTTCTTTTTCCTTCAAACGGCCCTGGGAATAGTGGAGATGCCGTTTGGGTGGTTCCGGTACCCAAAAATCACTCTGGCGACATGAACATTAGGGGTTAATAACACCTTTCCCCTGGGGTTAATACCATCCTGCCCCATCCACCTACACCGCTACACCCCGTGGTCCCGCCCTCACCATGGGTCACCACAATGGTATGGAGAGGGAAGAGTTTAGAGAAGAGTCTATTAGTAAAGAGTTACAATAGTCAAGGCAAGAATTAATCAAAGCACCAATACAAAGGAATAAAGACATGCAGACAAATCAATGCTTGGACACGCCAAGGTCCAGGCCCAGGCCTAATTCCTTTCAATGGCCAGAGCAGAGTCAGCTAGGGTGTCAAAAAATAAAAATGGTAATATAGAGATATATATTTTTTTATACCTGTAACCATGCCCAATCCCTGCCAGGGCAGAACCAATAATTCCCAACTCGGTAATGTCCCCCTTTTGGACTCCCATAATCTGCACTTGGCAATAGTGGTGTATGATGCCATGGTCCAGGGTGATATTGACCCATTATTGTGGGACATGTAATGGTTCTCAAGCTCTGATAACCAATCAGAGCCCTTAGAGGAGACTCATTAGACAAGGTGCATATCTTAGGAGAACATGGTTATGGCTAGAAATGCACTAATTTGGTGTAAAGTAATCCAACCAATAGGTGGTGTAAAAAAATAATAATAATAATAATTTTTCATGTGTGCACCAGATTTTTCATACAGTGTGGGCAACTGTGAAAAAATGTCGTACATCTCTAGAGTGCCTGGTCTAATATTATGGTATGTAAATATCAACCTGGTTTAGTAAATCTGTCCCATTATGTGCAAAATGTATTGCTTTCTTGACATATGTTATTTTTATTTTAACTATTCAAATTGCCTTAAAAGGGATGGGAGCAAAAAAAAAATACAAAAAAAAAAGGAAATCTTGCTACAAATATCAAACATAATCCATTTCACAGCCCTCTAAAACAATCTGTGGTGTCTGCTGAAGTAAATTCATTTTTATCATTATTTTTTGATAATTTCTAGGCAACAGTTTATCTGCTTTATTTTTCATATTATCTCCCAACAGGTTTCTTTTACATAGCTAATCCTGTAAATCCACGCTGTCTTTCTCATGAATGCTGATACAGTAGTGAAATTTACGCTTAACACTTACAAATGGTTACCTAATCTACAATTTGTCTCTGCAAATGAGCCTTGGCTGTAGACATGTATTGTATACAAAATGATCTTGGTTTCCTTCCTCACATGGTTACTCAGCGTATGCACTTTTTAGCATTGGTCTCTTTAATAAGGTGATTTTTGCATAATGGCTTATTTTTTGCATTTGCAACACTACACACCAGATGACTACCATTGTGGTGATGTGTGACTTAGTCAGACATATTTGCATTGTCTGGTATTTAAAATGTATTGTTTACTGTCTACTGTTTTACTTTTTCCATAGTTAAAATCTATGGACATAGTTATTGAGGATTTCTATCAAATAAACAAATGTATTTAGGAATAAATACATTTTGCCATCCACAGCTTCAATGGAATACCATTCAAAACCAAGTTGCAAAGGCTCATTTACAATACATGTATACATTAACTTATTTGATATCTTAGTCTCCAGATACTAGCTTTCTCCTGAGCATGCAGCACATGTGGTTTGTCCTTTTCCTGTCCTTTCAGCAGTGCCCCTGTGAACAGGGCCGGCTCTGCCTATAGGCAAAATAGGCAGCTGCCTAGAGCGCACTCTTGATGGGGGTGCTGCTCTGCCTGCTGAAATAAAGTTAGCCATCATCTGAGGCAACTGTCCATCCAGCTAAACCCTGTGACCTCAGTAGTAAAGTAATTACATTAGGAGGTTTTTTTTTTACAGTGTGCCATCCCAATAATAAGATGGGGTGTGTCAAATGGGCAGAGTCAAGGGGCGGCAAAATTAGCTTTTACCTAGGGTGGCAAAAATCCTTGCACCAGACCTGCCTGTGAACCCCATTTTCTCTCTCTCCCTCTTAGAGCATTAATCTAAGCTCAGATTAAATTCAATTTCATTGAGTTGATGGGGGTGCTGCTCTGCCTGCTGAAATAAAGTTAGCCATCATCTGAGGCAACTGTCCATCCAGCTAAACCCTGTGACCTCAGTAGTAAAGTAATTACATTAGGAGGTTTTTTTTTTACAGTGTGCCATCCCAATAATAAGATGGGGTGTGTCAAATGGGCAGAGTCAAGGGGCGGCAAAATTAGCTTTTACCTAGGGTGGCAAAAATCCTTGCACCAGACCTGCCTGTGAACCCCATTTTCTCTCTCTCCCTCTTAGAGCATTAATCTAAGCTCAGATTAAATTCAATTTCATTGAGTTGATCTTGAAGGGGTAGCAGGGGGGGGAAGGGATTTACTGAAGTAATGATATCCACCCACCCACTGCAGCATAGCCACTTCTGGAGACCATGTGATTTATGACAAATTGTCTCTAGCTGCAAGGAATGCTGGAAAAGTCTGGAAACAACAATAAAATAGAAAGTCCTGCATTGCAAAAATGTTACAACTGAGAGACATAGCCAGGATCTTTAGACACAAGGTTTGAGCTCTGAACTAAATTTTTGCCCCAGGTATAGATAAAGTCATCTCCGATTTCAATGCAATTGCATTTCCACCAATATGAGATGTGTATAGTTTGCAACAATTGCTGCACCTAAGTACATGTGAATATACCTGGAACAGGAAAGACACAGGAACATGAAATGCTCTTTTCCAACCATTAGAATACAAATGTCAGAGGATTTATTAAGACTGTATTGTGCAAAAAATTGTAAGTTTTTTTTTTCTTTACTACTTTGGCAGGAGAGCACTGGGGCTGTTACAAAGTCCAGATTTATTCTTCATGAAAACTCTGATTTCTCTGAAACCCAGATAACTAGTGTTATTACCTGTAGACTGCACTTTATTTTATCATAAGCCAAGTGGAACATTTTACACTCTGCGCTCCGGCCACAAGCACTGGCTGGGAGCGCAGAGTCCCTGTATCCCCATCGCGGGACGCACCTGCATGTGAGTCCCAGCCTGTCCATTACCTTGCTCCGCTCCTGCTACTTCCTCTAAGCCTCGGTGCGCGTGGCCCCGTCCCTTAGGGCGCGTGCGCCGGTGCTTTGAAATTTAAAGGGCCAGTGCGCCCATAATTAGTAATGCACCTGAACAGGACATTATAAATTGCTGCATCTCCCACACACCCCTGCCGGATCTTCAGTGCTCATTGCCTAAGAGAAAGCATTTCCATAGCCTGTTTTTGCCATACCCATGTTCCAGACCTTCCTGCTACGTTTACTGACTCCGAACCTTTGCCTTGACCTTCTGCTACATTGACTACGCCTCTGCCTCATCCTCCTTTACCTCGCCTTGCCCAGTTACCTGTGTGGTCGTGCCATGTCAGGGGTAGCGACCTGGGTGTCGCCAGCTGCTGCAAATCCATCCTGATTTGCGGCGAGCTCTGGTGAAGACCAACGGCACCTTAGACTCCGCTCCCCGATATGGTTCGAATCATCAGCCACACAGGTGAAGGATCCACATCCAGTTTGTGACAGCCCCGCATACAGGTGCGTAACAGCAAGATCCGGCCATGGATCCAACTGGGGTTCCGCTGTCAGATAACTCGGATCTTGCACCTATCATGGCGCTCCAGTCTCAGCACTTGGCCCAGCTGGCACAGCAGCTTAACCAGCAAACCGCCATGATGCAGCATTTGCATTCTGCTCAGCAGCAACTGCCACAGTCTCAGCCTTCTCCTCCAGCTCCAGTACAGCTCCCGCTGCTGCAGTCTCCTCCGGGACCAAGCTTCGTTTGTCGCTACCAGAAAAATATGAGTGATATCCCAAGTCCTGTTGTGGTTTTGTGACGCAGTGCTCCTTGCACATTGAACTCATGGCGGACCAGTTCTCAACGGAACCTGGGCAACCTCGCTGTGGGATCGCAGTGATGTCGTCACTACTAATCTCCAGACATTCCTGACGGAATTTCACACTGTCTTCGAGGAACCTGCTCGTGCCTCCTCCGCAGAGACAGCCCTGCTTAATCGTTCTCAGGGCAACTCCACAGTTGGCGAGTATGCCATCCGGTTCCGAACCCTGGCATCGGAGTTGTCCTGGAATAATGAAGCTCTCTTCGCAACATTCAAGAGAGGGCTATCTAGTCATATCAAGGATGTCCTCGCTGCCCGGGAATTGCCAAGTCTGAATGAGCTGATACAGCTGGCATCCCGGATTGATATCCGCTTCTCTGAGAGACGAGAGGAACTTCACCAAGAAAGGGAGTCTGCACGACCTTGGCACTTCCTCGTCTGGCACCTGTCTTCCAGCAGCCACCGCAACCCTCTATGTTGCCTTCCGCAGTGGAGGCTATGAAGGCGAATCGGACTCACCTGACTCCGCAGGAGAGATCTCACCGACGTATGGAAAATCTGTGTCTATACTTCGCCAGTGCTGATCACTTTTTAAAAGGCTGTCCTCTGCGTCCTCAGCCACAGGGAAACACTCGCACTTAGGGACTGTGGGAAAGGTTTCCCTAGGTGTGAATACTACCTCTCCATGCTTAAATATGACTGTCCAGCTTGTCTTGCCCTCCAAAGACATCATCATTTTGTTCTTGCATTTTTGGACTCTGGCTCCGCGGGAAATGTTATTGATGCTTCCCTAGTACATAAACATCGTCTGCCGGTGTCCCGCCTGTTAAAGCCTCTGCACATCTCTACAGTCAATGGTGAAAGACTGGACTGTGCCATGCTAATTCGCACAGAACCATTGTCTATGCAGGTCGGAGTCTCGCATAGGGAGAACTTGACCTTCTATGCTCTCCCACATTGTACTTCTCCTCTCTTACTTGGTCTACCATGGTTGCAACTCCATGCCCCACAGCTGGATTGGAAGACTGGAGAAGTTCTTCGCTGGGGTCCACATTGCAACAACCACTGTATCCACATTCAAGTCTCTAAAGTGGTTCCCTCTTCTCGTCCTATGCCCAGTTTGCCATTCTTTCTACAGGACTATGCTGATGTCTTCTGTGAAAAGCAAGCCGAAGTGTTACCACCACATCGTCCCTACGATTGTCCAATTGACTTGCTACCCGGCACCACACCTCCCAGGGGCAGAATTTACCCATTATCGGTTCCTGAAACTTTGACCATGTCTAATTACATCAAGGAGAACCTTCAGAAGGGGTTTATCAGGAAGTCTTCCTCCCCAGCCGGAGCCGGCTTCTACTTCGTAGAGAAAAAAGACGGGTTATTGCGACCATGCATGGACTACCGAGGTTTGAATAAAATTACTGTAAAGAACCGCTACCCACTTCCTTTAATCTCAGAATTGTTTGACCGTCTGCGAGGAGCTAAGATTTTCTCTAAACTGGACCTTCGTGGGGCTTATAATCCGATTCGTATACGTGAAGGGGACGAATGGAAGACTGCGTTCAATACTTGTGACGGACATTTTGAATACCTTGTGATGCCATTCGGACTCTGTAATGCTCTGGCAGTCTTCCAAGAATTCATCAACGATATTTTCCGTGACCTTCTGTACTCCTGCGTCGTTGTCTATCTGGACGACATATTCATTTATTCACCCAATGTCCAGTTTCATCGCTCCCACCTCCGCCAAGTGTTACAGCGTCTCCAGGAAAACCATCTCTACGTTAAACTAGAGAAGTGCACCGTTGAAAAGACTTGCCTCCCTTTTCTGGGCTACATTGTTACCAGTCAAGGTCTTCAAATGGATCCCAACAAATTATCCGCAGTTCTGGACTGGCCACAACCCACTGGTCTGAAAGCGATTCAGTGCTTCTTCGACTTTGCTAATTACTATCAGCAATTCATTCCCCAACCAATTTTTTATTCCCCTACTCTACTCTGGTAGCCCCCATCATTGCACTCACCAAGAAAACAGCTAACTCTAAAGTTTGGACTCCTGAGGCCGAAGAAGCATTTAAACAGTTAAAGTCGGCTTTCGCATCTGCTCCTGTTCTCTCTAGACCCGAACCTAACAAGCCATTCATCATGGAAGTGGTTGCTTCTTCAGTTGGAGCAGGTGCAGTCTTAATGCAAAAGTCTGATAAGGGGAAAACTTTAACCTGCAGATTTTTCTCCAAAACTTTCTCCCCTGCGGAAAATAACTATACCATCAGGGATTGCGAGCTCCTGGCCATTAAGTTGCCGTTGGAGGAATGGCGTCACCTTCTGGAGGGCTCTGTACATCCTGTTACGATTTATTCTGACCCCAAAAACTTGCTCTATCTGCAGACCGCTGTCACGATGCCGGCTGGCAGGTAGTGGATCCTCTGTGCCAGAGAGGGATTGGCGTGGACCGTGCTAGTGGATCGGTTCTAAGTCACTACTGGTTTTCACCAGAGCCCGCCGCAAAGCGGGATGGTCTTGCTGCGGCGGTAGTGACCAGGTCGTATCCACTAGCAACGGCTCAACCTCTCTGACTGCTGAAGATAGGCGCGGTACAAGGGAGTAGACAGAAGCAAGGTCGGACGTAGCAGAAGGTCGGGGCAGGCAGCAAGGATCGTAGTCAGGGGCAACGGCAGGAGGTCTGGAACACAGGCTAGGAACACACAAGGAAACGCTTTCACTGGCACAATGGCAACAAGATCCGGCGAGGGAGTGCAGGGGAAGTGAGGTATAAATAAGGAGTGCACAGGTGAACACACTAATTAGAACCACTGCGCCAATCAGCGGCGCAGTGGCCCTTTAAATCGCAGAGACCCGGCGCGCGCGCGCCCTAGGGAGCGGGGCCGCGCGCGCCGGGACAGGACCGACGGAGAGCGAGTCAGGTACGGGAGCCGGGGTGCGCATCGCGAGCGGGCGCCACCCGCATCGCGAATCGCATCCCGGCTGGAGGCGGTATCGCAGCGCCCCGGGTCAGTGGATCTGACCGGAGCGCTGCAGTAACGAGAGTGTAGCGAGCGCTCCGGGGAGGAGCGGGGACCCGGAGCGCTCGGCGTAACAGTACCCCCCCCCTTGGGTCTCCCCCTCTTCTTAGAGCCTGAGAACCTGAGGAGCAGACTTTTGTCTAGAATATTGTCCTCAGGTTCCCAGGATCTCTCTTCTGGACCACAACCCTCCCAATCAACTAAAAAAAAAGTTTTCCCTCTGACCTTCTTGGATGCCAGAATCTCTTTGACGGAGAAGATGTCCGAGGAGCCGGAAACAGGAGTGGGGGAAACAAGTTTGGGAGAGAAACGGTTGATGATAAGTGGTTTAAGAAGAGAAACGTGAAAGGCATTAGGAATACGAAGAGAAGGAGGAAGAAGAAGTTTGTAAGAGACAGGATTAATCTGGCACAAAATTTTGAAAGGACCAAGATAGCGTGGTCCCAACTTGTAGCTAGGGACACGGAAGCGGACATATTTAGCGGAGAGCCATACCTTGTCTCCAGGAGAAAAAATGGGAGGAGCTCTTCTTTTCTTATCAGCAAACTTCTTCATGCGTGATGAAGCCTGTAAGAGAGAATTTTGGGTCTCTCTCCATATGGTGGAAAGATCACGAGATATTTCATCCACAGCGGGCAGACCAGAGGGCAAGGGGGTAGGGAGGGGAGGAAGAGGGTGACGACCGTACACCACGAAAAATGGGGATTTGGAGGAAGATTCAGAGACTCTGAAGTTATACAAAAATTCGGCCCATGGTAGAAGATCTGCCCAATCATCCTGGCGGGAGGAAACAAAATGTCGTAAATAATCACCCAAGACCTGGTTAATTCTTTCTACTTGTCCATTGGATTGAGGATGATATGCAGAAGAAAAGTTTAATTTAATCTTGAGTTGTTTACAGAGAGCCCTCCAGAATTTTGACACGAATTGGACGCCTCTATCCGAGACGATCTGCGTGGGCAACCCGTGAAGACGAAAAATGTGTACAAAAAATTGTTTAGCCAACTGAGGCGCTGAAGGAAGACCAGGAAGAGGGATGAAATGTGCCATTTTGGAGAATCGATCAACGACCACCCAAACAACAGTGTTGCCACGGGATGGGGGTAAGTCTGTAATAAAATCCATACCAATCAGAGACCAAGGCTGTTCGGGGACAGGCAGAGGATGAAGAAAACCAGCGGGCTTCTGGCGAGGAGTCTTATCCCGGGCACAGACAGTGCAGGCTCGCACAAAGTCCACGACATCCGTCTCCAGAGTCGGCCACCAATAGAAGCGAGAGATGAGTTGCACAGATTTCTTGATGCCCGCATGACCTGCGAGATGGGAGGAGTGACCCCATTTGAGGATTCCGAGGCGTTGGCGTGGAGAGACGAAGGTCTTTCCTGGAGGAGTTTGCCTGATGGAGGCTGGAGAAGTGGAAATCAGGCAGTCAGGAGGAATGATGTGTTGCGGAGACAGTTCAACTTCCGAGGCATCCGAGGAACGAGAGAGAGCATCGGCCCTAATGTTCTTATCGGCAGGCCGAAAGTGAATTTCAAAATTAAATCGGGCAAAGAACAGAGACCACCTGGCCTGGCGAGGATTCAGCCGTTGGGCAGACTGGAGATAGGAGAGATTCTTGTGATCGGTGTAAATAATAACTGGAAATCTTGATCCCTCCAGCTGATGCCTCCATTCCTCAAGTGCTAATTTAATGGCTAGAAGCTCTCGATCCCCGATGGAGTAGTTCCTCTCCGTCGGAGAGAAGGTCCTAGAAAAAAACCCACAAGTAACAGCATGCCCGGAAGAATTTTTTTGTAGAAGGACCGCTCCAGCTCCTACTGAGGAGGCATCAACCTCCAATAGGAAGGGTTTAGATGGGTCAGGTCTGGAGAGCACGGGAGCCGAAGAAAAGGCAGACTTGAGCCGTTTAAAGGCGTCTTCCGCTTGAGGAGGCCATGACTTGGGATTGGCATTTTTTTTGGTTAAAGCCACGATAGGAGCCACAACGGTAGAAAAATGTGGAATAAATTGCCTGTAATAATTGGCGAACCCCAAAAAACGTTGGATAGCACGGAGTCCGGAGGGGCGTGGCCAATCTAAGACGGCAGAGAGTTTGTCTGGATCCATTTGTAGTCCCTGGCCAGAGACCAAGTATCCTAGGAAAGGAAGAGATTGGCATTCAAACAGACATTTCTCTATCTTGGCATAAAGTTGATTGTCACGAAGTCTCTGAAGAACCATACGGACATGCTGACGGTGTTCTTCTAGATTGGCAGAAAAAATCAGGATATCGTCCAGATATACAACAACACAGGAGTATAAGAGATCACGAAAAATTTCATTAACAAAGTCTTGGAAGACGGCAGGGGCGTTGCACAGGCCAAAGGGCATGACCAGATACTCAAAGTGTCCATCTCTAGTGTTAAATGCCGTTTTCCATTCATCCCCCTCTCTGATGCGGATGAGATTATAAGCACCTCTTAAGTCCAGTTTGGTAAAGATGTGGGCACCTTGGAGGCGATCAAAGAGTTCAGAGATGAGAGGTAGGGGGTAGCGGTTCTTTACCGTGATTTTATTAAGACCGCGGTAGTCGATGCAAGGACGTAGAGAGCCATCTTTTTTGGACACAAAGAAAAATCCGGCTCCGGCAGGAGAGGAGGATTTACGGATAAAGCCCTTTTTTAAATTTTCCTGGATGTACTCAGACATAGCAAGAGTCTCTGGGGCGGACAGAGGATAAATTCTGCCCCGGGGTGGAGTAGTGCCCGGGAGGAGGTCAATAGGACAATCATAAGGCCTGTGAGGAGGTAGAGTCTCAGCTTGTTTTTTGCAAAAAACATCCGCAAAGTCCATATAGGCCTTAGGGAGACCGGTTACAGGGGGAACCACAGAGTCACGGCAAGGGGTACTGGGAACCGGTTTTAGGCAGTCCTTGAAACAAGAGGGACCCCAACTCTTGATCTCCCCAGTGGAACAATCCAGGGTTGGGGAATGGAGTTGAAGCCAGGGTAGTCCAAGGAGAATTTCGGAAGTGCAATTGGGGAGGACCAAAAATTCAATTTTCTCGTGATGAGGTCCGATGCACATTAGAAGGGGCTCCGTGCGGAAACGTATGGTACAGTCCAATCTTTCATTGTTTACACAATTGATGTAGAGGGGTCTGGCGAGACTGGTCACCGGGATGTTGAACCTGTTGACGAGAGAGGCCAAAATAAAATTTCCTGCAGATCCGGAATCCAAGAAGGCCATAGTAGAGAAGGAGAAGGCAGAGGCAGATATCCGCACAGGCACAGTAAGACGTGGAGAAGCAGAGTTGACATCAAGGCCTGTCTCACCTTTGTGCGGAGTCAGTGTACGTCTTTCCAGGCGGGGAGGACGGATAGGACAATCCTTCAGGAAGTGTTCGGTACTGGCACAGTACAGGCAGAGATTCTCCATGCGGCGTCGTGTCCTCTCTTGAGGTGTCAGGCGAGACCGGTCGACCTGCATAGCCTCCACGGCGGGAGGCACAGGAACGGATTGCAGGGGACCAGAGGAGAGAGGAGCCGGGGAGAAAAAACGCCTCGTGCGAACAAAGTCCATATCCTGGCGGAGCTCCTGACGCCTTTCGGAAAAACGCATGTCAATGCGAGTGGCTAGATGAATGAGTTCATGTAGGTTAGCAGGGATTTCTCGTGCGGCCAGAACATCTTTAATGTTGCTGGATAGGCCTTTTTTAAAGGTCGCGCAGAGGGCCTCATTATTCCAGGATAGTTCTGAAGCAAGAGTACGGAATTGTACGGCGTACTCGCCAACGGAAGAATTACCCTGGACCAGGTTCAACAGGGCAGTCTCAGCAGAAGAGGCTCGGGCAGGTTCCTCAAAGACACTTCGAATTTCCGAGAAGAAGGAGTGTATAGAGGCAGTGACGGGGTCATTGCGGTCCCAGAGCGGTGTGGCCCATGACAGAGCTTTTCCAGACAGAAGGCTGACTACGAAAGCCACCTTAGACCTTTCAGTAGGAAACTGGTCCGACATCATCTCCAAGTGCAGGGAACATTGGGAAAGAAAGCCACGGCAGAATTTAGAGTCCCCATCAAATTTATCCGGCAAGGATAGTCGTAGACCAGAAGCGGCCACTCGCTGCGGAGGAGGTGCAGGAGCTGGCGGAGGAGATGATTGCTGAAGCTGTGGTAGAAGCTGCTGTAGCATCACGGTCAGTTGAGACAGCTGTTGGCCTTGTTGCGCTATCTGTTGTGACTGCTGGGCGACCACCGTGGTGAGGTCGGCGACAACTGGCAGAGGAACTTCAGCGGGATCCATGGCCGGATCTACTGTCACGATGCCGGCTGGCAGGTAGTGGATCCTCTGTGCCAGAGAGGGATTGGCGTGGACCGTGCTAGTGGATCGGTTCTAAGTCACTACTGGTTTTCACCAGAGCCCGCCGCAAAGCGGGATGGTCTTGCTGCGGCGGTAGTGACCAGGTCGTATCCACTAGCAACGGCTCAACCTCTCTGACTGCTGAAGATAGGCGCGGTACAAGGGAGTAGACAGAAGCAAGGTCGGACGTAGCAGAAGGTCGGGGCAGGCAGCAAGGATCGTAGTTAGGGGCAACGGCAGGAGGTCTGGAACACAGGCTAGGAACACACAAGGAAACGCTTTCACTGGCACAATGGCAACAAGATCCGGCGAGGGAGTGCAGGGGAAGTGAGGTATAAATAAGGAGTGCACAGGTGAACACACTAATTAGAACCACTGCGCCAATCAGCGGCGCAGTGGCCCTTTAAATCGCAGAGACCCGGCGCGCGCGCGCCCTAGGGAGCGGGGCCGCGCGCGCCGGGACAGGACCGACGGAGAGCGAGTCAGGTACGGGAGCCGGGGTGCGCATCGCGAGCGGGCGCCACCCGCATCGCGAATCGCATCCCGGCTGGAGGCGGTATCGCAGCGCCCCGGGTCAGTGGATCTGACCGGAGCGCTGCAGTAACGAGAGTGTAGCGAGCGCTCCGGGGAGGAGCGGGGACCCGGAGCGCTCGGCGTAACAACCGCCCATCGATTCAACCCACGGCAGGTTCGACTTCTATATCCACTTCCGTCATGCAGAAAAGAATGTATGAGCCGACGCCCTTTCCAGGTCCTCTGATGTTCATGACAATGAATCTCCTCCGCAGCATATTATTTCTCCTGAACGTCTCATCTCTGTGGCTCCTGCAAGTCTTCAGCATCTGCCTCCCAGAAAGACTTACGTATCTCCCCGTATGAAACTTCGAGTCTTGAAATGGGGGCATTGTTCTCTTCTGGCTGGCCATCCAGGTATTCATAAATCCCTACAACTCATCTCCAGGCAATACTGGTGGCCTACCTTAAAACGGGATGTCGTTGACTTTGTCTGGTCCTGCTCAGTATGTGCTTGTGACAAGACACCTCGTTCCAAGCCAGCAGGACTTCTTCAGCCCTTGCCAGTTCCTGATCTTCCCTGGACCAATATTTCTATGGACTTCATTACCGACCTTCCACCTTCCCGAGGCAATACAGTCATCTGGGTGGTTGTAGATCGTTTTTCTAAGATGGCGCATTTTGTACCTTTACCTGGACTTCCTTCAGCACCACAGCTTGCTAAGGTATTTCTTCAGCATATCTTTTGCTTACACGGACTTCCTTCCCATATAGTCTCTGACCGTGGTGTCCAATTCGTGTCTAAGTTCTGGAGGGCCCTCTGCTCACGCTTACAAGTTAAGCTGGATTTTTCCTCGGCCTACCACCCTCAGTCTAATGGACAGGTTGAGAGGGTAAATCAGATCTTTGGAGACTATCTGTGTCATTTCATCTCTGCGCGCCAAGACAATTGGGTTGATCTGCTACCCTGGGCGGAGTTCTCCTACAATCATAAAGATTCTGACTCCACTGGTACTTCACCCTTCTACGTGGTCTATGGACTTCACCCTCATCCTCCTTACCCCTTGTCTTCTTCTTCTACTGGAGTTCCCGCCGTTGATGAACATCTGGCAGAAGACACGTCGCTCTCTTCTACATGCTACTTCTCGTATGAAATTCCAAGTGGACTAGAAAAGACGACCTCCTCCTGAATTCTCTACAGGTGACAAAGTCTGGTTATATTCTAAATATATATAAATATATATATATATATATATATATATATATATATATACCAGTCTTCAAGAACACTGGGGATGTGTAGATATGGGGAATCTATTAGAGATGGGGAATCTATTACAATTTAATTTAATGTTAGTATAAAGATGAGTGGCCAATCACTCTGCAGGGCCCTTGCAGAGATGAATTGGTAAAAATACAGATAAAAAATATAAATAATTATAAAACAAAACAAATAAAAAAATGCACCAATAATGTTCACTAAAGGGATTAGCAACGTGTCTCTTTGGTGGCACTTGATATATCCAGAGATGTCCAATATTATATATGACACTCACAGTTCTGTGTGGGAAATTGCAGTTCAATATTGGAAAATCACAGTTCTATATAGGGAATTCACAGTTGAGTATTGGATGAACTCCTGTGAGGGCCAGTGATACAGATTACAATAGCAGTTGTAATAATAGTTGTAGCAATTGTAGCAGCAGTTGTTGTAGCAGCTTTGTAATACAAAGTGTCAGTGCACAACACCACTCACCCTCCTTTCCTGGTAGATAGCGATCTCGGCAGATAGCGATCTCGGCAGGCAGCAATACTCATGGGTAGCGATCTCAGCAGACTGCGGTGACCTGTGGATGATGCGAGCTGTCTGAAGTGCCGGTCTGGATGTCGCCTGGGTGAGTGCTTCTCCGGTGGGCTGTCGGTATCCCGGGCTGGCACGGAGAGGCATCTGGCCTGAAGATATCCAGGAACTTCGCCGTCCGGGGCTGTGAGTGGAATGCTGGGAGCAGCTGCGTGTCTGACCGCACGCCTCTCCATACCAGCCCAGGATACCAACAGCCCACCGGAGAACCACTCACCCAGGAGACATCCAGACCGGCACTACAGACAGCTCGCATCATCCATAGGTCACCGCGGTCTGCTGAGATCGCTACCCGTGAGTATTGCTGCCTGCCGATATTGTTATCTGCCGAGATCGCTATCTACCAGGAGAGGAGGGTGAGTGGTGCTGTGCACTGACACTTTGTATTACAAAGCTGCTACAACAACTGCTGCTACAATTGCTACAACTATTATTACAACTGCTATTGTAATCTGTATCACTGGCCCTCACAGGAGGTCATCCAATACTGAACTGTGAATTCCCTATATAGAACTGTGATTTTCCCACACAGAACTGTGAGTGTCATATATGATATTGGACATCTCTGGATATATCAACTGCCACAAAAGAGACACGTTGCTAATCCCTTTAGCTAACATTATTGGTGCATTTTTAATTTGTTTTGTTTTATAATTATTTATATTTTTTATCTGTATTTTTACCAATTTATCTCTGCAAGGGCCCTGCAGAGTGATTGACCACTCATCTTTATAATAACATTTAATTAAATTGTAATAGATTCACCATCTCTCTCTTTTCCTATCTATATCTACACATCCCCAGTGTTCTTGAGGACTGGTATTTATATATATACATTTCCTATATTTGATTAGGCCTGATTGGGTGAGGGCAACACCTTTAACCTCGAACACTTATTTCTCTCCTATCTCTAAGTGAGCTACACATCCTACCATTTATTTTATATTCTAAATATATACGGTTCAGGGTACCCAGTTATAAACTTGGTCCTCGCTATTTGGGTCCCTATAAAGTCAAGAAGAGACTCAATCCTGTGGCCTATTCTCTCCATCTGCCCTCCTCTCTTCGGATCCCAAATTCCTTCCATGTTTCCCTCTTGAAACCAGTCATCTACAACAGATTTTCTCAAAAGGACATCTCACCTTCTCCCATCTCTGGTACCTCTGATGTTTTTATTGTTAAGGACATCTTGGATTCCAAATTTGTCAGAGGAAAGCATTTTTTCCTGGTAGATTGGGAAGGATTCGGTACAGAGGAGAGGTCTTGGGAGCCGCAGGACAACATTCTGGACCAGGACCTTCTCAGGAAATTCCTGAGCTGCAAAAGGAAGGGGAGACCAAAGGGGGGGGTACTGTTACACTCTGCGATCCGGCTGCAAGCACCGGCCAGGAGCGCAGAGTCACTGTATCTCCGTCTCCCGGCGTCGCCGGGATTCGCATCGCGGGGTGCGCCTGCATGCGAGTCCCGGCCTGTCCATTACCTTGCTCCGCTCCTGCTACTTCCTCTCAGCCTCGGTGTGTGCGGCCCCGTCCCATAGGGTGCACGCGCCGGTGCTTTGAGTTTTAAAGGGCCAGTGCACCCATAATTAGTAATTCCCCTGAACAGCACATTATAAATTGTTGCACCTCCCACACACCCCTGCCGCATCTTCAGTGCTCATTGCCTAAGAGAAAGCGTTTCTATAGCCTGTTTTTGCCATACCCATGTTCCAGATCTTCCTGCTACGTTTACTGACTCCAAACCTTTGCCACCTGCCTTGACCTTCTACTACGTTGACTACGCCTCTGCCTCATCCTCCTGTACCTCGGCTTGCCCAGTTACCTGTGTGGTTGTGCCGTGTCGGGGGTAACAACCTGTGTGTCGCCTTCCACTGCAAATCCATCCTGCTTTGCGGCAGGTTCTGGTGAAGACCAGCAGCAACTTAGACTCCGCTCCCCGATACGGTTCGAGTCCTCAGCCACACAGGTGAAGGATCCCATCCAGTTCATGACAGCCCCGCATACAGGTGCGTAACAGAACTGTTTGTTCCTTAAAGGGGTACGCCAGTGGAAAACTATTTTTTTTAAATCAACTGGTGCCAGAAATTTAAACAGATTTGTAAATTACTTCTATTTAAAAAACCATAATCCTTCCAGTACTTATCTTCTGCTGTGTGCTCCACAGGAAGTTATTTTCTTTTTGAATTTCCTTTCTGTCTGACCACAGTGCTCTCTTCTAACACCTCTGTCCATGTCAGGAACTGTCCAGAGCAGGAGCAAATCCCCATAGCAAACCTATCCTGCTCTGGACAGTTCCTTACATGGACAGAGGTGTCAGCAGAGAGCACTGTGTTCAGAGAGAAAATAAATTCAACTTCCTCTGTAGCATACAGCAGCCATTAAGTACTGGAAGGATTAAGATTTTTAAATAAAATTATTTACGAATCTTTTACATTTTCTGGCACCAGTTGATTTAAAAAAAAAAAAATTGTTTACCACCATAGTAACATTAACGACCATGGACTGACTTCGAGCATAGGAGCAGTGCTTGTGTCATGCACTGCAGGTCCCGGCTGATATGAGCAGCCGGGAACCAACCGTCAATGGCGCACATCAGCGATTGCGCTGATGTCCGCCATTAACTCCTCAGATGCCGTGATCAATAAAGATCACAGCATCTGCGGCAATGCGCATGTTTAAATGGATGATCGGATAGCCCTCGGCACTGCCGCGGCTATCCGATCATCTAAAATGGCAGCCAGAGGTCCTCTCACCTGCCTCCTGCCGTCTCCTGGGGACTTCTGTTCTGGTCTGAGATCGAGCAGACCAGAGCAGAGGATCGCCGATAACACTCATCAGTGCTATGCCCTATGCATAGCATTGAACAGTATTTGCAATAATATGATTGCTTTAGATAGTCCCCTATGGGGACAGGAAAAGTGTAACAAAAAGAAAAAGAAAAGTAAAAAAATCCCCTCCCTCAAAAAAATGTAAATTGTCCCTTTTTTCCCATTTTACCCCCAAAAAGCGTAAAAAAATTTAAAAACATATTTGGTATCGCCGTGTTTGGAAATGTCCGTGTTTGTAAATGCTAATGATCCTGTATGGTGAATGGAGTAAACGTAATTTTTTTTTTTTTTTTTTTAAGTCCAAAATTGCTGCTTTTTTGTCACATTTTATAAAAAAATTTTATAATAAAAAGTGATTTAAAAGTTTCATATACGCAAATGTGGTATCGATAAAAAGTACAGATCATGGCACAAAAAATTAGCCCTCATACCACCACGTACACGGAAAAATTTAAAAGTTATAGGTGGTCAAAATAGGGCGACATACTGCTTTTGTACGAAAAGTTTAATATTTTTTAACAGCAGTACAATAATAGAAAAGTATGTAAAGATGGGTATCATTTTAATCGTACTGACCCACAGAATAACGAAAACCTGGCAATTTTATTGTAACGTGTACAGTGTGAAAACAAAACCCTCCAAAATTTGCTAAATTGTGTCTTTTATTCAAATTTTAGCACAAAATTTTTTTTTTGGGGGTATGCCATTACAAAGTACAATTGGTCACGCAAAACTTAAGCCCTCATATGGGTCTGGGGATGGAAATATAAAAGAGTTATGGATTTCAGAAGGCGAGGAAGAAAAAAATGAAAACGCAAACATTTAATTGGCCTGGTCCTCAAGATCAAAATGGGCTTGGTCCTTAAGGGGTTAAGAAATAAGTATATGTAGAACAGCAGACTTGTGGATAGGTGGGACAATTCTATTAAGATTACCGTAGTAAAATGTATATCAGCCACAAAAAATAGATATTGGCATGCCTAACTGTTATCCCCCCCCCCCCCCCCCCCCCAAATCGGCTCCAAAATAGCCTCAACTCAAATAACATGCATAGCATAGAATGGAATTTGTACGATGCATTATATTCCTTCTTTCCTCTTATGTGTTGACTGCTAATGTGTGGATTTATGTCTTATTCCTCTATGGCTATGGAAGGTTTTCTCCCATGCAGTAAAAATGTCAACATAGACATTGTAACCCAACATCCAAAAATTGTCTCACTGCCTACTGAAATACAAGCTTCGATGTCCTATGGAACGCCATCTGTTGGTAGATTGCAGCTTTCAGCATGTTGTTATAGACAACAAACAACAGGTTTTTGTCACTTTCTTGTATTTAACTTTTCACCCATAATGTAGAAACGAGATGTGAATGCAGCCTTACAGTGATTCGATTCGTCACGAACTTCTCTGCTCGGCAGTTGCTAACTTTAGCCTGCATAAATTAGTTCAGCTTTCAGGTGCTCCGGTGGGCTGGAAAAGGTGGATACAGTCCTAGGAGGAAGTCTCCAGCCCACCGGAGCACCTGAAAGCTGAGCTAATTTATGCAGACTAAAGTCAGCAAACGCCGAGCCAAGAAGTTTGTGACAAATCGAATTACAGTAAGTTCACTCATCTCTACTTCTAATAACTATTTATTTTTTAGATATGAGAAATAAACATATATTATATGCAATGGAAAAATGTTACAACTTTAAAAAAAATGATCTTCATGTCTTGAGGTTTGGGGAGTTTTGGGGGATTTAGATCTGAAAAAAATAGACTATAAAAATAAAAAATAAAACCTAGATTTTATTTATTTTTTTCCTTGTTTTATCAATCTGCCAGGTGGAAATTCTCGTAATAAGTATTTCTGGCTATTTTTATATATATATATATATATATATATATATATATATACATAACTTTACAAATAAAGAAAGAAATAAATACACTGCTGTTGTATTTATTTTAGCTCTTTTCCCTTTGACTATTTCATAAAGGGCTACAGTATGTGCATACAGATGTTACGTACTATCAGTCATCTGTCAGGCTTCTCACGTCTACCTTGTTGACAGTTGACAAATTAAAAGCTATAGCTATTATGCACCTACGTCTATGACTATTTCTAAGCAGCCACCCACCGACTTGTGTTCTATAATCTACTGTCAGTTGTTGGCCGGTCCTCGCCTAGAAATGCCATTATTCCTTTGTGTCTCCAGCTAGGTGGTCGGAGATGTGTTTTTACTCCTTAGGCGTAGTGTACCTGTTAAAACACTGTGTCTTTTGGCTCCAGCTCTAAGCCCCTGGGCAGGAAGATGAAAGATTTGCTTTGTTAATTGCACTACCATTTTGACTTAGCAAAAGACAATCATTTGATGTATCCTATTGTGGCATTAAAATAGGAATTTGGTGGAAGCACTGCCTTAATTCCTCCCTGGCAGTTCTAGTCTTCAAGGCACCTTGTTTAAATCGGCAGCTTTTGTTTGTTAGACATCTCAGTTTCTTGGCAGCTGTATACAGACATTTTAACAAATAGTGGGTAATTGCAAGGAATAGCAGCCTCACCCCTCCACAGAGCAAAGCGCAGCCAACCCCCAGGTTCAGTTTTACATTGCTCGCTTATAGACCGAGTTAACCCTTGACGTCACAACTGCCTCATGGTGGATTAATTAAGGATCAAGAATAACAACTGGAGCATATACAAGGCTTAATTTGAACAGGGATATGACTAGGAGTCTGATAAGAAATGACTTACAGATAAGACTTCTGCTTGATCATTAAACAAAATAAATGATCTCTGAACAACAGCTGCATCGACAATTTAGAATATTGAATTTCCTTCTGTCAGCAAACAAAAAGGAAACATCCTGATAAGCCAGGATTATTCAAGGAAATGGTACAAGCTATGCTTTTATTGCTTGAGGTTTTTTACGTCATGGTGAGTTGATGATGTTATTACAATGCCTCTAAAACCTTACAAGAGTAAACCACAGTAAAGGAGGCAGTATATCTTCAATAGCTGTCGGTCACAAGGACATGCTCTTTTCATAAGGGAGAGAGGAATCAAATATTGGACATGTTTAAATTCAACACACTAGATCCTTTTTTTTTTTTATCCCAAATCTGATGACGAAACGTCATCCAAACTTGTAATACACAGTTCTGCCAAAATCTGTGCAATTCCATAGGCACATAAAAAATACCATATATTCACATAGTCAAAAAACTAAGACCCCCAAACACCAATTAAATCAAAAAAAATCACAAAAAATTTGAGATTTCCAGCTCCCATTGACTTCAATTGGGAAATGCTCAAAGAAGCACTGAACAGCATTGAAAATCAGTACTGAAAAATCAGTGGAAATACATGAAAAACCCTTATGAACAACCACAGTTTAAGCCGTTTTTGCAGGCAGAATTTAAGAAGCCTTTTTTTTTCATGCTGTGGACATACCCTAAAGCCTCTGTGCAAATGTCAGCTTGCACACAGCTTTTACACCGTTTGAAGTCTACAAGGCCCTACTATACCTTCCCATACCTCCAATTTTATTGAGGCCTATAGAGTTTTTTTGTCAGATTCATACATAATCTGACAGCAAAGAAATCGCAACATGCTCCATCAGAATTACAAATACATTGGCTTACAAGGAAGCCTATAGTCATATGGACTCTGCACCGCTGAACAGGCTCTGTGCACGTGGCTTTGCCTCTAAGGCTTGATGCCATAGAGTCAAAAGAAATAGTACCGCATGCAGTCTTCTCCCCTTATCAAACTTATCAAAGGGAAAGAAGATTTTAGTTTGTGTATTGGCATTATACCTAACTGCAGCAAATGTTAACATTAATGGTGGAGGTGGAGTCTGTGGACTAATTGTACAGTAAAACATAGAGTAAAACATTTGTTTGTCAAAGCTATCAATTTGTGCCAGAAAATTAAATAGATTTGTAAATTACTTAATCCTTCCAGTACTTATCAGCTGCTGTATGCTACAGTGGAAGTTGCATAGTTATTTTCAGTCTGACCACAGTGCTCTCTGCTGACCCCTCTGTCCATGTCAGCAACTGTCCGAAATAGGAGAGGTTTGCTATGGGGATTTCATAGCACTTTATATACTTTTATGTAAATATTTAAACTTCTTTATTATGTTTGTGTATTAATTGATTAATTATGCTATTGGTCCTGCATGGCCATAAATACTCACTTTGTCCCCTCTTTTGTTTCTTTAAAATAGCTTGGTGAGAAAGCCGAAACATCGCCTCATGTTGTGTGAATAAAAACACTTTTCTTTTGCACCTTAATGGAGTTGTTGCTGCCTATTTGCTGCTATTCACATTGAACCCTGGACCTGGGCTCGATGCAGACGGCACCCGTGCACTTTATCTGTGGATGTGCTGCTTTCCTTTGTGGTTTTGTATCTGGTTTATGAGCCTGCACCCAGAAAGTTTTCCAATATGGACATGAATGCTACTACTACCGGTATGTCTTTACCCAATACCAACGTGTTTTCATATACAGAATCCAATGCCAGCGGGATTATGAGCTGTATGGGAAGTGATCCATCTTTTCTCCACGCTCCATCCACCATAGACCTCCAGAGGAGGTATGAGACTGAGACCAATCAGTCATTATCCATGGAACTTTACTCAACTACCTTGGGGGAATATTTTAAAAATCAGCATATTCCACGTGGGATGGGTTTTCAGCCACATGATAATTCTTTTTTTTCAGGACTTGGACTATAGACAGAGATATGAGCAAATTTCAAATAAGTACTCTCTAGATCTTATTTTATTGTATTTGGAGTTTCTACAAAGGGACATCAAAGTGTGTAAAACTAAGGTTTATGAATTAGAGACTGCATTAAAGGGGAATCTATCCTCTGGGGACTTTGGATATATATATATATAACTGTTTATTTATAAGCATTTTACAAATTTTAACCAAAAGAGAAAAAGATATCGACATTTCTTGTCAAGTATACATCCACACTCGTCCGTTGAAACCAGACTAACCATAGTATAGATTAGTGTCTCGAGAAATACAGTGGTCCCTCAACATACGATGGTAATTCGTTCCAAACGACCCATCGTTTGTCGAATCCATCGTATGTTGAGGGATTCGTGCAATGTAAAGTATAGGAAGTTATACTCACCTGTCCCTGCCGCTCCAGACTGCGTCCTCACCGCTCCCGATGCTGTTCCAGGGGCTCCCGATGCTGTCCCACTGCTCCAGCGTCTTCTTCGGGATCCTCCGGCTTCTTCCGCATCTTCCCCAGGGTCCGGGCCTCGCTTTCTGGTGACGTTATTACGTTGCGGCGCCGGCACGACGTGCATAGCGACGTAATAACGATGCCGGAAAGCGAGGCCCGGACCCTGGAGGAGATGCAAAACTCGCCGGAGGATCCCGAAGTGGACCCGGAGCAGCGGGGATAGGTAAGTGAACCTGTCCAGGATGCTTAAACTGATATCCGATAGCAGCTTAAGCATTTTGCGCTGTCGGATAGCAGTTAATGCGATGGCCCCGACATATAAAAGCATCGTATGTCGATGCTGACATCGACATGCGATGGCCTCTGAGAGGCCATCGTATGTTGATTTGATCATATGTCGGGGCCATCGCATGTCGGGGGGTTACTGTATATAATATAAAAGACTAATCGAAGTAATTCACAAATCTGTTTAACTTTCTTGCACCAGTTGATTTGAAAAACTTGAGTACCCCTTTAACAACTAATATATCATCTTAATTAAACGATATATATCTGAGGTGTTCACATATGCCATAACTGTAACAACAATAGAACTACAATATGATCTGTAAACAACTCCTGTAGATTGAAGGCAGTCTAAAAGTTAACAACAGTTTATTTTTACTCTGTAGATTGCAGAAAACTAAAAAAAAAGCAAAAATATAATGAATTATATAAAAAAGATATTCTATTGTTTTGTGTTTTTGCTAGTATTCATGCTCTAATGTTACACTCATATTTAAATATACTTGTGTAAACTGAGCAATTACTTATTTCCGTTCCCTATTTAGAGGTAAAATAAGAAAATCAGAGCAACAGTTTTATCTCTATTATTTTATACACATCAATTACATCTTATCTTATCACATAAAATTAGGTTATCAGCAAAATGATAATGATGATGTGCAAATTAAAAACAAAAATCCTATAATATTGTGTGGTAGTTGAGTTCAGAAAAAAGTACATTTATTACTCTCTAAGTATTAAAGCTCAATTTTATATTGCAATATTTGAGATGTCATTGTTTAGATTAGTTACAGTATTCAGAACATGGTTATAGATTCTGTAAATGTATTATAAAAGCTTATTGTTTAATTACAAACTAATAGAATGCTGCTTTAACATAGAGACAACCAGATATAGGGTTTTACAGTTCTATATGTTAAAGCTGATAGCTAACTCTCCAGATACTTCAATATACACTTTTTTTTTCAGGACTTGACCCCTGGAGAATCATCTACTTTGTTGGGCCTAAAGAATCCCAGTCGATCACTGCCAATCCGCAATAGGACTATGTCTGTACTCCAGGTGAACTTTCAAAAGGCAAGTCTTTGGCAAAATCTCTGGTCATGTGGAGGAGGTGTGAAAGAACAAAGATTTAACATGAAGACGAAAAGAAAGACAAATGGGAGTTAAAGGTAATAACTTTTTATTATGCATATTTTAGAAATATACGGTAGTTCTGTTGGCTCATGTAGTAATATCTGTATGTCATGTCCTTTTTTAAAGAGGAAGCTTTTGACTTCATATGCAGTCCTCATATATTGTTGTCATATACCAACCCCACATCCTGACCTCCTATCTCGTCCTCCTATCTCGACCTCCTGTCCCGACCTCCTATACTGTCCTCCTATCCTGACCTCCTATCCAGACCTCCTATCCCGACCTCCTATCCCGTCCTCCTATCCCGTCCTCCTATCCCGACCTCCTATCCCGTCCTCCTATCCTGTCCTCCTATCCCGTCCTCCTATCCGACCTTCTATCCCGTCCTCCAATCCAGTCCTCCTATCTTGACCTCCTATCCTGACCTCCTATCCTGACCTCCTATCCCATCCTCCAATCTGGACCTCCTATCTCGTCCTCCTATCTCGACCTCCTATCTCAAGCTCCTATCCCATCCTCCTATCCCGTCCTCCTATCCCGACTTCCTATACCGACCTCCTATCCCGACCTCCTATCCTGACCCCCTTTCCCGTCCTCATATCTCGACCTCCTATCTCGACCTCCTATCCCATCCTCCTATCCCATCCTCCTATCCCGACCTCCTATCCTGACCTCCTATCCAGACCCCCTATCCCGACCTCCTATCCCGACCTCCTTTCCCGTCCTCCTTTCCCGTCCTCATATCTCGACCTCCTATCTTGACCTCCTATCCCATCCTCCTATCTCGACCTCCTATCCCAACCTCCTATCCAGACCTCCCATCCCGTCCTCACATCCTGTCCTCCTATCCCGACCTCCTACCCGACCTCCTATTCCGACCTCATATCTCGTCCTCATATCCCGTCCTCCTATCCCAACCTCTTATCTCGGCCTCCTATCCCGACCTCCCATCCTGTCCTCATATCCTGACCTGTAATATGTGTACCAGGTATTGAAATAGCTCCAGCTGTACGGAAATTATATGGGAACATACATTTCCCATTGATTTGCATGGGACTTTAAACAAAAACCCTGACCCTCACAAATGGGGGTAGTTGAGGATTAAATTAACTATCCTATATTTTAAGTGGACATATAAGTAACATGTGACCAATTATTATCGAAATATCTCCAGCTGTTTGGAAGTTATGCAGTGACACATATTTCCCATTGACTCGCATGGGACTTTAAACACAAGCCCTGCCCCTGGCAAATGGGGGTGAGTAAGGGTTAAATTACCTATCCTATGTTTGTTGTTGACATATAAGTAACATGTGTGCCAAGTTTCATGTTAACATCTTTAGCCGTTTGAAAGTTTTTGTGGAACATACATACATACATACACACGCACACACGTTGAGTTTTATATATATATATATATATATATATATATATACATTACTGTATAATTCTGATCAAAGATAATGTGCTGTTTGCAATGATATTAGATATCTTCATAATAGTGCATTCAATTTAAGAAGACAATATGGCATTGAGTTAATCCTTTCCCCATCCATGATGCACATAGGGGTTAATGAGGGAGAACGGTATTGACATCTGCAGGTAATGGCAATTGACCACTTGCTTATAATGGGCCCCTAGATGTGTCAAAAATTGTAAATAAAAGTTTTGAAAACTATAACTTCACATAATAAAATTTAAATCACCCTCCTTTTCCCATTTTCCAAATAAACATGCAGTATATGGTATCGCTGCATGTGTAATTGTGAGAAATATATATATATTTTTTAATCATGAAACCAAAGTAAATTTATCCAGGTTTGGTATCATTGAAATCATTCTGAGCAATAGAATAAAGTTAGAATGTCAATTTTACAACTGAATCATATTGATTGTTTACAATTGAACACACAAAATTGTGCAATTCCATTTTGCTTTCAATTTTGCCCTATGAATAATTTTTTCTGGCTTTGTAATTGATCATATGATAAAACAAAGTGTGCCAGTAAAAAGTACAATTTGTCCTGCAAAAATAAGCCCTAATGCAACTTTACCATTCGAAGAAAAAAATGTATGGGTCTTATAAGGTTAGGTAGAAGAAAACGTAAGCCACAAATCAAAATTTCTGGGGGTTAAGAAGGGGTTAAAAAACAAAATGATTTACAACGATCACCAGATTTGGACAAAATAGGCCTAAAATTCTGTGTGGATTGGTTTCCTCATATATCTTCATTGGGGTAAGGGCTCAGATTTTTTTTAACCACTGTGCTCCATTGTTTCTACATGCATAGAGAAGGAGTCTGAAAATATTCCTGCTGTGTACAAGGAGTCTGAGAGATAACTGCATACAACATAATAATAAAACAGTATGTGGTAATGCTCTAAGCCTAAGTAACTCTAGTGGTGGCTGCAAGCCACGATTGTGTTATCATTAAACTCTATCTATTCAGGGGATTTGGAGCTTTGTATTAGAAAGACTCTCTTATTACCCCAATAAAGATATATTCGAAATCAGTGGGCTCCAAAGGTTATAAAATTATATTTAAAATTACAGTAAATCAGCTCTATAATAGAGACCTAAAATGTAGACATTTACGTTAAACTAAAGTGTACATGGGTAATTCAAGAAATTATTTGAAGGAATTTAATGGCTGCTCTAGGGCCTTTTGGGCCTTAAAGCTATAATATGCCTCATGATAAAAAAATGTTTACAAATAATAAAAATCCACTTTAAATCAAATAGGAAAACCCTTTAAAGGGTACCTCTCATCAAATAAACTTTTCATATATTTTAGATTAATGAATGTTGAATAACTTTCCAATAGCATGTTAAAGAAAAATATGCTTCTTTCTATTGTATTTTTTCCGATCAGTCCTGTCAGCAAGCATTTCTGACTCATGCTGGAGTCCTAAACACTCAGAGCTGCCAGCCTGCTTTGTTCACAGCCAAACAGGCTGTGAACAAAGCAGGCTGGCAGCTCTGAGTGTTCTCCTTTGTGAACAAAGCAGACTGGCAGCTCGTAGTGTTTAGGACTCCAGCATGAGTCTGAAATGCTTGCTGCCAGGACTGGTAGGGAGACCCCTAGTGGTCATTTCTTCAAAGTGGAAAATTAAATAGAAAGAAGCATATTTTTAAATAACATGCAATTGTAAAGTTATTCTGCATACATTAATCTATAATATATCAAAAGTTGTTTTGATGAGAGGTACCCTTTAACATTGTTAAGCTTTTTATTTAAAGGGTCTTGCTATCTCATAAAGTGATGACATATACCTTTCCAATTGGTTAGGGTCTGTCAGGCTGCATCTCCTAGGTTTTTACCTGGAAAGTAATGCTTCAGGCCACGCTGTTGTTTAGAGGACAGCGGCCATTTCCAATCACTTAAATTAGGTGGCACTGCAGTTCACTGCACAGCCAGTTGTCTGGGGGTCACTACAAAGAACGGATGCAGTGGTGCTCCAAAGGCCAGACAAATATGCCATCACTTTATTATGTTGAGAAACCTGTCAGAAGCCTGCTTGTTAATATGTAAAGCAGGCTACAGTGTTCAGGGGGCATTCCCCAGAATGGCAAAAGCCCAGGGAGACATCTACCCTCCCTGGTCAATAAGAGGAGGTAGGCTGGCTTACCCTGGGCTCTTCCTTTGGGGAATGCCCTCTGGGCCCCTGAGCCTTATTTACATATCAACAAATCGGCTTCTGACATTGTCATTATTTCTCCTAACTGCCACATTTTTAAAGCCCCCTATGTCCTTTTAGATTCCCAGTTATTTTATAGTTAAAAGATCCATGCCAACCAGTGAGAACATTGTGTTTGCATTAATAAGTTTAAACTTTCTTGATAATATATGATGCACTTAAAGGGGAACTCCGGTATTTAACTTTTTCCCCCCTTTCCACAGGATCGGTAGTCGGTCCATGCATGAGGAGAGTTGGGTCGCCAGGCACCTATCCCCTATCATGTGCTTAGGGGAGAAGAAGTTAAATACCATAGTTTCCCTTTATTGTGCACCTGTGATAGCAGAAGACAGGCTCATTTTCCATCCCTTCATGTAATCAAGAATGCTTCTATTTAGAGACAATCCATCTTGAAAAGAAGAGGAAGTAGAACACAAAGAATATTTTGAAAATGCACAATTGTCTTATACAGATATTTAGCTATATTTACATAAATCAGGGGGCCCCTTTACATCACCATTTATATATTTGAAAAAAAATCTCAGACAAATTCTAATAATAGCTTCAATCTATTACACAAAAGTGTAGAAGCTTAATTATTTATCCAATCCTTCAAAGATTGCACAAACCAACACTCTCATATGTTCTACTGTTTGTATCTCATTATACTGGATAGATGCACAGCAATGGCTTTGTTTATTTATTCAGCGCTGCTTATTCACATGAAGATTGGCTTATGGAGATGTTAAATCTCAGCAGACTCCTTTTGTTATAGGTCTTGTTGTAACCTCATAGCTTCTTGTTGGTCCAGCCCCAAATCACTGCAGGTGGCTGCAAACAAGAAAAATAAGTTCTCTCGCAAAATGGAGCCCCCGATGGAAGTCGGTTTGGTAAAGCCATTCTCACCGCGGTGACAGTATTATGAAATAAAGCTTGAATTACCAATACACTAGAGGCTTCTAATGCAATTATAAATGTTTACTTATACCATGTGTTTCCCAGCAATCCTCTGCTGCATCAGGATAAACCAGAGGGAGCTAATGTTTTATAGATGGTAAGACTATGTTTGTTTTCAGTAGGGCTAAATCTCCCAAAGCACTCAGACACACTAATTAAAGTAAACTGCAGCGGCCCATAATAAAATACGTGTGTTTGGAGACTGCGGGATGAACTCTACCGACTTATTAAAAGTCAAAAGAAAAATATACATTATTTATGACTTCAAAGAGACACATTTTGTACTCCAGTTTTTTTTCCAAATGGTTGGCTAACTACTGGCTATTGCTGGACAGCACAACCGATTCATATGGAATCTTCATTATTCAGGGTACTCATGTTGAAGTTATTATTTGGAAACACATCAAATATGTAATATAAATACAGGAAGCAGGGATTATTATGAAGGTTAAGCCACACTAGTATGTGGAGTATATTTAGATCAATTTCTATGAATTAGGAAGAAAGTGATATTATAGGCTTTACTATTCAAAGGTTTATTGTAACTCTTTTAATCCGTGTACTCAATTGTAGCCATTTGTTCTAGTTAAATTCACCTAAACTTCCTATATCGGACTCACACATTCTAGTTTCATTATGATTAACTTGTCACATTATGGGAGACGCAAATGTGACCTTGACAGTGCCCACGTTACAGAACTATCCACAGCAATATGCAGGGTGAGGGGTCACATAGCTAATGTAAAAGTGAGTCCTCTCCATCTGCATTACATGATTTCACACGCTTGTGGTTATATTTCAACTGCTACCGAAATTATTCTGGAAATGATATCATTGTGTTTTTCCAACAAGAGACTTCAGACTATAATTATCCTGACAGTCAGGGTTATCACAATCGAGTCTTTACGTTCCAATGTTACCACACTAGACAGATACTCATGATTCAGCTTTCTGTGACTTTGCTGTGAGTCGTATTTGTTTAAGCAATCCTATCTGTCATTTCTGAGCCAGAGATGAAAAAAGAGTGTGTTAAGCTACATCATATGTATCATATCACCTACTATATAGAAATGCACTGTCATTATCAGTAACGATTTAAAAAAAAAAGTATTAGAAAATATAAATTACAAAATATTTTTATACCTTACCTTGATTTTGTTTCTACTACAATTTCCAATAAAATAATATAGTGCAAGTATTATCTTAAAGGGTTTTACAGCCAAAAACATGTATCACCTCTTCATTAGTTTAAAATTTGTAGCAATTGTGGAATTTGGGCTGAAATGTATATTTAAAGGGGTAGTCCAAGGAACTTAACTTTTAAGAACTTACCCGTATCGACTAGATAGAGCATAAGAGTATGATCTCAGAAGGCCAAAGCCCCTGGGTCCCTCTGTGATCTCCTGTATGGGCCTTGGCTATTTACCCATTCTTGGTGATCTCTTGCCCCAATCTTCTTGGATGAGAGCAGGTGACAGCCCGCTCTGCCAATCACTGGCTGAGGAAATACATGGCTGTGGCCGGTAATTGGCTGAGCAGGCTGTCAGTTGCTTTTGTCCAGCGAGTTGAAGGCCGGAGCATGCTGAAACAGGTAGCCAGGGCTCAGTACAGGAGTTCACGAGGGGTCCCATCAATCAGACCACTCGGAGCGTTGTCAGATGAAGTGTGCTTGACACACGAAATGGCGTCCGTCTAACGGAGACGCACCTGCTATTCTGACCATTGTACCTGCTATGTGTTGAACAATAAAGAAGTCTGATATCCATGGAGAGTGCGGCACTGCCTTTCTTCATCTCCTTCTTCCGTTGATATTATTGTAATTATTGTATCTTCTTTTAGGTGGTAGAGGAGGCTTATTATTGAAGTCTTTGGATGAGTGAATATGAATATATATATATATATATATATATATATATATATATATATATATGTGTGTGTATATATATATATATATATATATATATATATATATATTAAATAAAGGAGTGAATGAATCTACATAGCTTACATTTTTTGGCTGGTTCTCGAATCAATGGTTTTTGAATGGAGCCCTTTGATTTATAGTACAGTTGAATACACTCATGTTATCTTCCAGTATATGGAACTGTTGTCCAGTAGGGTCAGTAGTTTTAATTAGCACATTGTTCACATTGCTTTGGGGTGGCATATGTATATATTATTTGTTGCAGGCTGACATATTTTCTTAGAGTAGACAGGTTATAGGTAAACGGATAAGATTAGATAAGGCACTGCACATACGTATACCACAAAGCTGTGGACAGCTAAATCCTTGTATTTATGGCTGGAAAGATACTGTATATCTAAAGCAGCTTGTAATTTTCTATGTTGTCACAGCCTATGTACATCATGTCAGTTAGATTGATCTCACAGCAACGCCTGGCTTGGATTTCCCAAGTCAAATTTTAAAGATTGTTATGCGCCTTTAGTACAAGAAACAAATACTTCTTCTAAATTACAAGTTGTATGTTAATGAAGGATTAGCCAATATTTTTAACTAGATTTCAGGGGTGCTGAAAGTGAAATCTATTTATTCAAAATCAGGTTTCATAGTGAAACTGTGAACTGTAATAAAAAAATTTACTGCAATACCAATGGAGTCAAAATTTATACAAATCATGCACTTTCTCATAGAATTGGAATTTTAAAAATGTAGAAGATACTAAGTAAGAGAGAACCTATAAGAAGGTAGTTGACCCACATGGTGATTTATTTTTCTTTTCTTCATTGTTGTATTTCTGTCTAATAATATTTAATATTTCTAGGCAACATGTCAACATTTGTTCTAAATTAAAGTTACTCTTTAAATGGGTTGTCCGACCTCACTTTCTTATGGGAATAGGTCACTATTTGTTATATCTCCATTGCCATTAGTATTTCTTATACCTTCTTTTGCTTATTAATTTATCAATCACTTATATTGGCAAATATGCTTTTTTCCATGAGTACTGCATCTTTAACCACTTAAGGACCCGGGGGTTTTCCGTTCTTTCATTTTCGTTTTTTCCTCCTTACCTTTAAAAAATCATAACTCTTTAAATTTTGCACCTAAAAATCCATATGATGGCTTATTTTTTGCGCCACCAATTCTACTTTGTAATGACATCAGTCATTTTACCCAAAAATCTACGGCGAAACTGAAAACAAATTCATTGTGAGACAGAAATGAAAAAAAAAAAAACACCATTTTGTAAATTTTGGGGTCTTCCGTTTCTACACAGTACATTTTCCAGAAAAAATGACACCTTATCTTTATTCTGTAGGTCCATACGATTAAAATGATACCCTACTTATGTAGGTTTGATTTTGTTGTACTTCTTGTAGATATGTAAATCATAACTACATGCAGGAAAATTTATACGTTTAAAATTGTCATCTTCTGACCCCTATAAAGTTTTTATTTTTACGCGTATGGGGCGGTATGAGGGCTCATTTTTTGTGCCGTGATCTGAAGTTTATAGCGGTATCATTTTTGCATTGATAGGACTTACCAAAAATGCACTATTTTGGACTTTGGAATTTTTTTTTGCGTGAACGCCATTGACCGTGCGGTTTAATTAACAATATATTTTTCATAATTCGGACATTTCCGCACGCGGCGATACCATATATGTTTATTTTTATTTACACAGTTTTTTTTTTTTTTATGGGAAAAGGGGGATGATTCAAACTTTTGATAGGAAAGGGGTTAAATGATCTTTATTCACTTTTTTTTCCCTCTTTTTTGCAGTGTTATAGCTCCCATAGGGACCTATAATACTGCACACACTGATCTTTTACATTGACCACTGGTTTCTCATAAGAAACCACTGATCGATGATTCTGCCGCTTGACTGCTCATGCCTGGATCTCAGGTACTGAGCAGTCATTCGGCGATCGGACAGCGAGGAGGCAGGTGGGGATCCTCCGGCTGTCTTGTAAGCTGTTCGGGATGCCGCGATTTCGCCGTGGCGATCCCGAACAGCTCCCTGAGCTAATCGACAGTGATTTAGTTTCACTTTAGACGCGGCGTTCAACTTTGAACGCCGCATCTAAAGGGTTAATAGTGTGCTGCACCGCGATCAATGCCGCGCGCTATTAGCCATGGGTCCTGTCCGGGCCCGACTCGCTATGGCCCTGCGTTATAAAACGGGAGCGGACTCAGGACATACAGGTACGCCCTGGGTCCTTAATAGCTTAAGCTGTTGTATGCCTACAACCCCCATCACCTGCATGCTTGGAGTTGTAGTCCTAGAATATATACACATTATAGATGGTACCTAATCTGTAATAAGAGAGCATTAGGTTTAGACCACTGTTAATAGTCCCAGAAAGGGACAGGGCTAACCCATGGGTAAGTGGGGTTACGGCAGTCCCAGGGAGGGGCATGAATGGGCATGGTCATACTTTTACTTTTGAAATGCCCTAGTGACATGTAAAAAGTTTTGATCAGTTGGGTCTGAGTGTTCAGACTCTTACTAACCAGGAAAATGAGGCAGAAGAAGTTTATATTAATCAGGTTTACTACTGGCTCTGTTCCATGCAATCGAGACAAACCTGCAATGTAAGTCGATGTAGTGATTGGTCATGGTCTAAACACTCAGACTTCAACAAACTAAAATTTTTGCCATGACTCCCTTATTTCATTTGAAAAGTACACTTTAAATGATGAGGGACTCTGTCACAAGGTTACCTTGTAAGTAAATGAAAAGAATGGTGGCATGTAGTACCTACAAGCAGAGAACTTAAGTAGCTCCTCTCCTCTCCATATTACAGACAGGGGCAGCACTGCCTTGCCACTGTACATCTATACAATACAATAATTATATTTCCTATATTTTTATAGTACCAACTTATTCTGCAGTGCTAGACAGAGGTTGTCATAACTCACATCTATCCCTGTCCCCTAATAAGGCTCACAATCTGAACTCCAAATTGACCTATCACTATATTTTGAATAAAACCCACCCATGTAAACTCCTTGCAGATGTTGTTGTGGTAGCGGGGTGTGATGAGTGCAGATGTTACCCTAGGGGCCGATGGCATTAACCCCTTGTATTCGTGATGCCAGGGCGTGGTTTAGCCTAAAACCACCTGAAGGTATACCGCTGGATCCTGGGCTAGGCACGGGGGCAATAAAGACTCTGATTCCATGTTACAGACAACGGTAGCTTTACATAGGATATACAGTTGGTAAAGTCTATACAGTTTATTCAGGGCCCAAGGAGGTGACCAGTGATGCAGAGACCTTAAGGGCTTGCTGGGACTTGTAGTAGGACTGGACAATTGAATGCAGACCATGCTGACATGACAGATAACAGGGACTGACTTGATTCATAAAACTGTGACTTTTGCTTACTTGAATTGATGGTGGCTGCAGGACTTGACTTTGAGGCTTCCAACACTCTGGACACACACACTAGGCACGACTGCACTGGACCTCAGCAGGAAGCAAGAGCTAAGAGCTCCAAGAGAGAAAAGCTAGATTCACCCAGGGCTTATATGGGGGAGACTAGCAGGGAGCCCATTGGTCACTCTTGGGATCACCTGGTCACTGGTACCTCCTGGGTAACAATCACATGACATAACTCTTAAAGATACAACACATTTTATAATACAATACACTGCAGAACATATGTACAGGGGGAAACAGGTGCAAGGGGCCCTGGGGACACTGAAGGAGGCTGCCTGGCAGGGCAGTAGGGCTACGGGGTAACATCTCCTATACTGGGCCACCACATTGTCCTTGGTGGGATTTGATCCTAGAACTCCAATGCAACAGTGCTAACCACTGAGCAATCATGCCATCTACATGGTGGTTACCAGTCCCAGGTCTTCTCCGCATCATGCTGGGCTTAAATTTTAGCTCCATTTTCAGTGACAGGGCTAAAATCCATGTGAAAGAGCCAGCCCATGAAAGAGATACCTGCCCCTGTTGTGGTATAATGGGTACAGCCACGTTTGTAACTGCTTGTACTAAAAAATGATAAAAACATTTTTTTTTTTAAGTGCAAGAATTGATCATTTTGGGCACCTTGCCTTCAAATTGTTAAATAAAAATAATTACAAGGTAGCACTTATTGCAAAAATAGTACCAAAGTACATCTTTTCAGGCAAAAAATAAGCTCTCACACAGTGCATTCGGATGAAAAAAAAGGCATGGTTGTCGCCACATATCGCAACACAAAAAAGGAAAAAAAGATTTTGTTGTGAAAAGTGTGGGGGGGGGGTAGACATAAAAATCTATATAAGTCAACATAATCATACCAACCCAAAGAATAAATATAACATCTTTTTTTTTACCTCACAGTGAACGCCATAAACGTCATGAGAAGAATTTAAAATCTAGAAAAAGATTTTTCCAATATGTCACAATATTTCACAAAAATCTGCTGCATGTATGAACAAAACATTACCACTAATATGAAGAACAATATGTCACAAAAAAACAAGTTATTACTACTTAAAGGGGTACTCCGCCCCTGGCATCTTATCCCCTATCCAAAGGATAGGGGATAAGATGTCAGATCGCCACGGTCCCGCTGCTGGGGACCCCGGGGATCGCAGCTGCGGCACCCCGCCATCATTACAGCACAGAGCGAGTTCACTCTGTGCGTAATGACGGGCGATACAGGGGCCGGAGCAGCGTGACGTCATTGCTTCGGCCCTCATGACATCACGGCCCGTCCCTTTAATGCAAGTCTATGGCAGGGGGTGTGACGACCGCCACGCCCCCTCCCATAGACTTGTATTGACAGGTGCGGGCCGTGACATCACGAGGGGCGGAGCCATGAGGTAAGGATGCTCGGCCCCTGTACCACCCATCATTACGTGCAGAGCGAACTCGCTCTGCGCAGTAATGATGGCGGAGTGCTGCAGCGGCAATCCCCGGGATCCCCAGCAGCGGGACCCTGGCGATCTGACATCTTATTCCCTATGCTTTGGACAGGGGATAAGATGTCTAGGGGCGGAGTACCCCTTTAAAGGGGTAGTCCAGTGCTGAAAAACATATCCCCTATCCTAAGGATAGGGGATAAGTTTAAGATTGCGGGGGGTCCAACTGCTGAGGCCCCCCACGATCTCCTGTACGGGGCCCGGGCTCGCTGGCCAGATACCGGGTGTCAACCACCGCACAAAGCGGCGGCTGACACGCCCCCTCAATACATCGCTATTGCAGTGCCAGAGATTGCAGAAGGCAGTCCGGGTGTCGACCACCGCATGAAGCGGCGGCTGACATGCCCCCTTAATACAACTCTCGGAGCCATAGCGTTGTATTAAGGGGGCATGTCAGCCGCCGCTTCATGCGGTGGTCAACACGCCCCCTTCCCGCGGGCTGTTGGGGCCCCCTACAGGAGATCGTGGAAGGCCCCAACGGTTGGACCCCCCCCCCCCCCCGCCCGCAATCTGAAACTTATCCCCTTTCGTTAGGATAGGAGATACGTTTTTTAGCACTGGATATCTCCTTTAAAGAGACACATGCCAGGTTTGAACATGGGGCCTGGGTTAATTAATGGCAAAAAAGGCTGTGTCATTAAAGGGTTAAAAAAAACTGGGTTATTCCCACAAATAATGAATTCTGACCTTTTTTATGTTAAAACATTAGTATTTTGTTATTGAATTTGTTTTCATTGCATTATTTGAGGCATGAAAACAATGTATATGTTGTGGTTGTTTTGACCAGTTGTTGTTTTTTCTACAAATAATACTCTAAATTACAGTATTTTTTTATTTGGAATTAAGGAGTAATGTTGTTTATAAATGCTGTTTAGTTTATAGAATTAAAATAACATTTTCATTTTATTCAAACATAATTATGTATGGTAAAACCATAAGTCTGAATGCCTTTTCATATAGTGGTTTCATAGTATTTATAAAACAGAAAAGTAAATATAAATTCTTCACAATAGGAATAGAGTTATTTGTAGAAATGTGACTAGGCCAAGAAAAATAAAGGGTAAGCTGTGCCCACTGTAACTTCAATATGGGTGAACATGCCATAGAGCCAGCACATGTAGATTGTTTCGAGCATGGGGCACAGATATGCAGCTCTGGAAAACATTAAAGGGGTACCCCGGTGGGTGGAAAACTTTTTTTTTTTTTAATCAACTGGTGCTAGAAAGTTAAACAGATTTGTACTTATTAGCTGTTGAATACTACAGAGGAAATCTTTTTCTTTTTGGAACACAGTGCTCTCTGCTGACATCATGACCACAGTGCTCTCTGCTGACATCTGTCCATTTTAGGAACTGTCCAGAGCAGCATATGTTTCTATGGCGATTTTCTCCTACTCTGGACAGTTCTTAAAATGGACAGATGTCAGCAGAGAGCACTGTGCTCGTGATGTCAGCAGACAGCTCTGTGTTCCAAAAAGAAAAGAATTTCCTCTGATGTATTCAGCAGCTAATAAGTACTGGAAGGATTAAGATTTTTTAATAGAAGTAATTCATAAATCTGTTTAACTTTCTAGCACCAGTTGATTTAAAAAAAAAGGTTTTCCACCCGAGTACCCCTTTAATGTTTTCCAGAGCTGCATATCAGTGCTCCATGCCCTAAACAATCTACATGTGCTGGCTCTATGGCATGTTCACCCATATTGAAGTTACAGTGGGCACAGCTTACCCTTTATTTTTGCTGGCCTAGTCACATTTCTACAAATATTCCTATTGTGAAGAATGTATATTTACTTTTCTGTTTTATAAATACTATGAAACCACTACATGAAAGGGCATTCAGACTTAATCAATTAAACCAGTATGCCAGGGATGGATCATTTATCTCTTTATCTCCAATATTTGTTTTACCGCCCTAAATCAGGAATGAAAAGACGACGATTATTTAGCTGCAAGAAGATGAATTTCATGTTTTTGCCTCACAAGCTAATTTTATCCTTGCTCAGAAAATTGGAAGATGCATTGCCGCTACTTTTTCATTTCCTGTCTTCTTGGATTCTTGTGTTACTAAAATATTTTTATTACAGAAGAACTTGAAGCAATATACATTGTTTGTGGTGGGATTACTTGTAGTCCTGGTAAGCTGAACTTTTGTAATGAAATCCACTTACAGACATTCCACTCTGCCCTGTGCGAACTTGCTTATGCAAATGAAACCTGACCAGTCTTTTATCTGATATTCATAATCTGGAAAATTCAAAGATCATTGTTGTAATGTTTGGCACGTGCTTTGACACTTTAAGGGTCTATTCACACGTACAGTATTCTGCGCAGATTTAATGCACAGATTTGATGCGCAGGATTTCAAGCTGTGTTCGATAATTCAGTTTACATTGAAATCTACAGCAGAAAATACTGCGCATCAAAACTGCACATAATACTGTACGTGTCAATAGACCATAAGGGTATATGCGCAGGAGACAGAATTGCTGCAGATTTTTTGTCTAGATTTGCTGTCAGAAAATCTGCAGTGTTTAAAGGGGTTATCCAGGAAAAAACTTTTTTTTATATATCAACTGGCTCCAGAAAGTTAAACAGATTTGGAAATTACTTCTATTAAAAAATCTTAATTCGTTCAGTACTTATGAGCTGCTGAAGTTGAGTTGTTCTTTTCTAACTTGGGAACCGCCCAGTTTAGCAAATCCCCATAGCAAACCACTTCTACTCTGTGCAGTTCCCAAGACAAGCAGATATGTCAACAGAGAGCACTGTTGCCAGACAGAAAACAACAACTCAATTTCAGCAGCTGATAATTATTGAAAGGATTAAGATTTTTTAATAGAAGTAATTTACAAATCTGTTTAACTTTCTGGAGCCAGTTGGAGCCCTGCAGAGTTTTCAAGGCGGACTTTTTACCCAGAAAATCCCCTCGAAAATTCTGCCAGAACATTGAACTTGTTAAATATTTTGGCGGTTCTCCGCTCTGCAGACATTGCTGTCTATGTGGACGACAATGTCAGCATGGTCCTAGAGCCAACTGGTTCAGTCAGAGCCGCCCTCACTCCGAATCTCCAGACAGATTTCGTTCAGCCGGAGATTCCGTTATGTGAAACCGGCCTAAGTAGAAAAATCTGCACTAAAAATCAGCATGATAATGCTGTGGGATTTTTTTTTTTTTTTTTTTGTGGATCTGCTGCTGCAGAATTTTCTATGGAAAAGTAAATGGGTTTAAAATCCTTAGTTGTGGATTTTGCTGTGGATTCATCCACAATATTTAGGCTACATTAATTGACATGCTGCAGATTGAAAATCCACTTAGCAGTTCTATTTATGTGAGTATATTTCTGCAGATTGTGGATGAGTTTTCTTAAAATCTTTGCAGGTACTGTAATATGCTGTGGATTTTTAGTCCACAAAAACCTCAGCATATTCCAGTAGCAGCGATGTGAATGAGATTTTAGGAATTCTCTATCACGTGCTACAGAAAATAAGCACATTGGGGATGAGTTGTCAAAACCTGTGCAAAGCAAAAGTTGACCAATTGCCCATTGCAATTTTATTTTTCAGAGGCCTTTTAACCCCTTAATGACCTAGGACGTAAATTTACATTCTGGTGCTGCCAGGGATCTGCTGGTAATGGCCGACATCCGCGATTGCGTGCATGTCTGCCATGTCTGCGGCAGTGCGGTCAGAAATATGGATGATCAGATCGCCCGCAGGATTGCCGCGGCGATCCGATCATCGAGAACAGCACACGGAGGTCCCCTCACCTGCCTCCGCTGCCTTCCACGGGTCTTCTGCTCTGGTCTGAGATCAAGCAGACCAGAGCAGAAGATGACCGATAACACTGATCAGTGCTATGTCCTATGCATAGCACTGAACAGTATTGGCAATCAAAGGATTGCTATAAATAGTCCCCTATGGGGACTATTAAAGTGTAAAAATAAATTTTAAAAAAGTAAAAAAAAAAAGAGTAAAATTTTTTTTGAAAAGTCCCTACTTTACAGCCCCGGTAGCATAGTCAAATAAAATTTAAAAAATCCTGAAATACCCATTTAATATTAATACGGTACATGCTTTGTATGTTTTCATGAGACTGCCTGTTTGCTATACTATTTGGCTCTAGAATAAGTTCTTGGGGTATCTGAATAAAGGGAGCCACAGAAGAGAGTTGACGCCTAATTCTATCTTATGATCAGCAAAGGTTGTTACACCATCCAAAAATATTATCAGAGATGACTATCCTGTGAGCTAACTTACCCCAAGTTTTCTTTCCATGCACCAGGTATACTATTAAAACAAGCACAAAAGGAGTCAAGTGGGATTGGACAATCAGAGAAAACCCAGCACAAAATGTCCAAAACTACATGCCCCAATGTGATACAAAAGTAGTATTGAATCATAACACAATGCAATTTTAAAGGCTTAGGTAGTTTTAATTTCTTAATAAATGAAATTTTTCGATCCTGTAGTTCTGACCATATTCTAGACATATTGGTTGTAACTTCAAATTTTACCTCAACATAAGTGATAGTAATTCAACTTAAAAATCATTGCCTGTAAACAGCAGTAGATTTCATTTCTAATCTGTTTTTAACAGTAAAGGATTTACAAGTGCAGCAGAAATGATTAGGAGAGATGCTCAACCTTCCTTAGCTGTACAAATCAATGAAAGTTATAGACTGTAGTATTGCCTGTGGCTGTTCACGGGTGTGAAAGCTTCACTACATAGAAAGGGGGCAAAAATAATATTAATGACTTTGAACTTAGAACACTGCTTGACAAGAAAAACAAACAAGAAGACCCTCAATCTTATCGACCCTACCCTTTCACTTGAAGCACAAATGATCAGACTGCTGCTATCTCAGTTTACACATATCGTGACAATACAGCAGCAGTGAGAGAACTAAAATCACCTTGTAACCTCTCTGAAGGGTAAACCTAACAAAATGAGGAGGGTTTTTAAAACTCTTTGGAAATGGCAGGTAAGCCTAAAATGGCTCAAAAGCATAAACCTGGTAAAAAAATATGTTAGCACAAGGAGTGTGAACATGGCCTTGACTTTAAAATTTGATTCGGATGATTCGTAGAATTTTCCCCAAAAAGTTGTTTCGGTCTGAAATTATGTGCAACGAATTGCTATTAAAACGGCTATTTCTGGCCTACAGAAAGCTTCAATAGGGGTGTAGAACACTTGCTGTAAAAAGCATAGGGTGTGTGCCTGGTTAGTGAAATAATACTGTTGTTCAGTATGACATAAAGATCAGAGGCGTTGCTATTAGAATCACAGAGCGGCACAATGACAGAGCCTGAATGTGGAGGCAGCATGAGGAGACAATATAGTGGCTGAATGACAAAGCGTGGAGGTGGCGGCAGCACTAGGAAACCATATAGTGGCTGAATGATACAGCCTGGAGTTGGTGGCAGCATGAGGAGACATATTGTGGCTGAATGACACAGCCTGGAGTTGGCGGTAGCATGAGGAGACCATATAGTGGCTGAATGACCCAGGGAAGAGGTGGTGGCAGTTTGAGGAGACCATATAGTGGCTGAATGACACAGAAAGGAGATGGCGGCAGCGTAAGGAGACCATATAGGGGCTGAATGACACAGCATGGAGGTGGCGGCAACATGAGGAGACCATATAGTGGCTTAATGACACAGCCTGTAGTTGGCGGCAGCATGAGGAGACCATATAGTGGCTGAATGACACAGCCTGGAGTTGTGGGCAGCATGAGGAGACCATATAGTGGCTGAATAACCCAGCCTGGAGCTGGCATCAGCATGAGGAAAACATATGGTGGCAGAATGAGACAGCCTGGAACTGGCATCAGCATGAGGAGAACATATGGTGGCAGAATGAGACAGCCTGGAGGAGGCAGCAGAAGCATCATGGGTCCTGAAAGTGACCCGGTGAAAGAGTGGTGCGATGTGTAACAATACCAGTACCCTGTGACAAAAGGCATCAGGTGGGTGGCAGGATCAGATTAGTAGCTAAGGCATGTAGGCAGAAGAAAATGGTCTCTTTTGTAAAAGTGTTAATGTGCAGAAGTAAGAATTGAGGATATGCCCTATTAATGCCCTTCTTGGCAAGTGTTACTTACCCTAAAAATGGCATCACTTAGGAAACTCTCTCTATTTCCACCTAAAAACCCTGGAAAATGGCAGTGTTTGTAGGGGGAAATAGGGAGAGGTTCCTGTGTGGAGCTGCCCTTTTTAGGGAGAGTAACACTTACCAAGAAAGGAATTAATAATACGAGAGTAGGGCCTTACAGGGGAAGTTTTTACCCCCACCAGTTACAATCGACCATACGTTGTTCCTTTACACATTTTAGAGGTATTTGAATCACATCAATACTTGGTGGTGTAGGTGGCACATGATGTTTGCAGCCTGAGAGTGTGGAGGCGGAGGCGGCGTGACCTGTCCAAGTTGCTGTTGTGGCTGTGCAGGAACCACATTTACCCAGTGGGCCGTAAAGGACGTATTGTCCCTGTGAAAAGCTCTTACCAAACTGATTACCTACGACCTGAGCTGCCCAAATAACACCTATACCCACGGTGTCAAACAAGAGATACAATAGTAAAGAAATTGGGGCTCAAGGTCAATGAATATTGGATAATGTATTTATTTAGTAAATAATCAACAATATGATAAGATTACAATATAGTGGTCTGTGACCTACAGGGCCCTTGTAGGTCAGCTAAACCACAAATGATGTGTGTATAAAAACAATGAATAGATATATCATTAAAAAAAATCACATGGCAAATATACATTTGATAAAAGATGACCACAATAAAGAAGCAGGTAGCCTGGATATATAAAAGCAAAGAAAAGTTCAAATAAATATTGATCCGGCAGTATTAGAATACTATTGCACAATATTTTGTAATCCAGGTAAGGATTTACTTTTTCCTTTAAATGTAATGATAACAGTGCTAGTGGTGCCAAAAAGTATCCGGCCTGAAATAGTTTGTAGCAACGTCAAATAAGTCTGTGATGACCACTCGCTGGTATGTGTGTCAATCCTTGCTCTTATGGCAAAGAGCCTGCTGCAGGAGACTCGGCCATCTCGCAATAGAGCAGCAGTGAACGGATTTGATGGACACAAAGTGCAATACCTGAGTAATCAAATAGTCAAATAGAGTACATTATCGGTTTGCGCTGGTCTAGTTGACATCCAGGCTCCCTGGTCGGGGACCGTGCTGCTAGAGATTAAGCCGTCTCAGGTGTGCAGCGGCAGTAGTGGGCTCACTACGGGTGGACTGCAGAGCTTCTTTTGTGGATGTCTGGATAGACAGGTAGCATCCTCGTGGCAGAGCAATGCGCACTTATCCAATAAGAAAACAGTTGTGGTGAAGGTTAGGAGCGCTGCATCCTGGGAAAAGGAACTTGGTATTGTGGTACTTGTGGTTAAGGCTGTGGCTGGACGCATTTCAGGTCCCCCATAGGACCTTTCCTCAGCAGCTAGACATGAGCTCATCATGTCTAGCTGCTGAGGAAAGGTCCTATGGGGGACCTCAAATGTGTCCCGAGTCTCCTGCAGCAGGCTCTTTGCCATAAGAGCAAGGATTGACACACATACCAGCGAGTCATCATCACAGACTTATTTGATGTTGCTACAAACTATTTCAGGCCGGATACTTTTTGGCACTACTAGCGCTGTTGTCATTACATTTAAAGGAAAAGGTAACACCTGGATTACAAAATATTGTGCATTAGTATTCTAATACTACCGGATCAGTATTTATTTGAACCTTCCTTTGCTTTTACATATCCAGGCTACCTACTTCTGTATTGTGGTTATCTCTTATCAAATGTATATTTGCCATGTGATTTTTTCATGATATATATATATATTCATTGTTTTTATACACACATCATTTGTGGTTTAGCTGACCTACAAGGACCCTGTAGGTCGCAGACCACTATATTGTAATTTTATTATATGGTTGATTATTTACTAAATCAATACATTATCCAATATTCATTGACCTTGAGCCCCAATTTCTTTACTACTATATTGTCCCTGACCGTGGTTACAGCTTCACCGTAGTCACAGCTTCGGTTTGTACTTTGGTACACACTGACAGGCTCAAGGACTGGCCTACCTTCTGTTCCACAAAATTGTGCAGGGCCTGACTGCCTTCTTTGCAAAGAAATGACGGCTTGGGACTCTACACCTCGACTTGGCACAATCCGTCAGTTCTCTGAAAGGTGCAGAGTCCACCACTTGAAAAGGGAGGGACTGCAGAACCAGCAACTTGGACAGGAGCACATTCTGCGCCGTTGGATGAGTGAGCGCATACTGTTGTCTCTTGGACATAGCTTCGCCGATGGATTGCTGGTGGAATGACTGACTCAAAGTAGGAGGAGCAGGAGCACCTGGAGCGACAGAAGATGGGTATGATACACAGCCCCCTTCAGCTGAGGTGGAGGAGCCTTGGCTGGCTGAAACAAGGAGCGGCGTGCTACTGGGTGATGCAGCAGGCTGGACCACTGCATTGGAGCCACAATTCTTCCAGGCAGCTTTATGGTGATGCTGCATATGTTGACGCAGGGCCGTGGTGCCAACATTGGGACCCTGGCCATGCTTCACCTTCTGCCGACACATCTTGCATGTGGCCAGGTTAACAGCCTCTGGATGCTTGATGAAAAACTGCCACACCGCCGAGTAGCTGATTTTCCCACCAACAGTACGCACTGATTGACTGCTACTGCTGCCGACTACAGGAACCACTGTTCCACTACCTCCCGGGAAGGTAGGCTGCCGCAAAGCAGGTGGTCTACCCTGGGCATGTTTGGCTCCAGACACACCACTTCTGCCACCATGCTGGCTACCACCTTACTGGCTCAGCTGCTGCCTCACGGGCAACCTGCAACCCTCTTCTCCTGATGATGATGAAGCCCCTTCTGAACCTGGATCCCAAGTGAGATCGGCTTCATCCTCATCGAGTTGTGTCTGCACGTCACTGATGTCCTTCTCAGGTTCCTTCACAGTGTCTGCTTCAGGAGCCTAAATGCTCGCAACACCACCTCCCACGCCACTCTCCTCATCACTACTTGCCTGCCTAGTGGAGGAAGTGGTGGATGTCTCCTCCACTTCCTGGCTGGGCAGTAGCTGCTGACTGTCCTCTAGATCGTCCTCACTAAATAGTGGAGTTGAACCCACAGCATAAGATACTTCTGTGGGGGAGGGAACAGCATAGGACAGAGGCATTGGGAGGACAGGGACTGCTCCAGGGCCATGCCAACTGAGGGTTGTGTCTGAAGAACCCACTGACTGTTGACTGGGGGTGCCAGCTGACACTTGTGATCAAGTGGATGACCATGTTAACCAATCGATGACGGCAGATGGGTTGCTGGTCGAGACACGACCGCTAGCTGATACCAGGAACTCAGGCCTCTCACTGCGACTCCTGCTGCTACTCGCCCCTAGTCTGCTGCGATCTCTGCCTGATGAATTTAGGCCACTGCCACTCCTCTGTGAATCTCCTGGCACTTCTCTGCCTGACATATTTAGAGCGTATATGAGGGGAGAAAAATGAACTCCAGTACGCTTAAAACAGCATTTGTCTACAACACCAGCAGGTGTGTGCTTTTGGTTTGCCTTTCACAGTATCTAGGCCCTTAAGACTTTAACAGGAACAAAATAGTACACAACTTAGATGTACGAATGTGGTATGCACTTATGAGGGGAGGACGATGCACTCCAGTACGCTTAAAACAGTATTTGTTTACAACACCAGCAGGTGTATACTTTTGCCTAGCCTTTCACAGTATCTAGGCCCTCAAGACTTTAACAGGAACAAAATAGTACACCACTTAAATATACGCACAGGTTACACTTAATAGAGGACAATACGCTTTTAGTGCTCTGTCCACCCTAACTGGCTAGCTACTATTAGCTTTTCAGTTGCTGTACACACCAGTGCTGCAGCACACAGTCACTGTGTACTAAACTCAAAATTGCACTTTCTCTCTCAATCTCACTCCCTTCCCTATCAGTGCTTCTAGGCTGGATTTGTGCTTGAGGTGAATCGCTGCTGTAAAAAAGCTTTTCTGTGAAACACACTGCTCTCTGTCCCTCTCCACAATAGAACGCTGATGTGACTGGGAAGTGAATAGCTGCTGTAAAAATGCTTTTCTGTGCATCACACACTGCTGTCTGTCCCTCTCTCTCTCTGCAATAAAAGGCTGAAGTGACTGGCTGCAAGATGGCTGTTGATTATATAGGGCTGTGACATCAGAGGGGTGTCTGACTGCTGATAGGCTGCAGGCTGCATGTGATTCAGAGTCATCCCGCCGACCCTTGTTCCCACCTTCCCAGGGTTCCTCTCCCCATGTCCTCACATGTGGATCCACCATTCAAGATGCCCTGGAGCCTGGACTGCACTAAATGGAGTTTAATGAAGCGATTTGGGCGATAGAATTGCTGCGATATTCGCATTCGTCGCGAATCAAATTTTTCAGATTCGTCAGATTCGATTAGCTCATCCCTAGTGTACATAGAAGAGAGGGGACTCATAGCAATGATCGGCCCTTATTATTGCCTCAGGACAAAAGGTTGTTTTCTTGTTTTCCTCTCATGCTATCCATGGAAATAGGGAATAGGTGATCGAGAATAGATGTTATATCAAGACAACAGACCCCTGCTACCTGATAAAAATAAATATTTGAAATCCTAAAGGTTGGCCTTATATACCCATTGACATGATTTGTGTCTAAACTTTAAATAATTTGAGCCAAATAAAGTTTTTTTCTTTATTCTCACAACCCTTTCTCTTCAAGAAAAATATTCTGTTGTTTATGGAATGCATAGTACTACTGTATTAGGTACAGTTCATATTCCTGATTTATGTTTAGGACTGTCTTTAACACAGGGCAAAAGGGGGAAGCTTCTCTGGCCCATTCATTTCTGGGCTGTCCCTTGAGTCAGGATTCCAGTTTTTGGTTTTCGAGAATCGGTTGTTAAAATGACAGCCAGTTTGCAGAACTTGGGGGAAGCACATCATGCACACCATTACACTTGCCATTCACAGCTCACCATCTGCCATCCACCACCTGCCACTGTCCATAGCTGCAGGCATGGCCACTTCCATTTACAGGAGTCAGTGCCTGGATAGATGGTAGACCCGCCCCAGGTCAAGATGTTCATTTTGGTGAGCCGCTGACAAAATGAGAGGTGGAATCTAGAGACAGCTTTAGGCCAGCCAGATAGCACATAAACAGCGGTGCTACTGTGCTATGCCAAAAATAAAATACTTGTCCAGGAACCAATCATAATTATAGATGGCCCCACTCATGTTGATTCCAAATAGCCAGCATACAATATCCTATGATATTAAAATTCATATTGTGAATACAAATTGTATTTTGTATTCCATGTACTTCTTTGTGCCTCCAAATCTCATGTGCATGAGACCTAAATTGGCATAGAATATTCTCAATATCCACAGAAATCAGTCAGAAAAGAACAAGCTAAAACATGATTTAATTTCTAAGCATCTGTGTTAGATCTTTTGAAGGTAGGGCACACTATAGTACCTAGGCTTGTAACAGGGCCATTAAGGTAAGGTTCCAGGGGGGGTGGTCACACTAGCAGGGTTATAACTTTGCCAAGGAATAGGACATTTTGGTATTGGGAGACAGAATCAGGTCCCTAGGGCCAAGTACCATATACCTGCCTAGCCTAATTAGCATATGCTTTGGGGGCAGACCTTTTTTTGTTACTCAACTGTACAAGCATGTAATTCTTCTGAAATTGTTACTTTGCCCTAGATGTAAATATTTTAACTTCTTAAAGGGGTATGCCACTGAAAAACATTTTTTTAAATCAACTGGTGCCAGAAAGTTAAACAAATTTGTAAATTACTTTTATTTAAAAATCTTCCGGTACTTATTAGCTGCTGTATGCACCACAGGAAGTTCTTTTCTTTCAAACCTGGCATGTCTCTTTAAGTAGTAATAACTTTTAGATAGTTTTTTTCATGAAATATTGTTCATTATATTATTGGTAATGTGGTAAGACAGAAAGGAAAAAAAAAAAAAAAAAAGAACTTCCTGTGGAGCATACAGCAGCTGATACGTACTGGAAGGATTAAGATTTTTAAATGGAAGTCATTTACAAATCTGTTTAACTTTCTGGCACCCGTTGATTTAAAAAAAAAATGTTTTCCAGGGGAGTACCCCTTTAAGGACATGTGCCAAAAATGTACGGCTGTACATTTACGGTGCAGCTATGAAGTGACATCAGCAGACATAAGGCTTCTTCTGCAACCTGAGTTTTTGTTTAAAGCAGTACAATAATAGTAAAGCATGTAAACATGGGTATCATTTTAATCATATTGACCCACAGAATAAAGAAGTTTTAGTGTAAAAGTTGCAGAATTTTGTTTTCTTTCTAAATTCCTATTTTGTATGGTCACCCCATAAATTTTATGTTAAAATGGAAAGTGTCATTACAATCCTTAAAGAGTACCTGTCATCAATCCCTATTTACTAAACTAATTCAGATTATATTTTCTAACTACTCCTAACATCCCTTTTGCACTTAAAAAATAAATTCCAAGCTTTAAAAAGCTCTGTGTGATCTCCTGGAAGGAGAAAGTGGGCATTCCCCAGCAGGTGCGACGTCACTAAAACCTGTGAGAGCTGTGCCTCGCCCTGCCCTGCACTCGCTTCCTGAGTTTAGTCTCCTGCCAGGCTGGAAGGAGACCAAACTAACTGTGTGACTTGTGCAGGGAACAGAACAGAGCCACCTAGTGTCCATTTTTCAAATCACATCAAAAACATAAAAAGGTTGAGAATTTTAACAGCAAGTGAACAGCAAAGTGTATTATAATCACATAAGGAACAATATATTAAAAGTTCAGTATGGTGACAGGTACTCTTTAAGGACAAAATGGGCTGTGCCCTTAGGAGGATAAAGGTATAAATAAAGATTATGTTTTAGCTTGTTCTTTTCTGATAGATTGTATTTGACTTTACACAAGCAAAGTACATTAAATGTCCTGTGATGGTATGAGATTCCCACTGGCAAACACAATTTCTGACCTCAGCATTTAAATGCAAAGGAAGAGAACATTTTGACTTTGTCAACATGACTTTGTTCATTTTCTGCCATAAGCCACAAGCAAAAAAAAAAAAAAAAAAAAAAAAAAAAGTGAACGCTTCTAATACTATGGTGGGTCCTGTGGTTTACAACAACCTTGCAAATATCATTTTCTCAGAATCATAAAAATAATGATGGCATTGTAATTATCATGCACGTTGCAGCTTGTTAATGATGCTGTTTAGCGTTAATCCCCAAACCTTTTAGCAAGTTTATATAAAAACTATGGTTATTAAACATATAATGTGTGGTTGATGCTTGTAAATAAGGTTTGCTATCCCTATCCCCCAGCCTGTGTGACTACCCAAATTATATTGTTATCATTAAATGCTGTCTAGCTAATTTTCTGTCCTGATTTCTAAATCAAGAAGTCCTAAAGTAATTCCTCCAGCTTTGGATGCAGGTAATAAATGCAGCACTTAAGAATAATAAAATGTCTGTCTCCAGAACCTTAATAAATGGCATTTTAAAATAACTATTTATCAGAGTTTAGTGTTTTATGGTGTTTTCTCATAGCCCCAAACTGTGTGTGAATTATGTACTTCTATTCGTAACAACTCATTTATCATATACGAGTGTTACAATCCTTAAAAAATGTGTTATCTATGAAAATTCTTATGTCTATTCAGGCATTTCTTTTGGTTCAGAGGGTACAAAATAGTAGTAAACATACAGTAACAAATTTATTCCGCTGAGTCAGCATTGCGCATAGAGCACACTGTATGTTGAATGTTTTTTTTTACATCTGTCCATGTCCCCATAGGGCTCATAATCCTGTTTCTCTCATTCAAACACACACACACACACTAAGGCCAATTTTATATAAAACTAAATAATATATTTTTAAATTGTGGAAGAAACCAACACAGGATGTGATTTTTTTTTTTTTTTTGGGGGGGGATATATTTACAGTATATATATATATATATATATATATATATATATATATATACAAAGAATAAATAAATAATTAATACATAAATTACTTTCCTTGATTGACAAAGAAAATAAAGGGATGACAAGAAATTTGCTGACACATAGGAGAATGTATACATCCATTAGATTCTGTTGATCCTGATGTTAGATTCATGGGCAATAATTATATATATTGAAACACAATGACCCAAATTTACTCTAGCTGTTGCACCAAAATCTTGGCTCCAGATGTGCTAGAATTGTGGCATACAGCAATTGAAAAAAAGGTATTATGCATTATTATCATTATTATTACTATTATTATGATATAGTGTGGCTTATTAGGAAAGGTGTGTGACATAAGGCTTAAAATTGTGGTACCATGTGCCAAAATATGCTCTAAAACTTTTGCCACACTTTCTTTGCCTAAAATAGGCTAATAGTTGGTCTAAACTTGGACTAAAAATTATACAGCTGTGTCAGACTTTTCATAAACATGCATGCCCTCCTCTCCCCCAGGGTCTTCGTGAGATTAGAGTCCCAGACCATGTGAACACAAGTTTTTTGCGCTACGACGCATGCACCGAGGCCATGGTGCACCAGGAGGTGTGGTGTACTTTGGCCTCAGTATGGCAGTTATTGCTGAAAAGTGTACTGAGGGTGTACTGTGGCCTTGTGCATGTGTAGTAGCACTAAAACATTGCGATCACATGGATATCGCATGTATACATAGGAATAGGGTGGCACGGACAGGACACCAGGGAGGCATTGATGTTGGACAAACTCTCCAAACCTTTCTCTCCAGCCTGGCTTCTATGCAGTTGTTTCTGGAAAGCTGTGGGAAGAGTTCCTAGTCCAACCTCCTCTCCCCAGTGGGTTGGACCTTAAACAGTAATTTTAAGTCTGGGAACATCTAGAGAAACATCTCTCCTAGCTCTGCTCCTGTTATGTAGGAATATTCCTTGCCTAGACTAATTTTCCTAGGTCCAGTAAAGTTCAGTTCAGAAGAGAGAGAGAGAGAGTACCCATGAATTAAGTGTACCTCCTGACACAAGTTCAAATCTCCCTTTTGTCAAAGGTTGTCTCCAGTCCACATTCTTAAGACATCATGCTCAAGCTTCCATCTCCAAAAAAGAGTATTGTTTAGTCAGATCAGAAGAAAGTTTATCAAGGTTCCCTCTGCTTACACTAGCAGAGAGATCCTATGATTAGAGTTATTGCTGTCTCCTAGGACTGTATCCACCTTTTTCAGCCCACCAGAGAACCTAAAAGCTGAACTAATTTATGCTGGCTAAAGTCAGCAACCGCCGAGCTGTGAGGTTCCTGCAGAATAGAAGTACTGTAACTTTGCTCATATCTACCCAACATGTCACAGAAGGTCTTCGCCATATGATTTGTGCATAGGGTACTGTGCCACAAACTTGTTGTAAGAGTCACGGCAGGTGGTGGATCCTCTGGCCCTGTGTGAATGATGACGTGAGCCATGCCAGGGAGCGGAGTCTAAGGTGCCAATGGTTTTCACCAGAGCCCACCACAAAGCGGGATGGTCTTGCTGAGGCAGGCGGCACCCAGGTCGCTACCCATGGTATGATTCATCCACACAGGTTGCTGGGATGTGGCATGGCACAAAAGGAAACTGGCAAGACAAGGTCAAAGTAGCAGTAGGTCAGGGCAGGCAGCACAGGTGCAGGGTCAGGTAACGAAACAAGGATCAGGAACATGAATATCAATGTGAGGAGCTGATACTTAAAGAAAAGGTGCAGGTGTAGACACTTAACTAAATGAGTACTGGCCCTTTAAATGTAAGAGTTCCAGCGGTTCTTTTTCCAAAGGAAGTTCCTCCTGCAAAACGCATATCAATTTGAGTAGCTAAATGGATAAGTTTGCAGGGGTTAGTCGGAGAATCTCATGCAGCGAGAGCGTCCTTGATTTTAGGGGTAAGTCCTTTTTTAAAGGTAGCACACAAAGCCTCATCGTTGGAAGCAAGTTCAGAGGCAAGTGTGCGGAACTGAACCGCAGAGTCGCCAACGGAGGAGCTCCCTTGGCAGAGGTTCAGAAGAGCAGTCTCAGCAGAGGAGGGTTCAAAAGCATTGCAGAATTCTGCAAGGAAGGCCGACAGGTTCAAAGAGACCGGATCTCTATGATCCCAGAGAGGAGTTGCCCAGGCTAAAGTTTTTCCAGACAGTAGACTGACAACAAACGCCACTTTAGCACGCTCCGTCAGGAACAGATCCGCCATGAGTTCTAGATGGATAGAACACTGTGTCACAAAGCCTCTACACAGCTTGGGATCTCCGTCATACTTAGAAGGCAAGGACAAATGAAGCTTGGTCCCAGGAGAAGCTGCAGACACAGGAGGAGGCTCAGGAACAGGTGGCTGCTGTTGTTGCTGCTGATCAGCAAGAACCTGTTGACCATGGCTGAGAATTGATTCAGTTGTTGCGCCTGACAGGCTAACTGCTGCAACTGTTGAGCCACGACAGTGGAAAGATCCGAGACATCTGGCAATGGCACCCCAGCGGTATCCATGGCCGAATCTTACTGTAAGGGTCACGGCAGGTGGTGGATCCTCCGGGCCTGTGTGGATTAGGATGTGAGCCATGCCAGGGAGCGGAGTCTAAGGTGCTGCTAGTTTTTACCAGAGCCCGCTGCAAAGTGTGATGGTCTTGCTGCTGCAGGCGGCACCCAGGTCGCTACCCCTGGCATGACTCGTCCACATAGGTTCCTGGGATGTGTTGTGGCACAAAAGGAAACTGGCAAGATGAGGTCAAGGTAGCAGTAGGTCAGGGCAGGCAGCACAGGTGCAGGGTCAGGTAACAGAACAAGGATCAGGAACACGAATATCAGGAACACAGGAACACAGTATGCTTTCTCTAGGGCACAAGGCAACAAAGACCCGGCCGGGAACAAAGGGAGGAGCTGACACTTAAAGATAAGGTGCATTTGTAGACACATAATCAAATGTGTACTGGCCCTTTAAATGTAAGAGATCCGGCGCACAAGCACCCTAGGAGGCACCGGGGTTGCAGGAACAGAAAGACCAGGGAGGTGAGTGACGGGATTTGCATGCGGGCGCGTCCCGCAATGCGAATCCCAGCCCCGCCCAGAAGCGGGGACATGACAAGAAGGGCGCTCTCGGGCAGAGTGCCTGGCTGGAGCGCAGATTTTACACTTGTGAGTAAAAAGTTCAAATATTTGCACCACAGTATGCCAACCTCTGTAGACCTTACACAGAAGAGAGCATCTAATTGGACTGTAACTGCGTTTTACTAGTAACTTAATTTACATGTGCAACAAGCACACCAAAGAATATTTAGTTAATATATCTGCTGTAAAAGCAACTCTTAAAAGGGACAGTTACCAACTATTCGCTCATCTGCTTAAATAAGTGTAACATTCTATCCTGTGCCTTAAAGACTGTATCTTGCTGATATTTACACAAAAACATTCAGGAACATTTTAGGTTGTTTACACAGTCCAGAGCTATTATTCCTGCACTTCAAACTGCAAGAACAGAATGCATGAGCTTACAGGGGAACAACAGATTAGCTACACCATCCTGCCATATGACATCATCACCACCTACCCTCAAGGGACTCATACACCCAGCCTTAGCCTACACTGCAATAACTTTTAGACTGATGTATTCATCTAGAGCTTTTATTAGCCAACTGCCATAATATCGCTTATATAGAACATTAAACCTGTCTACAAATTATGCTGCACTTTAACACTGTGCTTTAAAGGGAACTTATCACCCAGACTTTTTTAGTGATTAGAGCCAGATATTTAAACACATTCTTTCTTATCTGTTTCTATTTTCTGATTTAATTTTATTAATTTCATAATTAGTACATTATTATGAGGACAGACATCTTGCCTGAACTATGTTTAACATCATTTAGAGAAATGCTTTACAGCAAGCCTCATACACATAGAAACAATATACCAGAGCTGACTCTATTCCCTTGTGTAGGAGAGTTTTCCAGGCTTGTTCTGTGACCTGTGCAGAGATAATTCTTAAGAAGGGGGGGGGAGGAGCAGAGCACTGATCATAGCTTATTGTGAATGATCAGGTCCCATCTTATCTCTATGGAGGTGTAACCTTTGTCTGCCTGCCATGATGAGGAGGACACTGAACATTTTTCTCTACTAACAGGAAGTGCCAGTTTTTTATTAGGCCTAGTTGCTAGACTGAAGACTACAAGATTGGAGGATTAGTTTTCAATTTAATTAGTAAAATGGACTAGATAAAACACTACAAAAACACCTAATTTTCTGATGGCACATTTCCTTTGCATTATTAACACACATTTCTTAGAATTCAAATTAACAAGTTTTTGCCAACATGTCTCTCCCCAGAAATATGCACATTTGGCTTAACTAAGTTAGGGGACTGAGCTACTTACAGATATTATAGCCCTGGAAGGAAAAAAAATAGTTTTATACATTTTAAAATCCCACAGGATCAATCTATCTTTGTTTCAACAACAACTGTTGCTGGGGCATGTTCAATACATGAGAACATAGGGGGGCATTCATCATTGTAAGTGTAAGTGAAGCATTATTCTACACCTTTTTTTGTGTGCTAGTAATGTGTAGGAGCACCAAATTTATTAAATGGTCACAAGGCATTTGAAAATGTTGTGCATGTACATATTTTCTGAGATTTCACTCTTCACATACACCAAAAAGCTAAGCTAAGTCTAGGCTGGGGTAGTTTAGAGACTTTCACTGGTTTAGCATCTTTTTTTTTTTTTTTTTTTTTGCGCCTTTTCACAAAAAGTCTCAGTTGATAAATTCATTTCTACTGCATAAGATTAACCTTAACAGCTGGTCTGTACACACTTACACAAAAAAAAGTGTCAACCAAAAAGGTGCAAAAAAGAGCCTGAGGTACAGCGCTGCACCAAATGTGAGACAAATCTACACACAAAAACAGCTCTAAAGACAATGATAAACGGCCCCAAAAGACTCGACAGAATTTGATCTAATGTGCATGGACAGCCTTATGAACACATTTATCTGTTAGGTAAAAAAAAAAAAAAATCAGGACACAGATTATGCCAAACTAATGTACAGAAATGGGAAATATTTTTTTTATGATGCTACCAATCTTAAAAGTAACATTTTTGTTTATTCTCTTTATTAACATTTATATAAGGTTAAAGAGAAGACCACATGGCTCTCAATTCCATAAATGTTTTATATTTTACTTCACGTTAAAATGAATTCCCTGGCGTTGTGAAGGTTGTTTTGCAGAATGATCTGTGTTATCACCGCTTCTTGATAAGCTTCTTAAGCATATTCATAGCATAGGAAGCGAGTACACCTTTGAGAATAAGCAAAGAAATCTTCCCGTCGGGCCAGAACATTTAACATTAATGTGCAGCGTAGAAATACTTCTGCCTGCATCTCTAGAAACAACATTGAATCTATTACTGGAGAATTTCATGCTTCACTGCTTTTTGCACCTTGTGACACTAGGGAACAGTAAGGTCACTTTAGCGTTTATACCAGACAATTTGCAAGGTTGGGAGAGAAAGGTGACCATTATATTACAAATGGTGACCTGGTACATGGAAAGGTTACTGGTAGGGAATAACAGGGATTAATGTATTCTAAGCACTGGAAATGATAACGGAAAAGCTAAAAGATGAACCCACGTTTTTCAATTTCTCTTTAAACTTAGTGCAAACCAATGAATTTTAATAGTGGTTTTGGTGTTCTCAATTTCCTTACATTTTCTTTCAGATATGAATGCATGCACAGGTAAGGATAGCCATGGCTTGTATACTCGAGAGGTGCATATACATCCATTCCTTAAAATATCCTGGACGCTCAAAAATTCCCTGCCTAAATTCTTCTCACTAGTGCAACCAACAAACAGTGCCAAACTGGTGCCATTTAACCACTTCCCTCACAGCAAGGCATGGTGTTAAGCTGATATTGATCGATGTATGGCACCCTATCAAGGTAAAATTTTAAAGGGGTACTCCACTGGCCAGCGTTCGGAAGTAAATGTTCCAAACGCTCTTTTCACGCTGGGGGGTTGGCCATGCCCCTCGTGATGTCATGGTCACACCCCCTCAATGCAAATCAATGTGAGGGGGTGTGATGGCCATCATGCCCCCTCCCATAGACTTGGATTGGGGTGTGTGGCCGTGATTTCATGAGGGGCATGGCAGACCCCTGCAGTGCGAAAACACTTTTTATGGAAAAAAAGTTTTGATGTATTAACTATGCGTTTTTGTTTACTTTATTTCTTATAACTTTTCTTGTGTGTATGCGTGTGTGTTTGTGAGGCAGGGTCCCAGCCCTATATTACAGTGACAGCGCCCACTCAATCAGAGTGATGAAATAGAACAACACAGGTGGTCTTGGTACTTCAACTTGGACTGTAATAGAAAAGCACGGGTCTTCTAGGGGATAACCCATATAGGAGCCTTAAAACATGACTAGGGATTATCAGCCAAACAAATTGAAGGAGTCATGTTGACACAATTACATGAGTGGGTAGACTGCTGGTACAAAGAATGTTTTACAGATCACATGATCATGGCTGGAAAAATAACCCGCAGAATTAGAGAGAGATAAACAGACAGATTATTCTCCCACTGCCTGTTTAGCCTATCCATGAACGTCCCCCTATTCTACTGACTGGAAGAAAACATTTCTATACTGTTCAAATGTTTTCCCGTCACTTTGACAAAACGCTTAATTATTATTATTTTTTTAAAGACATCACTTAGTAATGGCCCAATTTCTAATCTAGCGTTTATGCACACCCTGTTGACTAAAGAAAATATGGCACAGTGATAGATGATGATGAAGGATGGTAATAGATGATGATGATAGATGATAATGGTGCTATAAAAATATATAATACATCCACATATCCTTTCTGTCTTGTTCTTGCTACATTCATCAGAATGTGCGCTCGCAGTGCTACATGATGGCATCTGTCTGTCTACCACAAATCCTATTTGCAGAAACCACCTTTCACAAATCAGATGAGTATCCAGCTTCACATGTCTTTGTCACTCTTCCTGGAAAAATAAACAGTTTTTGCAAACACTAGTAAAGCCACAACTAAATGTATGCAAAACTGCCACTTCATTTTGAAGCTAAGCGTAAATCTTTCTATGAAGAGATTTGAATGTGTGGATGAAGAAACAAAACAAATACATATTTAAAAACTGCTGTAGTTTCTGTTACAGCTAAATCAAGCACACTTTTTCTTTTTCCTCACATCTTCAAAGGTTCCTTGTTCTGCTTTGAAAATAGGGGAGAGTATATTTTCACTCCACTTTTGGTGTTTTTCGGGCCACTTTTTGAGTTAGGATTTAAATTGTAAATCTCAGAAAATTCTGGTGGGAACAAGCTAATCCCACATAATATTCCATGATTACACTATTAATGCCTAGACAAGCAACCAATGTGTGGATGAAACATTTCTGAAGGTAAAGACATGAGAAAAATAGATATCAGTATAGTTCCCAGTGTCTAAAGGTTTAATGGCAGACATCAGCATGACCGCTAATGTCCACCATTAGTGATGGGTCCCCGGCTGCTGATAGTAACTGGGACCTGGAGTCTATGAATCGAGTGCAGCTGGATATTTTGGTTAATTTTTTGTCCCAAAAAAACTGCCAAAAACATTTAAAAAAATATAACCTTCTGGCGCTATTACATAGCCTGACATGTGAATTCAGGTAGAAGAAACAGACATGGTCGCACATCTACAATCTTGTATAATGATCTAATTGCTTCTCAGCATGATATCAAAAACTAACAGGTTGTTAGTATACATTTTTGATCAAAAAGTACCAAGCCCATTCGTCACGTCAAGGCCACCTATTTAGAATGGGTCCCTAACATCCCTAGCATAAAATGGCGAAGCACTGGGCGGCGACCACCACCGCTGCGACACCAGCGTCCACGGGGGGGAAACGACCCACTGGCAGAGCGGCCCCAATGCCACTCAAACCAGTCTATGGGTCACACCTCCCCACAGACACGGCACCACAGCAGCAATGGACACCGCACAGCACCACACCAGTGTGAACAGGATGCAAAAGCTCACTTACCCTGCTCTCCCAGTCAGACTGGGAGGCTGCTAGGAAAGAAATGGCCCTTGTGTAGCTAACTACTACTTATATAGGGTTGGGCTGAGGGGGTGGGGAAAAGAGCAGACACATGTTAAAACAAAAAAAAAGGAGGGTATAGAAAACACAATGTGAATTCAGGTAGAAGAAACGGACATGGTCGCACATCTACAATCTTGTATAATGATCTAAGTGCTTCTCAGCATCATATCAAAAACTAACAGGTTGTTAGTATACATTTTGGACATAGCCTGACATGTGATGTACCTGAGTGCCAATCATGTAGATCAGTTTACAGAACCTGCTACAAAGCTGAACAATTGTGTGGACAGGGCTGCATGATTGATCGCTGGATTATGTGCGCGACTCTTTGCTTCTATTATTTAAAGATCACACATCCTCTATGACACAAGGCAATGTGGGGTGCATGAAAGATGTTTTTAATCAGGTCAGAATAAAGTGATCAGCTGATGAATGAGCATTTCCTCACTTGCTGGTTGATGGCTGGCTCTATTACACTGGGCTTCATGGGCCTATTATGTTTCACAATAGGGCTCTTACTCAATTCACTAACTAAATTGAGTTAAGTGAGATGCAGACAAGTTTAGGCTGTGTTCGCATGTTATGGTTTTGCTGCAAATTTTTCCAGAAATGCAGTACAAATGGTACCATTTTACCATGATTATGCAACTCATGAGGAAAACTATGCGTTTTTACAGCAATTTGCATAGCGTTGCAACAGTACAGTACAATTTTTTCCTGCAATTTTGTAAAAAACCTCAGAGAGAACAAAGGAAGTTGAAACTGCAACGTCTGAACTGCAGAGAATGAGTCAATCTGCAGTCTGTATTTGCTGTTATGGACTCCATAAACTCTGAAGAAAATCTTAACAGCAGCAAGGGCAAATGGAGTCATATCACTGTCGTCAATCAGCATGACCTGGAGGATACGGTCAGGATACAATGAAAAAGAATGTGCAAAACAGCCCGGATATTGGAAAACAACAAAGACAACCACCTGGCTCCCCACAGCAAACTCAGTCTGCTCTGCTTCCTCTTCCGTCCCGACTAGTGAACTGAGCAGAAGCGGAGCCAGTCCAGCGCTCCCTGTAGCCTGGCTTAAAAACAACAGCAATTTTCATCATTAGTAGATTCTTTACTTATGATGAACATTACTGTTGTGTGGACTGTACAATTCATAGGCCCAGCACCACCCGCATTTAAGCCTGTCATCTGTGAAGACCGCTGCCACACACAAGCTCCTCCTGTCCTAACTCCAGCATGCAGTTTATATATGTGAATGTGTCAGGCAGCCTCCCAGAGAACTGCTAGGAGAGCTGCAAAGTACCCCGGTGGTAAGCTTACCCCAAGTTAGGAACCTCTGCCCTAAAGTATATTAGCTATGAGGGAGTGACCAAACAATGGCATTGACTTTCTATTGAACCAAAGCCCTGGCCACCAGGAATTACAGTTTTAAGCCACTGGTCATAATTATAAAGGAAGCTAACCCATTGTAACAAATAAAAAATATTATTAAATAATGTGACTCCACACTAAGTAAGGTAACAATAAACTACTTCTAACCTTTACCTTAAACCCCTCAATCTAAGTGAAGTCTAAAAAAATTTCTAAAGCTAAAGTTGTTGGTTAAAGTGGCGCACATATGATAACTGATCATCTCTATACTAAGGCAGAGGGCCCAATGGGACACCAAACCCAAAATCTGTACCTGATTGACCCCATCAATGTCTCATCACCTAATGTCCCAATCATTGATTTTGCACGTAGTGAGAATGGAAGTCTCCCTGGGGTTTGTATAAATGGATTAAATAGCATTTTGTAATCAGATCGATAATGTTGTTTTTTTGCTCAATTAATCCTGTTTGTTATTCTAATTTAAAAAGATGCATGCAAGAGAAACATACTCAGAAACAAAGTTTAGGAAAGAACCTATCCACAAGTGAAGTCATAGCAACCACTAACAAAGAATAGTTTATAGAATCAGTTAGGAAAGCGGAAACACTCATGTTGGTTTTCTGTTTGGGGAAAGAGGGGATTTTCATGCACCCTCTAACATTCCTGATAGTATATAGTCACCATCACAGAAAAGAATAACATGACTTATTATGATTAAGTTCCTCCAAAATTAAGAGGGATTTGCACCTCAGTGGAGTTTTTCAATGAACTGTTAACCTGTCTGATAAGGTGACTGGTAATAATGCAACATCCACACCCCTGGGCAAAGTCCACTAATCCCCACAATTATATTGGTTTTAAAATGTGCACGTAGTTGTGGAGAATAAATAATCTCTCATAGACAATGTATGATCGGAAACATAGAGACATCCCCTGCAAAGTTTAAATCTGGCTGACTCTCGGAAACTTCATACTGTGTTATTACTCTGTGCTCTTATTTATGCTAAAAAGCATTCACTGAACATTTGCACAGTTTATATGACTGAGATATTAATTTGTGTTGTCATCCAGTACTACTAATTCATATTATATTCCAAATTCATTTATATTATATACTGTGCCCCCCCCCCATAATTTGCAATATACATAGTGCCCACGGAAATGCATTATGATGTTCAACATGCTCCCTAAAATTTATTAAAATACACACCGTGCACCCTGAAATTCATTATATTACACACCATGCCCCCTGAAATTCCTCATATTACACACCGTGGCCCCTGAAATTCTTTATATTACACCATGTACACACTGAAATACATCATTTAAAACAACAACAAACCTCCTAAAATTCATTATGATATACACCGTGCCCACTAAAATAATAATAAACACTTGCACACATTTTATTTTTTTGCAGTGGCAGTGATGGTTTTGCATCTGTGTCGCAGTTGGACAAAGCGGTAATATCTAAGCACAGCTACTGAGAAAAGTAAAGTGTGTATAAGTACACAACAGGGTAAAACTGTACATAAACACTGAAGAAAAACTATCTCCATATTGCTATTAAAGAGTACCTATCATCAACTACACTTTCCTTAATCCACCTCCCCATCTATCCCTGATTCTCTCTATCCCTGTCCTTTTTTTAATTGAAAACCCCCTGTAAATACCTTTTTTCTTCTGTCTTCGGTAGCTCAGTTTTGAGCTGTGTGCAAAGGGAGGAAGTGGGCGTGGCCCGGCAGGCGCAACATCACCTGATGCCTGCCAGGGCTAGATTCCGCCCTTCTTCCTGTATGCAGCGCTCCCTCTCAGGAGCGCGCATACAGGCTCAGCACACTGCAGGGACGGCAGCTTCTGAGTCTCCTCCTCTCTATTTGGCTTTACACGTGCCATACAGAGAGGAGGAATGTCGGAGGACTGAGCTGCCGTGCCCTGCGCGGATACGAGCACAGTGCTCGCTCCAGCCTGTCTGATTGACAGGCGGGGAGCTGCGCTAAGTCTACGATTTCAGACTCACACGCCAGGCTGGCGTGAGTCCAAAATCAATGAAAAAGCTTTTGGACAAAGTTTCAATATTAAAATAGACATAAAAGGATTAATTTTCTTTAATTTAATGCCATTGGAAAGTGGATTTGTGTATAATAAGCTATAAAATATCTAAAGACTTGTTGAGGAAAGGAACACTTTAAATAAAATGACCTATAGCTATTACAAATGACACCACTACATACTGCTTAAATGACAACATCACATGATGATCATTATCTCTAGCACAACAGACCATATAAGAGATTACAAAGCAGTTATATCCAGTGAGTCCCAGGTGACGTCTTTTCTGATTGGAGTTGTTCATTTTCCCTTTTCTTCTCCATCCAGTCTGGACTGCCATGATATCTTCTTCCAGCCATAACTCATCTCTGCAGAACCTAATGGACAAACATCTTAGGCTCAGCCTTTTCTAGCACATTCCTTCCTTTTCCTCACCTATAGTGCCCTAAATGGGTATAAGGCCCCATTGGTCTTTTGCACAGTAAAGTGGGTGGGCAAGTGGGTTTGGAGGAGGAGTAGGCATCTAAAGTAGGTAGACAGGTGCCCCTTGTAGGTCAATTTTCCCCATTAGCCAGATGGCTTCTTTTCCCTTATATAGTCTGCCCCAATCTTTTGTCACCTTGGTAGGCAGTCTCCCCCATTAGCCTGATGCCCTCCTGTAAGTAATTTCTTCTATTAGCCCCTGACTCCTCATGTAAGACATTGCAACCTCCACCTGGTTGTATCGGTAGCAAAGTGAACAGTTACATTGTAAATTACCATAGTATATATTGGTCTAATATTTAAAGAAAGACAAGTAAGATAGATCTTGTTTTGAACGGATCCCAATATATGGCGATATAGTGAAAACCTTTGACTTATCATCGAGCCCACAAAAATGTACTTATCAGAGGTACTTAAGAGGTGGGAGGAGGAGGCAACTACTTTCTCTATAAAATTTCTCCAGATACTTTTAGAGGAGCAGAAACAGAATTTGGAGGTCTCTGGCAGGAGGTTGAAAGAGCAGCAAGAGGTGACAGCCAGATTCAGAGATTCAGGGGCGACCCTGAGTTTGGAACTAAGGAAACACAACTACAGAGCACGATTGAAAGGTTCTGTTATCACCTCTAGGAACAAAAACATATCCAATTTGTCAGAGACCTCCAAGAATTCTGTGATAACAAAGCTTATACTGCATTTGAAAAGGGATACCCCCCCCCCCCCCCAAGGAAACAGAAACTGAACCCTCCTCATCCGAGACAGACTTTTCAGACAGAGAGCGAGGACGTGGAGATAGGGGTAGGGGGAGAGGCAGAGGACGCAGTCAAAGATATAGGCGTAGAACCAACCACCAGCATGTACAAACACTGAAGCACCAACTGCGTCCTACTCACAATCTTCCACTGCCTCCTCCTCTTTTTTAGACGGGGAGAACCTGTATCTTCTTCGCCCTGTGGTGAACCTGGGAAAATAATCCCCAGTAAAACAAGCGCCCCCCAGATACTTAATCTGTCGGATTATCCCCTGACAGAGATTCAGGTTAGTGCTCTGAGTAGAGGCCTTTCATTTGTCCCCACGGTCCAATACGATGCCTTTACATGGACTAAAGATGTCCACCTTTTTACCAGAAAATTTGGTTGGCACAAATTCTTTAAGAACATGGAAAAGAAAAAATGCCAGGACCTAGGGGTTACCCCGGATGAATTGGCCACCATCAGGGACCTAACCTGTCTCCTGGACACAGGTGAAAGGGATAGGGGCGAAGGACCCTTTACCGATTTGAGACTTAAAAGTAAGGCACAACCACCCACAAGCGACATTTCCTGTATTGAGATCTTCCGAGAGCTAGTTACACGAGATCTTAGTAACCTGATAGCCCAAGAGGGCACTGTAAGAAACAAGCTATCCTATTCAGAAAGACAAGTGATTAGAGAACTAGAGACCAATAATAACCTCATCATAAAACCCTCAGACAAGGGGGGCAACATAGTTGTACTCGGAAGAGACCAATACAGGAAAATGTGCTACAAGATACTTGAAGACAAAGAATCATATGAGATCCTACTGCAGGATATAAAGAGACTCTTACTATGATCTTGCAGGAGGCATAAATCAACAAACTAATCAGCAATAAAGAATATGAGTTCTTGCTTCCCACTACTCCAATTACCCCCACGTTCTATGCCTTGCCCAAAATTCATAAAGGCACTGTCCCCCTAAAGGGAAGCCTGATTGTTTCGGGCATTGGAAGCATTTCACAGAACGTGGAGGTATATGTGGACAAGGTCCTTAGACATTTCATCACATCCCTCCCTTCATTTATTCGGCATACAATGGACCTTTTATCTAAACATGACGTTATTGATGTAGACAGTAATATGTTGCTAGCAGGAGTGGACGTAGAAGCCTTATACTCATCTATTCCACATCAAAAAGGTCTTCAAGCAGTGGGGTATTATGTGTCCACATGTCCCACATACATGCAGAACCATAATAAATTTGTTCTCACATTGATGGAATTCATTCTATATCACAATTACTTTCTCTTCGACGGACGCTATTACCACCAGCTGTGCCATGTGCAGTCCCTGTATGTATGCAAACATCTTTTTAGGCTGGTGGGAGGCAACAATAGCATTCATCGATTTTATTGAGTTACTTAATACTAACAACATAGGTCTCACTTTCACATTTACAGTTGATTACAAATCCTTAGACTTTCTGGATGTAAACATCACCAAAAATAGACAAGGTGGTCTTGACACAACAGTCTTTCATAAATCAACTGCCATGAACAGCCTCCTGAGGTGGGAAAGTTGTCACCCGGGACCCCTCAAAAGGGGGATCCCCAAGGGACAATATCTCCACCTCAGGAGGAACTGTTCACAAGAGGCGGAATTCATAGCACAGGCTAGAGATCTCAGAGGGAGATTTTGCCAGAGAGCATACCCTGATCACATACTGGCATCTGCCTACACTGTAGCCAAAACTACCCCAAGGGAACGACTCTTGATCCCCAAACAATGGACAGAAGAGACCAATGTATGCCGCATTATTGGCACATTTGATAACATGTCTGGCCCGGTCATGGAAATTCTGCAACGCCATTGGGGGGATCCTACTTATGGATCAAGATCTTCGGACATTCGTAGGAGACTACCCACAAATAACATACCGCAAAGGCAGAAGTATCGCAGACCGGGTCACACATAGTCACCTCACACCTACACCCCCGGCCATGACATGGTTTAATAAAAATACTATCACGGGCTTGTTTGCATGTGGTCACTGCCGTGCTTGTTCCTACATGAGAAAAACACAAATAGTAGTGTTACCAAGATCTAATCGCACATTTAAAATCAACAGGTCCATTAATTGCAGCACTAGGGCAGTGGTCTACGTGGCTACATGCTCTTGTGGCCTAAAATACGTAGGAAAAACTGGAACATGTTGGCGATATAAGGAACAAACGAGTGTTTGTGATTTCCAGAAAGCTCATGGGGTGGGGGGGGGGGGGAGGAATATAAAACAACTTTCCTTCTTTGGGATTGAAAGCATACATCCATCTATATGGGGGGGGGAGATCTGAATAGAACCCTACTACAGCGTAAAGCACGCTGGACATATATATTGGATACAGTTGCGTCTAATGGCTTGGCTCCCCTTGGGGGTGTGAGATAGGTAGTGAGTGGGGGTTGTAGTCAACCCTTGAGTTAGTACACCCTCCCCCTTATAATAGGGAATAGCAGGGCATAACAGGACAGGTTCCAGAGCGGGACCGCCCTTCTTAGGGCGGCCACTCCGCCTAGGTCCAGGGACTAGTGTAGTCAATGAATGGACTCTTTAATAGGATCCCTAGGCCCCCCACTATCCCCTGTCCCCATGGATAGGAGGGGATCTAACCTACCCGCCCTTTATCAGTGTCTCTATTATTTGATATGATGTAATGCTATACTGTTCCAATTGACACCCCTAGTCCGTGCTATGCCCCCTCTAGAGAAGTGCTTGCCCCTTAGGGGCATAACTTTACATTACCGTCTACTTATCTGCTTGCTATATAAGACGTCAAATTAATATATAAATAATATTCATAGCTACCTATATCTTAATTTCTATATCTTAGGAGGGGTATTGGACTGCCAGACGATTTGGCATCCCTCCAGTGGCTTTAGTATATTAGTCACACATATCAGAATCAGCCTCACTACTTTTTGTATCAGCCATCTACATATGAGGTTATCTGCAGCAGCCAGTAAGCCATTTATTTACCAGCTAGCTGCGAGCTGAATTGTGCAGCAATAGAACCATCCGGCCCCGGGTTTACTTCTAGCTTGACAAACGCTCAATGCTTTGGAGCAGTAGACGCGCCCCCGGGCCTGTGGCATTGGCTGGCGGACGCGTCATCGGTCGAGCCTCAGCCCCAGCGGGGGATTTTACGTCACACGCCACGGCGTCCCTCCATGTGCACTGAGCAGCATAGCTCCCCACTACTGCGGGTTGCACAGGAGGGATACTAAGATGCCAAAACTGTGAGTAGCACTATGTGCAATTGTTTTTCAGGAATGGCATGGACGCCGAACAGAGCCTGATGGCTTCTCTTTGTATTGTCTTTTTTACAGGGCTGACGGGAATTGGGAAAAGGCACAATATTTATGGTGTACCTTAAGACTTGGGAACCTTTTTTTGCTTTACAGGTCACATGCCATAGTGGAACAGACACTGTATCTCCTGTCCCTATGGCTATGAGTGTCTGATGTTTATCACTTATAGAAACTATGTTCTATTTTACCCTGTGATATTATAATACCCCATCTATTCCCTGAGGAGGTTGCTGAAGAGAGAGAGAGGAAGGCGCCTCATGTGCGGGATCAGTAGATCTTGTTGGTGGGGGTAGGGGACGGTAATTTCGAAGCCGCTTACCAAAGTTGGTTGTGCGCCCACACACAACAAGGTAAAGTGCAGAAGAAGTAAAGAAGAAGGTCCACTGCAGCCCTCCTGGGTAAGAGTAAAATCAAAACCAAAAGACCAGGGAGTCAGGAGTTTGTCTGGCACAGAGAGGAACCATCAGGCAGCCAAGTGAAATCAATGGATTTATTAGATGCAACGCGTTTCGCTGCGCATGCGCAGCATCATCAGGCATGACAAGAGAAGGCTGGTAACAGATATATATACCTCCAGGAATTAACCATTAGAGTACTTTTGGAAAGAGTTGTTACATAAAATTACAAATCCACATATGAATGTGTCAATGTATGAAAAATATATAAATAGATATAAATGAATATAAATAGACAAAAGTCACAAAAATAATAATGAAACAATAATGTAAAAGCACAATGGAATCATATAAACATATATATATATATATATATATATATATATATATATATATATATATAATATATAATTATCGCATGTGGTGTGAATATACCACCACAAGCGATTCAAGCAATCACACCGCCTAGTCACCGGTGCGGCATTCAACAACGCCAGTTAGATATTATTTTAATATATATAATATAAAAGAATAAGGACCTATAAGGTGCTATTTATGTTAGTTCAAAAGAGTAAAAAATTTATTTGTATATCACTGCATTATTAAATAAAAAATAAACAGTGCGGTAAAACAAATCGCAACTGACCAGAGAGTGATGTATGAACACTATTTAGAAAAAGTGAAAAAAAATGAACTAGAATAACTAGTGCGGTATTGAATACAGCACCCAGCGAAAACGCAGGGTGTGAATATTCGTAAAGATTCAAATTTACAAACATTATATAAATAAATAAAAAATGCAAAAGTTTCTGTATGCAGAAGGGAAGGAAAAACAAAAAGCGAAACATGGATAATAAAACATAAAGAATAATAGATACACAGTAGGGCGCTCCAGGGTGAACAGCACAGAAGGAACAACAAAAAAAACAATCAAGATATAATATTTTGGAGATTAGTCCATTGAAAGAAATGGAAAGTTTTTAAACCCTAATTTATCAGATTATTTAACTGTATCGATACATTCATTAAAACCTTGAGGGTGCAAAGTATGTAGTTTGTGGATCCAGAAGGATTCACGATTATTTAATCTTTGTATTCTGTTAGGTAAATGAATGGGGATAGTTTCTAAAATAATTAATTTCAAAGTTTCGGTATTTTTTTGATGGTGAAGAGTGAAGTGTCGGGCCAAACTATGCAACAAAAAACCATGTTTTATGTTCCATCTGTGCTTGTTCATCCTGGAGCGCACTGTTTGTGTGGTGCGGCCAACGTATTGGCGGTCGCAACCACAGGTTAATAGATACCGTATTTATCGGCGTATAACACGCACTTTTTAGGCTAAAATTTTTAGCCTAAAGTCTGTGTGCGTGTTATACGCCGATACCCCCCCAGGAAAGGCAGGGGGAGAGAGGCCGTCGCTGCCCGCTTCTCTCCCCCTGCCTTTCCTGGGGTCTAGAGCGCTGCTGTCGGCCCTTTTCACCCCCTGGTTATCGGCGCCGCTGCCCGTTCTGTCCCCCTGACTATCGGTGCCGGCGCCGATAGCCAGGGGGAGAGAAGCGGCGCCGACAGCCAGGGGGAGAGAAGGGGCAGCGGCACCCATTGCCGGCGCCGCTGCCCCGTTGCCTCCCCCCATCCCCGGTGGCATAATTACCTGAGTCCGGTCCGCGCTGCTCCGCTGCTCCAGGCCTCCGTCGTGCGTCCCCGGCGTCATTGCTATGCGCTGAACGGCGCGGCGCATGACGTCAGTGCGCCGCGCCGCGCATAGCAACGACGCTGGAGACGCACGACGGAGGCCTGGAGCAGCGGAGCAGCGCGGACCGGACTCAGGTAATTATGCCACCGGGGATGGGGGGAGGCAACGGGGCAGCGGCGCCGGCAATGGGTGCCGCTGCCCCTTCTCTCCCCCTGGCTGTCGGCGCCGCTTCTCTCCCCCTGGCTATCGGCGCCGGCACCGATAGTCAGGGGAACAGAACGGGCAGCGGCGCCGATAACCAGGGGGTGAGAAGGGCCGACAGCAGCGCTCTAGACCCCAGGAAAGGCAGGGGGAGAGAAGCGGGCAGCGACGGCCTCTCTCCCCCTGCCTTTCCTGGGGGTATATCGGGGTATACACGCTCACACACGCACCCTCATTTTTTCATGGATATTTGGGTAAAAAACTTTTTTTACCCAAATATCCGTGGTAAAATGAGGGTGCGTGTTATAGGCCGGTGCGTGGTATACCCCGATAAATACGGTAAATAGCAAAAGTGGTGTCGCAATTTAGTGAATCTTTTATTTTAAATGTTTGTTGTGTGGAAAAGGAAGAAAAGGTATCAGTTTGGATGATCCATTCGCAACAAAGGCAGCAACTTTTTTTACAAGGGAAACAATACGGTTTAATGGAACAGGTGTTCTGTGGTGTACGATGTTCGGAAAATCTACTGGGGGCTAATAAATTGCTAAGATTTTTGGAACGTCTGTAGGTGACATTAGGAACTGGGGGAATTATTTGGTTTAGAATTTTATCATTTTGAATAATAGGCCAGTTTTTAATTAGTATTTTTCTGATATTAGATGCCTCAATATTGAAATTCGTAACAAAGTTATATCTAAAGGGGTTGTGAAGCTGATTGGAACTGGATTTTTTTTAAATAGATGTAACCAGATCAGATTGTTTTTTATCTTTTACCTTCATATATGCCTTAGTTAAGAGCGATTTAGGATAGCCCTTCTGTATGAAGCGTTGTTTTAAAACCTCAGCTTGAGAAATAAAATGTGAATCAGAAGTACAGTTTCTGCGAATTCGTAAATACTGGCCGAATGGCACCCCTCTTAGCCAGCTTGGATAATGTGCACTGTCGAACTGTAAAAAACTGTTAATATCAACAGATTTGAAAAAAGTCTTCGTGGAAATAGTGCCATCGACTGTTTTATGGATATCAAGGTCTAAAAATTGAATGGAGTTTTCTGCATAATGCATAGTGAATTTTATGCCCCATGTGTTAGTATTCAGCTCATGTACAAAGAGGTCAGCTTCATGTTTAGTACCTACCCAGATCAAGAAGAGGTCGTCAATATAACGACGAAAGAAAAAAACAAACTTAAAATACAGGGACTGTGCCATAACTAAGGACTCGAATCGCCCCATGAACAGATTTGCGTAACTGGGGGCGAATCGAGTCCCCATGGCACAGCCCCTGTTCTGCCGATAAATGGTATGATTGAATTCAAAAACATTATTAAGAAGAATAAATCTAATGGACTCCAGTAAAAATTCTGACTGACTGGGGTTTAGTGAGGGGTCCTCTTGTAAAAAATGTTTAATTGCAGGAACACCTAAATCAGTGGAGATGTTAGAATAGAGGGAGCACACATCCAGGGTAAGGAAACTATAATGGGGGGGTAGGGATAGGGCATGTAGTTCAGAAATGAGCTGAGCTGAATCTCTCAAATAGGATGGTAAATGTAAAACAAAAGGTTGGAGTAATAAATCTATAAAGTGGGAAAGGTTTGCAGTAATCGAACCAATACCAGAAATAATAGGGGGATTGATTAAACATTTATGTAATTTGGGTAAATAATAAAAAATAGGTAAATTATAATTTTTTATATTGAGAAATGTGTGCTCCCTCTTATCCAACAATTGATTTTCTACAGCTCCACCTATAAGCAAACAATATTGTGAAAAAATATGAGAAGAAGGGTCATTGGAAAGCGGGGTATAATATTCAAGATCTGATAGGATTCTGAGGGCTTCATTTTTATAATCAGCCCTATTCAAAACAGCGACCCCCCCACCTTTGTCTGCAGGGCGAACAATAATAGATTTATTGTTCTGTATGGATTTAATTGCAATTCTCTCGGCAGAAGTTAGATTATCATTCTCCTTAAAGATAACAGATTTATCACATAAATTTGAAAAATCCTGCATGACCATATGGTAAAAAGTCTCAAGATGGCTGCCACGATTGTGTAAAGAGTAAAACGAAGATTTAGGTTTTACTAGTACATGACGAGCTGGAGTCAAGTCAATTGATGTGGTAACAGGAATAGGAGTGTTACCCATACTAGAATTACAAACTCCCAAATTCGAAATTTGGGGGGCATTAATAGTTTGATAATCAGATCTGTTCTGGATAAAAAAAAATCACGGCTCAATGTTAATCTACGAATAAAGTCTTTTAGATCTAAAAATAACTGAAAGTCATTCGGACGTGCAGCAGGACAAAAAGAAAGCCCCTTCACAAGTAAATTAGTTTCATTTTCGGAAAGTATATAGCTAGATAAATTAAAAAAATGTATATTTTCTTTTTTTGTTATTAATTTTTCTGTCTTTGAGATAGTTGTAGAGGTGGGATGGCGTTTTCTTTGACCTCCTCTGCAACCTCTGGATTTTCCTTTCTTTTTAAAGATTGTGTTCGATTTAGTGTCTTTATGAGGGGGTAATACTGAGTGATCGTGCGTAAGCGTACATCCAAATTGGCATTGCATGCTAGAGTGGCATCTGTAGGGGAAGGGCAATTGTAAAAAGAAGATGAAGAAGTGGAAGCAGGAGTAGAACTCCCTGGGGTATCAAACGTGTCATATTGTGAACTATCAATAAGTGTGGAACTCATGTCAGAGGAGGTTGCTGACGCTGACTGAAACGAGTCGGAGTGTATGGGATGATTTTGACCTTTGAGTGTATAGGATGAGAACATTTATACATTGACACAATGTGAAATATCTTGTTTAACAGCTTGTTAGTATTGGACATGGGCTGGCAATCAGGACAGATGATACGAGTCTCCTGACATTCACTTATATGTCTTATTTTTTAGCGATAGAAATAAAAGCTAGGTTTTATTCACTTCTCCATTTATTTGTTATATATGATTTGGATTGGGAGCAATCTTTATATACATGGTGGGTAGATACCCGATATCCTTCTACTAAGTCTTCTTGCCATCAAAAATACCAGAACCTCTCTGATGTTCCATAGTACAAATAGCAACAGAGTTTATTTCTTATTGTGACATACTTATATGAATGTGCTGTATGTTTTTATAATTATATTTAGATGGTATTTTTATAATAATTCAAATGCTTACTATAGTAATCCAACAAATTAATAACAACAATATTCATATTACAATTTACTTAAAAGTTAAATGAAGTTTAGAATTATTTATGCCATGTTTTCAATAGGACAGTTATGAATAAAACTTTTTTTCAAGCTACATCCTTAAAGTTTTTTTTATAGACTATGTTTCCTCTGTTTGACTTTGTCAAGTACCAAATAACATTCCTGACATAAAACCCTTAAAGTGGTTTTGCAGTATTATGGATGAGCACTATATCACAATGTATAGTTCAGCCTTTTAGTCACTGAAAATCTATATTTCTTGTTTAGAAAGCAAATATATATAAATATGGTAAGCAGCTTAGGATACATTTTCATACAGCTTAGATATACAATAGCATTAAGTATATAAATACATTCAATAAAATGTATATACTGAAGTGGGTACTTACATTATATTGAGTCTTTTACACTTTTCTACCTGTTCTTCAATGAGTTCTTGTTAAATGAGAATGTGGTTGGAAATGTTGCAGTATCTTAGTGTTGCGTGTAGCTGACTGACACAATACTTAATAGCACATCTAGCTGTTTAAAATCTCTTTAGCCTTTTAAAACTAGAGACCTTAAGATGGGATTTTCAAGTACTGCAAAATTAAATCCCATATATTTGTATAAACAATAAAATTCTAACTGAGGAACTCTATTTTCAATTTCCAAAAGGTTGTTTTTAAAAACAATGTGTTTTTACAAGAATCATCTCTACTTGTATAGGGTTTAAATGAGAGTACTCTTTGCTCATAGAAAGCGTAGGTGGAGAAGGCTCAAGTGACTTCATAAATATATATTTACACACATATCATGTCATATACACTGCTCAAAAAAATAAAGTGAACACTTAAACAACACAATGTAACTCCAAGTCTATCACACTTCTGTGAAATCCACTCAGGAAGCAACACTGATTGACAATCAATTTCGCATGCTGTTGTGCAAATGGAACAGACAACAGGTGGAAATTATAGGCAATTTGCAAGACACCCCCAATAAAGGAGTGGTTCTTCAGGTGGTGACCACAGACCACTTCTCAGTTCCTATGCTTCCTGGCTTCCGGTACTTTCTCTCTAGTGGTAGCATGAGACGGAGTCTACAACCCACACAAGTGACTCAGGTAGTGCAGCTCATCCAGGATGGCACATCAATGTGAGCTGTGGCAATGTTTGCTGTGTCTGTCAGTGTAGTGTCCAGAGCATGGAGGAGCTAGCAGGAGACAGGCCAGTACATCAGGAAACGTGGAGGAGGCTGTTGGAGGTCAACAACCCAGCAGCAGGACCGCTACCTCTGCCTTTGTGCAAGGAGGAGCAGGAGGAGCACTGGCAGAGCCCTGCAAAATGACCTCCATCAGGCCACAAATGTGCATGTGTCCACTCAAATGGTCAGAAACAGACTCCATGAGGGTGGTATGAGGGCCCAACGTCCACAGGTGAGGGTTATGCTTACAGCCCAACACCATGCAGGATGTTTGAAGAACACCAAGATTGGCAAACTCGTCACTGGCGTCCTGTGCTCTTCACAGATGAAAGCAGGTTCACACTGAGCACATGTGACAGATTTGACAGAGTCTAGAGACGCTGTGGAGAATGTCCTGCTGCCTACAACATCCTCCAGCATGACCGGTTTGGCGGTGGGTCAGTAATGGTGTGGGCAGGCACTTCTTTGGGGGGCTGCACAGCCCTACATGTGCTTGCCAGAGGTAGCCTGACTGCCATTAGGTACATAGATTAGATCCTCAGACCCCTTGTGAGACCATTTGCTGGCTTGTTGGCCTTGGGTTCCTCCTAATGCAATACAATGCTAGACCACATGTGGCTGGAGTGTGTCAGAAGTTTCTGCAAGAGGAAGGCATCGATACTATGGACTGGCCCGCCCGTCCCCCAAACCTGAATCCGATTGAGCACATCTGGAACATCATGTCTCGCTCCATCCACCAATGCCACATTGCACCACAGACTGTCCAGGAGATGGTTTAGTCCAGGTCTCGGAGGACATCCCTCAGCAGACCATCCGCCCAGGGCCGGTTTTAGACTTAATGTGCCCCTGGGCAAAATGAAAAATGAAAATAAAAAGTGGGGACCCAAAAGCTGAAAATAACAAGTCAGTCACATTTAGTTAATTTATGATGTAGCATTCTGGGAGTGTTGCAAGTTTATGAACCACTTGGGGACTCAGGGCATACCTGTACACCCTGCTCCTGTTACCGGCGTTTAAAGCGTTCTCACGAGCGGTGAACGCTTTAAACTCAGTGGGTCCCAATTGCTATCAGCAGCCAGGACCCAGGGTTAATGCAGGGCATCACCGATCGGACTGATGCCCAGCATTAACCCTTTAGATGCCGCAATCAAAGTCGATTGCGGCATCTAAAATGAGACTGAAAGTATCCCGGTACCTGTGCAGAGCTGATCGTGACTAAATCGTGATGTCCTGATCAGCTGAGAGGACGGCGGGAGGGCCCTTACCGGCCTCCTCGCTGTCCGAACAGTGCTCTATTGCTCCAAGCCAGCCATGGCAGACTGGAGCAGCAGAGCACCGATAACACTGATCAATGGCATAGCCTTGATCAGTATATGCAATAAAACTATCACATTGTATAGCCCCCTATGGGGACAAAAAAAAAGGTAAATAGTGTAAAAAAAAAGTTTATGTGAAAAAATGCTCCCCTAATAATAGTTCAATCACCCCCATTTTTTAAATAAAATAATGTAATAAAAAATAAAAATAATCATGTGTGGTATCAACGCATGCATAAATGTCGGAACTATTAAAATATAAGTTTAGCTAAACCACACGGTCACTGGCAAACATGTAAAAAAAATACCAAAGTCCAAAATTCTGCATTTTTTAGCACTTTATTTACCATAAAAATATTTTAAAAAGCAATCAAAAAGTTCCATCAAAATAAAAATGGTACCAATAAACACTACAGACCATGGCGCAAAAATTAGCCCTCATATAGTCCCGTACGCTGAAAAATAAAAAAGTTATAGGGGTCAGAAGATCACAATTGTAAACATACTAATTTTGGTGCATGTAGTTATACATTTTTTAAAGTAATAAAATAAAACTTACATAAATTGGGTATCTTTGCAACCGTATGGACCTACAGAATAAAGATCAGGTGTTTTTTTTACCGAAAAGTGCACTGAGTAGAAACGGAAGCCCTACAAATTAGCAAAATGTTTTTTATTTTTTATTTAACCCCTTAAATAAGTATTTTTTGTACCGCCGCATAATATGTTATAAAATAATTAATGTCATTTCAAAGTACAATTGGTGATGCAAAAAACAAGCCCTGTATGGGTCTGTAGGTGCAAAATTGAAAGCATTATGATTTTTAGAAGGGGATGAGGAAAAAATTTAAGTTGGCCGGGTCCTTAAGGTGCTAAAAGATCAGGAGCACAAGCCACAAGGTGTATGTCCCTCTAGACACACAATGCCGCTATATTGTTCCTGAATAAAAAAACACTATACATAAACCAATATTCTCACATACAGTGATCATATAGTGGTAGATACCAGCTATACGCTGGCACCCTGCACACTCAACAAGTGGGGGTCTAAGTCGGATAGAGTTCTCCTATATACATATATACTTCTGAGAGGGAAATCATGTGATTTTTATATATTATATATATATATATATATATATATATCTACTGTATATATATATATATATATATATATATATATATATAGAAACAATGGAGCAGCTCAACCAAATTGTGTAAAGCAGTGGGTGCCAGCAGAAAAAACACGCCAGGTGAAGGGATGTACAAAAATCCACACCAAAATAGAAATGCTGCGGCACTCCAAAAAGTATGGTGAAAAAAGAGTTTATTGACCTGACATCAGAAGCGACGATGTCAGGTCAATAAACTCTTTTTTCACCATACTTTTTGGAGTGCCGCAGCATTTCTATTTTGTGTATATATATATATGTATTATTATACACACACACATATATACTCTATATCAGTGGTTCTCAACCTTTTTGGCGATTGTACCCCCAAAGGCTGAAAGTAGGTCCGCGGGTACTCCCTCGCGCGGAACTTGCACGAGGGGTACCCGCAGACAAATCCCCTTGTGCTATTATTCCCCCTCCCTCTTAATCCCCTTGTGCTATCATTCCCCCTCCAACTTAATCCCCTTGTGCCATTATTATCCAATATGGAAAAAGGGGATCAGAGGGAGGGGGGAATAATTGCACAAGGGGATTAAGATAGAGGGAGAATAATGGCACAAGGGGATTAAGATGGAGGGGGGGATAATCAACCCCCTCCATCTTAATCTCTTGTGCCATTATTCCTCCCTCCCTCTGATCCTCTTGCACCATTTCGGCCCCCCCCCTCCATCTTAATCCCCTTGCGCCATATCCCCTTCCTCTGATCCCCTTTTGCCATATCGGATAATAATGGCATAAGGGGATTAATTTGCACTGACAAATACTGGCCAATGCATGGCCGGTATTTGTCAGCGCTTTGCGTACCCCCAAACAACCCCTGGCGTACCCTTAGGGTAGAGAACCCAGGGTCTATGCAGTGTAGCCATGCCCATGGAGGTGACCAGTGACTTCAGAGACCTTAAGGGCTTGCTGGGACTTGCAGTGGTTTTGGACAATTTAGTGCAGGCTACGTTAACTTGACAATAGACGACAGTGACTTGACAGTGACTTGACTGGAGACAGACTAAACTGTTAATTTAGCTTATTTGTAGGCTTGTGACTTGACTTGAGGCCTCCTATTATTCCAGACACACTCTTAGGCTTGTCTGCACCTGACATGACAAGTCACATGACAACTGATGATCACATGTTAACCTTTCTTAAAGATACAACATTCTTATATACATAACATAGGGGATAATTGTTAGGATTCGGCTAGCTGGATGTGGATCCTCTGTGTCAGCGAGGGATTGGCGTGGACCGTGTCGGTGGACCGGTTCTAGGGTTGCTACTGGTTTTCACCAGAGCCCGCCGCAAAGCGGGATGGTCTTGCTGCGGCGGTTGCAACCAGGTCGTATCCACCGGCAACGGCTCAACCTCGCTGACTGCTGAGAAGGCGTGGGACAGAAGGACTAGGCAGAGGCAAGGTCAGACGTAGCAGAAGGTCGGGGCAGGCGGCAAGGGTCGTAGTCAATGAGGATAGCAGGAGATCTGGAACACAGGCTTTGGGCAAAACTAAACGCTTTCACTGGCACAAGGCAACAAGATCCGACAAGGAAGTGCAGGGGAAGTGAGGTAATATGGACAGGGAGCAGGTGGAAGCTAATTAGATTGATTGGGCCAGGCACCAATCACTGGTGCACTGCCCCTTATAAATCTTAGAGAACTGGCGCGCGCGCGCCCTAGAGAGCGGAGCCGCGCGCGCCAGAACATGACAGCCGGGGACCGGGACGGGTAAGTGACTTGGGATGCGATTCGTGAGCGGGTGCGTCCCGCTATGCGAATCGCATCCCCGCCGGCAATGTCAGTGCAGCGCTCCCGGTCAGCGGGTCTGACCGGTGCGCTGCAGAGAGAGAGACGCCGCGAGCGCTCCGGGGAGGAGCAGGGACCCGGAGCGCTCGGCGTAACAGTACCCCCCCCCCCTTAGGTTTCCCCCTCTTTTTGTCTCCTTGTCCCTTCAAAAGAGACAAGAACATCGGGGACGCCTCTTGAGTCTCCTTCTGAAAAAAGAAGTCCTGGGTAGCTATAACAGCGGCAGGTAGTTCAGAAGAAGTGGGAACGGGGAGGGGGGGCAGAGGGTGAAGCTTGTCACGGGGCAGAGTGTCACCAGGCCGGGGGCTATGAGGAGGCAAAGCATAGTCCTGATAGGCCTTGGGGAGACCAAGTGTAGGAGGAGGCACTGAGGCTTGCCTGACGGGACTGGGAGCAGACGTGAGGCATTTCTTGCGGCAAGCAGGGCCCCAATTCTTGATCTCCCCGGTGGTCCAGTCAAGGGTGGGAGAATGATGCTGGAGCCATGGCAGACCGAGGAGGACTTCAGAGGTGCAGTTGGGAAGGATGAAAAATTCAATCTTTTCGTGATGGAATCCAATGCACATTAAGAGGGGTTCTGTGCGGTAACGCACAGTACAGTCCAACTTCACTCCGTTGACCTAAGAAATGTAGAACTGCTTGACGAGACGGGTCACCGGGATGCAGAACTTATTCACCAAAGAGTCCAGAATAAAATTTCCAGAAGCACCAGAGTCCAAGCAGGCCACGGCCGAGAAGGAGGAGTTGGCAGAAGGAGAAATCCGCACGGGCACAGTGAGACGTGGAGAAGCAGACTTTGTACCAAGAGACGCCATACCCACGTGAGCTGGGTGCGTGCGTGCTTTTCCCAGACGTGGAGGACGAATAGGGCAATCCACCAAGAAATGTTCGGTACTGGCGCAGTACAGACATAAAATTTTATCCCTTCGGCGAGTCCTCTCTTCATGGGTCAGGCGAGACCGATCCACTTGCATAGCCTCCTCGGCGGGAGGCACAGGGGTAGATTGCAAAGGATACTGTAAAAGAGGTGCCCAGAGATCAAGGTCTTTTTCCTGGCGGAGCTCCTGGTGTCTCTCAGAAAAACTCATGTCAATGCGGGTGGCCAAATGGATAATTTCTTGCAGGTTGGCAGGAATCTCTCGTGCGGCCAGCACATCCTTGATGTTACTGGATAGGCCTTTTTTAAAGGTCGCGCAGAGAGCCTCGTTATTCCAAGATAATTCGGAAGCGAGAGTACGAAATTGGATGGCGTACTCGCCTACTGAAGAATTACCCTGGACCGGGTTCAGCAGGGCAGTCTCGGCAGAAGAAGCTCGGGCTGGTTCCTCGAAGACTCTACGGACTTCAGCGAAGAAGGACTGGACTGTGGCTGTGGCAGGATCATTGCGGTCCCAGAGCGGTGTGGCGCAAGACAAGGCCTTTCCAGACAGAAGACTCACTACGAACGCCACCTTAGACCGTTCCGTAGGAAATTGGTCCGACAACATTTCCATATGTAGGGAACATTGAGACAGGAAGCCAAGGCAGAGTCTAGAGTGCCCATCAAATTTGTCCGGCAGGGACAAGCGGAGGCTAGGAGGTGCAGGAGCTGGCGGAGGAGATGGTTGCTGCTGTAGCAGTGGCAGAAGTTGCTGTAACGTGGCGGTCAACTGCGACAGCTGCTGTCCTTGTTGGGCAATTTGCTGCAATTGCTGGGCGACCACCGTGGGTAGGTCAGCGAGACTTGGCAGCGGCACCTCAGCGGGATCCATGGCCGGATCTACTGTTAGGATTCGGCTAGCTGGATGTGGATCCTCTGTGTCAGCGAGGGATTGGCGTGGACCGTGTCGGTGGACCGGTTTTAGGGTTGCTACTGGTTTTCACCAGAGCCCGCCGCAAAGCGGGATGGTCTTGCTGCGGCGGTTGCAACCAGGTCGTATCCACCGGCAACGGCTCAACCTCGCTGACTGCTGAGAAGGCGATTGACAGAAGGACTAGGCAGAGGCAAGGTCAGACGTAGCAGAAGGTCGGGGCAGGCGGCAAGGGTCGTAGTCAATGAGGATAGCAGGAGATCTGGAACACAGGCTTTGGACAAAACTAAACGCTTTCACTGGCACAAGGCAACAAGATCCGACAAGGAAGTGCAGGGGAAGTGAGGTAATATGGACAGGGAGCAGGTGGAAGCTAATTAGATTGATTGGGCCAGGCACCAATCACTGGTGCACTGCCCCTTATAAATCTTAGAGAACTGGCGCGCGCGCGCCCTAGAGAGCGGAGCCGCGCGCGCCAGAACATGACAGCCGGGGACCGGGACGGGTAAGTGACTTGGGATGCGATTCGCGAGCGGGTGCGTCCCGCTATGCGAATCGCATCCCCGCCGGCAATGTCAGTGCAGCGCTCCCGGTCAGCGGGTCTGACCGGTGCGCTGCAGAGAGAGAGACGCCGCGAGCGCTCCGGGGAGGAGCAGGGACCCGGAGCGCTCGGCGTAACAGTACCCCCCCCCTTAGGTTTCCCCCTCTTTTTGTCTCCTTGTCCCTTCAAAAGAGACAAGAACATCGGGGACGCCTCTTGAGTCTCCTTCTGAAAAAAGAAGTCCTGGGTAGCTATAACAGCGGCAGGTAGTTCAGAAGAAGTGGGAACGGGGAGGGGGGGCAGAGGGTGAAGCTTGTCACGGGGCAGAGTGTCACCAGGCCGGGGGCTATGAGGAGGCAAAGCATAGTCCTGATAGGCCTTGGGGAGACCAAGTGTAGGAGGAGGCACTGAGGCTTGCCTGACGGGACTGGGAGCAGACGTGAGGCATTTCTTGCGGCAAGCAGGGCCCCAATTCTTGATCTCCCCGGTGGTCCAGTCAAGGGTGGGAGAATGATGCTGGAGCCATGGCAGACCGAGGAGGACTTCAGAGGTGCAGTTGGGAAGGATGAAAAATTCAATCTTTTCGTGATGGAATCCAATGCACATTAAGAGGGGTTCTGTGCGGTAACGCACAGTACAGTCCAACTTCACTCCGTTGACCTAAGAAATGTAGAACTGCTTGACGAGACGGGTCACCGGGATGCAGAACTTATTCACCAAAGAGTCCAGAATAAAATTTCCAGAAGCACCAGAGTCCAAGCAGGCCACGGCCGAGAAGGAGGAGTTGGCAGAAGGAGAAATCCGCACGGGCACAGTGAGACGTGGAGAAGCAGACTTTGTACCAAGAGACGCCATACCCACGTGAGCTGGGTGCGTGCGTGCTTTTCCCAGACGTGGAGGACGAATAGGGCAATCCACCAAGAAATGTTCGGTACTGGCGCAGTACAGACATAAAATTTTATCCCTTCGGCGAGTCCTCTCTTCATGGGTCAGGCGAGACCGATCCACTTGCATAGCCTCCTCGGCGGGAGGCACAGGGGTAGATTGCAAAGGATACTGTAAAAGAGGTGCCCAGAGATCAAGGTCTTTTTCCTGGCGGAGCTCCTGGTGTCTCTCAGAAAAACTCATGTCAATGCGGGTGGCCAAATGGATAATTTCTTGCAGGTTGGCAGGAATCTCTCGTGCGGCCAGCACATCCTTGATGTTACTGGATAGGCCTTTTTTAAAGGTCGCGCAGAGAGCCTCGTTATTCCAAGATAATTCGGAAGCGAGAGTACGAAATTGGATGGCGTACTCGCCTACTGAAGAATTACCCTGGACCGGGTTCAGCAGGGCAGTCTCGGCAGAAGAAGCTCGGGCTGGTTCCTCGAAGACTCTACGGACTTCAGCGAAGAAGGACTGGACTGTGGCTGTGGCAGGATCATTGCGGTCCCAGAGCGGTGTGGCGCAAGACAAGGCCTTTCCAGACAGAAGACTCACTACGAACGCCACCTTAGACCGTTCCGTAGGAAATTGGTCCGACAACATTTCCATATGTAGGGAACATTGAGACAGGAAGCCAAGGCAGAGTCTAGAGTGCCCATCAAATTTGTCCGGCAGGGACAAGCGGAGGCTAGGAGGTGCAGGAGCTGGCGGAGGAGATGGTTGCTGCTGTAGCAGTGGCAGAAGTTGCTGTAACGTGGCGGTCAACTGCGACAGCTGCTGTCCTTGTTGGGCAATTTGCTGCAATTGCTGGGCGACCACCGTGGGTAGGTCAGCGAGACTTGGCAGCGGCACCTCAGCGGGATCCATGGCCGGATCTACTGTTAGGATTCGGCTAGCTGGATGTGGATCCTCTGTGTCAGCGAGGGATTGGCGTGGACCGTGTCGGAGGACCGGTTTTAGGGTTGCTACTGGTTTTCACCAGAGCCCGCCGCAAAGCGGGATGGTCTTGCTGCGGCGGTTGCAACCAGGTCGTATCCACCGGCAACGGCTCAACCTCGCTGACTGCTGAGAAGGCGTGGGACAGAAGGACTAGGCAGAGGCAAGGTCAGACGTAGCAGAAGGTAGGGGCAGGCGGCAAGGTTCATAGTCAATGAGGATAGCAGGAGATCTGGAACACAGGCTTTGGACAACACTAAACGCTTTCACTGGCACAAGGCAACAAGATCCAGCAAGGAAGTGCAGGGGAAGTGAGGTAATATGGACAGGGAGCAGGTGGAAGCTAATTAGACTGATTGGGCCAGGCACCAATCACTAGAGCACTGGCCCTTTATATCTTAGAGAGCTGGCGCGTGCGTGCCCTAGAGAGCGGAGCCGCACGCGCCAGAACATGACAGCCGGGGACCGGGACAGGTAAGTGACTTGGGATGCGATTCGCGAGCGGGCGCGTACCGCTATGCGAATCGCATCCCCGCCGGCAATGTCAGTGCAGCGCTCCCGGGCAGCGGGTCTGACCGGGCGCTGCAGAGAGAGAGACGCCGCGAGCGCTCCGGGTCCCTGCTCCTCCTAACAATAATATACAATTACAGTAGAACAGATGCGGGGGGGGGGGGGGCAAGGGGACACTGCAGTGAGACTGCCTGACAGGGCAGCAAGGGTACGGGGTAACAACTCCCGTGCTGGGTCATCACAAACTCCCCTTCTTAAGCACAGCCGTCCTTGGCGCCCAGTCCTGGAGGGCAAATGGCCGGAAGCGGCCACTGGGGCATAGTGACAACAGTTCCTGGGGCATATGTGTAAAATGTCTTTCACAGGTCTGATTATGGAAAACAAAACAGAAACGAGTCCATGTAGCACTTTACGAAAAATGCTCTTGGTGATGTCAAAACTCAAACATGTGGGATTCATTTACCCTTGTAATTGCATTTGTAACACACTCTAGACACTGAAACAAATAAGTTGCGGATTGGGCCGCCGGAGGCTCTCTACCCAATGCCTTAGCTGCTGGGCCCATTGGCACTAACCACTTCTCCACAGAACTCAATAGGTAATTTTATACTACACAACAAAGTTACCTTTCCATACCACACTCTGTCACTACACGTGCTTATTTATCTTTTCAGGGGAACCCTCTAGCCAGTAGAGTACCCTGTACTGACTATAGTGGAGTATATGTGGTACAACTTTATACAATGTACTTTGACTTACTCTTTGTACCTATCTGGCATTTGTTCTTGTGTTGACCTTTGGGACCTGCGCAACACCACCTCTGGAGAATCTGGAACTCTTGCGTTTTCTGGAGCTCTTGGATCTTCTGGAGCTGCGGCTGGCTCTTCCTCAGCAAACTCAGGAGCTGGTATTAATTCAGGACTGGCTGGACCCAGAGTCGCTGGCATCGATGCTGGAGAGGCTGTAGACAGGGTCGGCACTCTGGAGACTGGTGTATAGGTGCAACGGTGACAAGACTGGGACCGGCGTGGAGACTAGTGTGGGCTGAATCAGCCCCAGGGTTGGTGAGACACAGAAAATCGCAGGCTGATTTGGAGAAAACATGGGGAAATCCATAGATGGGTGGATTCCTTTGCCCGGGGCATACTCTCTCGCAGGTCTGACAGCCGGAGGAGGCGGTGGGGGAATCACTGGTAGATCTTCTTTCAGACATAACTTGATTTGGTTTGGGTGAACAACTTACGGCTTGTACCCAGGTTGGAAACTTCCGCAGCCAAACTTTATCGCCGAATTGAAGTGGTTTGGCAGAGGCATGACGGTTTAAGTCCTCCTTTTGTTTCTACTAGGCCTCGCCCATCTTCTTGCTGACAATTTCTTTGGCCTCTTTGATTCTTCTCTGGACGTCAGAGACCCACTCCTGGGAGGCTTGCAGAGAGTTGTTGAACGGGACTTAGAGCCCAAATATTCGGTCTTTAGGCAGCTGCCCATGTCGCCCCATCATCAACTAGAAAGGGGTGTACCCCTTAGAACAGTGGACTGTGTTATTATAGATCTCCAACAGTTCGGGCAGCAGTCGAGGCCACTCTTCTTGTCTTGAGACAGAGATTGCTCGCAACATGTGGATAAAGACTTGATTGATGCTCTCACAGAGCCCATTCCCCTGGGGATGGTAAGCCGTAATCCGCACTTTCTTGCAGGCATGGAATTGACACAGATCTTGGAAGAGTTGGGCCTTGAAGGCCGTTCCACAGTCTGTTAGGACAGACTCCGAACACCCAAGGGTTTTCACCCAATTGGAGTAGAACATCAGGGCCGCTGTCTTGGCTGTGAGATCTTTAATGGGTACAACGACAACCCATTTAGAGTAGTTATCCACCATGGTGAGGGCATAAGTGTATGCAGACCAGGTAGGAGACAACTTGACATGGTCTAGCATGACCAACTGGTTAGGCCTTTCACTCTGGATGGAATGGAGGGCTGCTCTTGCGTCCTTTCACACATTATTTGTGACATTGCAGACTGCATATTCACTGCACCATTTCTCAATGTCATTCCGCATTCCGAACCAATAGTATCTTCGCCTGACAGTAGCTTTGGTTTTGTGGACTCAAAAGTGTCCCGACTGATCATGGTATGCGATGAGGACCATCACCGCGTCGCTTTGGGGAACCAGAATCTGATTAAGTCAATCACCAGAGACCGGATCCAAAGAATTTCGGCTCAACAGTCCTATGTGCACAAACAGTCGCTTCCTCTGTCGTCACAGACGTTTCATCTCGTAGTCACAATGGGCCCAGTGTAGATGGATTGGTACCTTTTTCACCAAAAGGTAGTCCAAAGGATCCCCCATGACACTACTTTCATCTTGAGGAGTCTTCCAGGTGTTTAGGTCTTCTTTAACCTTTTTGGACCTGGGTTCACCATTTATGAGGGCGGTCACAACATTCTGATTCAAGAACCGTTGACAAAATAGGGGCATCTCCACGTCTTCCCACTCGTCTTCAACAGGGGCTTCCTCATCGGTGGTCATTCGAGACAGTACATCAGCATTGACATTTGACTTGCCGCTTCTGTACTTGATGGTGAAACTGTAATTGGCTAATCTTGAAGCCCACTGCTGTTCAATGGCACCCAACTTGGCAGTGTTCAGATGGGCCAACAGGTTATTATCCTTGTAGACATTGAATGGCGTGGCAGCCAAATAGTCTTTGAACTTTTCAGTCACTTCCCATACCAGGGCGAGAAGTTCCAACTTGAATCAGCTGTAATTTGCATCGTTCTTCTCTGCTCCTCCAAGGTTATGACTGGCAAATCCCAGGAAGCTCCTGACATCTTTCACCGTGCGCAGGGTAGGCCAGTTCCACCTTTTCAGGATTGTGCTGGACTCCCTCTGCACTGACAACATGACCCAGGTAATGGACCCGAGGGCTGTGAGTGACTCCTCGATCCTTGGCAATGGGTAGGCGTCCTTATGTGTAACATTATTCAGTTTCCTTTAGTAGACACAGAAGCAAATGGTTCCATATTTCTTCTTGACCAGGACAAGGGGCACCGCCCAGGGGCTCTGACTCTCTTGGATCACGTCTGCCTCTTTCACATCGGCCAGCATCTTCTTGACAGTCTGATACATGCCTGGTGCAAGATGACAGTGTCTTTCCTTGATAGGTGGACTGTCACCTGTGAGGATTCGGTGCTGGATCATTGAAGTCTGCCCGAAGTCTGTGGGGGCTTGCTGAAAGCCTAATGGTGCCTCTTGGTGACATTGATGATTCCATTGACCTGGTCCCTTGGGGTATTGTCATCCCCAACCTGGAGTTGCGCCCACCAGGGCTCTGGAGGCCGACCTCCGGATCCTTCGGCCACTTGAGCTGCACGCTGTCGGGCCACCAGACATTCTTTCACAATGTCCTTTGACTCTAGGAGGTGCAGCTGTGCTACTGGGGTGTCTTTGGGTAACACAGTAGCAGAATCAGACAGGTTTACTAACCACACCGGGACTCTCCCGTTGGTGACAGTGGCAAGGCTTCTTGCAGCTCGAACCAGAGGATGATCTTCCAATTGCATGGATTCCAGCAGGGCTTGATAGTCCCTATTCTTGACTCTGGGACGTGCATGACACCAGATGATGGTCTCCGTGTTGGGTTGTAAGGTCACCGACCTGATGTCTTGAACTCGTACTCTGCAGATTTAACCTTGCTTGTTGGCAAACTTCTGCTCTGCCTGTAGAACTTTCAAGTTGTGCTGCGCAGACCGCTGGCCTTAAGGGGACAAGAGAGGTATGCAAGGCATCTCATATTTCAGCAATACAATTTTTCATAATGTTCATCCCCAATATAAACTCGGCAGACTCCTTATCTGTTATTAGTTACAATCACTCCCTGCCCGGTAAGTACATGCTTTCCCAATTGAAGAGTTGGCTCCCAGTATCCATGTCTGGGGACTGGTTGCCCATTACCCGCAACTACTCGGAAGTTAACATAATCAGGCTCACACAATAAACTAGCATCCCAATGCTCATAGAATAAACTTTTAGGTATAGTGGACACTTGTGACCCTGAATCTATTAACGCCTCCAATGGTACACCTTCTACAACAATTTTTGCAGGAGGCGACATAAAGTGAGAGTCCTGACTTAGGTCGTTCGGAGATTGGACCTGATGACTGTTTTCCTGAGAGCCATTCCGCGACCTCAGGGGAAATCTGTTTAAATCCCAGCACTGCATCTTCCAATGTCCAGACTTATTACAGTAAGTGAAAAAGTTTTTTTGAGTCCCCAAGGGGTTTTTAGAGGATTGCGGTAATTGAAATTGCAGGGAGCAGGAGCAAGGGCAGGCTTTCTAGGCACGGGCAGTTCACGGTCAGGTGGAGTGGCCCGGGTGGCAAGCTCCTTTACAGACTTAGTCAGTTGTTCAATGTCCTGCCTAACACTCTGCAAATCTGAGGCTGTGGTGACTGACAAAGTAGAGGATACTGGGGTGGGGGAGGGTGACAGTGGTGGTATAGGTCTGGCTACCACCCCTAGTGGCTCTTGAACGGATGTAAGGGGTGTACAAACTCCCTCTAACTCAGTCCCAGACTCAATCACTTGAATAGCCAGTCTTTTGAAAGCGAGGAATGGCATGTTGGGGTTTTGGACCGCTAACATTCTCAGGTGGGCTTTGTCCCACTTATTATGAGCACCATCAATAAATCTGTCCATTAACACCTTGTTACCCTGCTTGGGAGTTATATATACATCTAATTTCTGGACAGTCTCTAGGGTATTCTGTAGGGTTACAGCATATGCTCTCAGGGTCTCATCTGGCTTTTGCCACCTTTCCTACAGCCGGAGATGTACCTCTGATGGAGAATGTGACTCAAATATCTGATACAGTCGTTGAAAGATCTGCTCTACAGTTTTCTTCTCGGAGGCTGGCCAGGTGTGGGCAGGTGATGACCTCGCTGCTCAATATGAAGTGGAGATCTGGAGAGCTGGGTTCTAACATCCTGTTCATTTTTGAGTGCGCTGTTGCTTTAAGAGAAATAAGGTGCATTCTCCTTTAAGATGCTTAATGTAGCGCTGCAGCGGCTTTGACTTGGCTAATGGGGGTACTTGGCTATTTTGCAGGCACTTGGTTGTGAATAGTCTTGCGACCAGACTTGCGGGCACTAATGAGTTAAGACTGACAGCTAATGACACTGGAGACTTAAAGGGGTTCTCCAGTGCTTACACATCTTTTTCCCTATCCAAAGGATAGGGGATAAGATGCCTGATCGCAGGAGTCCCGCCGCTGTGGACCCCCAGGATCTTGCACGCGGCACCCCGTTTGTAATCAGTCCCCGGAGCATGTTCCCTCTGATTACAGGCGACCACCTGGCCGGCGGCGTGTGACGTTACGCCTCTGCCCCCGTGTGACGTCATACTCCGCCCCTCAATGTAAGCCTAAGGGAGGAGGCGTGATAGCTGTCACGTCCCCTCCCATAGACATGCATTGAGGGCGGAGCTTGACGTCATACGGGAGCAGAGGTGTGACGTCACACGCTGCCGGCCCGGTGGTCGCCTGTAATCAGACCCGGGGACCCGGGGACTGATTGTAAATGGGGTGCCGCGTGCATGATCCCGGGGGTCCTCAGAGGCGGGACTCCTGTGATCAGGCATCTTATCCCCTATCCTTTGGATAAGGGATAAGATGTGTAAGCACCGGAGAACCCCTTTAATACCGTCAATCATTGGTGTTTGTAGAGTCTGCGCTGCAGCGGGTGCTTGACAGATAACGCAACAGTCGGAGCTTCAAATATGGCTGCACCCAGGGAACTTCCTGTTTTGGTCCGGTTGGCAAAATCTTCCTCTGTGCAACACAGGGCGGCTCTTTGGTTCCCCCTTGCTGTCAGACAGACTGGGCTTTTATGGGGGAGACTCTGGTGTGGTCCCATAGGACACCCTTAAGTCACCTTTTCACTGATACCTCCTGGGTAACAATCACATGACAACTCACATGACAACTGATGATCACATGTTAACCTTTCTTAAAGATACAACATTCTTATATACATAACATAGGGGATAAAATGCAATTACAGTAGAATAGATGCAGGGGGGTCCCAGAGGACACTGCAGGAAGGCTGCCTGACAGGGCAGCAAGGGTACAGGGTAACAACTCCCTTACTGGTTCACTACATATATATATATATATATATATATATATATATATATATATATATGTCATGGCCGTAAATGTTGGCACCCCTGAAATTTTTCAGGAAAATAAAGTACAGTGTGGGCCATTTATATGGATACACCTTAATAAAATGGGAATGGTTGGTGATATTAACTTCCTGCTTGTCGCACATTAGTATATGTGAGGGGGGGAACTTTTCAAGATGGGTGGTGACCATGGCGGCCATTTTGAAGTCAGACATTTTGAATCCAACTTTTGTTTTTTCAATAATAAGAGGGTCATGTGACACATCAAACTTATTGGGAATTTCACACGAAAAACAATGATGTGCTTGGTTTTAACATAACTGTATTCTTTCATGAGTTATTTACAAGTTTCTGACCACTTATAAAATGTGTTTAATGTGCTGCCCATTGTGTTGGATTGTCAATGCAACTCTCTTCTCCCACTCTTCACACACTGATAGCAACACCGCAGGAGAAATGCTAGCAGAGGCTTCCAGTATCCGTAGTTTCAGGTGCTGCAGAATGGGCAAAACAAAAATTGGAAAAGGACCCTCAGTTTACTCAGAAGATTTTGTTCAGTGATGAGGCAAACTTTTATGTGAATGGTGAAGTTAACAAACAAAACCACCGCTATTGGTCTGACAGTAACCCACATTGGATAGATCCTTCCAAGACTGTTGGAACACAAAAATTTATGGTATGGTGTGGAATATGGGGTACAAAGATAGTGGGGCCATTCTTCATCAATGGAAACCTCAAGGCCACTGGATATGCGAAATTGCTACATGATGATGTGCTTCCCTCTTTATGCACTGAAGCTGGCACGTTCCCTGAGTTTTTCCAGCAAGATCGTGCACCACCACATTATGGGTGTCAGGTCCGAGCATTCCTAGATGAACAGTTTCCTGTAAAGTGGATTGGTCGTCGTAGGCCAGTTGAATGGCCCCCAAGGTCTCCCGATCTGACCCCCTTAGACTTTTATCTTTGGGGTCATCTGAAGGCAATTGTCTATGCTGTGAAGATACGAGATGTGCAGCACCTGAAACTACGGATACTGGAAGCATGTGCTAGCATTTCTCCTGCGGTGTTGCTATCAGTGTGTGAAGAGTGGGAGAAGAGGGTTGCACTGACAATCCAACACAATGGGCAGCACAATGAACATATTTTATAAGTGGTCAGAAACTTGTAAATAACTCATGAAAGAATAAAGTTATGTTAAAACCAAGCACATTGTTGTTTTTCTTGTGAAATAGGACCCTCTTCCTATTGAAAAAACTAAAGTTAGATTCAAAATGGCCGATTTCAAAATGGCCGCCATGGTCACCCCCATCTTGAAAAGTGTCCCCCCCCTCACATATACTAATGTGCCACAAACAGGAAGTTAATATCACCAACCATTCCCATTTTATTAAGATGTATCCATATAAATGGCCCACTCAGTTACATTCAGAGAGCTCACTTCCACAGTGCAGCCATGATTTGGGTGTCATACAGTTACACCATGGACCCTCCGCCCGAGAGGAAGAGCACTTGCAATGGCAAAACTTCCAAGAGATCCAAACCGGACTCAGTTTCAGGCCAATCATCTGATCCTGATGATTCCTATAATTACGAGGATTTTTCTGATGAATATGAAGGCGTTGATCCTTCTATTGAAATTCCAAAAACTGTAGTCTTAGATACTAAAGGTAATCCTTTCTTTGACCCAGCGAACATAAAACACCCTCGCTCGGGCGAGTGGGTTCCCCAATCTCATGTGGCTAAATACCTGACTGTATGGATCTGACGAGCTTTAGAGAATGCCACTAGAAATAAATTATGGGCAGAATGCCCAAGACCGTTTCTGCTATGCAAAGCAACTGACACACCTGAACTCGACACTATTTTGGTGAAATACCTTTTAAAATCTGGAAAAAATCCTAAGAAAGGGGTAGACCAATCTTTTAAACTATGTCAAGACAAGCTGTTAGACCTATTGGGACCTCTCACTAACATCCTCGATCTCTCTGAGGAAGCTTATTCCTCTGGAAACCCAGTGGATGTCATTATTTTACAAGAATGGGCCCCGCAGAATCTGAGACTCCCACAGAAGGCCTTCTATTTGGTGAGTCTTTTATAAAAGAGATAAGTAAATATGCAGGCTTATTCTCTTCCCCAGATCGAGCCTAATCTCCCCTAAAAAATGGTCTTTCCCAGGTGAATTTTTGGCATAGCTGGAAGAGGAAGGGGACGCTCTTCCAGCCGTATTGCACAACCCCAGAATATTGATGTCCCCCTCAACCAGAGAGACTGGTTTTCCCAACCCCACCAGTCAAATCCACTCCCTTCTTTTCATACCAGGGGACATCTGTGGAGGACCAGAGGACTTTGTGGTTTTCCCAGAAGCAGAAACCTTACAGGGGAGTCCAAATCCAATATTTTCTTCACAAATTCCATTAGGAGGAAGACTAATTAATTTTTCCCGCAACTGGGAACTAATTACTTCAGACTTGTGGATCCACAATCAGAGGTGACCAAGTAGACTTTGTTTGCCCTCCAACCCAATTTTTTCTTCCTCATTCTATCCAGTTCTCTATTCTAGATCCGAACCTAATAGATTCAGAAATCAAGGATCTTTTAACCAAAGGAACACCAGTTCCTCTCCAATCTCCAGGTTTCCCGAGAAACCTCTTTTTGATAAAGAAAAAAGATGGAGGTTTCCGAATGGTAATAAACCTAAAAATGTTGAACAACTTTGTCAAATATCACCACTTCTTCTCCTTTAAGAAGATTGGCTGATAAAAATAGATCTAAAGGATGCTTAACTGACAGTTCTTATCCATCCCTTTCATTAGCCATACCTTCAATTCATCTGGAAGAATCAGAAATGGTAATTCAGTTGCCTCCCTTTCAGACTTTCCTCAGTCCCCTGGTGCTTCACAAAACTGCTGAAACCAGTTGTGGTTGTATTGAGAAATGGGGGTGTTAATCTAATAATCTACCTAGACAACATTCTCATCATGGCCCATTCCCTTCCTCTTATCCAATTTATTTCCTTATTTCCCTTCGATCCATGGCTCAAATTGTAGGGTTACTTTCAGCTTCCATCAAAGCTATATTTCCAGCCCCTCTACATTATCGAGCACATCAACAACTAAAAACCCATCACCTGAGAAAAGGATAAGGATTTTCAGATGAAATATCCCTCTCTCCAGAGTCCAAAGAAGAGTTACTCTGATGGCTTTGTCACATACAGGAATGGAAGAGAAAAAAAATTTCCATTCCAAACCCGATCTCATCATCAAATCCAATGTGAGTCAACTAGGATGGGGTGCTAGTTGCAGACTCCTATCCACAGGAGGGAAATGGTCTGCAAAAGAAATGCAACTACATATCAACTGTCTAGAACTTCTAGCAGGTTCATTCACACTCAAGAGCTTTGTGAAGAGCAAATAGAACTGTTGCATTCTGTTGAGGATGGACAACATCTCAGCAGTTCAATATGTGAACAGACTGGAAGGTACAAAGTCAAATCTTCAGACGGACATCTCAAAAGAGTTTTGGCATTTTTCCCTGAACAAAAATATAATCCTGAAAGCGGAATACCTACCGGGTCTTTCCAATTTGGTGGCAGACTGGAACTCTCGTTTCTTAACAGATTCCAGCGACTGGAAACTGGATCCAGTCATCTTTCAACAAATCAATTCTCTTTGGGGTCCATTATACCTGGACCTCTTTGCATCAAGACTAAACCATTAACTTCAATGATTCTTCAGTTGGAGACCAGATCCCGAAGCATCAGGTCTAGATGCATTTCTTAAAATTTGGCCTCCACAGACTCTATATGCTTTTCCTCCCTTTGCAATGATTTCCAGAGTACTACAAACCCTGAATCAGAATTCCATTCTAGTTCATATCACCCCAAGGTGGGCAACACAATCATGGTTCCCTCAGGTTCTGAGATAGATTTTCCAAGAATCTTACCATCTTACCATTATCTTCTTCAAGATCCTTCATGGAATCCTCACCCGCTGATCATACCAGGACAATTTCCCCTAGTGGCTTGGTTAATATCAGGAAAACAGAACCTGATTCAGAATTTTCATCATCTACTAAAAACATTCTGGCAGAAGCCTGGGCTCTGGTTACCAGAACTGCTTACTGATCAGCCTGGAAAATTTGGGTTCATTGGTGCCATTTCATGCCCCTGTAGCTCCCATTTAGAAATTCCTCTCTGACTCTTTTGATTCAGGGAAAGCTTATAGAACTATAAATGTTTACCATTTGGCCATTTCCCGATTGACTCTATTCCGAAAAACACCCTCTGGTTTGTAGACTCATGAAAGGCATTCGTTTCAAAAGACCTCCTTTACCAAAATACCATTCAATCTGGGATGTGAATAACATTTTAGATTTATTTGTATCTTGGGATAACGATTCCTTATCATTAAAACGTATTTCCTTTAAACTCACTACCTTACTTTGATCTCCATTAAAAGAGTGTCTGATGTTAGAGCTCTAGACATCTCTCATAGACAATACTCTCCCCAAGGTGTTATTTTCAAGATTTACAGACCAACAAAAACTAATCTACAATCAGTTTTTCATCCTGCATTCCCTCATCAGGATAAACTATGTGTAGTTTGTTGCCTAAGATCATGCGAGAAAAGAACTGAATCCCTCAGAAATCCTTCATTTTCCCAATTTCTCATTTCTTACTGTCGACCGTACTTACCTGTCTCTTCACCCACTTTAGCTAGATGAGTCAAACATTCCATGACCTTAGCTGGCATTGATGTCTCTATCTTTGGAGCACACTCATCTAGAGGTGCTATGTCAACTAAAGCGATACAAGCAGGTGTTTCTTTATCTGACATCCTTAAGGCAGCCAATTGGTCCTCTGAGTCCACTTTCAAAACCTTTTACTTTAAACCTGATTCTCATGTTTCCATGTCTATACTCTAAATGTATTTTCTATTGTAATGTTATCTATGATAGCTTTAAACTTGCTTAATATGAAGCCTCCTGTCTGCCATAAAATTGGAAATTTTCCTAGCCTTGGTGCTGGAAAATGTAGATTTTTTTTAAAAGACAAGAGGCAAATATTATCCCACCCTTTACCCAACCCAGTACACCTTACTATTATTTTATATATTTTGCATTTTTCAGCATTCTAAAATCCTGTTGATGGAACAGTTACACCGAAAGGTCCTCAAGTTTCTCCTCTTTGTTTGAAAAGTTATGTTCTACGCTGTTCGGTTATTTTACACAACCATGAAAGAGGAAGTTTTAGATGAAGAGACTCCTTATATCAACTCTGCTGCTGCATGTTGATTGGCTGTGATACTCATTTACATGCATGACATCATTCTGATTGCATTTTTCTTTTCATCTGTTTAATTAACTATTGCTGCTCCGAAATAGTAAATTAAAGATTAAGCATAATATTCACCTCCTGTCTTTAATAAAATCTATATTTTCCAGCACCAAGGCTAGGAAAAACTCCAATTAAACAATATGTAAAGAAAAAAAGTAGCAGATACTTGGACAGACTTCAAGCAGATGTGGTTGGTAAATTTGCAGTAAGTGAATTATTGAACATACCTAGGATAACACATATCTATCCTAAGACAAAGATGGACCATGTGGCCTTTTTCTGCTGTCAGTCGTCTGTGTTACTATGTTTCCAAATAGCTGTGACAGTAGCAGTAACTAATTCCAAGATACATATTTTTCTTCAGATGCAGAGGACATCTGCTGGCCCCTTGAGTTTCTGAGCACAATAAATTAAAATGAAAGCTTCAGTAACTCAATCTCTCCCTTGGCATCAGGCTTATATGCTAAAAGTACCACTCTGTGCCAAACTATGAGTGGTGGTTTTGTCTTGAGGATTTGGATGTTTTATAACAAAATTCATCCCATTTATGTTTTCCTTGTGTCACTGAAAATGGGAATATCCACACTGAAATAGCCAAATTACATACTAGTCGGTCATGTTACTTAATATTTTTCATCAGTATTTAAATTTTTTCTTCTTTTTTGCTACTTTTATTTTTTTATGCAGGTAATCTTAGCCTATCATTAGGTCATTTATTCCCTGGTCTGCCTCCCTTGGGTTTTCTATTGTTCTTTGCTATATCATTTTCAAGTATATTTGAGTAAAAAAAAATTATATAAAGTCTACCTTTATACATTGTCTGACCATAAAGCTGTAGTTAGGCTTTTTTTCAATGTGGCAAAGGTTTCTTTTTCTGCCCTAGACCTATAAAGTGGCTTGTTGGTACCACCCGATACTTAGCAAGTATTTGGTCAATTGCATAGGTTGACAAATGTGTGGTACATTCCCTGTGGCTTGAAAGTGGATCCTAAAGGCTACAGTTGGTTTTGCACAGGCTGGACTGGAGGAGGAGGGCATTGCCTGGTTTTCACCTTTACCTCTAAAGCGGGGAAAAGACTTTGCTGCACCGTAATAGTCACCTGTTAAAGCTGGACGCAGCTTCAATGACAGGTAAGAAATAACACCAGATGTGGAGCCTAAAATAAGAAAGTGGAGCATGTAAAGGAACATGGAGGGTGGAACAAGATTAGAAACATGGACTCAAAGCATAGTCACAGCTCTAGAATGTAATTAAAGGGCGGGAACTGAGACACAAGAGTAAAATGTGGATAATTCACTTTTATTTCAACTTTAAAAAAAAGCAAAGTACTGGTAAGCAAGAGTTTTCATCCAGAGAAAATTAGAAATATCGAGTCATTTTCTATGTGTATTGTTTTTGCATTACACAGACAACCCATTGATTTGAAAAGACACCTCCAGAGAAGCTGAACACTCAAGGTCAGGATAGATAACTTTTGTCCAACAGTTATTGAAAGTGTATTGCCAGCTTTACAGCTAAGTTTCCCCATGGATTACTGCTGATTATTTGAAGTCCCTGCAGGAGGACACCTTGTGATCTGCTTATTGTCAAGGGGACTCTCCAAAGAAGACAACCCAGTGAAGCTCCACCATGTAGCCACTCACGTCATCTTACAGTTTCCAGTGGTATGTAGATCAGACCTTAAATGGTGCCATATGTCAGAATGGGTTTACTGTACCTTTTGTTTTTTAGAGCATTTTCACATATTAGTTGTTTTTTTGTTATTTGGCGTCTTTATAATTAGCAATTTTGCACATGCAGAAATGATTAATCAACCCCCACCCTTTGCCAGGGGCAATTCTGCCATGAGTAGAGTTAACCTCTTGGGGTCGCAGGGCATATGCATACGCCCTGCATCCCCGATCCTTAAGGATTCAGGGTGTACCCATACACCCTAATTTTTCCCAGTCCCGGCCACTCGCCAGGCGAGGAAAGGACCGGGCTGCCTACTGAGGTCGTTCAGCAGGCATCCCAGCACATCGCTGAGGGGGGGTCCTAAGGACCCCCAAATCGGCAATCACCGCAAATCGCTGGTAAATTAAGACCAGCAATTTGCGATGATTCCGGTCCCTGTTGCTCGCCGGGCGGGGATCGGACCGGGATGCCTGCTAAAATCATTCAGCAGGCATCCCGGCACATCACCTCAGATTGCCGGTAAATCCAAACCGGCGATCTGCAGCAATTCCGGGCCATTGGGGTCACATGTAATATACACCACCAATCATCATCCATATTGTCCTGGAAAGTACTACGACCATCCAATCACAGCTATCCCCCCCCCCCCAGGATAGCTGTGATTGGGGGTTCGTAGTGACCGCACCAATCACAGTGTATGAGAAGGGGGGGAGAGCAGGAGCATGTTGCTCTGTTCTGATCAACACGATTTTGTGTCTGAGCAGGATGGAGCCCCATGCTGCTTCTTCCCCCTCAGTATGAAAAAGTGTCCCCTGGAACTGTTTCTGTGCTGCCATTAGGGACAGCTTTAGATTAGGCAGGGACAGATTTAGCTGGTAAAAAAAAAAGATCTTTTTTTTTGTCAGTGTGCCGTCTGTAGGTGTCCGTGGGTCCGCAGCACCTTTAGCTGCGTAACCTTGGCCCTACAGGGTTGTTTGCGGTCTGCCCCCAGCGCAATTTTTGGGGGGGCAGACCTTTTTTTTTTTTTTTGCTAAACTGTGTGGCCTTCCCTCTTCCATACAAATTATTAACCGGCCACAGTTAGCTAATGCCCACCCGCCACTGATCAGTCCCGTAGTACTGATCAGCCTTTTTTTGTGGTGCAGACGCTTTTTTGAGGATTAGAAGTGTCTTTTTTATTTTATTTTTTGCACCAGTTTGGCGGTCTGTGCCACCAGTAGCAAGCACTGTGCTGTGTGGAAGGACCGTTCCTGTGTGTGCAGCTTGCCCCACCGCTTTCAGTGATTTATCACTGATCAGCGTTTTTTTGTTGTTTTTTTTTGTTCAGGCGGGTGCTTTTTTCGGGTTGTAACATTTTTTTATTTTATTTTTTGGGCTGAGTAGCTGGACCCCCACTGATTTCTGCGCCCGCTGCCGCCACCAAGCGCTAATGAGTGTGCACACCACTGATTAGGTAAACACTTTTTTCCTTTTTTTTGTTTTATTTCATATTTTTATATTTTTGTTCTTAGTTAGTAGTTTAGGGCAGTTTAGGGCAGGAAGTATCGCACCCTACCACACGCAGCACACACACCAATAAAGTTTTCCCCCACACATACATACACTTCCCCAACCAATATAGTAGGGAAATGGCCCACAGGGCATTTTCAGCAGAGGAGGCATATGCCATACTTGCCTCTGACTCTGAAAGCACCACAGAGGGCAAGGAAGACCCCACCTTCCTTATTTCTTCCACATCCTCCTCATCATCTTCTGATGATGAGCCACCAAGGTGGCAGAGACGCCGCCATGCAAGGCTGCAAAACTCCTCTGCTCCTGACCCTGTGCCCCATGCTAGTATGAGTCCCCCTGGCACTCATACTAGTCAACCCCCCAGCAAAGTTTACTGGTGCCTGGTACCGGTGAACTTGTCTGGACTCAGCCAGCAGACCACGAGCCTGTGATCCTGAGTTTGTTGGCGACTCAGTAATCAAGATTGACATCGTCGGATTCACTGACATGGACTATTTTAGTTTTTTTTTTTTCAGTGACGACTTTGTCAATCTGATGGTTGACCAGACGAACCTGAACGCCCAACAGTTCGTCGCTGCAATCCAGGGCCCCTTATTAACTAGGCTTGGTGGCTGATTCCCAGTCAATGCAGCTGAAATGAGAACCTTTTGGGACCTCGTGCTACATATGGGTCTAGTTAAAAACCAAAGGTCAGGCAGTACTGGAGTGGGGACGTCCTCTACCAGACCCCCCTCTACAGTATGGCCATGACCCATCCCCAGTTCGAGTCCATTCAAAAATGTTTGCATTATGCTGATGATGCAGCCTGTCCCCCCCAACCCGAACTGATCCCGCTTATGACTCGTATAAAACCAGGCCAGTCATCACTCACTTCGGGGCCAAATTTTGGGAGGCCCTTGTCCCTGGAAGGGAGGTCGCTATTGATGAGTCTCTCATCAGCTTTAAGGGGAGACTCAGCTTCCGGCAATACATCCCAACCAAGCGGGCACGGTATGGCATGAAGATGTATAAACTTTGCGAGAGTACCTCAGGGTACACTTGCAAGTTTATGGTGTATGACGGACGAGATTCCCGTATTGAGCCCCCAGAATGTCCCCCCACTCTGGGTGTTAGTGGGGAAATCGTTTGGGGCCTTCTGCACCCAATATTAGATGTTATGCCGAGTGCTCCGGGTCCCCGCTCCTCCCCGGAGCGCTCGCAGCATCCTCTCATTCGCAGCGCCCCGGTCAGACCGGCTGACCGGGTGCGCTGCAATATCACTCCCAGCCGGGATGCGATTCGCGATGCGGGAGGCGCCCGCTCGCGATGCGCATCCCGGCTCCCGTACCTGACCCGTTCCCCGTCTGTCTTGTCCCGACGCGCACGGCCCCGCTCCTTAGGGCGCGCGCGCGCCGGGTCTCTGCAATTTAAAGGGCCACTGCGCCACTGATTGGCGCAGCAGGATTAATCAGTATGTTCACCTGTGCACTCCCTACTTATACCTCACTTCCCCTGCACTCCCTCGCCGGATCTTGTTGCCATTGTGCCAGTGAAAGCGTTTCCTTGTGTGTTCCTAGCCTGTGTTCCAGACCTCCTGCCGTTGCCCCTGACTACGATCCTTGCTGCCTGCCCTGACCTTCTGCTACGTCCGACCTTGCTCTTGTCTACTCCCTTGTACCGCGCTTATCTTCAGCAGTCAGAGAGGTTGAGCCGTTGCTGGTGGATACGACCTGGTTGCTACCGCCGCTGCAAGACCATCCCGCTTTGCGGCGGGTTCTGGTGAATACCAGTAGCAACTTAGAACCGGTCCACCAACACGGTCCACGCCAATCCCTCTCTGGCACAGAGGATCCACCTCCAGCCAGCCGAATCGTGACAGTAGGTCCGGCCATGGATCCCGCTGAAGTCCCACTGCCAGATGTCGCCGACCTCACCACGGTGGTCACCCAGCAGTCGCAACAGATAGCGCAACAAGGCCACCAGCTGTCTCAACTGACCGTGATGCTACAGCAGCTATTACCACAGCTCCAGCAACAATCTCCTCCGCCAGCTCCTGCACCTCCTCCGCAGCGAGTGGCCGCTTCCGGCCTACGATTATCCTTGCCGGATAAATTTGATGGGGACTCTAAGTTTTGCCGTGGCTTTCTTTTGCAATGTTCCCTGCACTTGGAGATGATGTCGGACCAGTTTCCTACTGAAAGGTCTAAGGTGGCTTTCGTAGTCAGCCTTCTGTCTGGGAAAGCTCTGTCATGGGCCACACCGCTCTGGGACCGCAATGACCCTGTCACTGCCTCTGTACACTCCTTCTTCACGGAGATTCGAAGTGTCTTTGAGGAACCTGCCCGAGCCTCTTCTGCTGAGACTGCCCTGCTGAACCTGGTCCAGGGTAATTCTTCTGTTGGCGAGTACACCATCCAATTCCGTACTCTTGCCTCCGAATTATCCTGCAATAATGAGGCCCTCTGCGCGACCTTTAAAAAAGGCCTATCCAGCAACATTAAAGATGTGCTGGCCGCACGAGAAATTCCTGCTAACCTGCATGAACTTATTCATCTTGCCACCCGCATTGACATGCGTTTTTCCGAAAGGCGTCAGGAGCTCCGCCAGGATATGGACTTTGTTCGCACGAGGCGGTTTCTCTCCCCGGCTCCTCTCTCCTCTGGTCCTCTGCAATCCGTTCCTGTGCCTCCCGCCGTGGAGGCTATGCAAGTTGACCGGTCTCGCTTGACACCTCAAGAGAGGACACGACGCCGCATGGAGAATCTTTGCCTGTACTGTGCCGGTACCGAACACTTCTTGAAGGATTGTCCTATCCGTCCTCCCCGCCTGGAAAGACGTATGCTGACTCCGCACAAAGATGAGACAGTTCTTGATGTGAACTCTGCTTCTCCACGCCTTACTGTGCCTGTGCGGATATCTTCTTCTACCTTCTCCTTCTCTGCTATGGCCTTCTTGGATTCCGGATCTGCAGGAAATTTTATTTTGGCCTCTCTCATCAACAGGTTCAACATCCCGGTGACCAGTCTCGCCAGACCCCTCTACATCAATTCTGTTAACAATGAAAGATTGGACTGTACCGTGCGTTGCCGCACGGAACCTCTCCTAATGTGCATCGGACCCCATCACGAAAAAATTGAATTTTTGGTCCTCTCCAACTGCACTTCTGAAATTCTTCTTGGATTACCGTGGCTTCAACGCCATTCCCCTACCCTTGATTGGTCCACAGGAGAAATCAAGAACTGGGGTACTTCTTGTCTCAGGGACTGTCTTAAACCGGTTCCCAGTACTCCCTGTCGTGACCCTGTGGTTCCCCCGGTATCCGGTCTTCCTAAGGCTTATATGGACTATGCTGATGTTTTTTGCAAAAAGCAAGCAGAGACTTTACCTCCTCACAGGCCTTATGACTGTCCTATTGACCTCCTCCCGGGTGCTACTCCACCCCGGGGCAGAATCTATCCTCTGTCTGCTCCAGAGACTCTAGCCATGTCGGAGTACATCCAGGAGAATTTAAAAAAGGGGTTTATCCGCAAGTCCTCCTCTCCTGCCGAAGCTGGATTTTTCAAAAAAGATGTCCAAAAAAGATGGCTCCCTACGCCCTTGCATTGATTACCGCGGACTTAATAAAATCACAGTAAAAAAACGCTACCCCTTACCTCTTATCTCGGAACTCTTTGATCGCCTACAAGGCGCCCACATCTTTACCAAACTGGACTTAAGAGGTGCTTATAATCTCTTCCGCATCAGGGAGGGGGACGAATGGAAGACTGCATTTAACACCAGAGATGGACACTTTGAGTATCTGGTCATGCCCTTTGGCCTGTGCAACGCCCCTGCCGTCTTCCAAGACTTTGTTAATGAAATTTTTCGTGATCTCCTATATTCCTGTGTTGTGGTTTATCTGGACGATATTCTGATTTTTTCTGCCAACTAAGAAGAACACCACCAGCATGTCCGCATGGTTCTTCAGAGACTTCGGGACAATCAACTTTATGCCAAAATGGAGAAATGTCTCTTTGAATGTCAATCTCTTCCTTTCCTAGGATACTTGGTCTCTGGCCAGGGACTACAAATGGACCCAGATAAACTTTCTGCCGTCTTAGATTGGCCACGCCCCTCCGGACTCCGTGCTATCCAACGTTTTTTGGGGTTCGCCAATTATTACAGACAATTCATTCCACACTTCTCCACTATTGTGGCCCCTATCGTGGCTTCAACCAAGAAAAATGCCAATCCTAAGTCCTGGTCTCCCCAAGCGGAAGACGCATTTAACCCCTTAAGGACCAAGGACGTACCGGTACGTCCTTGGTCCTGCTCTTCTGATATAACGAGGGGGAGACCCAAGGGGGGGGGGTACTGTTACGCCGAGCGCTCCGGGTCCCCGCTCCTCCCCGGAGCACTCGCAACCTCCTCGCAACTGCAGCGCCCCGGTCAGATCTGCTGACCGGGTGCGCTGCGATACCTCTCCCAGCCGGGATGCGATTCGCGATGCGGGTGGCGCCCGCTCGCGATGCGCACCCCGGCTCCCGTACCTGACTCGCTCTCCGTCGGTCCTGTCCCGGCGCGCGCGGCCCCGCTCCTTAGGGCGCGCGCGCGCCGGGTCTCTGCGATTTAAAGGGCCACTGCGCCGTTGATTGGCGCAGTTGGCTTAATCAGTGTGTTCACCTGTGCACTCCCTATTTATACCTCACTTCCCCTGCACTCCCTCGCCGGATCTTGTTGCCATTGTGCCAGTGAAAGCGTTTCCTTGTGTGTTCCTAGCCTGTGTTCCAGACCTCCTGCCGTTGCCCCTGACTACGATCCTTGCTGCCCGCCCCGACCTTCTGCTACATCCGACCTTGCTCTTGTCTACTCCCTTGTACCGCGCCTATCTTCAGCAGTCAGAGAGGTTGAGCCGTTGCTGGTGGATACGACCTGGTTGCTACCGCCGCTGCAAGACCATCCCGCTTTGCGGCGGGCTCTGGTGAATACCAGTAGCAACTTAGAACCGGTCCACCAACACGGTCCACGCCAATCCGTCTCTGGCACAGAGGATCCACCTCCAGCCAGCCGAATCGTGACATTAGATAAAGGTTGCCAACTTTACGTGGATAACTTTTAGTATCCCTCTCTTCACATCCCTCGCCGCCAGATCCACGATCGCTTGTGGAACAGTCGGGAAGAATAAAAGAGGCCTTCCTTCCTATCCCCTGCAGACTCCTGTCCCCCAGGTGAGTCCCATGCCTTTTTCCATGAAAACCTGTTGCTGGTCAGGTATAAGGACAAGAGGGATGTCCTTATGCTCACCACAATTCAAGGGAACGGCAGCACCCCTGTCCCTTTGCGAGGTACCGCAGGTACAATCAGTATATGGGGGGAGTTGATCTCTCTGATCAAGTCCTCAAGCCATATGCCATGTGGAAAACACGGGCATGGTACAACGAAGTTGTGGTCTACATGGTACAAGTTGCCATGTACAACTCTTTTGTACTGTCCCAGTACGCTGGCAACACTGGGACATTCCTGCAGTTCCAAGAGGAAGTTCTAAAGGCCCTAATCTTTGGTGACCACCAAAGAGCGGATCAGAGCACCTCTGGAACTTCGGTTCCCCGTATCGTCCCCAGCCAACACTTTCCAGGTGAGTTCCCCCACACTGGAAAGGAGGGATGATCCCAGACAAAAATGCAGAGTGTGTCACAGGAGGGGGATTTGGAAGAACACCACCACTCAGTGTGACACTTGCCCCGATCATCTGGGCCTCTGCATAAAAAATTCCTTCAGGAAGTATCACATTTCCATGGAGCACAACATTTTTTACTCTTTTCCCTAATTTTAATTCCCCAGAATTCAACTCCAATGTCCAGAGTACATTGTCTTCCAAGTTTTAAAACCAAACACCCGTACAAAAAAAAACACAAAAACCTATTTCCCAATCCCCCTGATAACATATTCCCCCCCCCCCCAAAAAAAATGGGTCATGGGACACAGTCAACAGCATTGGGGGTTTGCAGTTGCCTCAAATGCACAGCGCTCTCGCCCCATCTGAGCAGGGTGCACATTTTTACTTTTGGCTATACTCTGGGTCATCATTCTGGGAAAATAATTGACACATCAGTAATAAAATTGCAATTTTAATTTTCCCCAAACTACATCCATTCCTGGAAGAAAAATTTTGTGAACACCCGTCTGTCCCAAATGTCCACTTTCCCCTATACACCTTCCCTAGTGGGTGTACTGTTTGTACTAGGCTCACCATGTGGGTGTTCCTTTCTTGTATTTTCCTCTGAATGTATGTAACTGTTAGGTCCGTAAGAAACATCAAATGCTGCGAGTTCTCGCTCATGAGCTCTGTCGTATTTCCAGGCGACAATTCGGAGTCACATGTAACTTATTCCCAGAAAGAAGAAGCAGAGCATAGGTTGAAAATTGCAATTTTCAAAAGCTACCCTTCATCTATTCCTGAAAAATTAATTTAGGAAACACCCGTGTGTTCAAAATGTCCTCTATACCCCTTTACCCATTCCTCAGGGTGAGTACTTTCTGTAATTGTGTCACATGTGGGTCTTTCTTTTTTTTGTATTTTCCTCTGAATGTATGTAACTATCAGCATTTTAGTGTAAAAAAATAATTTTTCAAAGTTTGGCCCACTGTTAAAAAAAAACCTGTGAGGTGTAAGTACTCACTATACCCCTTTGTTACCTTCCTTGAGGGGTGTAGTTTCAAAATTGTGGTCACTTTCCAGCGTTAATTTTTTAGATTTTATGTCAGAACCTCAACCATTGCAGTGCAAATCACCACTTTAGGCCTCAAATCTCATCGGTGCTGTCTCACTCCTAAGCCCTTTTTTGCACCCGCATAGTGCCTTACCGCCATATATGGGGTATATCCTTATTCTGGAGAAATTGGGCTACAAATTTTGTGGATCTTTTTTTCTCATACTACTTGTGAAACAAAAAATGTTTGGTTAATACCAGCAATTCAGTGTTAAAAATAAATTTTTTTACTTTTACTTTTTACTGTTCAAAAAACATGTGAAGTGTAAGTACTCACTATAACCCTTGTTACGTTCCTTGAGGGGTGTTGTTTCTAAAATGGTGTCACATGTTGGGGGTTTCTGCTGTTCTTGCACAATGGGGACTTTGTAAGCGCACATGGCCCCCTACTTCAATTCCAACAAACTTTTCACTTCAAAAGCCCAATGGCGCTCCTTCTATTCTGAGCATTGCAGTGCACCCACAGAGCACTTTACATCCACATATGGGGTATTTTCTTTCTCAGGCAAAATTGCACTACACATTTTGGGGGCCTTTTCCCCTATTACTCCATGTGAAAATGAAACAGTTGGGGTAACACAAAATTGCCTTTTTCACTTTTACAGCATACTGTTCAAAAAACCTGCAAGGTGTAAGTACTTACTTTAACCCTTGTTACATTTCTGGAGGGGTGCAGTTTCCAAAATGGTGTCACATGTGGGGGGTTTCTGCTGTTCTGGCACCATGGGAGGTTTGTAAATGCACATGGCCCCCGACTTAAATTTCAGTAAAATTCTCTCTCCAAAAGTCCGATGGTGCTCCTTCTGTTCTGAGACCTGTAGTGCGCCAGCAGAGCACTTAATGTACACATTTGGAGCATTTTCTTAATCGGGAGAAATTGGGCTTCAAATTTTGGGGTCCATTTTCTCCTGTTACACCATGAGAAAGTTAAAAATGTTGAGTAACACCATCATTTTAGTGTTAAAAATCTAATTTTTAATTTTTCCCGTCCAAGTTCAACGCAAACCCGTCAAACAACTGTGAGGTGTTAAGGCTCACTATACCCCTTGTTACGTTCCTTGATGGGTATAGTTTCCCAAATAGTGTGTCATGTGTAGGTTTTTTTGCTGTTCTGGCACCCTGGGGACTTCCTAAATGCAACATGGCCCTCAAAAACCATGAAAAATTTGTTCTCCAAAATCCCACTATTGCTCTTTCCCTCTTGAGCCATGTTAACCCACAGAGCACTTTATGTCAACATATGAGGTATTTCCATACTTGAGAGAAATGTAGCTACAAATTTTTGGGGTGCTTTTTCTCCTTATACCACTTTTAAAAATGAAAACAAAAATGGGGCTACAAGAACATGTTAGTGTAAAAAAATGCAGATTTTGATTTTTCTCCTCCACATTGCTGCTATTCTTGTGAAACACCTAAAGGGTTAACAAACTTTCTGAATGTCATTTTGAATACTTTGAGGGGTGCAATAATGGGGTAATTTAATGGGGTCATTTATGGGGTATTTCTTACAGAATTGCCCCTCAAATCCACTTCAAACTTAACTGGTCCCTGAAAAATTCAGATTTTGAAATTTTTGTGAAAATGTAGAAAATTGCCGCTATACTTTGAAGCCCTCTAATGTTTTCAAAAAGTAAAAATATGTCAACATTATGATGCCAACATAAAGTAGAAATATTGTATTTGTGAATCAATATATAATTGATTTGGAATGTCCATTTACCTTATAAGCAGAGAGCTTCAAAGTTAAAAATGCAAAATTTTCAATTTTTGCATCAAATTTTGGAATTTTTCATCAAGAATTGATGCAAGTATTGACAAAGTTTTACCACTATTATAAAGTAGAATATGTCACGAAAAAACTATCTCGGAATCAGAATGAAAGGTAAAAGCATCCCAGAGTTATTAATGTTTAAATTGACAGTGGTCAGATGTGCAAAAAATGTCCAGGTCCTTAAGGTATAAATGGGCTGGGTCCTTAAGGGGTTAAGGTGAAAATGGGCTGAGTCCCTAAGGGGTTAAACAACTCACCTCTGGCTAGGCCGCACATGTAATTGTAATGTAGAGAGAGAGAAGAGAAGCAGAGAGCCATCAGCTCCCTTCCCCACCGCTCATTCCTTTCTGAGCTGCAATGTTTTGTGATAATATTTCCACCGTGATAAAAGGCCCTCCTTGCCAATCTTGCTTATATATTGAAACATGGTGCATGAAATATCTGAAGCATAATGTGGTTTATGTGCAATTCACAAATCCGAATGTAGCCAAAGCCTTACAGGTGTGACTGCAGCTCCCCCACCCAAAATTATAGTCAAAGAGGTCCAGGAAGCTGACATGGGAAGAGCTGCAAGCATAGGAAGATTAAAAATCCGAATTTCCAGGTTGAGTGGAGTTAAGGGGAAATTTGCTTTGTGGAGTAAAATGTACTAATTGCATGCAGTACAATTGCTATCCAGCAATTCCACTAAAACATCAATTTATTGGTTATTCAGCAGCATAAAATATCCCGCATGGATAGAGTTCACCACACACCAACTGGCCAGTGATTCACAGCAAATGGACGCGTTTCGAGCGCACGCGCGCTCAAGATCGCGCTTGCGCTCAAAACGCGTCCATTTGCTGTGAATCACTGGCCAGGTGGTGTGTGGTGAACTCTATCCATGCAGGATATTTTATGCTGCTGAATAACCAATAAATCGATGTTTTAGTGGAATTACTGGATCGACTTTCTTCTTTTTGTGCTACGTGTATCAAGCCGGGCCAGGCTGAGGATCCGTGCAAGACCGTTGGGAGGTGTTACGCCGAGCGCTCCGGGTCCCCGCTCCTCCCCGGAGCGCTCGCTACACTCTCGCTACTGCAGCGCTCCGGTCAGATCCACTGACCCGGTGCGCTGCGATACCGCCTCCAGCCGGGATGCGATTCGCGATGCGGGTGGCGCCCGCTCGCGATGCGCACCCCGGCTCCCGTACCTGACTCGCTCTCCGTCGGTCCTGTCCCGGCGCGCGCGGCCCCGCTCCCTAGGGCGCGCGCGCGCCGGGTCTCTGCGATTTAAAGGGCCACTGCGCCGCTGATTGGCGCAGTGGTTCTAATTAGTGTGTTCACCTGTGCACTCCCTCGCCGGATCTTGTTGCCATTGTGCCAGTGAAAGCGTTTCCTTGTGTGTTCCTAGCCTGTGTTCTAGACCTCCTGCCGTTGCCCCTGACTACGATCCTTGCTGCCTGCCCCGACCTTCTGCTACGTCCGACCTTGCTTCTGTCTACTCCCTTGTACCGCGCCTATCTTCAGCAGTCAGAGAGGTTGAGCCGTTGCTAGTGGATACGACCTGGTCACTACCGCCGCAGCAAGACCATCCCGCTTTGCGGCGGGCTCTGGTGAAAACCTGTAGTGACTTAGAACCGGTCCACTAGCACGGTCCACGCCAATCCCTCTCTGGCACAGAGGATCCACCTCCTGCCAGCCGGCATCGTGACAGTAGATCCGGCTATGGATCCCGCTGAAGTTCCTCTGCCAGTTGTCGCCGACCTCACCACGGTGGTCGCCCAGCAGTCACAACAGATAGCGCAACAAGGCCACCAGCTGTCTCAACTGACCGTGATGCTACAGCAGCTACTACCTCAGCTTCAGCAATCATCTCCTCCGCCAGCTCCTGCACCTCCTCCGCAGCGAGTGGCCGCTTCAGGCCTACGACTATCCTTGCCGGATAAATTTGATGGGGACTCTAAATTTTGCCGTGGCTTTCTTTCTCAATGATGTCGGACCAGTTTCCTACTGAAAGGTCTAAGGTGGCTTTCGTAGTCAGCCTTCTGTCTGGAAAAGCTCTGTCATGGGCTACACCGCTCTGGGACCGCAATGACCCCGTCACTGCCTCTGTACACTCCTTCTTCTCGGAAATTCGAAGTGTCTTTGAGGAACCTGCCCGAGCCTCTTCTGCTGAGACTGCCCTGTTGAACCTGGTCCAGGGTAATTCTTCCGTTGGCGAGTACGCCGTACAATTCCGTACTCTTGCTTCAGAACTATCCTGGAATAATGAGGCCCTCTGCGCGACCTTTAAAAAAGGCCTATCCAGCAACATTAAAGATGTTCTGGCCGCACGAGAAATCCCTGCTAACCTACATGAACTCATTCATCTAGCCACTCGCATTGACATGCGTTTTTCCGAAAGGCGTCAGGAGCTCCGCCAGGATATGGACTTTGTTCGCACGAGGCGTTTTTTCTCCCCGGCTCCTCTCTCCTCTGGTCCCCTGCAATCCGTTTCTGTGCCTCCCGCCGTGGAGGCTATGCAGGTCGACCGGTCTCGCCTGACACCTCAAGAGAGGACACGACGCCGCATGGAGAATCTCTGCCTGTACTGTGCCGGTACCGAACACTTCCTGAAGGATTGTCCTATCCGTCCTCCCCGCCTGGAAAGACGTACGCTGACTCCGCACAAAGGTGAGACAGTCCTTGATGTCAACTCTGCTTCTCCACGTCTTACTGTGCCTGTGTGGATATCTGCCTCTACCTTCTCCTTCTCTACTATGGCCTTCTTGGATTCCGGATCTGCAGGAAATTTTATTTTGGCCTCTCTCATCAACAGGTTCAACATCCCGGTGACCAGTCTCGCCAGACCCCTCTACATCAATTGTGTTAACAATGAAAGATTGGACTGTACCATACGTTTCCGCACGGAGCCCCTCTTAATATGCATCGGACCTCATCATGAGAAAATTGAGTTTTTGGTCCTCCCCAATTGCACTTCCGAAATTCTCCTTGGACTACCCTGGCTTCAACACCATTCCCCAACCCTGGATTGGTCCACTGGGGAGATCAAGAGTTGGGGTCCCTCTTGTTCCAAGGACTGCCTTAAACCGGTTCCCAGTACTCCCTGCCGTGACCCTGTGGTTCCCCCTGTAACCGGTCTCCCTAAGGCCTATATGGACTTTGCGGATGTTTTTTGCAAAAAACAAGCTGAGACTTTACCTCCTCACAGGCCTTATGACTGTCCGATTGACCTCCTCCCGGGCACTACTCCACCCCGGGGCAGAATTTATCCTCTCTCTGTCCCAGAGACTCTTGCTATGTCTGAGTACATCCAGGAAAATTTAAAAAAGGGCTTTATCCGCAAATCCTCCTCTCCTGCCGGAGCCGGATTTTTCTTTGTGACCAAAAAAGATGGCTCCCTACGTCCTTGCATTGACTACCGCGGCCTTAATAAAATCACGGTAAAAAACCGCTACCCCCTACCTCTCATCTCTGAACTCTTTGATCGCCTCCAAGGTGCCCACATCTTTACCAAACTGGACTTAAGAGGTGCTTATAATCTCATCCGCATCAGAGAGGGGGATGAATGGAAAACGGCATTTAACACTAGAGATGGACACTTTGAGTATCTGGTCATGCCCTTTGGCCTGTGCAACGCCCCTGCCGTCTTCCAAGACTTTGTTAATGAAATTTTTCGTGATCTCTTATATTCCTGTGTTGTTGTATATCTGGACGATATCCTGATTTTTTCTGCCAACCTAGAAGAACACCGCCAGCATGTCCGCATGGTTCTTCAGAGACTTCGTGACAATCAACTTTATGCCAAAATGGAGAAATGTCTGTTTGAATGTCAATCTCTTCCTTTCCTAGGATACTTGGTCTCTGGCCAGGGACTACAAATGGATCCAGACAAACTCTCTGCCGTCTTAGATTGGCCACGCCCCTCCGGACTCCGTGCTATCCAATGTTTTTTGGGGTTCGCCAATTATTACAGACAATTTATTCCACATTTTTCCACCATTGTGGCTCCTATCGTGGCTTTAACCAAAAAGAATGCCAATCCTAAGTCATGGCCTCCTCAAGCGGAAGACGCCTTTAAACAGCTCAAGTCTGCCTTTTCTTCGGCTCCCGTGCTCTCCAGACCTGACCCATCTAAACCCTTCCTATTGGAGGTTGATGCCTCCTCAGTAGGAGCCGGAGCGGTCCTTCTACAAAAAAATTCTTCCGGGCATGCTGTTACTTGTGGGTTTTTTTCTAGGACCTTCTCTCCGGCTGAGAGGAACTACTCCATCGGGGATCGAGAGCTTCTAGCCATTAAATTAGCACTTGAGGAATGGAGGCATCTGTTGGAGGGATCAAGATTTCCAGTTATTATTTACACCGATCACAAGAACCTCTCCTATCTTCAGTCTGCCCAACGGCTGAATCCTCGCCAGGCCAGGTGGTCTCTGTTCTTTGCCCGATTTAATTTTGAAATTCACTTTCGGCCTGCCGATAAGAACATTAGGGCCGATGCTCTCTCTCGTTCCTCGGATGCCTCGGAAGTAGAGCTCTCTCCGCAACACATCATTCCCCCTGACTGCCTGATCTCCACTTCTCCAGCCTCCATCAGGCAAACTCCTCCAGGGAAGACCTTCGTTTCTCCACGCCAACGCCTCGGAATCCTCAAATGGGGTCACTCCTCCCATCTCGCAGGTCATGCGGGCATCAAGAAATCCGTGCAACTCATCTCTCGTTTCTATTGGTGGCCGACTCTGGAGACGGATGTTGTGGATTTTGTGCGAGCCTGCACTGTCTGTGCCCGGGATAAGACTCCTCGCCAGAAGCCCGCTGGTCTTCTTCATCCTCTGCCTGTCCCCGAACAACCTTGGTCTCTGATTGGTATGGACTTTATTACAGACTTACCCCCATCCCGTGGCAACACTGTTGTTCGGGTGGTCGTTGATCGATTCTCCAAGATGGCACATTTCATCCCTCTTCCTGGTCTTCCTTCAGCGCCTCAGTTGGCTAAACAATTTTTTGTACATATTTTTCGTCTTCACGGGTTGCCCACGCAGATCATCTCGGATAGAGGCGTCCAATTCGTGTCAAAATTCTGGAGGGCTCTCTGTAAACAACTCAAGATTAAATTAAACTTTTCTTCTGCATATCATCCTCAATCCAATGGGCAAGTAGAAAGAATTAACCAGGTCCTGGGTGATTATTTACGGCATTTTGTTTCCTCCCGCCAGGATGACTGGGCAGATCTTCTACCATGGGCCGAATTCTCGTATAACTTCAGAGTCTCTGAATCTTCCTCCAAATCCCCATTTTTCGTGGTGTACGGCCGTCACCCTCTTCCCCCCCTCCCTACTCCCTTGCCCTCTGGTTTGCCCGCTGTGGATGAAATATCTCGTGATCTTTCCACCATATGGAAAGAGACCCAAAATTCTCTCTTACAGGCTTCATCACGCATGAAGAAGTTTGCTGATAGGAAAAGAAGAGCTCCCCCCATTTTTTCTCCTGGAGACAAGGTATGGCTCTCCGCTAAATATGTCCGCTTCCGTGTCCCTAGCTACAAATTGGGACCACGCTATCTTGGTCCTTTCAAAATTTTGTGCCAGATTAATCCTGTCTCTTACAAACTTCTTCTTCCTCCTTCTCTTCGTATTCCTAATGCCTTTCACGTTTCTCTTCTTAAACCACTCATCATCAACCGTTTCTCTCCCAAACTTGTTTCTCCCACTCCTGTTTCCGGCTCCTCGGACATCTTCTCTGTAAAAGAGATACTGGCCTCCAAGAAGGTCAGAGGGAAAACTTTTTTTTTGGTCGATTGGGAGGGTTGTGGTCCTGAAGAGAGATCCTGGGAACCTGAGGACAATATCCTAGACAAAAGTCTGCTCCTCAGGTTCTCAGGCTCTAAGAAGAGGGGGAGACCCAAGGGGGGGGGGTACTGTTACGCCGAGCGCTCCGGGTCCCCGCTCCTCCCCGGAGCGCTCGCTACACTCTCGCTACTGCAGCGCTCCGGTCAGATCCACTGACCCGGTGCGCTGCGATACCGCCTCCAGCCGGGATGCGATTCGCGATGCGGGTGGCGCCCGCTCGCGATGCGCACCCCGGCTCCCGTACCTGACTCGCTCTCCGTCGGTCCTGTCCCGGCGCGCGCGGCCCCGCTCCCTAGGGCGCGCGCGCGCCGGGTCTCTGCGATTTAAAGGGCCACTGCGCCGCTGATTGGCGCAGTGGTTCTAATTAGTGTGTTCACCTGTGCACTCCCTCGCCGGATCTTGTTGCCATTGTGCCAGTGAAAGCGTTTCCTTGTGTGTTCCTAGCCTGTGTTCCAGACCTCCTGCCGTTGCCCCTGACTACGATCCTTGCTGCCTGCCCCGACCTTCTGCTACGTCCGACCTTGCTTCTGTCTACTCCCTTGTACCGCGCCTATCTTCAGCAGTCAGAGAGGTTGAGCCGTTGCTAGTGGATACAACCTGGTCACTACCGCCGCAGCAAGACCATCCCGCTTTGCGGCGGGCTCTGGTGAAAACCAGTAGTGACTTAGAACCGGTCCACTAGCACGGTCCACGCCAATCCCTCTCTGGCACAGAGGATCCACCTCCTGCCAGCCGGCATCGTGACAGGAGGTGAGCTGAAGATTATTATCTTTCCTTCTCAGTACAATTGCTATACCTTATTCACACAATATGTAGTACCATATAGGGTAGGTAACCCCCCCCCCATATGACATACAGACTAGTGTAATTAGCTTGCTTTGCTTAAGAAATAGCAGTGTGCATGGGAATGAAACCCTTGTAATGTTTACAATACAAATAGAAGATGCTGCTGTGTCGCCACCAAGAAATCCTGCTAAGTATTATTTTAAAGGATCAAAGATTAGGAATGTCTCCCGAACACTTCTTCTTAAGAAATGGGCCCAGATGTTTATTGCACTGTATGTATCGTAACAGATGGTCATAGGTGTACTTGAGAGTTTCCCTTGAAATTTATAGTTTTATGTGGCAGATTTTTTCTGTTCACACTTAATCTAGAGGAAGTATTTTTAGGAGTGGGTTGCAGAAAGACAGATTTATTGGGGACTATAAGGACACTGTCTTTGCTGACAAATGTTGTGACTGGGAATCTCTTTTTTTGTCTATGTTACAGCAAAAATGCATGTGCCTGGAGACATAAGAAGATTTTCTGATGATAGAAATGTGCAGTCCACAGTATGACAAACAATATCTTATTCCAGCTGTAACATGAGGTAACTCTATAAGTCAATATTTTAGGAGTCAGATATGGGTTAAATAATACTTTGAAATAGAAGTAACAGTAATAGTTAAACAATTTGCAGACTTAAAAGAGGGATCAAATAAGCAGTGGCCCTGTATTTACCCCTTTATGGGTTTTATGGGCTGACAGTGGTGTTTACAGGTGGCTGCTAGTAACATCCCTGCTGGCTAGAGGGCACAACAATAATTTGTCACATACAGTCCAATGTTAGCAAACACTGAAACACTTTACTCAGATACGGCACTTCAAAGGCTTGGCGGTTCTCACTTAGAAGCATAAACTTGTCTCACTTTGAAGCATACACTTGTCTCACTTAGAAGCATACACAGTTTGTGGCAAACTCTCCATATACTGTATTTTAAGGATTATTCTGGGGATTTTATTTATTTGACTATGCTACAGGGGCTGTAAAGTTAGTGTAGTTCATAATATAGTGTCTGTGCTTGTGTTCAATGGTGGTCTCACAAGTTTTCTGTGATTTTTGCCCCAATGTTTATGTTTTAACAGCATACTTAACCCCTTAAGGACACATGACGTACTGGAACGTCATGTGTCCACTCCCGATCTATAACGCGGGGCCACGGCGTGGCCCCGCGTCATAGCGGGTCGGGCCCGGCCTCTAACAACGGCCGGGACCCGTGGCTAATAGCGCGCGGCATTGATCGCTGTGCCGCGCGCTATTAACCCTTTAGACGCGGCGTTCAAAGTTGAACGCCGCGTCTAAAGTGAAACCGAAAGCATCCCGGCTAGCTCAGTGGGCTGTTCGGGATAGCCGCGGTGAAATCGCGGCATCCCGAACAGCTGACAGGACAGCGGGAGGGCCCCTTCCTGCCTCCTCGCTGTCCGATCGCCGAATGACTGCTCAGTGCCTGAGATCCAGGCATGAGCAGTCATCCGGCAGAATCGTTGATCACTGGTTTCTTATGAGAAACCAGTGATCAATGTAAAAGATCAGTGTGTGCAGTGTTATAGGTCCCTATGGGACCTATAACACTGCAAAAAAAAAGTGGAAAAAAAAAGTGAATAAAGATCATTTAACTCCTCCCCTATTAAAAGTTTGAATCACCCCCCTTTTCCAATAAAAAAAAAAACACAGTGTAAATAAAAATAAAAATAAACATATGTGGTATCACCGCGTGCGGAAATGTCCGAATTATAAAAATATATCATTAATTAAACCGCTCGGTCAATGGCGTGCGCGCAAAAAAATTCCAAAGTCCAAAATAGTGCATTTTTGGTCACTTTTTATATCATTTAAAAATGAATAAAAAGTGATCAATAAGTCCTATCAATGCAAAAATGGTACCGTTAAAAACTTCAGATCACGGCGCAAAAAATAAGCCCTCGTACCGCCCCATACACGGAAAAATAAAAAAGTTATAGGGGTCAGAAGATGACAATTTTAAACGTATTAATTTTCCTGTATGTAGTTATGATTTTTTCCAGAAGTCCGACAAAATCAAACCTATATAAGTAGGGTATCATTTTAATCGTATGGACCTACAGAATACATATCAGGTGTCATTTTTACCGAAAAATGTACTACGTAGAAACGGAAGCCCCCAAAAGTTACAAAACAGCGTTTTTTTTTTTCAATTTTGTCGCACAATGATTTTTTTTCCCGCTTCACCATAGATTTTTGGGCAAAATGACTGACGTCATTACAAAGTAGAATTGGTGGCGCAAAAAATAAGCCATCATATGGATTTTTAGGTGTAAATTTGAAAGAGTTATGATTTTTTAAAGGCAAGGAGCAAAAAACGAAAATGCAAAAACGGAAAAACCTCCGGTCCTTAAGGGGTTAATGAGTGTCTCAGATTTTCCCAGGTTGCAGTGCGACATTACACCACTAGTCAAGTGTTCAGAGGGAGCCTGTCTTAACTTTAATGGCTGGAGCGACTGCTGGGTGGGAGGGAGATCATTCTGTAGGAATTGAAGTTTTGCAACAGCTGGAGGCACTGGTCTATTGCATGGAAGGGAGCACAGGTGTGTTTCAATGGGTGGGGTGGCTGAGGGAGAAAAGGGACCTCATACTTACAAACAAGGAATCGTGGGACTTGTAGTTTGCGGGAACAAACTCCAACAGGAAATAGCCAGTAAACAAAAAGATAGCCTCAGCGTTATGGTAATCAAACAACATAGCCTTTTAGCCTCAAGACAAGCACAGATTCTTCCTAAGCATGTCCATTACTGTCTGGCAGGTACAAACTAAAATCACTTTATGATTGATAACCCCTTCAAGCAGCTCCAATATATTCGACAACACTGTACCGAGCTCACCCTTTCATCAATTGGTCCCTTTTCCCATTGGAGCTCACAATCTAAATTCCAAAATGACATTTCAGTGCAGTATGTGTTTGGAATGTGTGAGGAAACCCATAACAATAGTACATCATATTCCATACAGATATTGTTTTTATTAGGAGTCCAGCTCAGGAACCCAGTGCTGCAAGGCAAAATTGCTAACCACAGAGCAAAGGGAATACTGCACAGTCTCTTCAGGACTCCAGTACCACTTATATATACCTGCACAATTTTTCAATATGCCTAGAAAATACCTATAAAGAATTTTGAAAGTGCAGGTCAATGAAATACTATAGATAAAGCCGTTCTTTTATTACTCTTTTACATAAACACCAGCATAACTAACTGAATAATTTTGCCACTGCCTGAGGTTCAGGTGCTTTATTTGTATATAAAGGACAATTTATTTTCAATAAAATAAATAGGACTGAGGCATTTACCATTTTTTCTGGTTCGTACAACACCTTTTTCCCCAACCAGCTGGTCATGGAGGAAAGTCTCGCTGATCAGCCTTTGACATCCTTTGACATGCCATTGACATCTATAGGAAATGTTTTTAAACTAAGAGTCGATAAAGGAAATGGGGGGGGGGGGGGGGCTCCTGGCAGAGAACCATTATCTATCATTTCAATATTTCTAATAGGACAAAAAGGGAGTTTTTAAGGGAGCTCTTTCAAGAGCTAATATGGGTAGCGCATGTGGACAGTTTCTAGGGCCTATTATGATGTTCAGACTAGGGATCCTAAACCTCTGCATCTATCCAGACAACACCATATGGATCCATTTTATATTCCAAGATAAAGGGGTACTCTGCTGCTCAGCGTTTTGAACAAACTGTTCCGAACACTGGAGCCAGCGACAGGAGCTTGTGACGTCATAACCTCTCCCATGGACTTGCATTTATGGGGTGGGGTGTGATGTCATGAGGGGGCGGGGCTATGACGTCACAAGCTCCCAGGGCCGGCTCCAGCGTTCGGAACAGTTTGTTCCAAACGTTGAGCAACGGATTACCCCTTTAAAGGTGTACTCCAGTGGAAAATGTTTTTGTCAAATCTACTGGTGCCAGAAAGTTAGACAGATTTCTAAATTACTTCTATTTAAACATTTTAATCCATGCAATACTTATCAGCTGCTGTAGACTACAGAGGAAGTTGTGTCGTTCTTTCCAGTCTGACCACAGTGCTCTCTGCTGACACCCCTGTCTGTGTCAGGAACTGTCCAGAGCAGGAGCAAATCCTCATAGCAAACCTCTCCTGCTCTGGACAGTTCCTGACATGAATAGAGATGTCAGCACTGTGGTCAGGCTGGAAAGAATATAAGTATTCTGACCATTCTTACACATAAAAAAAAATTAAAATTAGATACGCTTTCTTTCGGACTAGTAAAATGCTACATACCTGCTTTGGCCACAATAATTTGTCTAATCCTCTTAGACTTCAATATTATCTTTGGGTATTTTTATTGCAGATTTTTTTTAATAGTTACATTTTATAGGGTTCTGTTTTCCTAATAGTAAGCTTCTGATTTAGAAAAATGTAAGAAGGTAACTGTTTAATGTGCAGTAGGTCCTTAAGACAGTGTTTCCCAACCAAGGAGTCTCTAGCTGTTGCCAAACTACAACTCCCAGCATGCCTGGACAGCTGAATGCTGTCCGGGCATGTTGAGAGTTGGGTTTTGCAACTCCCAGCAGGACTACATTAGGTAGTACATCATTCAATTTACTCATGCGATACTATACCAGTATAGTCTGGGCCTAAAGACATTGAAGTTCTCCTATATACATATGTGACATGGGCACATTTGGAGGCTTGTGAAAATACATTACTACTCCTTCAATTGTTACTAACTAAAGTAAATAGTTCCATTGCTGCAGCCATTTAGATGTTAAAGTGCAGTCTTATCCAGAATTAATGACACAGAATATTTTATAGCGTCTCTAGTTTCTTTAGAGAGAACACAATGTTTGTGGCTGAATACTTCCTGAGCACATGAATCACCATTAGAAAAAATGAAATTGCATATTTATTTTAAAGATAAAGGGGAGATTTAGTAAAACAAAATGGGCAAAGGCAAAGTGCATCCACCAAGATCCCAGCTGTGACCATTTGTGACCAGCAGATGGCAGTGTACATTATTTTCCCTTTTTAACCCCTTGCCGCAAAACGCTGTTTCTAAACGGCGCTGTAACACAACAGGGTTATGAAGTGAGCTCAGGAGCTGAGGTTGCATCATATCCACATGGCCCAGCTTCTGTCAGCAGCCAGGACCCATGGCTAATGCCGGACATTGCCGTTCAGACAGATGTCCAGCATTACCTCTTTAAACGCGGCGATCAAAGTTGATCGCCGCGTCTAAAGTGAAAGTGAAAACTTCCCGGCAGCTCAGTCGGGCTGATCAGGACCACCGTGGTGAAAGCGCGGTGTCCCGATCAGCTAGGACGCATGAGGAGGGTCCCTTACCTGCCTCCTTCGGGTCCAATCGCCGAATGACTGCTCCGTGCCTGAGATCCAGGTAGGAGCAATCAAGCGACGATAACACTGATCAATGATATGCTATGGCAATGTATTGATCAGTGCCTGCAATCTGTATAATGCATGTTATAGTCCCCTGTGGGGCTATAACATTGCAAAAAAAAAGTGGAAAAAAACTTCATAAAGATGATTTAACCCCTCCCCTAATAAAAGTTTGAATCCCCCCCCCCCTTTTCCCCAAAAAAATATGTAAATAAAAATAAATGTGTGTGGTATCGCCACATGTGTAAATATCCAAACTATCAAAAAAATTGTTAATTAAACCACATGGTCAATGGCATATGCGCAAAAAAATTCAAGAAATCCAAAATAGCGTATTTTTGGTCACTTTTTATACCATAAAAAAATGGATAAAAAGCAATCAAAAAGTCAGATCAAAACAAAAATGGTACCGATAAAAACTTCAGATCACGACACAAAATGAGCCCTCATACCGCCCTGTACCCAGAAAAAATAAAAAAGCTAAAGGGGTTAGAAGATGACAATTTTAAACATATTCATTTTCGTGCATGTAGTTATGATTGTTTCCAGAAGTACAACAAAATCAATCCCATATAAGTAGGATATCATTTTAATCGTATTGACCTACAGAGTAAAAGTAAAGTGTCATTTTTACTGTATAGAAACGGAAGACCTCAAAATTTACAAAATGACATTTTTTCTTCAATTTTGTTGCACAATGATTTTTTTGTTTGTTTTGCCATAGATTTTTCGGTAAAATGACTGATGTCATTATAAAGTAGAAATGGGGGTGCAAAAAATAAGCTATCAAATTAAATTTTTCATTTGCACAGCTCACTGTTCAAAAAGTCTGTAAAACAACAGTGGGATGTAAATGCTCACTGCACCCCTTATTGCATTCCGTTAGGGGTGTAGTTTCCAAAAAAAGTCACATGTGAGGGCCCACTGTTCTGGCACCATGGGGGGCTTTGTAAACGCACATGGCCCCCGACTTCCATTCCAAACAAATTTTCTCTTTTCAAAAGCCCAATGGCGCTCCTTCTCTTCTGAGCATTTTAGTGCACCCACAGAGCACTTTACATCCACTTATGGGGTATTTCCATACTCAGAAGAAATAGGGTTACAAGTTTGGCGGGCATTTTCTCCTATTACCTCTTGTAAAAATGTGCCTTGAGGGGTGTAGTTTCCAAAACAATATGCCATGTGGTTTTTTTTTTTTTTTTTTTTTTTTTTGCTGTTCTGGCACCATAGGGGTTTCCTAAATGTGACATGCCCCCCAAAAACCATTTCATCAAAATTCACTCTCCAAGATCCCAAGTGCTTTTGAGCCCTCTAGTGCACCCACAGAGCACTTTACGTTCACATATGAGGTATTTCCTTACTCAAGAGAAATGGGGTTACAACTTTTGGGGGGCTTTTTCTCCTTTTACCCCTTGTAAAAATTCAAAAACTGGGTCTACAAGAACATGCGAGTGTAAAAAATGAAGATTTTAAATTTTCTCCTTCAATTTGCTGCTATTCCTGTGAAACACCTAAAGGATTAACAGACTTACTGAATGTCATTTTGAATACTTTGAGGGGTGCAGTTTTTATAATGGGATCATTTATGGGGTATTTCTAATATGAAGGCCCTTCAAATCCACTTCAAAACTGAACTGGTCCCAGAAAAATTCAGATTTTGAAAATTTTATGAACATTTTTTAATCAAATTTTCACTTTTTTTTTTTTTACCAAGAAATTATGCAGATATCAACTAAAATGTACCACTAACATAAAGTAGAATATGTCACGAAAAAACAATCTCAGAATCAGAATGAAAAGTAAAAGCATCCCAGAGTTATTAATGCTTAATAATTAATGCTTAAAATGTGAAAAAAAAAAACGCTCAGGTCCTTAAGGTGAAAATGGGCTGGGTCCTTAAAGGGGTTATCCAGGAAAAAACTTTTATATATATATATATATATATATATATATATATATATATATATATATATATATCAACTGGCTCCAGAAAGTTAAACAGATTTGTAAATTACTTCTATTAAAAAATCTTAATCCTTTCAGTACTTATGAGCTTCTGAAGTTAAGGTTGTTCTTTTCTAAGTGCTCTCTGATGACACGTGTCTCGGGAACCGCCCAGTTTAGAAGCAAATCCCCATAGCAAACCTCTTCTAAACTGGGCGGTTCCTGAGACATGTGTCATCAGAGAGCACTTAGACAGAAAAGAACAACCTTAACTTCAGAAGCTCTTAAGTACTGAAAGGATTAAGATTTTTTTATAGAAGTAATTTACAAATATGTTTGACTTTCTGGAGCCAGTTATATAAAAGCAAAGTTTTTACCTCGATAACCCCTTTAAGGGGTTAAAGAAGGTTTCCTTACATTGTAAGTGGATCATATACGTAGCTAGGATATACACTCACTAACTGATCAGAAAAGGTCTGACTATTGGGACCCCATGAAGTATAGTAAAGCACACATGGTCCTTCTGAATTTTTTTTTCTCACTTCAATGGGGAGACTAAATTCTTTCTGTAAATTTTTCCAGTCTTTCATATGCTAAAATCACTGCTATCAGTGACAAGTAGCAGTCTACTTCAGGGAGCACAGGGAGCATTACTAAATACTTTAGGGCAGAGGTGTAAATAGAGTCTCCTGGGCACCAGGCCAAATTTTGGACCTGCCCCAACTTCCCCAGCGTCGCCGCCAACCAACCCCTTTACCTGGCATCTGAGGGTAAATGTTGAAAAAAATATAAATAAAAATATTTATCCTGTACCCTTCTCAAAGATGCTACCTACAGAAGAAGCCCCAGCATAAGTGACAGGACGCCCCATCCCGTGGCTGGTACAGTGTGCTTTCGATTGTGTGTGCATATTGAGGACCTGTGCCCTGGATCACTGGGTGGGCCCCATTTTCTCCTTCCTGATCATTGTTGCACTTCCTGCGATCACGATCATTACACCCCTGCTTTATGGGGCACAGCAAGAATTTCTATATAGTTACTATATGGTCCAACAAATCTACCTCTATCTCCTCCTTCTGTCAATCCCTTAACTGACTACCAGTTGCCCAGTGAATTCAGCGTAAACTGTTAACAATAACATACAAGGCCGTCCAAATCCTGTACCCTCCATAATAACCTGATCTCCTGATAACACTCCTCACAAAATTTCCTATACTTTCAGGACCTTTGTCTGTGCTCACTAGTGTTGCTCGCGAATATTCGCAATTCGAATATTATTCGCGAATATCGCATATTCGCGAATTCGCGAATTTCGCGAATATAGCGCTATATATTCGTAATTACGAATATTCTTTTTTTTTTTTTTTTTCTTCACAGTACACATCACAGTGATCATCCCTCTCTGCTTCCAGCTTGTGTGGTGTAAAGAAGGCTGTAATACTACTGTGCGAGACTGGCGTGCGAAAATTCGCATATACGAAAATTCGCATATGCTAATTTTCGCATATGCGAATTTACACATGTGTTAATTTTCGCATACGCGAACTTTCGCATATGCGAAAATGAAACGAGGAGATAACGAATATGCGAATATTCGCGAATATATGACGAATATTCGACCATATATTCGCGAATATTCGCGAATTCGAATATGGCCTATGCCGCTCAACACTAGTGCTCACCCTTGGTCCACACCTAACACAACCGTTTCTGATATCTCCTGTGCTTCCCGCATACACTAGAACTTGCTTCCGTTTGTTACCCTGCTACCACTGGACTGCACAGATGACCAGCTGTCTCACCTATTGTGCGGACAGGGCCCTCTCTCCCTCTATATCAGTCTGTCATTTACTCTGTGTCACGTCCATGTTATGTATTTTAACCCTTATCATATGTACAGAGCCCTGGCACCAAGGGTGCTATAAAGATAAACAATAATAATAACTCCCAGTCAGGGGAGATGTCACCTGTAAGTCATCGAATGTGTACGGTTATTTTACCACAACTGCACCTTATCTAGTCCCTGTATGATCTTTAGCAAGATGATGGCTGGCAATGCAACTCCCAGCATATCTATGACATTGTTCCGGTCACACTGGGAGCTGTAGTAGTAGTATTTGATTGTAAGCAATATGGGGAACCTGTTGCTAAAATGTCATATTCCACCCCTGCTATAGAACCTGTATGCTAAGCAATGTATAACATAATCTAAAGCTTCAGCTTCACATCATAAAAACATGCAGATGTAGATTTTTTTTCCAGTTTGTATATTAGTTACTGTCTTTTACATAATTATTGTATATTGCATAGCAGTATATAACAAAATAACATTCAGATGAGCACAAGGAATCTTTATTGAATGAAAACATCATTTCAGTATTGTCACAATGCAGCTGCTGACTTGGTGGTCTCCGGTGGTAATCCGGTAATCATCCGTGTACACCTATTTACTAAAGAGACAGCAGCAACATATCACAGGAGGTCTCTCACTAGCAGCATATCAGTTCCACTGTTATTTCATGACTACACTGGTGAAGTGAGCTGTGGTCCCAATTCCCTTCTGTTTGGGTTGCGGAGGAAAAGAATCCATTATGAAAGCTTTAATCTGAGGAATTCAGCTGAGGAAAAGACTCAACATGTACGCCGCCAGCTTCTCATTTAGCTAGGTGAACAGTAACATCTAGTGGTCAGACTGTTCATAGCATATTCACAATTGAAAACTAATAGCACTAATATTTCTAAAATAAATATACTTCCATGTTATGCTCACAAAATACAAGAAAGGGTTTCGGTATATTTGCTTTAGCTGTAGCTTTTTTCCATAATTACAGTATTTTAATTTCCTTCCTATCACAATTCATCTGTTTATATGGTGCATTGATTTTAGCTCCATTCTGATATTACATAAGCTGTTTTAGTGATGTCATGGATTCCCTTAATATGTATACTATAGTGCAGTTGTAAATGCAATATAATGAATATGATGTATTTCCTATACAGCATCTGCAACAGGCAGAGAATTATGATTTATGCATTAAAAAATTTTCCATAACTCTTTCAATTTCCCATTTACATACGGGAGCATGATTTTTGTTGGAATAATTGTACTCTGTAATGTTGCCTTTCATTTTATCATAAAAAGTGCTGCAAAACAAAAAACTATATATATTATCTGTGGGGGTGAAAAAAAATGCAAATTGTTTTTGTGCCATTTACTGTGCGGTAAAATTGACACGACTGGATGGACTTTAAATACGTAAAGCCCATCCAGGAATAACCCCCCCCTTACCCACAAGAAAACCAGGACACCTGCTGTAGTGAAAATGGGCCGTTCAGCCTGATTATTTAATATAATATAAATATTTAACCCCCTAAGGACTCAGGCTTTTTCAATTGTTGCACTTTTGTTTTTCCCTCCTCACCTTTTAAAAAACATAACCCTTTCAATTTTGCACCTACAGACCCATATGAGGGTTTTTTTTTTTTTTTGCACGCCCAATACTACTTTGTAATGGCATCAGTCATTTTACCCAAAGATCTATGGCAAAATCTAAAAATAAAATCTTTGTACAAAAAAAATTGAAAAAAAAAAAGCATTTTGTAAATTTTGTGAGCTTCCGTTTCTACGCAAGGCATTTTTTTGTAAAAATGATACCTTATTTTTATTCTGTAGGTCCATATGATTAAAATGATTCTCTACTTATATAGGTTTAATTTTGTCTTATTTCAGGAAAAAAATCATAACTATGATACATTCATAAAGATGAAAGAAACGGAGCACATAGCAGTAATGTTGTCAGCCGTAGATTCTTTATTGCATATCTTCAATCATGGGGTAAGCGGTGAGGGAGGGTGGACCCACACCGGGAGGGGGAACGTCAGGCAATGGTGATTTGGTCAAAAGTTGACCACGCTATTGAAGCAATGAACCAATTAGGAAATACCGCAGTATACAAAAAATTGAGTGTTGATCCCACATCAAAAATCATGAATAAAATGAGAACTCATCTTCAAAAATATGTTAATATTTCGGTTCTAACTGAAAAGACAGCAGAAAAACTCCTTCCACTTACCCCAAGAAAACCTCGATGGTACCTTTTACCCAAGGTCCACAAGGGGGTGATTCCACCCCTTGTCGCCCAATAGTCTTGGGGATTGGATCCCCAACCCAATTTTTGTCGAGTTACATAGATTGGCTTATAGCCCCTTTGTTAAAATTAACAACACCCACATATTTACGTGATACAGGGGATTTAATTACTTCAGTACAGGATTTTTGTTGGCAGGATGGGATTTCACTTGCTTCCATAGACGTTGAGAGTCTGTACACCCGCATCCCGCATGATGCGGGTGTGCAGGCTCTCATGGAGTTCTTGGAATGCTCTAATAAGTCCATGGATTTCATTGACTTTGTGTCTGACTCAGTAAATTTAATTTTGAGTAATAACTGTTTTCAATATGAATGACAGTGGTATGCCCAAATCCAAGGCACGGTGATGGGCACGCCAATATCTTGCTCATACGTAAATATTTTTCTTGCCATTCTGGAAAGGGAATTAATTTTCACAACAAAAAACCCTTTTATTTCTAAAATTAAATAGCTGTTGAGATTTGTCGACGATATTTTTGTTATTTGGGATGACTCCAGCACAAATTTTTCCAGGTTCGTCGACTATCTCAACAGCAACAATAAAGTCAACATGTTTTTTACTTTTCATTTTGGAGGTTTGTCCTTGATTTTTTGGCTACTAAGATCGAGATTAAAAAACAAGAAATATATACATCAGGTTATAGAAAGCCAATATCTAAAAACTCCATCTTACATTACAATTCTTCCCATCCTAAGTCAGTTAAAAATAGCATCCCGGTTAGCCAACTAATTAGATTAAAATGCATTAACACTGACCCTATCACATACCAACTACAGGCATACGAATTAGAACAACGTCTAATAAAAAGAGGTTATCCACCAGATGTCAATTCCAAAGCTAAAATAAAAGTTGACAAAATTCCCAGAGTTGCATTACTTAAACAGAAAAAAAAGAAGAAATTGGATAGGACTGTGTTCACATTTAAAAATTCACCACTTAATAATGTGATCAAAAAAGCTGTCTTGAATAACTGGCCAATGCTACAGCGAGACGAAGACTTAAAAACTCTGACAGAACAAAAACCTATTGTAAATTGTAGAAAGAATCTAACAACACAAGATTATTTAAAAAGGAAAACAAGACAAAATAATGTAAAGAAGGATTGTCTGACTTTACAAAAACCAAAAGGTCTGTTTTCTTGCGATAATTGTGCGGTTTGCCAATTTAATTTAAGAAAGAATGATGTAAATTTAGGAGGAGTATGGATTCATTTCCAAAAATTTGCGACTTGCAAAACGCCCTATGTGGTTTACGCCCTCTATTGTATGTGCGGGTGTTACTACATAGGCAAAACAAAGAGACCTCTATACTAAAGAGTAAGGGAACATATTTGTTCATTAAATACAAAGAAAGGTTGTACACGATTTATTCAACATATGTGGGAGCATCATGAAGGAAATGCTGCAACACAGCAATTACTGTTACAAGAATCCAGGTGGATTCTCCGTACAAATGCTACGGGCCCTTTGGGCCTGAATGAACATAATGAAATGGGAGTATTCATATAACAGTATATGTATGATGCATTCATCTGATTCTATGACAAGAGTTCATTGTTTTTGATCATCACATTGTTTTTGTTCCTTTTTCTGTTAATCCATTACTTACTTTGATTCCCGTCCTTGATCCATGTGCACATCACTCCCTTTCCATTTTTCTTGTGGTGATGTTTAAAACACAATCTCAAGTCCGGTGACGTAGGGCCTGACGAAGCGCATTCCAGCATGATACGGACCGTTGCCTGACGTTCCCCCTCCCGGTGTGGGTTGACCCTCCCTCCTCCCTCACCGCTTACCCCATGATTGAAGATATGCAATAAAGAATCTACGGCTGACAACATTACTGGTAGGTGCTCCGTTTCTTTCATCTTTATGAATGTATCATATTACCAAGGACTTTACCTTTTGATATGTGAGCACTACCATTCCAAGCCTACAGGGTTATTTTATGTCTGAAGGTGTGTAGGATCTAGTTGATTTGTTCAAGAGATCCACCTGTGTGGGTGGTGCCGAATAGAATCACTGGTATGCATCACTGAAAATCATAACTACATGCACAAAAATTTATAAGTTTAATAATGTCCTCTTCTGATCCCTATAACTCTTTTAATTTTCTGCATACGGGGATGTATGAGGGCTAATTTGTGCCGTGATCTGAAGTTTTTATCTGTACCATTTTTGTTTTGATCAGACATTTTGATCGCTTTTTATACATTTTTTATGGCATAAAAAGTGTCCAAAAATACTCAATTTTGGACCTTGGAATTTTTTTTTTGCATGTACACCATTGACCATGCGGTTTAATTAATTATATATTTTTATAGTTCGGACATATATGCACGCGGCGATACCACACATGTTTATATTTATTTTTATTTACATAGTTTTTTTAAATGGGAAAAGGGGGGTGATTCAAACTTTTATTATGGAAGGTGTTAAATCATATTTATTATTTTTTTTTACACTTTTGTTTGCAATGTTATAGCCCCCCCATAGGGGGCTATAACAGGCAATACACTGATCTCTCACACTGCTTAATGCTATGCCATAGCATTGCATTGATCAGTGTTATCGGTCGATTGCTCAAGCCTAGAACTCAGACTTGGAGCAATCAATTGTCGATCGGACGCGGCGATTGATTGCGTGCTAGTTTCGCCACGGTGGTCCCAATTAGCCCGACAGAGCAGTTGGGAATGCTTTTTTTTTACTTTAGACACGACGATCAACATTGATTGCCACGTCTAAAGGGTTAATACTGGACATCACCGCGATCGGTGATGTCAGATATTAGCCCCGGTTCCCGGCTACCGTTAGCCACCGGGACCGACTCGATATGACACTGGGTCACCGCATGACCCCACGTTATCGCGGGAGTGAGTGCAGGGCGTACAGGTATGCACTGCGTCCTTAAGAGGTTTAATATAAACAGTTTTACATGAACATCCAATCCAATGTGACCAGAAGGACTAAACCATATAAATGTTACTAGTAAACTCACGCACTAACACTTTTATCCTTGGTCGCATCCATCTGACCCAAGGGAACCCATATGCATTAGTGCCGGCTTCCAACAACTCCAGGGGCCCAGAACCACCACCAGGAGGCCCATTCCAGCTGTGTCCTAAACAGCTGGCAACACTGTTCCTCCTACTCCGAACTACTCAGCAAATTACTACCTCAAGGGCCCTTTTTCACCCGCCACAGATGGAAGTGGGTGACACCTTACCCCCTTCCATCCCACCACACCTAAATCACCATCTCAAGGCCCTCCTGCAAAGCCAAGTGCTAATGGTGTTCAAATGGATGCCATCGCGCTGCAAGAACTCCACCGACTCCCCCTCCAACTTAAAATGGCAAACCACAATACCCCCATTGCGATGAACAAAGCAACCAACCTCCTTGTTCACCTTCACCCACGCCTTATTCAGCCTCGGCACAGATCGGTTGTGATGCCAAAGTTGCCCTGCCACCATATCTGACCAGACCACAACCATATGTGGAGAAATAGACCACAGGTGCTAAAAATCCAATTTAATGTACCTGATTAACTCCCGAGAAGGGCGCACACCCATATCGTTCCCCCCCCCAAGTGGACTACCAACACATCCGGAGGGTGATCTAAAGAAGCATGCCGCTTTACCTCATGCAAGAGACACCTCCACAACATACCTCCAATGTCAATCCACCGAATCAGTACGGTAGAATGAGGAAACCCCGACTGGCTACAATCATAACGAACATCTGCCAAAACAGCACCCCACCGCATGTACGAATGGCCCATTATCCATACTAAACAGGAGCAAAACACAAACAGAGATAAACTCCATAAGCAAACTCCAACACCGAACACCGTTGATAAGCCCGAACACCCCCCCCCCCCCCCCCACTGACAACCCTGCAGAGCCCTCCGAACAAAAACATTCTTTGTCAGCTAACCCCTTCAACTCAAACCAAAATGCCAGTGCCGCAATGCGGCGATTGAACCCGGAAACCAACACCACCTGCTCATAAAACGTGTCAACATGGTACAACACTACAGTCACCCAATCATCCGCCACCTCACATGCGTCTTCCCGCAACAAAAGTTTCTCCCACTCACACCAAACCTTCGATAAGGACTCCCAGGTGCACTCATTACAGCTTTCTGGATCAATTTGGCCACTGACCCCAGACCATGCTCCACAGCTCAGTGGGACAGGGAATCCCACACTGCTGTGTCTCCGGTGCCAAGACGCGAAACCTGTCCTACTACTAGTGAGAAAGAGAGTTAGTGACCAAATTCATCACGCCCCTGAAAAAACACCCCAAAACCAAGAGAACCAAACACATCTATAAACAATTCTAACTCTACATCTGCCATGCACAATGACCTACCATTGTACAAAGCCAAAAAGGATCTAGGTCCTCCCGCACCTCCATGGAACATACAAGCGGGATGAGGGACCGAAACCCCTGTCGTGGCCAACACCTGCTGCTGACAAAAGACCTACTTATCAGGAAGATTCGACAAGCAAAGTTCAATTTACCTAGCAATGACTGCAACTGGACCTTCCTACAATTACGACACTGCTCTACACACCTACGCAAATCCTCCAACTTGTCCTCTGGGAGGCGAAACTCCATATGATCAGAATCAATGACAATGCCAAGAAACTTGACAATCATTGCTGGACCCTCCGTCTTGTCCGGAGCCAACGAAACCCCAAAACAATTAGCCACTGCTTCCATCGTATGCAATAGAACCGAACACATGCGGAAACCCAGGGGGCCCACAAACAAAAAGTCATCAAGATAATGAAGCCCTGAGGTCCAGCCGGCCTCCTACTTCACCACCCACTCCAAAAACAACTAAAAACTAAAATAGGCGCACCAAATTGAACAACCCATCGGCAAAGAGCAATCCACATAATACTGCCTCACGCATGAATCCTCAACAATCGAAAACTCTCCGCAACTGTGAAGACTCTACCACGACCGTTGTCTCACTAAAAGAATAATTGTGTGCCTCCAACATCCCAAACATTCATGTTTAAAACGGCAGTCCGAGACAAATTTACACTGATCCTCATTAAACTGCCAGCAGCAGCCCTGCTGCATACCAGCCGACTGCCTGGCTGCGGTAGCACCGCCAGCTGATCCCTGAAATGGCTGAGACCCCCTATGCAAGGCAGCCATAAGGTGCATCCACAATATCCCTATGGTCCCACTGTGACGACGGCCTTCCGCTGATGAAACTTCTCGTCATATCGCAACCAGGCCACATTCCCATACATCCGATACATCTCTCCAACTGCATCAAGGTAACAAAACAGGTCCAAACTGTTAGCCAGCGCCTTCTCCCCTTTAACACTCGCTAGGATGGAAAACGCCTGAAGCCAGTTTGAAAAAGTGCACGCCATCAGCCGATACCACCGCTTTTCCTCCTCCTCCTTCTCACTCTCCTCCAACTTCTTGTGAATTAAATTAAATGTTATCTGCGGAAGCAGGGAAAAGATTTCAAAATATTCACCCTTACATATCTTTTCCTTGACCTCCGGCTTCAAATGCACCCTCAGCAGCCCCTCAAAACGAATTCCTCAGGTTGGTACCATTACAATTATTTTTTGTATAGTTTTCATCATGCTTTAAAAAAAACTTTTTTGAAAAAAACTAAAATCATTTTTGACCCTATAACTTTTTCTGTCTCCTAAAGTGTCTGGGGGCTTATTTCATTTTTCTAAACATTTGATTGCTATGGGCAACTGGTCAACTTTTTCTCTGCACAGGTTTTGATAAATCTCCTCAAGGATGTGGTCTTTTTTTGATCTTTCCTGTGACAGTCACTATCACAGCAGGGAAAGTACCATAAGCCCGTACCATGGGTATGTGAGCACCAAAGCTGGACCACGGAGCAATGGAAGAAGGTGGTCTGGTAAGTAGATATACAATTACTCATACACCATGTGGACTGCCAAAAAGGAATGAAAGGGTACCAGGATATTATCTCAGAATAAGACAATTCAGCAAAGCCAAAGTGATTCTCTAGGCAATGTTTTGTTGTGAGATCTTTGATTCTTCATGTAGGGTTGAATACTAATGGTTAGAATGATTGATCTTATTTTAATGACACATTGCTGATATTCACAAGCTACCTTAAAACATCATCTTTTATTGCAAGGATTTTTTGCCACCCTAAGCGAAAGCTAATTTTGCTGCCCCTTGACCCTGCCCATTGGCTCCGCCCTTTGACAAGCCCCACCTTACTACTGGAGTGACACACTGTAGCAAACCTTCTCCGCAAGGGGTGGATGTATGGAGGCACGCGCAATGTCAGGACCTGCCTGTCTGGCCTTAGAGGTGGCATGGTGGTGCAAGCTGGGTAGGTGCTGCATGAGCAGCAGGTGCTTTGGATGCTGGCTGGCTACTTATTTTCTTGCAGCAGGCAGAGTGGTGCCCCATTTTGCCTATAGGCAGAACCGACCCCGCAGATAGTGGATGTCTGAAGTATATGGGGTGTTCCCACAATAACAGGCTGCAGATTAGCCAAAAGTAGACAGAGGTACTTTATCTTGACCAGTGTAAATTTTAAGTTCACAAATCAGTCTACACATAATATTTCTCCTTTTAATTAGTTTTTTCTCCCGTGGAAGTCTATGGGAATGAAAGAACACCTAAAAAAAGTCATGTGGGTTTTAACATTGGAGTTTTTGCGGGTGGTTTTCATTAAAAAATTTTTACTTTAGCGATCCACGAAAGGGATGGCGTTAGCTTTTCTTTATTAAATTTCGTAGGTTAACAAAAAAAAAAAAGATGCAGTAGGGATGGCAAAAAATTGTAGGGAAAGAAATTTAGATTTTTTAGAACAAAATCTTTATTCAGTTTTTAATCAGGGACGAATTTATGTGAGTGGGCAGGGACATACAAATGTAGCTGACAATGCTAAACATGTAAAAAGGGGGAATGTAATTGTCAAAATAATATATATTTTATTACTTTTGTTAAACTTTTTATTATTAATGTATTTTATTACCTTTACTAAAGGACAGATCGCAGCTAGTCTCTCTCTTTCGTTCACTACAATTTTTTCCAACCGTACTGCATAATTTTTTTTTTTGTTTGTTTTGGTACCCAACAAAATTCTAAAAAAAACGCTGCAGAAACTGCTAAAGGGGCAAAAAATGCAATTTCCACAGAAAGGTAAAAACAACAGAAAAAATTCCAAAAGACAGGGAAAATCAGTGGCAGTTTTTCATGCGTTTAGCCTTCAAAAACGCCAGATAAAAACCTCAGTTTAGTATCGAAATAAGGATCCTTCCTCATTTTTACCACACAGTAAACACTATAAAAAATAATTAATAAAAACGCTAGAAACGTTCCAATTTTTCACAGTTTTTCAGCAATGTATCAACAAAAATGTACCATTAAAGGGGTACTCCGCCCCTGGCATCTTATCCCCTATCCAAAGGATAGGGGATAAGATGTTGGATCGCCGCGGTCCCACTGCTGGGGACCCCGGGGATCGCCACTGCGGCACCCCGCCATCATTACTGCACAGAGCAAGTCCGTAATGACGGGCGATACAGGGGCCGGAGCAGCCCCTCATGACATCACGGCCGTCCCCTTAATGCAAGTCTATGTCAGGGGGCGTGACGGGGCGGGCCGTGACGTCACGAGGGGCGGAGCCATGACGTAACGATGCTCCGGCCCCTGTATTGCCCGTCATTACGTGCAGAGCGATCTCGCTCTGCGCAGTAATGATAGCGGGGTGCTGCAGCAGAGATCCCCATGGTCCCCAGCAGCGGAACCCCGGCGATCTGAAATCTTATCCCCTATCCTTTGGATAGGGGATAAGATGTCTAGGGGTGGAGTACCCCTTTAATATAAAGTACAATATGTCATGAAAAAAAAATCCCTGAACTGCTTAGCTCAGTAAAAGCATGTCAAAGTTATTACCACATAAAGAGACAGACATTTAAAAAATTGGGTTTGGTCATTTAGGTAAACAGGCTGTGTCCTTGAGGGGAACACTGGCTTCTGGGTAGAGAAATGTTGTATTTATATGCGGAAGTAGACATACTAATGTGCAGAAATTCTCTTTAGCAATATCTCACATCTGTATCTACAAATGTGCAGAATGTACTAGACTTAAAGGGGTACTCCGCTGTTAGACATCTTATGCCCAATCCAAATTAAGATGTCTGATCATGGGGAGCCCCAGCTGGGGACCCCCACGATCCCCCCTGCTGGAGCCCGGTACCTCAGCAGCCCAGAGCTAAGTTTTCTCTGAGGATGAGGGGCGGTGCAGGGGACGGGGCATCGTGAGGTCATGGCCCCTCCCCCTAATGACATTATGCCCTGCCCCCTCTATGGGAGGGGGTGTGACACCTCTTCCATAGACTTGCATTGAGGGGGCGGACATGACGTTACGAGGGGCGGGGCCGTGACATCATGATGCCCCGTCCCCTGCACCTCCTGTCATCAGCCTCGTAGAAAACTTAGCCCTGGGCTGCTGAGGTACTGGGCTGCTGCAGGGGGATCGCTGGGGTCCCCATGATTAGACATCTTATCCCCTAATATTTATAACAGCGGAGTACCCCTTTATACTGGCCAAACACTAGAGATCTCATCCAGCCATATCACTCAACCGCACCATTAAAGGGGTTATCCAGGAAAAAAATATTTTTTTATGTATCTCAATTGGCTCCAGAAAGTTAAACAGATTTGTAAAGGACTTCTATAAAAAAAAAAATCTTAATCCTTTCCATACTTATGAGCTGCTAAAGTTGAGTTGATCTTTTCTGTCTAAGTGCTCTCTGATGACTCCTTTCTCGGGAACTGTCCAGAGTAAAAGCAAATCCCCATAGCAAACTTCTTCTACTCTGTGCAGTTCCCGAGACAAGCAGAGATGTCAACAGAGAGCACTGTTGCCAGACAGAAAAGAATAACTCAACTTCAGCAGCTGATAATTATTGGAAGGATGAAGATTTTTTAATAGAAGTAATTTACAAATCTGCTTAACTTTCTGGAGCCAGTTAATATATACATATATATATAAAAAAAAAAAAGTTTTCCCCTGGAATACCCCTAAAACATCAAATGCCTTCATCTGTAATGGGAGCTGGGTTTCTATTACTTGGGTGCACACTACAAAAGACTTACCTTGTATTTCCAGTAACTGCACCCAACAATGACCAAAAAAATCAATACATCTACCCAGGTTTTTCACAGACTGATTGTCTGTCTACAGTGTCTAACATGGCTTTTCATGTGACAAAAAATGTCTGACCAGTGGCAATGAGTGGTCAAAATATGTAAATGATAACTACTAAAAATCTTATGATATTATTGTTGTTCTATGTGATGCTTTTTATAAAGGTTAGATTGTATAGTATCTCCATGTAATTTAGAATATTGCTGTAGTCATTTTAGTTATTGTAATTGTGCAGAGTTATCATTGGTTGAAGGGAGGTTAAAACATATGTCGGTATATGCTCCCACTATGCCTTGACGAAGTATCACATGACGTGAAACTAGCGCTCGTTGACCCTGTGCTGTATCTCTTGTTTTTTTCCTGCTTTGCATAATAAATAAGGATTTTACCTGTATAATGAACAGACGTGTGCCGTGGACTTTTCCTTCTTAGTAAGTGTTTATCTGCACTCTCTATTTATTGCTGAGCACTGAATGTTCCTGGGATGTATATGTCTCCCGCTGGCTGCTACTGTAAGTCCCAGTGAGTGCGTTTAAATGGGTGCTCCGGGGAAGTTAAGAAAATAAAAATGCCCCAAAGCCCCCACAATACCTTTTCCTGTGGCCCCTGTTGTCTCCTGAATATTATTTTTCCTTGCTTGCAGCCCAGACTAGAACTCCCAGCAATCACTGAAGCTTTGTGTAATGGCTTACTATAGGTGTGCATGTTCTGTGGTTGTAAACACACAGTCAGCAGCACACACCATACATGTCTTTCCTTTTGAACTATCCTTCCTCCCAGCAATAAATCATGCTATGCTCTGAATGGCAGCAGTCAGTGATTAGATCTACAGCAGGCATAGAGCAGTGTTATGTGCTGAGTTGGGACTAAGAATCTTCACAGGAGATACTGGCAAGATCCTCACACAAGGAGGGGGGCGTGGTTGTGAAGCCAGAGCCTTAGATAAGTCAGAAATCATGTGGTGTTTGTCTTTCAGCAGGGTGGGGCTAGTCTCAGTGAGGGCTTTGCACAAAAAAAGGTGGATCTGATAATGATGTCTTTATCTCACTCCCTGCATGTAAGTGACAGCTGAAAGAGGGAAACTGCTCTATATAGCTAATGAATGGTATTTAGACAAATAAACAGGTTGGTGAGAGGGAAAGGATGGGCTATGGGTTTAGTTTCCCGGAGTACCCATTTAACCAGTGTGGTGCCGATCATTTATCTACTAGTTGTGATAACTACTAAAATCACTAGTTAATGGCCAGCTTTACTCTATGTGTAGCATGTCTGGCAATAGTTATCACATTATAGTCTAGTCTCTATAGGGGCCTAGAGTGTTACTGATGACAATTTCTTCATTAAATATATTTTGCATATGATTCAAGATTTTATTCAATTGGGTGGCTGAATAAACATGATAAATGAGTGGTTTTCATTTCTGTTGGGAGAACAACTGGTCCCAATAGTTACTTTCTCTCTTTATTTGGTCAAGAATTTGATTAAGCTGCCAATGCTCCTAAATGTGATTGTCTCGTAAAGCGATCTCACTGCTGCCTCTGAGAGTTTCAAAACTGCAACTCCCAGCATGCCCAGAAAGCCTTTGGCTTTCTGGGCATGCTGGGAGTTGTAGTTTTGCAACATCTGGAGGCCCACAGTTTGGAGACCACTGTATAATGGTCTCCAATCTGTGCTCTTCCAGATGTTGCAAAACTACAACTCCCAGCATGCTCAGTCTGTCCAGGCATGCTGGGAGTTGTAGTTCTCTAACATCTGGAAGAGCACAGATTGGAGACCATTATACAGTGGTCTCCAAACTGTGGACCTCCAGATGTTGCAATACTACAACTCCCAGCATGCCCAGACTGCCCAAGCATGCTGAAATTTGTAGTTCGGCAACATCTGATCCTTCAGATATTGCCGAACTACAACTTCCAGCATGCCTGGGCAGTCTGGGCATGCTGGGAGTTGTAGTTTTGCAACAACTGGAGGCACACTAGTTGGGAAACATTGTTCGTTTCCTACCTCAGTGCCTCCAGCTGTTGCAATTGTTGCAAAACTATAACTCCCAGCATGCACTGACAGACCATGCATGCTGGGAGTTGTAGTTTTGCAACAGCTGGAGGCACACTGGTTTGGAAACACTAAGTTTGGTTGCAAAACACTTGAAAGTTTATTACTTAACTTAGTGTTTCCAAACCAGTGTTCCTCCAGCTGTTGCAAAACTACAACTCCCAGCATGCACGGACAGCCAAAGGGCATGCTCGGAGTTTGCAACAGCTGGATGTTTGCCCCCTCCCCCCAATGTGAATGTACAGGGTACACTCACATGGGCGGAGGTTTACAGTGAGTGCTGCAAGTTTGAGATGGCGCAAATTTTGCACTGCAGCTCAAACTTCCAGCGGCAAACTTGCTGTGAACCTCTGCCCATGTGACTGTAACCTAAAAACACTACACTACACTAACACTAACCTAAAATAAAAAGTAAAAAACACTACATATACACATACCCCTACACAGCCCCCCTCCCCCCCCCCAAAAATGAAAAACGTCTGGTACGCTACTGTTTCCAAAACGGAGCCTCCAGCTGTTGCAAAATAATAACTCCCAGTATTGCCGGACAGCCATTGACTGTCCAGGCATGCTGGGAGTTTTGCAACAGCTGGAGGAACCCTGTTTGGGAATCATGGGCATAGAATACCCCTATGTCCACCCCTATGCAAATCCCTAATTCAGGCCTCAAATGCGCATGGCTCTCTCTCACTTTGGAGCCCTGTCGTATTTCAGGGCAACAGTTTTGGGACACATATGGGGTATCGCCGTACTCGGGAGAAATTGCCTTACAAATTTTGGGGGGCTTTTTCTTCTTTAACCCCTTATGAAAAGGTGAAGTTGGGGTCTACACCAGCATGTTAGTGTAAAAAAATAAATTTTTTACACTGACATGCTGGTGTTGCCCTATACTTTTCATTTTCACAAGAGGTAAAAGGGAAAAAAGACCCCCAAAATTTGTAACGCAATTTCTCCTGACTACGGAGATACCACATATGTGGGCGCAAAGTGCTCTGGGGGCGCACAACAAGGCCCAGAAGGGAGAGTGCGCCATGTACATTTGAGGCGATTTGCACAGGGGTGGCTGATTGTTACAGCAGTTCTGACAAACGCAAAACAATAAATATCCATATGTGACCCCATTTTGGAAACTACACCCCTCATGGAATGTAATAAGGGGTGCAGTGAGCATTTACACCCCACTGGTGTATGACAGATTTTTGGAACAGTCCACTGTTTCAAATATCTGTCAAACGACAGTGGGGTGTAAATGCTCACTGCACCCCTTATTAAATTCCATGAGGGGTATAGTTTCCAAAATGGGGTCACATGTGGGGGGGTCCACTGTTCTGGCACCATAGGGGCTTCCTAAATGGGACATTCCCCCCAAAAACCCTTTCAGAAAAACTCACTCTCCAAAATCCCATTGTCGCTCCTTCCCTTCTGAGCCCTCTACTGCGCCCGCCGAACACTTTACATACGCATATGAGGTATTTCCTTACTCGAGAAAAATTGGGTTACAAATTTTAGGGTGATTTCTCTCCTTTTACCCCTTGTAAAAATTCAAAAATTGGGTCTACAAGAAAATGCGAGTGTAAAAAATGAAGATTTTGAATTTTCTCCTTCACTTTGCTGCTATTCCTGTGAAACACCTAAAGGGTTAAAACACTTACTGAATGTCATTTTGAATACTTTGGGGGGTGCAGTTTTTATAATGGGGTCATTTATGGGGTATTTCTAATATGAAGACCCTTAAAATCCACTTCCAACCTGAACTGGGCCCTGAAAAATTACGATTTTGAAAATCTTGAGAAAAATTGGAAAATTGCTGCGGAACTTTGAAGCCCTCTGATGCCCTCCAAAAGAAAAAACTTGTCAATTTTTTTATGCAAACACAAAGTAGACATATTGTATATGTGAATCAATATGTAATTTATTTGGAATATCCATTTTCCTTTCAAGCAGAGACTTTCAAAGTTAGAAAAATGCTAAATTTTCAAAATTTTCATGAAATTTTTAGATTTTTTACCAAGAAAGGATGCAAATATCAGTGAAATTTTACCAATAACATAAAGTAGAATATGTCACGAAAAAACAATCTCGGAATCAGAATGATAAGTAAAAGCATTCCAAAGTTATTAATGTTTAAAGTGACAGTGGTCAGATTTTCAAAAAATGCCCAGGTCATGAAGGTGAAAATGGGCTGGGTCATGAAGGGGTTAACATAGACATTGATAATAGTGATAAATCAGCCATTTTCCCTTTATAGGATCCAGGTTGTTTTTCTTTAGAAATTCTTGTGCTCTACAGTTGCGCTTTCTTGCACAAGGTTGAAAAGCTTGTTAGTGTATATAACAATGAATCCATTTTATAAAGTAACTAAAATGGGTTTTAGGGTATTCACCATTTCTTGGAGAATCATTAATTTAAGTATATTTTTTTTATGTCAAGCGTTAGGGAACTTTGTTATCTTTAGCATTCATTTCCATATAATTATTGATTAAGATTTTTTAATAGAAGTAATTTACAAATCTGTTTAACTTTTTGGCAACCAAATCAAGAATTACAATAGCTAAAATATATACCTTTTATTACAAAATTACCATATTACAGAATAACGTACACAAATCCCCATAAAAACAGTTGATATCACGTCACGGCAGTTCTCATCGATAATTAGCAGAGCCGAGTTTTTTCATCGCATGATTATGTATATGTTCTATATGAATTCACTATGTGTATGTGTACCTTTGTCCAAAAGCGACCATTTTAATTGCTTATGTACCCCTGATGAACCGTATGTTTTCTATGATTATCTAATTACGGGGAAACGCATCGGGTGAGGCATGTACTACTGGGGATTGTCCCTATTATTATCGCACTTTGTGAACTAATTGATATCTACTGTTTTTATGGGGATTTGTGTACGTTATTCTGTAATATGGTAATTTTGTAATAAAAGGTATATATTTTATCTATTGTAATTCTTGATTTGGTAGTTAGAGCTAGCTAATATTGATCTATATATCAGTGATTGTTAACTTTTTGGCACCAGTTGATTTAAGAAAAAAAGTTTTTAAAGGGGTACTCCACTGCTCAGCGTTTGGAACAAACTGTTACGAAAGCTGGAGGAAATGCCGGGAGCTTGTGATGTCACGCCCCGCCCCCTCAATGCAAGTCATGGGGAGGGGGCGCGACAGCCGCCACGCCCCCTCCCATAGACTTGCATTGAGGGGGCGGGGCATGATGTCATGAGGGGCGGGGCTGTGACATCACGAGCTCCTGGCGCTGGCTTCAGTGTTCAGAACAATTTGCTTCAAACGCTGAGCAGCAGAGTACCCCTTTAAAGCAAGTGTATTCTAGAAAAGTCTGCATGTTAATAAATGTAACAGTTTATGGACATAATTTTTCTCTGGTTCTAAATCATGAAGTGAATTATTGAATTCATTGGGAATGTGTAAATCAGAATGTTTAACATAAACTTCAGTGTGCAGTGAATCATGGAACCACCTTCCATATAAAGGCTGTTTATTACTGGTGATTGAGCACATCATTCTGGAAAATGTATCCAAATATCTCAGAACCGCCTGACAAAAATAGCTAGCTTATTAAGACCCATGATTTAGAGGACATACAAGACCGATCAAGAAATGATTACATATAGATCTAGCTACTGCAAGATCTCATGGGTCAGTAGCTCATAGGGATCACTATCTCTTGGGTTTAATTAGTTGGTTCTTCAAAGGACTCTAATCCAACACAGTTGAATAGGTTTAAAACTACCGCAGCCAGTTTTATTGTTGAATATGTGGCAACAACATTTGTGGCAGAAACACTTTAAGATATATCCTTGTCTGTCTGTAATATAACAAATATTTAATGCGTTCGGAGAGTCTTTACACCCTGTTTCTTTTTTCATATTTTTGTTATGTTGTAGCCTTGGCTCAATAAAAAAAACTAAATAAATAAGTCACATTTTGCACTTAAATACCCCATAATGACATAGTTAAAACAGAACATTAGAAATCTTTGCTAAGTTATTTTAAAGGAAAAATGAAAATATTGCATTGACATAAGTATTCAGACCTTTAGTTGAAGCACCTTTGGCAGTGATTATAGCCTCCAGTCTTCTTGGGTATGATGGTATCAGTTTTGCACACTTGAATTTGGGGATTTTCTGCCATTCAGTGTCCATCAGTGGAAGCTATTTCGAGGTCTCTCCAGAGATGTTTGATTGGATTAAAGTCAGAGCTCTGGCTGGGCCACTTAAAGGCCATTCACAGAGTTGTCCCTATGCCACTCCGGGTCTTGGCTGCGAGTCATTGTATTGTGGGAGTCAAATCTTCAGCTAAGTGTAAGGTCCAGAGAACTGTGGATCAGGTTTTCATTAAGAACATTGCTGTACTTCTCTGCGCTCCTTTCAGCTTTTCTTCAACCCTGATCAGTCTCCCTGTCCTCGCAGCATGTTGCTGCCACCTCCATGCTTCACTGTAGAGGTGGTATTGGGAGGTGATGATCAGTGCCTGGTTTTCTTCAGATGTAACACTTGGAATTGAGGCCAAAAAGTTTAATTCTAGTTTCATTAGATCAGAGAATCTTGTTTCTCACAGTCTGAGACTCTTTTAGATGCATTTTGCAAACTTTAGGTAGGCTTTTTTGTGTAATTTACTGAAGCTTTTTCTGGCTTCTCTGCCATTAAAGCCCAGATTTGTGTAATGCTGCAGTGCTGGTTGACCTTCTGGAAGTTTATCCCATCTGCACACAGTATCTTTAGAGCTCAGTCAGAATGACCATTGAGTTCTTGGTCACCTCTTTTTACAAGGCTCCCCCCCCCCCCCCCCCCCCCCCCAATTAATTAACTTGATGGGGCAGCAAGCTCTAGAAAGAGTCCTGGTTGTTCCACACTGTTTACATTTAAAAATGATGGAGGCCACTGTGCTCTTGGTAACTTTAACTTCACAGTGGCCTCCATAGTTATTAAATGGAAACAGTGTGGAACAACCAGGGCTCTTTCTAGAACTGGCAGCCCCATCAAACTAAGTCATTGGGGGAGAAGGGCCTTGCGATGTGCCTCCACACAATCCTGTCTCTGAGCCCTACAGGCAGTTCTTTCCCCTCCTCATGACTTGGTTTTTTCTCTGATATGCATTGTCAGCTGTGAGACCTTATACTTATATAGTCAGGGTTGTGTCTTTACAAATCTTGTCCAATCAACTGAATTTATGACAGGTGAATCCAATCAAGGTTTAGAAACATCTCAGAGATGACCAAGAGAAATGGGAGACTCTCAGAGCTAAATTTAAATTGTAATAGCAGAGGAACTGAATACTGTCCAAAGTATGTAAAATTCTGTTTTCACAGAAGTGCAACCTGAAGTGCTGTTGTGCAAGTCTTTTTCATTTTACTGTTGTCTCTAACCTTTGCTGTATTTCCACATGACCACAGACAATATGTCATAAGTCACATGACCACAAATACATTCTTCATTTGGCACATGGCTAAGGGGTGTCCTGCACTTGAGACAGCAGTTTCTTAGGGCAGCATAGCTTATGCAGTAGTTTCCATTCATGTCTTATATACAGTACCTATATAAATTTGGTCTAATTGGTAACAGAGTGTGTTCTGTAGCTGTTACCTTAACAAAAAGCCATAGGCTGTATCAGGGCATGCTGGGAGTTGTAGTTAGTAACTAACTGCAACTCCCAGCATGCCCTGATACAGCCTATGGCTCTGCAGCCATCCTAAACCAAAACTATATCTCCCAGCACATTGCACTATAACTAATAATATACTACTATATACTGCAACATGCTGGGAGTTGTAGTTTTGGTTTGGGTCAGCTAGTAACTAATTGCAACTTCCCGCATACCCAGACACAGCCTATGGCTTTGCAGCTGCCAAAACTAGTACTACATTTCTTAGGTAGGCAGGCCAAATCAATTATGCTTTTGGTTTTTGACCCCTACTTAGCTAGCAACCTAACTATATACCGAGCTACCTAACAACCTAGATAGCTACCACCTGGTGACCTACCAAGCTACATATCTACCTGGCTGCTTAGCTACCTAGCTACCTACCTACCTGGTAGTCTACATACCTGGCTACCTTATAACCCACCTACCATGCTACCTACCTAAGAAGCTACTTACCTGCCTGTCTATCTATCTATCAATCTACCCGACTACACAGAAATCCAGAGAAGCAGCACAACAAGTGCATAGATGTATGTGCCAGCAATTAAACAGCCTTGGTCAAGGGCTCTTCAAATACAAAGAAAAAATAAATTGCAGCGCTCAAAATAAGGAGTTAAAGTGAAAAAAGGTAAAAATGTATTTCACCCAAAATGTGACGTTTCAGTCGCCCATTGAGACCATTTTTCAAGCATGGTATGAACAGGAAGTGTATCATGTATATAGGGGTAACAATCATGTGTGTCAATTTACAATAAAGTGCAAAACAGTGCATACATTTCCTTTGTGACATAATAGTATAAGTACATATATGTCACGATTCGGCTTCCAGGTAGTGGATCCTCTGTGTCAGCGAGGGATTGGCGTGGACCGTGCTAGTGGACCGGTTCTAAGAGGCTACTGGTTTTCACCAGAGCCCGCCGCAAAGCGGGATGGTCTTGCTGCGGCAGTAGCAACCAGGTCGTATCCACTAGCAACGGCTCTACCTCGCTGACTGCTGAGAAGGCGTGGGACAGAAGGACTAGGCAGAGGCAAGGTCAGACGTAGCAGAAGGTCGGGGGCAGGCGGCAAGGTTCGTAGTCAGGATGGGTAGCAGAAGTTCAGGTACACAGGCTTTGGACACACTAAACGCTTTCACTGGCACAAGGCAACAAGATCCGGCAAGGGAGTGCATGGGAGGAGGTCAGATAAAGGCAGGGAGCAGATGGGAGCCAATTAAGCTAATTGGGCCAGGCACCAATCATTGGTGCGCTGGCCCTTTAAGTCGCAGAGAGCTGGCGCGCGCGCGCCCTAGAGAGCGGAGCCGCGCGCGCCAGCAGATGACAGCAGGGGACCGGGACGGGTAAGTGACCTGGGATGCGATTCGCGAGCGGGCGCGTCCCGCTGTGCGAATCGCATCCCCGACGGCCATGACAGTGCAGCGCTCCCGGTCAGCGGGACTGACCGGGGCGCTGCGGGGAGAGAGACGCCGTGAGCGCTCCGGGGAGGAGCGGGGACCCGGAGCGCTAGGCGTAACAGTACCCCCCCCCTTAGGTCTCCCCTTTTCTTTGACCGGCAACTGCCTCCCCTGGGATGAGGACACCGGGAAAAAATGGAGGGTTTCCTCAACGGCAGGCAGTACAGCAGGAGTGGGAATGGGGAGGGAGGGCAGAGGGCGAAGCCTGGCACGGGGCAGTGTGACACCAGGACGGGGGCCATGAGGAGGCACAGAGGTTTGCCTGACGGGACTGGGAGGGGGGGAGAGGCACTTCCTATGGCAGGCAGAGTCCCAGTTCTTTATCTCCCCGGTGGTCCAATCAAGGGTGGGGGAATGAAGCCGGAGCCATGGCAGACCGAGGAGGACCTCAGAGGTACAACTGGGGAGAATGAAGAACTCAATCCTTTCGTGGTGGGGTCCGATAGACATCAGGAGGGGTTCTGTGCGGTAACGCACGGTGCAGTCCAATCTGGCTCCGTTGACCGCGGAAATGTAGAGCGGTTTGGCGAGACGGGTCACCGGGATGCTGAATTTATTAACAAAGGACTCCACAATAAAATTCCCGGAGGCACCAGAGTCCAAGCAGGCCACGGCTGAGAGGGAGGAGTTGGCTGTAGGAGAAATCCGCACGGGCACCGTGAGACGTGGAGAAGAAGACTTAGAACCAAGAGATGCCACACCCACGTGAGCTGGGTGCGTGCGTGCGTTTCCCAGGCGTGGAGGACGGATAGGGCAATCCACCAAGAAATGCTCGGTACTGGCACAGTACAGACAGAGATTTTCTTCTCTACGGCGATTCCTCTCTTCCTGGGTCAGGCGAGACCGATCCACTTGCATGGCCTCCTCGGCGGGAGGCCCAGGCATAGACTGCAAAGGATGCTGTGGGAGAGGTGCCCAGAGATCTAAGTCTTTTTCCTGGCGGAGCTCTTGGTGTCGCTCAGAAAAACGCATGTCAATGCGGGTAGCTAGATGGATGAGTTCTTGGAGGTTGGCAGGAATCTCTCGTGCGGCCAGCACATCCTTGATGCGACTGGATAGGCCTTTTTTAAAGGTCGCGCAGAGAGCCTCATTATTCCAGGATAGTTCAGAAGCAAAAGTACGGAATTGTATGGCGTACTCGCCAACGGAAGAATTACCCTGGACCAGGTTCAGCAAGGCAGTCTCAGCAGAAGAGGCTCGGGCTGGCTCCTCGAAGACACTTCGGACTTCAGCAAAGAAGGACTGGACTGTGGCTGTGGCAGGATCATTGCGGTCCCAGAGCGGTGTGGCCCAAGACAAGGCCTTTCCTGAAAGAAGGCTCACTACGAACGCCACCTTAGACCGTTCTGTAGGAAACAAGTCTGACAACATCTCCATATGCAGGGAACACTGAGACAAAAATCCACGGCAGAGTCTGGAGTCCCCATCAAATTTGTCCGGCAGGGACAAGCGGAGGTTAGAAGCGGCCACTCGCTGCGGAGGAGGTGCAGGAGCTGGCGGAGGAGATGGTTGCTGCTGTAGCAGAGGCAGAATTTGCTGTAACATGGCGGTCAACTGCGACAGCTGCTGTCCTTGTTGGGCAATCTGCTGCGATTGCTGAGCGACCACCGTGGGAAGATCAGCGAGACTTGGCAGCGGCACCTCAGCGGGATCCATGGCCGGATCTACTGTCACGATTCGGCTTCCAGGTAGTGGATCCTCTGTGTCAGCGAGGGATTGGCGTGGACCGTGCTAGTGGACCGGTTCTAAGAGGCTACTGGTTTTCACCAGAGCCCGCCGCAAAGCGGGATGGTCTTGCTGCGGCAGTAGCAACCAGGTCGTATCCACTAGCAACGGCTCTACCTCGCTGACTGCTGAGAAGGCGTGGGACAGAAGGACTAGGCAGAGGCAAGGTCAGACGTAGCAGAAGGTCGGGGGCAGGCGGCAAGGTTCGTAGTCAGGATGGGTAGCAGAAGTTCAGGTACACAGGCTTTGGACACACTAAACGCTTTCACTGGCACAAGGCAACAAGATCCGGCAAGGGAGTGCATGGGAGGAGGTCAGATAAAGGCAGGGAGCAGATGGGAGCCAATTAAGCTAATTGGGCCAGGCACCAATCATTGGTGCGCTGGCCCTTTAAGTCGCAGAGAGCTGGCGCGCGCGCGCCCTAGAGAGCGGAGCCGCGCGCGCCAGCAGATGACAGCAGGGGACCGGGACGGGTAAGTGACCTGGGATGCGATTCGCGAGCGGGCGCGTCCCGCTGTGCGAATCGCATCCCCGACGGCCATGACAGTGCAGCGCTCCCGGTCAGCGGGACTGACCGGGGCGCTGCGGGGAGAGAGAAGCCGTGAGCGCTCCGGGGAGGAGCGGGGACCCGGAGCGCTAGGCGTAACAATATATACATAAAATACAGTGTGCACAGTCATATGGATTACATTAGACAGTGACCTGACTACCTCTATCTACCTGACTACCTACCTAGCTAAGCAGCTACCTAGCTGCCTACCTGGCCAACAACCTCTCTATCTGGCTAACAACTTACCTACCTGGCTATCTATCTACCTACCTAGCTAAGAAGATACCTAGCTACCTACGTACCTGGCTAACAACCTATCTACCTGTTAACAGCCTACCGTGATATTTACCTACTAAGGGGAGGTCAATCTACCTACCTAAGGATGTATTTAGTTCCCATTTCCCCATAAATAAGAACTAACTAGAGAAATAGGAACTAACTATAGTGTCAGATACCTACCTTATGGTGGAACTACTTGCTTCCTGTGGGGGATATACCTACTTAATTGTGGACTTACTATCCTGCCCACTTTTACTGTGCTTGATGCCAAGGGGGAATTATTACAGTTTGGGGGCCTATAAATGGGAAGATTGTATATAATTGTATATAATCTAACATGCTTGTCCTGCAGATGCTGAAGAGCTGTGTTTCATCTAAAAGAGGTCATCATGGCGGTCTGGGCTAGATGGAGAAGAAAAGTAAAGAAGACAGAGAAGACATAATGTGTGAGTCCCTAGATATAACTATTATCACTTATATGGTATACAGATCCTGTGTACAGCTGGTATTTACCTCTATATGGTCCTGTGCATAATCACTTATATGTTATACACATCCTGTGTTCAGCTGGTATCTACCTCTATATGGTCCTGTATATAATCACTTATATGGTATACAGATCTGTGCACAACTGGTAACTACCTCTATATGGTCCTGTATATAATCACTTATATGGTATATAGATCCTCTCTACAGCAAGCCACCTCCCTTGCGGGCAGGAAGGTATCAGATGGCAGCGATGATCTGCAGGAGCTGGACAGATCAGTGCTGGGGCTAAGCACATGGGGCACTGAGTTCAGAGGATGTGAGTGCTACCTACCTACATACCTAACTAGTCATCTACCTACCTATGTACCCACCTACCTAGCCACTTGTTTGTCTATTGGCCTATCTAGCAAACAACCTAGCTAGCTAGCTACCTAGCTAGCTAACAACCTACCAAGCTACCTACCAACCTGGCTACCTACCTATGTACACTCTGTGTATCATTCGGTGTTGCACTTAATGTAAGTAAATGAGGTCACCCAGGTCGCAGACACTTGTGGGCCCATCAAAATCCTCAGTACCAGGCCCATGATGCTCTTAATCCAGCCCTGCCTCTTAGAACAACATACACTCCTGCATCTTTCCATATAGTTATGGACAGAAAGTTTATGTAAAAATCTCAAGGAAAGTATACAGACCTTTCCAGAAGTTTTATTTGTTTCTCCTAGCTGCTCTTTGTATTATTTATGACAATAACTTTCAGATGTATCAGGTTAACCTTTGGATAATTCTCAGAAAAAAATGCGAATTTTTTACATTTTCAGGATCATAAATTGACCTCTTAAGGACCCATGACGTACGCGTACGTAATGAGTCCGCTTCCAATCCATAATGCGGGGCGATGCATAGCGGGTCGGGCCCGGGCCCTAACAACGGCCGGGGCCCGTGGCTAATAGCTCGCGTCATTGATCGCGGTGCAGCGCACTATTAACCCTTTAGACGCGGCGTTCAAAGTTGAACGCAGTGTCTAAAGTGAAAGTGAAACCATGCTCAGGGAGCTGTTCGGGATCACCGCGGCGAAATTGCAGCATCCCGAACAGCTTACAAGACAGCTGGAGGATCAATACCTGCCTCCTCGCTGTCCGATTGCCGAATGACTGCTCAGTGCCTGAGATCCAGGCATGAGCAGTCAAGCGGCAGAATCATCAATCAGTGGTTTCTTATGAGAAACCACTGATCAATGTAAAAGATCAGTGTGTGCAGTATTGTAGTTCCCTATGGGAGCTATAACACTGCAAAAAAAAAAAAGCGAAAAAAAAGGGAATAAAGATCATTTAACACCTCCCCTATTAAAAGTTTGAATCACCCCCATTTTCCCATTAAAAAAAAATGTGTAAATAACAATAAACATATGTGGTATTGCCGCGTGCGGAAATGTCCAAATTATAAAAATATATCATTAATTAAACCGCACGGTCAATGGCGTATGCGCAAAAAAATTCCAAAATCCAAAATAGTGCATTTTTGGTCACTTTTTATATCATGAAAAAATGATCAATAAGTCTTATCAATGCAAAAATTGTACCGCTCAAAACTTCAGATCACGGCACAAAAAATGAGCCCTCATACCGCCCCATACGCGGAAAAATAAAAAAGTTATAGGGGTCAGAAGATGACAATTTAAACATATAAATTTTCCTGCATGTAGTTATATGATTTTGTTGTACTTCTGTAAAAAATCATAAGTAGGGTATCATTTTAACCGTATGGACCCACAGAATAAAGATAAGGTGTTATTTTTACCGAAAAATGTACTGTGTAGAAACGGAAGCCCCCAAAAGTTATAAAATGGCGTTTTTTTTTTTATTTTGTCTCACAATGATTTTTTTTTCCGTTTCGCCATAGTTTTTTGGGTAAAATGACTGACGTCATTACAAAGTAGAATTGGTGACGCAAAAAATAAGCCACCATATGGATTTTTAGGTGCAAAATTGAAAGAATTATGATTTTTTTAAAAGTAGAGAGAAAAAAACGAAAATGCAAAAACGCAAAAATCCAGAGTCCTTAACCCCTGAAGGACCAGATTTTTTTCCGTTTTTGCACTTTCGTTTTTTGCTCCTTGCCTTTAAAAAATCATAACTCTTTCAATTTTGCACCTAAAAATCCATATGATTGCTTATTTTTTGCACCACCAATTCTACTTTGTAATGACATCAGTCATTTTGCCCAAAAATCTACGGTGAAATGGGAAAAAAAAATCATTGTGAGACAAAATTGAAAAAAAAAACTGGTTTGTAACTTTTGGGGGCTTCCGTTTCTACGTAGTAAATTTTTTGGTAAAAATGACACCTTATCTTTATTCTGTAAGTCCATACGATTAAAATGATACCCTACTTATATAGGTTTGATTTTGTCGTACTTCTGGAAAAAATCATAACTACATGCAGGAAAATTAATAAGTTTAAAATTGTCATCTTCTGACCATTATAACTTTTTTATTTTTCCGTGTATGGGGCGGTATGAGGGCTCATTTTTGAGCCGTGATCTGAAGTTTTTAACAGTACCAATTTTGCATTGATAGGACTTATTGATCGCTTTTTATTCATTTTGACATGATATAAAAAGTGACCAAAAATGCACTATTTTGGACTTTGGAATTTTTTGGCGCATACGCCATTGACCGTGCAGTTTAATTAACAATATATTTTATAATTCGGACATTTCCACACGCGGTGATACCATATATGTTTATTTTTATTTACACAATTTTTTTATGGGAAAAAATATGATTAAACTTTTAATAGGGGAGGGGTTAAATGATCTTTATTCACTTTTTTTTTCACTTTTTTTTTTTGCAGTGTTATAGCCCCCATAGGGACCTATAACACTGCACACACTGATCTTTTACATTGATCACTGGTTTCTCATAGGAAACCAGTGATCGATGATAATGCCGTTTGACTGCTCATGCCTGGATCTCAGGCACTGAGCAGTCATTCGGCGATCAGACAGCGAGGAGGCAGGTAGGGACCCTCTGGCTATCCTGTAAGCTGTTCGGGATGCCGCGATTTCGCCGCGGCTATCCCGAACAGCCCTCTGAGCTAACTGGCACTATTTACTTTCACTTTTAGCCGCGTGGCTCAGCTTTGAGCGCGTGGCTAAAGGTTTAATAGCGTGCGGCACCGCGATCAGTGCCACACACTATTGGCGGCGGGTCCCAGCTTCACTATGACGCCGGGCCCGCCGTGATATGACCGAGGGACCCCGCGTTATATCACGGGAGTGGGACCAAGGACGTACTCATACGTCCTTGGTCCTTAAGAGGTTAAACCCTTAAGGACCCAGCCAATTTTCACTGTAGGACCCGGCCATTTTTTGCACATCTGACCACTTTCCCTTTAAGCATTAATAACTCTGGGATGCTTTTACCCTTCATTCTGATTCCGAGATTGTTTTTTCGTGACATATTCTACTTTATGTTAGTGGTAACATTTTGTCGATACTTGCATCATTTCTTGGTGAACAATTCCAAAATTTGATGAAAAAATTGCTCATAAAGAAAATGAATATTCCAAATAAATTATATATTGATTCACATATACAATATGTCTACTTTATGTTTGCATCATAAAGTTGACATGTTTTTACTTTTGGAAGACATCAGAGGGCTTCAAAGTATAGTAGCAATTTTCCAATTTTTCACAAAATTTTCAAAATCAAAATTTTTCAGGGACCAGTTCTGTTCTGAAGTGGATTTGAAGGGCCTTCATATTAGAAATACCCCACAAATGATTATAAAAACTGCACCGCTTAAAGTATTCAAAATGACATTCAAAAGGTTTGTTAACCCTTTAGGTGTTTCACAGGAATAGCAGCAAATTGAAGGAGAAAATTCTAAATCTTCATTTTTTACACTCGCAAGTTCTTGTAGACCCAGTTATTTAATTTTTTTACAAGGGGTAAAAGGAGAGAAATCTTCCTAAAATGTGTAACCCAATTTCTCTCGAGTAAGAAAATACCTCATTTGTGTATGTCAAGTGTTCGGCGGGCACAGTAGAGGGCTCAGAAGGGAAGGAGCGACAGACAGTGGGATTTTGGAGAGTGAGTTTTTCTGAAATGGTTTTTGGGGGGCATGTCACATTTAGGAAGCCCCTATGGTGCCAGAACAGCAAAAATAAAACACATGGCATACTACTTTGGAAACTACACCCCTCAAGGCACGTAAAAAGGTGTCCAGTGAGCCTTAACACCCCACAGGTGTTTGATGACTTTTTGTTAAAGTTGGATATGTAAATGATTTTTATTTTTTTTCACTAAAATGCTAGTTTACCATCAAATGAATTTTTTTTACAAGGGGTAATAGGACAAAATTCCCCTAAAAATTTGTAACCCCATCTCTTCTGAGTATGGACCCCATGTGTGGACGTCAAGTGCTCTGCTGGCGCACTACAATGCTCAGAAGAGAAGGAGCGCCATTGAGCTTTTGGGAAAACATTTTTTGAAATGGAAGTCAGGGGCCATGTGCGTTTACAAAGAACCCCCGTGGTGCCAGAACAGTGGACCCCCCACATGTGACCCCATTTTGGAAACTATTCACAACAACTTTAGGGGAGACCCCCAAAGGGGTACCCTTAAACTAGATCCTTCCCAATTAAAATCTAACTTTTTTTGATTACTATTAAAATGAAATTAATTGAAGTGCAGTTAGCAATGTGTCCACTAGGTGTCAGGACCACGCAGTGCTTAAAACCACAGTTCCAGTCTACCTATAGTATGGTTTGTGAGTGACAGTCATGCTGCTGTTGGTCAGAGTGCACTAATATTTGTATGGCCTCTTAATTCGAGCACTATTTCTGACTGTCACTTAGGAGACTGTAGAACTGCTAGTTAAAATATTAATTAGCCAGTGCCTTTAACATTTCACTTGTTCCCAAGATTTCTCAGAAAGGACTGGTGGCTAATGGCCAGAGGGCATGCTGACCCAGCTTATATACACTGGCGTCTAATGTCATCTCCAGATGCCAAATTTCCCTGCTCCAATCAGATGCGAGAATCGCCCGCATGTGACTGCGATGCGATCCTTAGCACATCGAGGTGCGCCACGCATGTCATTCAACTTAGATTTATTTTCACTCGCTGCAGCTGACAGCGCATTTGTCGCTTTCCGCGCATGTCAGGGATTCTAAGTTCCCTGGCATGCGCAGAAAGCGACACATGCACTGTCAGCCTAGTTTTAGGGTACCCCTTTGGGGGTCTCCCCTAAAGTTGTTGTGAATTGTTATTGCCCTGGTGCCTCCTGGAGTTTTTGTTGTTCATTTTGGAAACTACACCCCTCACAGAATTTTATAAGGGGTGCAGTGAGTATTTACACCCCACTGGCGTTTGACAGATCTTTGGAACAGTGGCTGTGCAAATGAAAAATTACATTTTTCATTTTCACGGACCACTGTTCCAAAAATCTGACAGACAACTGTGGGGTGTAAATGTTCACTGTACCCCTTATTACATTACATGAGGGGTGTAGTTTCCAAAATGCGTTTGCGTTTATGTCAGAACCGCTGTAAAATCAGCCACCCCTGTGCAAATCACCAATTTAGGCCTCAAATGTACATGGTGCGCTCTCACTCCTGAGCCTTGTTGTGCGTCCGCAGAGCATTTTACACCCACATATGGGGTATTTCCGTATTCAGGAGAAATTGCGTTACGAATTTTGGGGGTCTTTTTTTCCTTTTAATGCTTGTGAAAATAAAAAGTATGGGGCAACACCAGCATGTTAGTGTAAATGTTTTTATTTTTTTACACTAACAAGCTGGTGTAGCACCCAACTTTTCCCTTTCATAAGGGGTAAAAGGAGAAAAAGCCCCCCCAAAATTTGTAGTGCAATTTTTCCTGAGTACGGAAATACCCCTATGTGGCCCTAAACTGTTTCCTTGAAATACTACAGGGCTCCGAAGAGAGAGAGCGCCATGCGCATTTGAGGACAGAATTAGGGATTGCATAGGGGGGGACATAGGGGTATTCTACGCCAGTGATTCCAAAACAGGGTGCCTCCAGCTGTTGCTAAATTCCCAGCATGCCTGGACAGTCAGTTGCTGTCCGGAAATGCTGAGAGTTGTTGTTTTGCAACAGCTGGAGGCTCCGTTTTTGAAAAACTGCCATACAATACGTTTTAAATTTTTATAAGGGGGACAGTGTAAGGGGGTGTATATGTAGTGTTTTACCCTTTATTTTGTGTTAGTGTAGTGTAGTGTTTTTAGAGTACATTCGCACTGGCGTGTTATGGTGAGTTTCCCGCTAGGAGTTTGCGCTGCAGCGAAAAATTTGCCGCAGCCCAAACTTGAAGCAGGAAACTTACTGTAAACCTGCCCGTGTGAATGTACCCTGTACGTTCACATGGGGGGGGGGTGGCACACCTCCAGCTGTTTCAAAACTACAACTCCCAGCATGTACTGACAGACCGTGCATGCTGGGAGTTGTCCTTTTGCAACAGCTGGAGGCACACTGGTTGGAAAACCTTCAGTTAGGTTCTGTTACCTAACTCAGTATTTTCCAACCAGTGTGCCTCCCGCTGTTGCAAAACTACAACTCCCAGCATGTACTGATCGCCGAAGGGCATCCTGGGAGATATAGTTATGCAATAGCTGTTTGCTGTCTGTGCATGCTGGGATTTACAGTTTTGCAACATCTGGAGGGCTACAGTTTTAGAGAACACTGCAAAGTGATCTCCAAACTGTGGTCCTCCAGCTTTTGCAAAACTACAAATCCCAGCATGCCCAAACAGCAAACAGCTGTTTTGGCATGCTAGGAATTGTAGTTTTGCAAGATCTGGAGGGATATAGTTTAGAGACCATTGTATAGTGGTCTCTAACTGTAGCCCTCCAGCTGTTACAAAACTACATATTCCAGCATGCCCAAACAGCTGTCTGGGCATGCTGGGAGTTGTAGTTTTGCAACATCTGAAGGGCTACAGTTAGAGACCATCGTACAGTGGTCTCAAACTGTACCCTCCAGATGTTGCTAGGCAACTCACCGGCTTCCACCGCCCGCCGATCTCTGTCGCCCGCAGCTTCTGTCGCCCCCTGCCCGGATGAGTAAGTGGATCTTTGGTGCCGATCCCCGTCGTTTCCCCCATCCTGCCCCGCCTATTGTGGGTGGGCAGGATGGGGAAAATGAAAATTAACCCCCCCCCCCACCCCCGATCTGCTATTGGTGGTCGCGTCTAGACCACCAATAGCAGGGTTAGGAGGGGTGGCACCTCTGCCGCCTCACTCCTATCCCTTCAGGCGGATCGTAGGTGTCTTAGACAACCGCGATCCCCCTTATATTCTGGGTCACCGGGTTACCATAGACCCGTAATGACCTTGAATAGCGCAAATCGCAAGTGTGAATTCACTTGCGATTTGCCGCGATCGCCGACATGGGGGGGTCGTGATGACCCCCCTGGGCGTTTGCATGGGATGCTTGCTGAATGATTTCAGCAGGCAACCCGGTCCGATCCCCGCCTGACGTGCGGCGGGGGCCGGAATTCTCCACTACGTACTACGCCTACGTCATGGGTCCTTAAGTACCAGGGTGTCATCACATAGGCGTACGTCAAGGGTCCTGAACAGGTTAAGGGGTTAAAGGGGTATTCCAGGATTTTTTTTTATTTGACTATGCTACAGGGGCTGTAAAGTTAGTGTAGTTCATAATATAGTGTCTGTACCTGTGTGTGACGGTTTTCTCACAATTCTTCTGTGATTTTCACCCCACTATTTATTTTTAACAGCATACAAAATCACTGTAAGCACAAGCACCAGCTGTAGGCACCCTGATTGAAAACCACAGGTCTGCAGCTCATTTATGTTTCAATGGGTGGGCCGGCTGATGTGTGGGAGGAAGGAAAATGGAATTGTGGGATTTGTAGTCAAAAAAAGAAAAGTCAAACAGGAAATACAAGTTCACAAAAAGCTAGCCGCTGTGTTATGGTAATCTCAAAACATAGCCATTTAGCCCCAAGACAAGCGCAGATCCTTCCTAAGCATGTCCATTACTGCATTCCAGGTATATACTAAAATCACCTTATGGTGAATAACCCCTTTAAGAGAATTAACATTACTACTTCTCTGAGTGTCCCTCAAGCTGCCAGTAATCCTCTTCACATCATATATCAACAATAGTTTGAAAATAGGAATTTGAAAACATGTTAACACATTGAAAATAATATTCAAGTCATTTGTTAGTGACATGACAGTGTTTTTTATTTAGATATGTAAAATCAATAGGCTCTAGAAATTGAAGTCAGTGAAATGAAAGCCTTTGTTCGTATATAGTCTATGAGTATGTAGAATTCATTGAACAACATTCGTGGCATGCCATTCTGTAAAATTAGCGCGCATAGGCTCAGTTTCCACTTTTTCTTTTGGGGAGGGGGGGGGACAATGCCAAGAAAAACGCCAATTCTGCTGCATGGCGTTTTTTCGGCCAAATGATGTTAGCTGTAAATCAATGAGAAATCGCTAAATTCTTTGGTGTGTTTTTAATCTTTTGCCATTTTTGTCTTTTTTGGAATTTTTCAGCTCTTTGGCAGTTTTCCAAAATGTTGAGCCACTGGCGATCAAACTAAATGTATCTTTTTTTTAATCTTTTTTCTTTTTAAAAATGATTATTAATTTTTAAAACAGGGATCAATTTATGTGGGCGGGTGGGGACCTAAAAATGTAGCAGACTATAATAAAAATGTAGTGTGTATGTGTTTTTCACTTTTTTTCTTTATTTAAAAAAAAAGGTTTTTGGGTAGTACTACTACTCCCAGCATGGAACACACTGTTCCATGATGTGAGTAGTAGTAACTGTACTAATAGACAGATCGCCCGTTGCGATCCTTCTGTATAATGTATAGATGCGGCCAGCCGCTCTTCTATGGTCCTCGGCACTGCCGTATATATATACACTTATTCATATTTCCCGCAGAGAGCTGTGATTGGCCGGATGGTTCCAGCCAATCACAGCTCTCTGTGGGAAATAGCAATATGTGTATATATACGTCAGTGCAGGGGACCATAGAAGACCGGCCACCTGCATCTATACATTATACAGGAGGATCGCAGTGGGTGTCAGGAGTGACATGCGCTGTGATCTTTCCTTAACTGCAGGTACTGCTACTCCCAACATGGAAAACACTCTGCTCCATGTTGGGAGCTGTAGTACCTGCATTAATAGACAGATCGCAGCAGGTGTCAGAAGTTACACTCGCTGCGATCTGTCTATTAATGCAGGTACTACAGCTCCCATCATGGAGCAGAGTGTGCTACATGTTGGGAGTAGTAGTACCTGCAGGTAAGAACAGATCACAGCGGGTATCCCCACTGACACCCGATGCGATCGTCCTGTCTATTGCAGAGATGGAGCGGCTTTCTCCTGCGCTTGCATCTCTGCACTATACTTCGGCCGGCCACTCATTCATTTTTCCCTCAAAGAGCGGTGATTGGCTGCAACCATCCGGCCAATCACCACTCTGGGCGGAAAATATGAATGATCCATGCTGGGAGTAGTAGTACTACCTAAAAAAATGTAAAAAATTGAGAAAATAGTTGAACACACACGTTATTAAAAATGTATAAAAATTTTGTTATAAAAAATATAAATTTCGTTAAATACATATTTTTTCCATCACTACTGCATCCTTTTTTTTTTTTTTGATACCCAAATTTTGGTTATCAAAAAAAACTGCCAAGGTGCAATTTCCACACAAATGAAAAAACGCAGGAAATTGCACTAGTGTTTTTTCATGCGTTTTTTTCAACCCAAAAAACGCAGGACAAAAAAACTAGTATAAACTTAGCCTTAGGCTGGAACTCCACTGAGGTTTTTTTTTTCAAAAACACCATTAAAAACGCCAATTTTCCCTCACGGCGTTTGTTCAGTGAAAAAACGCAGCGTCCAGATGTTAGCTGCAAGTCAATAGTAAACTGCACAATGCCAGATCCACTTGGCGTTTTTCAGTTTGGCGTTTTTTTAATCCTTTTGGCGTTTTTCAGCAATTTTGGGCTCAGAGGCTGGATTTTCAAAACGCCCGACAAAACCTAGTTTGGCGTTTTTTGCCCTTAAATCGTGGCGTTTTCCTCCCATAGAAGTCAGGCGGTTTTTATTCTTTTTTGGACTTCAGCGATCCAAAAAAATGATGGAGAACCCTTTTTTAATTAAAATTTTGTAGGGTACCCTAAAAAAAATAATTAAAAAAAGATACAGTAGTGAGGGAAAAAATTGTATCTAACGAAATGTATCTTTTTTATTACGAAATGTTTATAAATTTTTAAACAGGGATCAATTTATGTGGGCGGGTAAAGCACAAAAAATGTAGCCGACAATAATAAAAATTTTGTGTGTGTGTGTGTTTTTCACTTTTTCTTTTACATTTTTAGGTAGTACTACTACTCCCAGCATGGTACACACTGTTCCATGATGAGAGTAGTAGTACCTGTACTAATTGATAGATCGCCCGTTGCGATCCTCCTGTATAATGTATAGATGCGGCGGCCGCTCTTCTATGGTCCCCTGCACTGACGTATATATACACATATTCATATTTCCCGCAGAGAGCTGTGATTGGCCAGATGGTTCCAGCCTATCACAGCTCTAGGAATATGTGTATATATACGGCAGTGCAGGGGACCATAGAAGAGCCGCCGCATCTATACATTATACAGGAGGATCGCAGCGGGTGTCAGTAGTGATACCCGCTGTGATCTTTCCTTAAAGGGGTACTCCGGTGCATACACATCTTTTCCCCTATCCAAAGGATAGGGAATAAGATGCCTGATCGCAGGAGTCCCGCCGCTGGGGACCCCCGGGATCTTGCGTGCGGCACCCCGTTTGTAATCAGTCCCCGGAGCGTGTTCGCTCCGAGTCTGACTACCGGCGACCACAGGGCGTGGTGCCGCGTGCATGTTCCCGGGGGTCCCCAGCGGCGGGACTCCTGCGATCAGGCATCTTATCCCCTATCCTTTGGATAGGGGAAAAGATGTGTAAGCACCGGAGAACCCCTTTAACTACAAGTGCTACTACTCCCAATATGGAGTACACTTTGCTCCATGCTGGGAGCTGTAGTACCTGCATTAATAGACAGATCGCATCATGTGTCAGAAATTACACTCGCTGCGATCTGTCTATTAATGCAGGTACTACAACTCCCAGCATGGGTCAGAGTGTGCTCCATGTTGGGAGTAGTAGTACCTGCAGTAAGGGACAGATCACAGCTGACACCCGCTGTGATCCTCCTGATGTGAATGTCGGGATCAGCTGTTCTCAGGGCTACAGAGCCGGGAGAACAGCTGACGCTGAGCCATAGGTATACATCGTATATCTACTGCCCAGCAAGAACTTACATTGAGCCTGCAATGTGTATACAGTATACACATTGCTGGCTCACTTAACCCCTTGCTGAGCTGTACGCTATGCGCAAGCTCAGCAAGGAAAGAGTTCACTTACACTGCTGGACAGTGTAGGTTAACCCTTTGGACAGTATACACTATATACAGCTATCTATAGATAGCTGTATATAGTGTATACAGAAGACGAAGTCCGCTTACTTCCCTCAAGTCCGGGGCAGGTCAGTGTAACTCCGCCCCCCTAGTGATGACATTGTTAGGGGGCGGAGCTATAGAAGGCTAGTAAATCTGAAGCTCTGCTCACATTGTCCGTTTTGTATAATGTGAACAGACCCTTCTAGCAGTGTCTACCCAGACAGGGAGACTCCAGCTGTTGCTAAACTACAACTCCCAGCATGCCCAGACAGCCAAAGGCTGTCTGGGCATGCTGGGAGTAGTAGTTTTGCACCAATTGGTGGCTCCCTGTTTGGGTAGACATTGCATTATGGGTGCTCTCTCCAGCGGACAGCGCCAAAAATGTCATAACCAATTTATTAATTTTTTTCTTCTCGTTTCAGATCCAAGTATGCAGAGGATTACGGCGGATTTGATGGATTACGGTGGATTCATTTTTTTTTCTTTTAATAAAATGGTTAACAAGGGCTGTGGGAGAGTGTTTTTAAAATAAAATAATTTTTCCAATGTGTTTTTTTTTTTTTATTGAATTCTCAGGCTAAGTAGTGGAAGCTGGTCTTATTGACGGAATCGATTTCTAAGCCAGGGCTTAGCGCTAGCCCCAAAAACAGCTAGCGCTAACCCCCAATTATTACCCCGGTACCCACCGCCCTGATACCAACAGGCCCGTCAAAAACGGTGTTCCTGGGCCTAGGCTGTAACAGGCTGGTGTTATTTTGGCTGGGGAGGGCCAGTAACAATGGTCCTCGCCCACCCTGGTAACGTCAGGCTGTTGCTGTTTGGTTGGTATTGTGCTGAAAATGAAAACACGGGGAACCCTATACATTTTTTTTATTTTATTTAAATAAATAAATAAATAAAATAAAAAAACGCATAGGGTTCCCCGTATTTTTATTCTCAGCACAATACCAACCAAACAGCAACAGCCTGACGTTACCAGGGTGGGCGAGGACCATTGTTACTGGCCCTCCGCAGCCAAAATAACGCCAGCCTGTTACCGCCTAGGCCCAGGAGCGCCATTTTTGACGCTCCGGGCCTGGTAGTACCGGCTCTTCCTGGCTCCCCTGTGGCGGTGGGTACCAGTGTAATTATTGGCAGTTAGCGCTAGCTGTTTTTTGGGCTAACGCTAAGCCCTGGCTTAGTAATGGATTCCGTCAATAAGACCGACTTCCGCTACTAAGCCTAAAAATTCAATAAAAAAGAACACAACACATTGGAAAAATTATTTTATTTTAAAAAACACTCCCCGACAGCCCTCGTTAACCATTTTATTAAAATAAAAAAAATTAATCCGCCGTAATTCATCAAATCCGTCGTAATCCTCTGCATACACGGATCTGAAAACGAGAAGAAAAAAACACCAAAAACTGGTTATGACATTTTTGGCACTGTCCGTTGGGGAGAGCACCCATAATGCAATGTCTACTCAAACAGGGAGCCACCAATTGGTGCAAAACTACAACTCCCAGCATGCCCAGACAGCTTTTGGCTGTCTGGGCATGCTGGGAGTTGTAGTTTAGCAACAGCTGGAGTCTCCCTGTCTGGGTAGACACTGCCAGAAGGGTCTGTTCACATTATACAAAACGGACAATGTGAACCGAGCTTCAGATTTACTAGCCTGGTTCCCTTCTGTAGCTCCGCCCCCTAATGATGTCCTCACTAGGGGGCGGAGCTACACTGACCTGGCAGGGACAGGGAGCGAGGAAGGTAAGTGGACCTCATCTTCTTTATACACTATATACAGCTATCTATAGATAGCTGTATTTACTGTATACTGCCCAAACGGCTATAGGAGCAGGGAGTCCTGTCAGTATAATGACAGGATTCCCGGCTCCTGTATAGTATGCACGTGTACACTATGTCCCCTGTATACTATACTGCCGGGGGAGGTGAGTAGTGATGTTATACATCACTCCTCATCTCCTTACACTTTAAGGACCGGGCGCTCAGCATCTGACCCACAGAGTGGTACCCTGAAAGCAGTGAGAAAACTGCCACAGGGGACAAAACTGGCTATTTCCACATACCAGGAAAAACGCCAGAAAAAACGCCAGAAAAACTGCCAACATGCAAGGAAAATTCGTGGCAGTTTTCCTGGCAGTTTTTCCTGGCGTTTTTGCTGGTGGGAAAAAATCTCAGTGGAATCCTAGCCTTAAAGGGATTATCGTGGGATAGAAACAGAGCTAATTTCTGACCAGAATTGAAGGCCACATGTGTTTACAAAGCCCACATGAACAATGAACCACCCCCCCCCCCCCCGCCACATGTGACCCCATTTTTGAAACTACAGCCCTCTCATAATGTAATAAGGGGTACAGTGAGCATTTACACCCCACAGGTGTCTGATAGATTTTTGGAACATTGGTCCGTGAAAATGAAAAATGTAATTTTTAATTTGCTCAGCCTACTGTTCCAAAGATCTGTCAAACGCCAGTGGGGTGTAAATGCTCACTTCACCCGTTATTAAATTCTGTGAGGGGTGTAGTTTCCAAAATGGGGTCATATGTGGGGCGGTCCACTGTTGAGGCACCATGGGGGCTTTGTAAACACCTCCGACTTCCATTCCAAACAAATTATCTCTCTTAAAGCTCCATGGTGCTCCTTCTCTTCTGAGCATTAGCAGTGCATTAGTGCACAAGCAGAGCACTTTACATCCACATATAGGGTATTTCCATACTCAGAAGAGATGGGGTTAAAGATTTTGGGGGCATTTTCTCCTATTACCCCTTGTAAAAATGTGAAATTTGGGGAAAAACCAGCATTTTAGTGAAAAAAAAATAATTTCCATCTACACAGCCGACTAAAACTTTTCCAAAATAGCATGCCATGTGTTTTTTTGGTTTTTTTTTTGCTGTTCTGTCACCATAAGGGACTTCCTAAATGTGATATGCCCCCCAAAAACCATTTCAGCTAAATTTGCTTTCCAAAAGCCAAATGTGACTCCTTCCCTTCTGAGCATTGTAGTGCGCCAGCAGAGCACTTGATGTCCACACATAGGGTATTTCCATACTTAGAAGAAATGGGGTTACAAATTTCGGGGGGGCATTTTCTCCTGTTGGGGAAAAAACTAATATTAGTGAATTCTTTTTTTTTTTTTTTGTAAATTTACACTTCTAACTTTTAAGGAAAAGTCGTCAAACACCTGTGGGGTGTTAAGTCTCACTGTACCCCTTGTTACGTTCCTTGAGGGGTGTAGCTTCCAAAATAGTATGCCATCTGTTTTTTTGTGTTTTGTTTTAGGTGCTTCCTAAATATGACATGCCCCAAGAACATGCGAGTGTAAAAAATGAAGATTTTGAATTTTCTCCTCCACTTTGCTGCTATGCCTGTGAAACACCTAAAGGGTTAACAAAATTTCTGTCATTTTGAATACTTTGAGGGGTGCAGTTTCTGTAATGGGGTCATTTGTGGGGTATTTCTCACAGAAAAGTCCCTCAAATCAGCTTCAAACTTAACTGGTCCCTGAAAAATTCAGATTTTGAATTTTTCGTGAAAATTTTGAAAATTGCTGCTATACTTTGAAGCCCTCTAATGTCTTCAAAAAGTAAAAACATACCAACTGTATGATGCCAACATAAAGTAGACACATGGTATGTGTGAATCAATATATAATTTATTTGGAATGTCCATTTTACTCACAAGCAGAGGAAACCGCTGTCCACCTGCCTGGCCCCCCAGACACCATCGAGGACCATCGTCCGTTACCTGTCCCGGGCTCCTTCTTCCGCTCCTGCCACCCCACCGGTGGCAGGAGCGGAGTCCCCGGTGCCTTCACGCGCTCTGCGCTCCCAGTCTGTGGGCGCAGCAGCTACGCGCATGGGACCCGAGCCTGCGCCCTGCTGTACCTCCCGGAAAGACCTGCACTCACCGGCTCTCTGCTCTTGCAGCTCCCTCCTGCCCTGGCCTGGGGACCGCACTTGGAGGACGGCCAGAACCACTCTCCCTCCTGTGCAGTGCTGGGGATGGAGCTTCCGTGGCTCCCTGCCAAACGGCCACCATCTTCCCCAGCCGCCCGGCGTTCTCCTCAGGGGGTGAGTGACGCCATCTGCCTGCTGTCTCCCATATCTCCCCCAGCCTCTTCAGAGCACTCCCTGTGCCCTCACCCATCTCAGGCCTCCCCTTACTCTGCCACTGGGACTGCTGGGGAACCGGGACCATTTAAAGGGACAGTGTCCTCTAATCCCACACCTCCCCCCCTGTGGCAGTGCCTGCTGTGCTTCCACCTCCTGCACCTCTGGGAAGCACGCATTGGAGTCCTCCTCTGTCTGGCCCCCCCCTTTAGCCTGCCCTACTCCTGCTGTTGGGGTCCAAGACTCTGGCCGCTGGGTTGCCCCCCCCCGGGGTCCCCCCCAAAACCGCAAAGGGTGATGTCGACCTCCAGGATATCTGTGGGAGGCCCTGGGACTGTGACCTCGCCTAGTCCTTCCGCCTCCCGGCTACCTTCTGCTGCCCATAGTCGGTCTGCTTCCTCTTCTGCCTGGGCTACTGATCTAGACGCTGACCTGGACTGTTCTGGGCTCCCAGCTACTGTTCCGCTAACTCCAGATCTTGGTTTGCTGCTTTCTCAACTGCCCACTAAAGAATATTTCAAGACCCTTATTGCAGATGTCAAGGATGCTTGCAGGGCTGAAATTGCCAACATGTGAAAGGATCTTCAACATGTCTCAGACAGAGTGAATGACTTGGAGGGAGCCCATGATTCCACTAGATCCTACATTGCGGAGCTGCATGCCAATATTTCTGTGCAGTTTGATTTCCTGGGTGATCTTCACTCACATGTTGAGGACTTGGACAATAGCGGTAGGCGAAACAGCATCAGAGTCCGTGGACTCCCTGAGGCCACCAGAGATGAAGACCTCTATGCAACACTGGAAGCAATCTTCAACTTGATCCTTGGTGATCCTGCATCCCACAGGATTAACTTGGATCATGCCCATCTAGCCCTTCGTCCATGTCCCTCTAACGGTCCTCCCAGGGATGTGATCTGTTGTGTTGCTGACTTCCAGTTAAAAGAGTGGATCATGGCCAAGGCACGCTCGTTGGGGAATTTTGATTTTGATGGGGCCCCCATACAGTTATTTCAAGACCTCTCGTGGATCACCCTACACAAGCGCAGGTTGCTGCAACCTCTTCTGTCTTCCCTGCATTCAGCCCAGATACCCTACAGTTGGTCCCTTCCTTTCGCACTTTAGGCCCGACGGGATGGACGCTCTGCAGTGTTGCGGTCTCATGCTGATATCCCAGAATTTTGTGCTGCCCTGGACATCCAGATCTCTAAGCTTTCCGATTGGGCTCTGCCCCCCCCCTCCCAGTGACTGTTTCCTTTTACATTTTTGCATTTCTTGGGATATCCTGAGCTATGCCTAGCATGTGGTGGTTCTTTTGTTTTGGCCTGGCCTCTGGGCGAAATCTTTACTCCTATGGGTTATCTTTCTTTACTGCGTGCTTCCACCTTCCCCCCTGAGGCCTTGACAAATCTTGATATGATGGTATTTGAAATGTTCATATTCTTGTATTGTTTTCCTCTGGCCTCCTCTCTGGTACGTGTGCCATTGGTTTATACATTGTACTGTTGTTTTGTTGTTCCCACCTTGTCTCCTGATTCCCTCCGTTTGTCCCTGTTCGTCTTTCCCTTGAGTTTTTTCCCTTTTGCCTTGTCAGTTGTCCCTCTTCTCTCTCTCTAGCCTTTTTTCTTTTTAGGTCGAGTACTGAACTATGGCACACTACCTACCCGGTCCACTGATACATCGCCTCCCTGTCTGAGTGAGTACCATACATGGCACCTGTTCTCCTTCCATATTATCCCTCATACTCCCCCGCCAAACAGCATCTGCTGCAGCGGGAACTGGGGCTCTTAAGGCGGATATTGTATACCTTCAGGAGACGGACTTTGACAGGATGGGTACCTTCCAATTCCTCCAACACCTCTACCCCCAGACATATATGATTTCCACGGATAGGAAGGTAGGGGGAGTTGCCATTCTGATTTCACAACACTGCCCCATACAGGTCACCTCCTCCTTCACTGATCCCTCGGGTAGGTTTGTTATTTTGCATGGCTCCCTGGGAGGGAAACTAATGCTCCTATGTAATGTCTACGCCCCTAACTCTACGCAGATCCCCTTCCTCTGGCAAGTCCTGGCACATTTACATAAATACCCGCCCTCGGCCTGGTTGTTGGGGGGAGACTTTAACCTTGTCTTTTCTCCTTCAATGGATCGCCACTCCTAAACAAATGCCCAAACACCCGCCTCCCAGTTGCGTCTCTCCGTGCTTTTCCAACTACTAATCCGTTCGGCTGCGCTTTACAACCTCTGGCGCATTAACCATCCGTCGGATCGCTCCTTCTCTTTTTATTCCCACCCTCATAGACTCCATACGTGCATTGATTATTTCTTTGGTAATCTCCCGCTGCTGCGCATGCTCTCCTCCGCCTCTATGGAGCCTATCTCCTCTTCTGACCATAGCCCTGTCCTTGTATCCTTTTCTCTGTTTACTTCCTCCCCACGTCGCTGTCACTGGCATCTCAATGACTCTTTGCTCAAAACTCCTTCTTCCCGGGACTCGATCTTGAATAGTATCACTGAAAAAATTTGCCGGACAATGAAGGCTCTGTGTCCTCCCCGGCTATTCTGTGGGAAGCGCATAAAGCGGTGGTAAGAGGCCATTGTATAGCTTTGGGCTCTAGACTGAAGCGTGATACGTTGATCTGCTCCGGGGAACTTAGGGCACGAATTTCCTCCCTAGAAACACTCTTGCTGTCTACCCCTTCCCTTACAGTACTGAGGCGTCTGGTTGCCGTGCGGTCACAGCTGGGTGACTTGGCTCTCCAAAAAGGTGAATGCTAGATGCTTTATGCTAAACAGAGGTTTTATGAAAAGGGTAATAAGGCCCACACAATGCTGGCCAGGCGCTTGAGGGACCGTGCGGCAGCTCAGACTCCTTCTGCTTTACGAGATGCCCCTGGGACTCTCCAATACCACCCTGACTCCATCTTTCGCCTTTTCCATGACTACTATTCTAAACTGTATTCTCTTCCTTCACAACTCACCTCGGACCCAGGAGAGCGTGCGGTGGCACTAGAGTCGTTCCTTTCAAGGTGTAGCCTTCCGGTTCTCTCAGCGACTGACAGGGAGTCCCTGAATGCTCCAATCACACTTGAGGAATTGTCGGAGGTTCTCAAATCTCTCCCGTCAGGGCGCTCTTCCGGTCCCGATTGGTTTACTTACTTGTACTATAAAACTTACTCTTCTGTCCTCCTCCCTAAGCTAGTCCTTTTGTTTAACTCTTTCTTGGGGGGGAGGGGATCCTGCAGACCTTTCTTCACTCCTTAGTTACACTGATTCCGAAGCCTAATAAGGACCCGCACGATTGCTCTAACTACAGGCCTATTGCCCTTTTGAACTTGAACCTGAAATTGTTCTCTAAAATTCTGTCATCCCGCCTCTGTCATTTTCTCCCCACCCTCATTCATAAGGACCAAGTGGGTTTTATCCCCTGTAGGCAGGGCGGTTATAACACGCAAAGGGTTGTGGATCTCATGGACCTACTTAATAAGAGATCTGAACAAGCCTTACTTTTAAGCTTGGATGCCGAAAAGGATTTCGATAGACTGGGCTGGCCATTTATGTTTGCCACTCTTCAGAAATTTGGAATCACGGGCAACTTTCGCACAGCTCTGCGGGATCTCTACTCCTCCCCTACTGCTTCTCTTAAGCTTCCGTCAAACTCCTCCCCTCCTTTTACCCTTTACAATGGCACCAGGCAGGGCTGTCTGGTGTCCCCCCTAATCTTTTCCCTTTGCATAGAGCCGCTGGGCATCACTCTTCATGAGAGAACTTTTAAGGTCTGTCTATTTGCAGACGATGTCCTGCTTACCCTTACTAACCCCCTATTATCCTTACCAGCATTATATAAACTCTTACACGAGTATGGACTAGTTTCGGGCTACAAAGTCAATCTCTCCAAATCTAAAGCCATGCCGGTGAATCTCCCACCCTCCCTGGTGTCCCTGCTGCATTCTAACTATTCTTTCCGCTGGTCTCCCTCTGCTATTACATACCTGGGAGTCTCTCTCTCCCCAAACTATTCCTTACTATATTCGGTAAATTTCCCCCCGTTGTTCAGGGAGTTGCGCTCCTTGTTGGAGAAATGGAGGACGCAATATATCTCCTCTTTTGGGTGGATCTCGGGGACAAAATTACCATACTTCCTAAACTGCTTTACTTTTTTACGACGCTTCTGGTACGGGTGCCCTTTGCGATGCTGCGATCGTTCCAGTCGGCTATTTTTAGATTTATTTGGGATGCTTAAAGGCACCGGCTACACATGTCTGTGATGTTGGCGAGCCGTTTTACTGGGGGTCTGGGAGTGCCTTATGTGAACAAGTACTATTGGGCGGCTCATCTCCGTCACCTGGCTGCATGGTCCACTCATCTTGCCTATAGCAAATGGATGGAGCTTGAAAAACTATGGCTGGAACCAATACACCCTAATACTTTTCTGTGATCTTTTCCGCTGCCACCACATACGCATGCACTTTTGGGCCCTATATCTTTCACTAGATATGTCTGGACATACTGCTCTAGGCGGTTTAGGCTCTTCTCCTCCTTCTCTCCTCTGCAGTGTTTCCTCTATCACTCTGGCTTTCCCCCTGGAGGCACTTCACACATGGTCCGGGAGTGGGGCTCCAGAGGCTTGTTCTGTTGGGCTGATGTAGTTAACCCAGTTACTCGAACTCTTTTGCCTTTTGATGACCTGAAATCTCGTTGGGATCGCACTTCCTCTGCATTGACCTGCTACATGCAACTCAGGCACTACCTATCCTCGCATCAGGGCTCGCTGACGGTGTCGCTCCCCACGAGCTTTGAGAGGATGTGTAGGAGCGGGCCTCAGACGAAGGGACTCCTCTCAAGCATCTACTCTCTTCTAATCTCCCCTGTGGATGGAGCTCACCCCTCCCATCGTTATATGGAACGCTGGGAGGAGGCCCTCAATACTCCTATCTCGATTCTTCAGTGGCGGGTGATCTGGGACAGAGCCTCTCGGGCCTCCATCTGAACGGCATATAAGGAGACTCAGTATAAGATGCTAGTAGGATGGTACCACACTCCTGTTCTGCTAACAGATGTTCCACCTCAAATGAACCCAGATGTTCCACCTCAGTGCTGGAGATGTGGCGTGGGGCTAGGTGATGTTTACCACATATTCTGGACCTGCCCGCTCATCACCACGTTTTGGAAGACTGTTCAGCAGAGCCTTGGCCAAACGGCCGTTTAAATTGTTTCTTCATGTGGTATTAGCGGCCAAGACTCTGATAACTTAACATTGGAAGCGGACCTCCCCCATCATAGGGTGAACTCATAGCTAGAATTCGTGAAATTCGCTCTCTGGAATCAATGACTGCCTCCTTACACAACACTATCCAACACTTTCTTTCTATATGGGACCCACGGGACAGGTTCACTGATAGACAACCCCCTTGATTTCTGTATTACCCATCAACCTTTTCTCTATCTCTCATTCTTCTCTTTTCTTTTTTCTTCTCTGTGTATTTCCCTTTTGTGTCTCCTCCCCTAATGTTCATGTTGTCGTCTCCCCTTTCTCCCTTCCTTCCCCTCCCTACTCCCTTCCTCTTCCCTCCACCCCTCCTACTCCCTTCCTCTTCCCTTATGTCACTAGTAGGCTGACCAAATTTACAGTTTACTGGTCCTCCTTCCTCTGCTTTGATGTTGTGATAGCTTGTTTCTCCATATTTTGTTTGCATTCTAACTTTAATAAAAATTTACAGTTAAAAAAATAAATAAATGTACTAGTATGTTGAAGTAGAATATGTCACAAAAAAACTCTCTCGGAAACAGATTAAAAGGTAAAAGCATTCCAGAGTTATTAATGCATAAAGTGAGAGTGGTCAGATGTGCAAAAAAGGGCTGTATCCTTAACCCCTTAAGGACCAAGCCCATTTTGACCTTAACCCCTTAACAACAATGGACGTAAATGTATGTCATGGTGCCGTGGTACTTAATGCACCATGACGTACATTTATGCTCCGTCATAACCGTGAGCACCGTTCCTTCATGTGCGGCAGGTCCCGGCTGCGATCGCGCGGATGTCCGCCAATAACCCCTCAGATGCCGTGATCAATACAGATCACGGCATCATCGGAAGTGGGGTACTTTAAATGTATAATAGGATCGCCTGTAGCGTTGCCGCGGGGATCCATTCATCCAGCATGGTGCACGGAGGTCCCCTCACCTGGCTCTGGCTGTCTCCCGGGGTCTTCTGCTCTGGTCTGAGATCGAGCAGGCCAGAGCAGAAGATCGCCGATAGCACTGAACAGTATCAGCAATCAAATGATTGCTATAAATAGTCCCCTATGGACTATTAAGGTGTTTAAAAAAAAGGTAAAAAAATTAAGTTGTAAAATAAAAAAGTAAAAAAATGTGAAAAATCCCCTCCCCCAATAAAAAGGTAAAATGTCTGTTTTTCCTATTTTACCCACAAAAAGGGTTAAAAAAATGATTAATACACATGCACTGCGTGCATAAAAGTCTGAGCTATTAAAATATATTGTTAATTATCCTTTATGGTGAACGGCGTAAACGTAAAAAAACATTTAAAAAAATTATTCAAAAAAAATGTATAAAAAATTTAGAAAAGGTTAAACCTAATCAAAAGGGGTACTGATAAAAACTAAAGATCATGGCGCAAAAAATGAGCCCTCATACTGCCCCATATAGGGAAAAATGAGAAAGTTATAGGTGGTCAAAATAGGGCAATTTCAAACATACTAATTTTTTCAAGCAGTACAATTATAGAAAAGCATATAACGGGTTTCAATTTAATCGTATTGACCCACTAAATAAAGAAAACATGTCATTTTTACCGAAAAATGTACAGCGTGAAAACAAAACCTTCCAAAATTTGCTAAATTGTGGTTTTCTTTTCAATTTTTCCAAATAATATTTGTTTGGTAGCTCTGTACATTTTATGGTAAAATAAGTGATGTCATCACAAAGTACAATTTGGTACGCAAAAAACAATAAGGTATAAGGGCTCATTTTTTGCGCCATGATCTGTACTTTTTATTGATACCACATTTATGTATATAAAACTTTTATTAATTTTTTTATTCATTTCAAAAAAAAAAAATGTGAAAAAAGCAGCAATTTTGCGCTTTTATTTTTTACGTTCACGCAATTCACCGTACGGGATCAATAGCATTATATTTTAATATTTCGGACATTTACGCAGGTGGACATTTTAAATTTTTATTGGTGGAGGGGATTTTTCACATCTTTTTAACTTTTATTTTTTACTTTCATTTTTACACTTTAATAGTCCCCATAGGGGACTATTTATAGCAATCCTTTGATTACCAATACTGTTCAGTGCTATGCATAGGGCATAGCACTGATCAGTGTTATCGGTCATCTTCTGCTCTGGTCTGCTAGATTTCAGACCAGAGCAGAAGATGGCGGTGGAGGCAGGTGAGGGGACCTCCGTGCGCCGTTCTGGATGATCAGATCGCCGCTTTCTGTATTGGATCTGTATTGATCACGGCATCTGTGGGGTTAATGGCAGACATTCGCGCGATCGCAGATGTCAGCCATTACCGGCAGGTCCCTGGCTGCGAACAGCAGCTGGGTCCAGCTGCGCATGATCCGAGCATCCCTCCGATGCTCGCAGTCATGTACAGGACGTAAATATACGTCCTGGTGCGCTAAGTACCGCAGCACCAGGACATAAATTTATATAATTGGTTTAAAAAGTATGTGTCATAAAAAAAGTTTTTATTTGTTAAAGAGTAAGTTATTACTAACAAGTTCCTAAATGTATGCTTAAAAAAATAATTTCTTTATGTTTATTTTCATTTTTGAAAACCCACCACTAAGGGTCTCCCTACATGTCCCGTCTTATTGTTTTCAGACTCATGCTGGCCTGGAAGCATGAGTCTGAAATCAGACTGCAGCCGGGACATGTGACTGCTGCTCCCTGCCTGTCAATCAGGCAGCTCAGCTATTGCTCTAACCCCCGCCTACCGCTCGTGGCTGCCACAACCATGGTCTGTGATAAAGTCGAAATGTCGGCCCAACAAATAGTATTGGTGACTATCCATGAGATATGTGTATACATTTATATCTGTCCTAATCAATTTTTATTTATTTGCAATAGATCATTTGGTGATGTGCATGGGGGACTGCCTTGATTTCTATGTTATTTATCCTATATGTGGAGTATGACGACAACAGAATACCTTATAAACCGGTTCCCATTGGGGATGTGCGGATATGATATACACACTGGATCTTTGATGGGAATGTGCAGATGTGCTGCATGGATGTCAGGGTCGTACATGTTGTCCGACCCTAATGAAGCTAAAGTGACGAAGATGTGTGGATCTTCCCTGGCTCTAACATGCTTTGTCTTAACTTATTGAAGTTGTTCTTGGACTCTATATATGAGTGGATCTGGATGGAGATGTGGAGAGATGGCATACAGCATTATGAGTCTTGCCATACTGATAGATGTATCATGAACTATACATGTGTGAATTCGGGTAGAAAAACAGACATGGTGCACATCTACAATCTTGTATAATGATCTGATTGCTTCTCAGCATAATATCAAAAACTAACAGGTTGTTAGTATACATTTTTGATCAAAAAGTACAAGCCCACTCGCCACGTCAAGGCCACCTATCCAGAGTGGGTCCCTAACGTCCCTAGCATAAAATGGCGCAGCACCGGGCGGCGAGCACCACCGCCGCAACGCCAATGCCCACAGGGGGGGGAACGACCCACTGGCAGAGCAGCCCCAATGCCACTCAAACCAGTCCATGGGCCGCACCCTCCCGCAGACACGGTGCCACGGCAGCAACGGACACCGCACAGCACCACACCAGTGTGAACAGGGATGTAATAGCTCACTTACCATACTCTCCCAGTCAGACTGGGAGGCAACTAGGAAATAAATGGCCCATGTGCAGCTAACTACTGCTTATATAGGGTTGGGCTGAGGGGGTGGGGAAGAGTGCAGCACATGTTAAAACAAAGAAAAAGGAGGGGATAGAAATCAGTGTGTGAATTCGGGTAGAAAAACAGACATGGTGCACATCTACAATCTTGTATAATGATCTGATTGCTTCTCAGCATAATATCAAAAACTAACAGGTTGTTAGTATACATTTTTGATCAAAAAGTACAAGCCCACTCGCCACGTCAAGGCCACCTATCCAGAGTGGGTCCCTAACGTCCCTAGCATAAAATGTCGCAGCACCGGGCGGCGACCACCACCGCCGCAACGCCAATGCCCACAGGGGGGAACGACCCACTGGCAGAGCAGCCCCAATGCCACTCAAACCAGTCCATGGGCCGCACCCTCCCGCAGACACGGCGCCATGGCAGCAACGGACACCGCACAGCACCACACCAGTGTGAACAGGGATGTAATAGCTCACTTACCATACTCTCCCAGTCAGACTGGGAGGCAGCTAGGAAAGAAATGGCCCATGTGCAGCTAACTACTGCTTATATAGGGTTGGGCTGAGGGGGTGGGGAAGAGTGCAGCACATGTTAAAACAAAGAAAAAGGAGGGGATAGAAATCAGTGTGTGAATTCGGGTAGAAAAACAGACATGGTGCACATCTACAATCTTGTATAATGATCTGATTGCTTCTCAGCATAATATCAAAAACTAACAGGTTGTTAGTATAAATTTTTGATCAAAAAGTACAAGACCACTCGCCACGTCAAGGCCACCTATCCAGAGTGGGTCCCTAACGTCCCTAGCATAAAATGGCGCAGCACCGGGCGGCGACCACCACCGCCGCAACGCCAATGCCTACAGGGGGGCAACGACCCACTGGCAGAGCAGCCCCAATGCCACTCAAACCAGTCCATGGGCCGCACCCTCCCGCAGACACGGCGCCACGGCAGCAACGGACACCGCACAGCACCACACCAGTGTGAACAGGGATGTAATAGCTCATTTACCATACTCTCCCAGTCAGACTGGGAGGCAGCTAGGAGAGAACTATTAACTAGTCTATAACATGAAAGATCACCAAGGAGGTGGATCACCTCCTTGGTGATCTTTTGGTTAATTGGTTTAAAACAACCCTCCATATATTGGTCCCTAATTGGGTTATATAGTCTATAACATGCAATCTTGCGATTGCATACAATGTACAATGCTGAGCTTTGGCTCAACATTGATCAGTGTTATCGGCACTCTGCTGCTCAGAGCCTCAGAGCACCAATCGGACATCGAGGAGGCAGGTAAGGGCCCTCCCGCCATCCACTCAGCTGATCTGGACCAGCGGATGTCCTGATCAGCTCCCTGAATTAACCTGCAATGTTATATCCCGCATTTAGACACGGCAATCAACTTTGATTGTGATGTCTAAAGTGTTAAGCGATCGGCGATGTCTGGCATTAATCGTGAGTCCTGGCTGCTAATAGCAAACGGAACCCACCAGTTATGAAGCTCTTTAGCGTGGGACCAGGGTGTACAGGTACGCACTAGGTCCTTAAGTACCAGGACGCAAGGGCGCAACTGTACGGCCTTCATCCTTAAGTGGTTAAAAATAATAAAAAACAATCTTATTGGTTGCTATGTACAACTGCATTATACTTCTTCTACACAGGTTTTGATAAATCTCAGAATTCAAGAATTGTCTCAGGTAGGACCTCCTTTACCTCCCTCATACTATTGTATGGAGATGATTACCATCTCTTCTACTACTGATACCTTTTTGAATTAAAGGCTTTTTTTAAGAAACAACACGTTGGTGGCCTATACTTAGGCTTGGCCTTGTCCTGGTGGTTGAACCTTATGAACCTTGATATACCATCAACAGGGGCATTGCTGGGGGGGAGCTGACAGGTCTCAGGCCCATTGCCCCGAGTCTCTGGCTACCACAGTTTTTTAATTGCCAGCAGTGGCTTCTGGGAAGTGACATGATGCTCCTGGCGGATGTCAGCCCGGCTGTTCTCCTGCCCTCCATGCATAGCCGCGGTCTCAGAAGATTTCAGCCTCTCAGGCTCAGCTAGTTGTGGAGAGTGGGATAACAGTATCTCCTCACGGCAGACAGACTTTACTCGCTGCAGCGTACATTTCAATCACATGTCCCTAAGGGGTTAAAAAAAAAAAAATGCATGATGTTGCCCCTTTATTTGCTAACCAGCCAGGTAAAAAAAAATATTTTAAAAAAATATAATCCCCCCCCCCCCCCCCCCCTTAATAAAAATCGTCACATTTCCCCATTAAAAACATTGTAAAAATATAATGAAAATAAAAAAATCACTATATATCTGGTATTGCCACATGCGCAAATGTCCGATCTTTGAAAATATAATGTTTATTATTCCACATGGTGAACGGGGTAAACTTAAAAAAATTCCAAATGCCAAAATTGATGATTTATGATCACATCACATCACTCATTGCTCTTAGAGGTATTCCCAAAATTTAAAATGATCCCCTTTTCACATGATGGGGGATATCTAGGGGATCGGAGAGGTCTGCCTGCTGGGACACCCACTGATCACCAGAATGCAGGAGTAATGTCCCTGATTATGCTGTGGTCATTCATCAAAGTCTGTGCGCCATTTGATACATTTTGCACACAGACGTCACTTTCACTGCAACTTTTATTTGCTCTAAAGTTAACAAGAAGAAAGTACAGATTTGATAAAGGCCCCTCACTGCCTCTGCAGGGGCTGATATGATCGCTGGATGTACATACAGTCATGGCCGTAAATGTTTGCACCCATGAAATTTTTCTAGAAAGTGAAGTATTTGTCACAGAAAAGGATTGCAGTAACACATGTTTTGCTATACACATGTTTATTCCCTTTGTGTGTATTGGAACTAAACCAAAAAAGGGAGGAAAAAAAAGCTAATTGGACATAATGTCACACCAAACTCCAAAAATGGGCTGGACAAAATTATTGGCACCCTTAACTTAATATTTGGTTGCACACCCTTTGGAATAAATAACTGAAATCAGTCGCTTCCTATAACCGTCAATAAGCTTCTTACACCTCTCAGCCGGAATGTTGGACCACTTTTCCTTTGCAAACTGCTCCAGGTCTCTCTTATTGGAAGGGCACCTTTTCCACACAGCAATTTTAAGATTTCTCCACAGGTGTTCAATGGGATTTAGATCTGGACTCATTGCTGGCTACTTCAGAACTCTCCAGCGCTTTGTTGCCATCCATTTCTGGGGGCTTTTTGACGTATGTTTGGGGTCATTGTCCTGCTTGAAGACCCAAGATGTCGGACACAAACCCAACTTTCTGACACTGGGCTGTACAGTGTGACCCAAAATCCGTTGGTAATCCGCAGATTTCCTGATTCCTTGCAAACATTCAAGGCACCGAGTGCCAGAGGCAGCAAAACAACCACAAAACATCATTGAACCTCCACCATATTTCACTGAAGGTTCTGTGTTCTTTTCTTTGTTTTCTCCATTTTCGGTAAACAGTAGAATGATGAGCTTTACCAAAAAGCTCTATCTTGGTCTCATCTGTCCACAAGACGTTTTCCCAGAAGGATTTTGGCTTACTCAAGTTCATTTAGGCAAAATGTAGTCTTGCTTTTTCATGTCTCTGTGTCACTAGTGGGATCCTACTGGGTCTCCTGCCATAGAGTTTAATTTCATTTAAATGTCGACGGATAGATCGCGCTGACACTGATGCCCCCAAGTTTTTGGAACTTGTTTGGGGCTGCTTATCCACTATCCGGTGTCACGATTCGGCTTACGGGTTGTGGATCCGCTGTGTCAGCGAGGGATTGGCGTGGACCGTGCTAGTGGACCGGTTCTAAGAGGCTACTGGTTTTCACCAGAGCCCGCCGCAAAGCGGGATGGTCTTGCTGCGGCAGTAGCAACCAGGTCGTATCCACTAGCAACGGCTCTACCTCGCTGACTGCTGAGAAGGTGTGGGACAGAAGGACTAGGCAGAGGCAAGGTCAGACGTAGCAGAAGGTCGGGGGCAGGCGGCAAGGTTCGTAGTCAGGATGGATAGCAGAAGTTCAGGTAACACAGGCTTTGGACACACTAAACGCTTTCACTGGCACAAGGCAACAAGATCCGGCAAGGGAGTGCAAGGGAGGAGATCAGATATAGCCAGGGCGCATGTGGAAGCCAATTAAGCTAATTGGGCCAGGCACCAATCATTGGTGCACTGGCCCTTTAAGTCTCAGAGAGCTGGCGCGCGCGCGCCCTAGAGAGCGGAGCCGCGCGCGCCAGCACATGACAGCAGGGGACCGGGACGGGTAAGTGACCTGGGATGCGATTCGCGAGCGGGCGCGTCCCGCTGTGCGAATCGCATCCCCGACGGCCATGACAGTGCAGCGCTCCCGGTCAGCGGGACAGAGCGGGGCGCTGCAGGGAGAGAGACGCCGTGAGCGCTCCGGGGAGGAGCGGGGACCCGGAGCGCTAGGCGTAACATCCGGGCTATCCTGCATTGACACCTTTCATCAATTTTTCTCTTCTGTCCACGCCCAGAAAGATTGGCTACAGTGACATGGGTTGCAAACTTCTTGATAATGTTGCAGACTGTGGACAAAGGCAAATCTAGATCTCTGGAGATGGACTTGTAATCTTGAGATTGTTGATATTTTTGCACAATTTTGGTTCTCAAGTCCTCAGACAGTTCACTTCTCCTCTTTCTGTAGTCCATGCTTAGTGTGGCACACCCAGTCACACAATGCAAAGTGTAAGTGAACTTCTCTCCTTTTTATCTGCTTTCAGGTGTGATTTTTATATTGCCCACACCTGTTACTTGCCCCAGGTGAGTTTAAAGGAGCATCACATGCTTGAAACAATCTTATTTTTCCAGAATTTTAAAGGGTGCCAATAATTTTGTCCAGACCATTTTTGGAGTTTGGTGTGACATTATGTCCAATTTACTTTTTTTTCCTCCTTTTTTCGTTTAGTTCCAATACACACAAAGGGAATAAACATGTGTATAGCAGAACATGTGTTACTGCAATCCTTTTCTGTGAGAAATTTCAGGGGTGCCAACATTTACGGCCATGACTGTATGTAGTGGCTGATACAACCTAAATTTGTATCAAGAAAATGCATCGCAAGAAAAGTCGCAGTGAGGCCCCATGCATCATTTTCTGCACGATTTTTTGTGCAGTGGTCACAGATTTATCATGTGCAGTTAACGTTCCTACCCTTTGGCCTATCTACAGCACCAAGGGTGGCAGTAGTCCTTACAGTTTTTCTACGCTTCCAAGGAATTTGTGATCCCCTACCTTGACCACTGGCTAGTAATAGCCCAGTTCAATCATCTTCTTCAACTGCATCTTACTACCACCTTGGATTTGTTGACCAGTCATGGTTTCTTAATCAATGAAAACAAGTCCCACCTTGGGCCTTCTCAAGTCATCCAATATCTTGGCTTCTCAGTAGATTCCACTTAGATGAGGATATTTCTCTCGGCAGTCCACTTTGAAAGATCCATTTAAATTTCATGAGGAAGCATCTCAGAGTCACAATCAGCACTGCTATAAGGTAATTGGAAAGCCTCATTGGAAAGCCTTACATCAACAATGGAAGCGGTGCAGTGGGGTCATGCCCACATCGTCTCTTCAATGTCATCTTGGCCGCCTGGGACAGATGTCATTCCTCTCTAGATTTTCTCTTGAAGGTGTCAATAGAAATATGCTCACCCTGCCATATGTAAAATAACTGTATACTTTACCACTTTGCCAGAGGGACTACTACCCTCTGCTGGCTTTAACTACATCATCTGTCCTCCTAGGGGGAACCACACAAGCATGCCTGAAATTGTAATCACATGCAGAATAAAATAGCCGTGTCTTTAAGGGATTAAACAGGTTTTTGTTGAACATACCATTACTGTAAGGATCTCAGGAAGTTAATTCTTTGCCCAGTAAGTTTAGCATAAACCTTATTCATTGGTAAAAACCTGAAGAAAAGGAAATTCACAATGTTACCACTAGATGGAGCACTAAGATATAATATAAAGTACCCAATACTGTTATTGATTCTATTTTGTGAAGTTAGGTGATGTGTTTAGGATTATTGTGCTGCCCTTTGTACAATCATATTCATAATAAATGTCACCTTGCTAAGGAGCTATATAATTTTACTGTCAAATCAACCTTAATTTTTATTTTCCATGGTGTATAACATTTGTTTTTGCCAATTCCTGACTTATGGAAGTTAAAACGACAGTATATCCAACCCATGGAACCCAGATAGACATAGTAAGATATCAGTTGAAATCCTCCTGACCAGACATCTTACAACCTCTGTGACTCATAATAGAACCAACAGAAGTGGCCAAAGTGTGTCTAAACCTCATCCATATTCTCCCAATTATTCACTTTGTCTGGTCACTGTTGTATATGAAAACAACTACTGTACCACAGACCCCCTCACACCTACCTGAGATGTCACTGCATCAATGTCTCCAATGGATCTATGGGGCCACTGGCACAGGGGCCAAACTGCTCCAACCCCTTCCTATCACATCAATTGCCCCTGGTCACTGTATCTTTCAAATGTATTTTGGTCATCAGGACGTACATTCCGGTAAAAAACGTGGCAGAGCCGATAGCCATCACTTGATCCTGTGTGCAAGAGGTTGCTTTAGGCATAAAAGTGATTTAGATAGCCTTCCCAACAAAGGCAATGCAAGGCAAAATTTCATTTTCCTGTTTAATGTCGAGAAGAGGGTCCTCTTTTTTTGTTGGCATCATAATACAGGAAAAGTTTAATTTTCTTTTCTTACCACATAGGGGACACTATTAATGGAGACAGGGAAGTTAAAACATCATTGTCATCTGAAAAAACTTTTGATATCATGTTGTTCAGGCATGTCAAAAGTTTAGATCACACGGGGTCTCAGTCCTGATCAGATTTGATTGACAGCCGGGGAGTGAAGCACACCCTACCGTAATTTCACCAGCTTATAATTCATGATGGCAGCGGGTCTCCGTACTGAGACCTGTTGTGATCTAAAATTTTGACATTCCTGGATGACATGTCTTAGGTTTTTTCAATGGACATTATTGTTTTAAAGTATATGGTGGCAAAAAGGGGGGCTAACTAGTTTGTGGGAACACAAAGAGAAACTAACAGAGGGAGCCATATTACTGTGTGAGGGCACAAAGGGGGTCTAAGTACTATATAGGAGAACAAAGGGGTGTAAACACTGGGCAGGGGCCCAATATTGTCCAGTAACAGTATATTTTGACTTGAGCAACCCACCTCCACCAACAGCACTGCTAAGTTCACCATCCCTCCTGCCTTAGAATTAGCACTCAATAATACAGTAAAAAAAAAAAAAAAAAAAGCTTTTAAGCTAGGAAAAACTCCAGCCGGAGATCCCAAGTGCGCAAACTGAATCAGTAGATGCGAGCAGACCCGTCGCTACAAGACAGGCAAACTAAGGAATTACCTGGGACCCCGAGCTGGCCCGGGGCCCCGAGCAAAGCCGGTGCTTGCCGTCCTCCTGCCCCTATCCTGGTTTGGCAGCTCACCCTGTCAGCTGGCCAGGCCAACAGTGCGAGAGCATGGAGCGGGAGGCAGAGACTAAAGCCGCTCGGCATCCAGCTCCTATTTTTGTGCCCGCCCCATGCCCGCCCCGGCTCACCTGTCGTTTTTTCCCCGCCTCCAGTGCTGTACAGCTACGCGTGTGATGCGTCAGCCTCGGATTGACATCACGCTGCCAGCATTCAAGGGCTTGCGTTACTACGTCCTGACGCCGACCTAGGTATTCTGACAGAGTGATGTGCGCAGCGCTAACATCAATTACCGCGCCGCACAGCTGTTCAACAGTGCAAGCAAGGTCCTGCCCTGAATTCCTCCCGGCAACTGTCTGCAGCAGCAGAGGTACCAGCCGGGTCCCCCGGGGGGTCTAATATAGGGGTAGTACCTGCCTACTGGGTCTTGGGGGAGGGGGTCAATCTGGGGTACTACCTTCCTACTGGGGGGGGGTTAATCTGGGGGTATTACCTGCCTACTGGGGGATGGGGTTAATCTGGGGGGTACTACCTGCCTACTGGGGGGGGTAATCTGGGGGTACTACCTGCCTACTGGGGGGAGGGGGTTGATCTGGGGGTACTACCTACCTACTGGGGGGGTCTAATCTGGGGGTACTACCTGTCTACTGGGGGTTATTCTGGGGGTTCTACCTGTCTACGGATGGGGGGTCTAATCTGGGGGTACTGGTAATATTGTTCTCAGTATACAGGATTTGGTCAGTAACAGTATAATGGTAATATGTATGGTGACAAAATTCCTCCTTGTATACTGGTATTATTGGTAATGTTGGTGTCAGTAACAGTATGATGGTGATAATATTCCTCCTTACATACCGTTGTTAGGCTGGGTTCACACCACGTTTTTGCAATACAGTTCCCGTATCAGGTTTTTGATTGCTCAAATCCTGACTAAACTGTATCAAAACGTGTGTACAAATATTTATCTGTATACGGTTCAAAACTGTATATGGTTTGAAAATTGTTGTCAGGTTGCATCTGTTTTTTAAGAAAAAAAAAGTATACGTTTTTAACTTTTCACTCAATTATGAATAAAGTTTCACTTGTTTGATTGAAATTCCAAGAAAAAAACTGTGCAAAGTCAAAAACCGTATGGTGAAAACCGGATGGAACCGTATGCACATACAATTCTGTACGGTTCCCATTGACTCCCATGTTAAAAAAAAAAATGTATATGATTTAATAGTTTTTCACCTGGACCAAAAACCGTGGTAGGCTACGGTTTTGGGTACGGGAAAAAAACTGACAAAACCTTACAGGATGCAAAACGGACACGACCTGATGCTTCTTTTGGCATACGATTTTCAATGGAGAGTCAATGCATACGGTTTTCAATACGGTTCCATACGGTTTTCACATGGAAAACGTATATGGGAACTGTATTGCAAAAACGTGGTGTGAATGCACCCTTAATTAGTCACTGTATGATTTATTTAGAGGTACATGTGTTTATCATGGGAATTTGTACTACCTATGTTAATGAGTGTGTGTGTGTGTGTATATATATATATATATATATATATATATATATATATATATAGCAAATATATATTTTTTATTTTTTAATTTTTTTTTCATTATGTACCCTATTATAGCCAACTATGATTGACATTTGGCCCCTCTCCTTTTTGGCTCCACCTTCACATAGCCACACCCATTTTGCTTGGGGCCCCCAAATTCCTTCAAACGGCCCTGGGCGCGATGACCACATAGCCACTGTCCTCTCCATAGACCACAGTTTCTTTTGCACAAATACTGCCTAAAAAATTAGCGAGATAATTTTTTGGGCGGGGGGAAATAAGCAGTGGAATATCCGCTGCTGATATTACACTCAGAGATTCTGTAGTGTGAACCTAGCCTTATATAATGCAGTCATTGTGTGGTACACATTATAACATCTGGGGCACCATATAGGACTATAGGTGTTTGGCACTATAATTTTGGGGGCATTATGTACTTAGTACTATTAACACACTGTCTATGTAGGGTTATTTGTAATGGGTATTTATATTTATGAAAACATTATCATTTCTGAAAAACAGTATTCTGGGACACTGTACAACAATAGCAAGTAGAGCAATAGGGACAAAATGGGCTGGGATAGCAGCTGAATGGGGAGATTGCACAGGAAAACGGTAGGGCTTGTAGAAACATTAATAGTAACCTGGGCCATTTACAAAATATTGGAAAGTGAATGATTACAATCAAAGAAGACAAATGTTAGTTATTTACTTGTCGACCTGGTTTCTACCTCTATGTCGATACGATATGTAACATTAGTTGGACAGTATAATCACATTGTTAAATCATCATCTAATAAGTAGTGGTTATGTGTGGTAGTATTATTTGGGACTTAAATAGTGGTATAATTGATAATATTGTTCTTTTTATGGTGTGTATTGTTTAGTAACAGTATAGAACTAAAATGTAATCACTGTATAGTGGTAATATTTGATGCTGATATACTAGCGTGATTTTATAGGTATATATCCATAAAAATATACAGTGAGCCCCCGACCTACGATGGCCCCGACATATGATAATTTGCATTTGCCATTGCATGTTAAAGGCAGCATCAACATACGATGTTTTTGTATGTCGGGGCCATCGCATAAACGGCTATCCGGCAGCGCAGACTGCTTCAGCTGCCGGATAGCCGTTTACGGTGCCCCGTGTGGTCTGCTGACGATCACTTACCTGTCCTCGGGGCTCCGGTGCGTCCTCTTCGGGATCCCCTGCATCGTCTCGCTCTCCATCGTCGTCATCACGTCGCTGCGCACGCCATCCCGTCATCCAATAGGAGCGGCGTGCATAGCGACGTGTTGGCACCGACGAAGAGCGGCAACAGAGAGCGAGGATGCCAGGGAAGCAGAGGCCTTGCCGGAGCATCGGGGACACCCTGGGGACGCGGCGACAGCGATAGAAGGCGACATCCAGGGCAGCGGTGACAAGCGGTGATGGTCCGGAGCGGCGGGGACAGGTGAGTACAACTTCCTATACCAGTGGTCTTCAACCTGCGGACCTCCAGATGTTCCAAAACTGGAACATCTGGAGGTCCGCAGGTTGTAGACCACTGTCCTATACTTTACACTGCACGGATCCCTCAACATACGATGGTTTCAACAAACGATGGTCCGTTTGGAACGGATTACCATCGTATGTTGAGGGACCACTGTATATCTTTTGAGAGGAGGTATACATTCCTTGGAGCTAGTGCCCCCACTATCTTTTAATACCCTAGCAACACTCATGGTGTCCCCTTTATAATGCCCATGTCACAATTAGCTCATACTAAGACACAGGGAAATCTAATACTCCCGCCACATGCCAACAGAAAAAGATGACTCAATTGGGATGATTGTAAAATCTATTTATAGTAATACTAGAACTGATCTGTTTGCACTTATGTGGTCTCACCACTAAATGGTCCATTTGTAGTCAATATTATTATTATTCATAAAAATAATAGTTAATAATCATACACAAGCCAATGACTTCATGTCATAACAATGTAATACTCCTGACGGCTGCTACAAAGCATGCACATAAAAAAATAAGTATTTGTTATGTAACTTATGCTTACACACTACAGTTAACATAAATAACTGGGTGTATAATGCAGTCTAGTCATAACCCTTATAAGCTCTATAACCCTAGTTTACTAGGATAACATTTGTCTAATGTTTAGGTGTTGGCTTTGCATTATGTCTCAATTTACCCAGATACCGGTTACCCAAGTTCTAACTTCAGAAGTTACACATGCAAGGTTACACCCACCTGATCACACTGCTTTGTGAGTAACCAATACGCTGCAGATTCATGGAAATTGGCAGAATGTTACATTTGCATGGAATATTTGAAAGAAAATGACCAACATTCTTATAAAACATAAAAGCATTTTGAGCGCTTTTTTTTGCTTACTCCGGGCACACATGCGCCTAAGCACTTTTTCATGACTTTTGTGGCTACACATAAAGTATCAAACAGGATTACCTAAGCATCTTTCAGTTCTCACTTTGCAGTGGTTGCAAATTTATGAAGTGCGAATGTCGCACGTAAACATAAAAAAAAGTTGCAAACCCCTCCAAACTGTTGCAAGTCAAACCAGGTCATGCCTTTGCAGGTCATGTTTACAAAGCCTCACAAAAAGTCGTAACTGAGACTTTTTGTGCAGAAGAGTCGCAGATGAGAAAAAAAACCATACAAAATAATGTTCTAAAGTGATTCATTTTTTTTATGTGTGGTTGAAAATAAATCATCCGCCTTGATAGTATGATAAATGTGTTGCACATAAGAAAAACCAAAGCAAAAAAACAACAACAATGATAAATCTCCCCCTAGATCACTTTCTTATAACAAAAACCCATATACAAGTGTCCCTCCATGCATATATTATCACCTGTTTCGGCACTGAGTATTGGAGACGCACAGAGGCAACCACATGATAACATGTAGGTATGTTAAATGGTCCCATAAAGCAGAACGAAACTTGCTGGTCATCACTGTCAGAGCTTCCCTGCCTTCGTCTTGATGCCGCGCTCTGCCCACCCATCTTATGCATATTCATTTTTCTTCACTCTCAGGTCACTAGGGGCCAATTTCAGTAATATAGTATATAGTAATGATGCAGGTAGAAAAAGTAGCACAGCATTTCATTTATGTGCAAGCAGTGAAAGTGTTTTATTTTTAAGATTATTATGGAACAGTGCGAGAGAAGACAAAAACACAGCTCCGCACAGCACAGTCTTTGTGCAAGAGGTAGATGTGCAATCATGTCTGTTTTTTTCCACTAGTGTCTAATTGTACTATCTATTCTTCTCCTTTTTTGTTTTACTTGGTCAGCACTCAACCCAGGCCTATATAACTATTAGGAGACAGCAAAGGGGTCTGTTCCTAGCAGCCTTCCAGTCCTCTGACTAAGAGCACATGGTTAGTGTGAATTGCCCTCTGCTCGCACTGGTGGGGTGCTGTGTGGTGGCCATTGTCTGTGGAGTGGGGCAGCTCAGAGATGGGAGCAAGGTCGGGCAGCATTGGGGCTGCTCAGACACTAGGCCATTCCCCCTATGGGCACTGGTGTTGCAGTACCATGCCAGTTACAGGATAGTGAACACGATAGACAGGTTATACTAGATCTGTGTGATCTGATACCCCTATAAAAGATGTTGATTGATCCGCAACCGAGGTTTCGTTATTTAGAGGAGGCAATACTTCATGATTTACCCCTCCCGTCCTGCCAGGCAGTCCATTAGATGTGTTTGAAAGGATGGTATTGAGAGAGGTAAAGTCTTTGATATACCCCACTAAAATAAACAACCTGTCCAGTGGTGAAAAAAAAGCTCTGCAATGGGTCTCATCTAGAGAAGATTTGAGAGTTTACAGAGCCGATAAAGGTGGAGCAACAGTCATCATGTTTAGTAAACATTATTGTGAAGAAGCTCTCAGACAGCTCGATAACAAAGCACTTTATACACCTCTCTCAAAGAAACCCACCTTCGACACAATTCAGTATCTTCACTCTCTTCTCCGTAAATACACAGAAAAGGGTACCATCTCACGCACATTAGCCAAAAGGTTACTTCCAGAATTTCCTAGATTTCTGACCTGGTATTGTCTGCCGAAGATCCACAAGTCGCAGAGCCAACCCCGGGCAGACTCATCGTTACGGGGATTGGCACTGCGATCAAGGCTCTATCTAAATACATTGAATGACTATTGCACCCCATCCTAAAACATACTGTTACCTATATTAAGGATACTGGCGATTTGTTACAACATCTCAGAGATTTTCACTGGCAGGATACATATAGCCCAGCCTCCATAGATATCAAGAGCCCGTACACCCTTATGATGCGGGTGTACAGGCTGTCACGGAGGTTCTTGCTAGCACAGGTTAAACATCTGTTTTCATCAGCTTTGTATCTGATTCATTATGGTTCATTCTCACCCATAATACTTTTCAGTTTGAGGACAGATGGTATCGGCAAGAGACCGGTACGGCCATCGGCACGCCAGTCTCCTGCACGTATGCCAACCTGTTCCTCGCATCATTTGAGAGAAAATGGGTATTCTCCAAGTCTAACCCATATGTGTGCCATATTAAATTATTTTTACGTTATGTTGATGACGTATGGGAAGGCTCGGAGGATGTCTTTAAAAAATTCATACAGTACTTAAATGTTAATAATAAAGAGAACATGCTATTCACACATAGTTTTGGAGGAGACATCTTGGAGTTTCTAGGCATTCAGATCTCTATAGTCAACAATACCATCACTACATAGAAAATCCAAGAAGGAGAGAGCACGAATATCCCCTGCCTCTACTCCTTCCCTCCCCTGCCACGATGTGTGTCTTGAAGCAAGCTTTGGAATGAAGCCAACTTCGTTTATGCAGCAGAGGTGAGTTGCCGAGTTTTTCTTTCATTCTGACATTATATTTGTATGGACTCTCTGTGCACTGAGCACAGCCAGGCTGCTAGTACAGGATCCAGATTGCATGCTTCCAGGACTCAAACACTACATATAGGTTCAGTAGTGCCAGTCTGCATGTACCTCCATGAGCCATGACAATTTATATTAGTGACATTAGGGATCTGCTACACACTGTGACGTGGTTAGAGGCCTTACACTTTATGATCATAACGTATATTAATGACCTGTTACTTTTAACATTACATTGAGAACCACAGTACCTTTTGTGAAAGAGGTAGATGTGCAATCATGTCTGTTTTTCTCCATTAGTGTCACAATGGGGCATTGTGATGTCACAATAAAAAAATATTTTGGTACAGAAGGGCATTGTGATGTCACAATCCTGAAGTGTGATGTCACAAAGTTACATTGTGATGTCGGAGAGCAGCATTGTGATGCCACAATCCAAAATCATGATGTCATAATGCAAAATTGTGATGTCACAATAGGGCAGGTACATGCATATTACTAATATATATGGAAAATAATCCGCATACGGGCCAGTATGAGGGCTAATTTTTTCGCTGTATTCTGACGTTTTTATCGGTACCATTTTTGCATTGATCGGACTTTTTGATCACTTTTTATTCATTTTTTTATGATATAAAAAGTGACCAAAAATACGCTATGTTGGATTTTGGAATTTTTTTGCGCGTACGCCATTGATGGTGCGGTTTAATTAATGATATATTTTTATAGTTCGGACATTTACGCACGCGGTGATACCACATATGTTTATTTTTATTTACACAGTTTTTTTATGGGAAAAGGTGGGGTGATTCAAACTTTTATTAGGGAAGGGGTTAAATGACCTTTGTTAACTTTTTTTCACTTTTTTTTTTGCAGTGATATAGCTCCCATAGGGACCTATAACACTGCACACACTGATCTTCTACCCTGATCCCTGCAAAGCCATAGCTCCACATGGATCAGCTAGATAGGGGCTCGATTGCTCAAGCCTGTAGCTCAGGCTTGGAGCAATCAAACACCGATCAAACACGACAAAGCAAGGTAAGGAGGTCTCCGCTCACGTCCTAGATGATTTGGACATCGCAATTTTATCGCGGTGTCCCGATCAGCCCGACTGAGCTGCTGGGAAGCGTTTACTTTCACTTTCAGACGCGGCTGTCAACTTTGATTGCCGCGTCTGAAGGGTTAATAGCGCGCAGCACAATGATCGGTGCCGCGCGCTGTTAGCCCAGGGTCCCGGGACCGACCCGTGACCCCGTTTTAAACACCGGGACCGGGCGAGGGGTGTACAGGTACGCCCTGAGTCCTTAAGAGGTTTTATATATATATATATATATATATATATATATATACAGTGCCTTGTGAAAGTATTCGACCCCTTGAACTTTTCGACCTTTTGCCAAATTTCAGGCTTCAAACATAAAGATATAAAACTTTAATTTTTTGTGAAGAATCAACAACAAGTGGGACAGAATCATGAAGTGGAACAAAATTTATTGGATATTTCAAACTTTGTTAACAAATAAAAAAACTGAAAAATTGGGCGTGCAAAATTATTCAGCTCCCTTAAGTTAATACTGTGTAGCGCCACCTTTTGCTGCGATTACAGCTGTGAGTCGCTTGGGGTATGTCTCTATCAGTTTTGCACATCGAGAGACTGAAATTTTTGCCCATTCCTCCTTGCAAAACAGCTCAAGCTCAGTGAGGTTGGATGGAGAGAGTTTGTGAACAGCAGTTTTCAGTTCTTTCCACAGATTCTCGATTGGATTCAGGTCGGGACTTTGACTTGGCCATTCTAACACCTGGATATGTTTATTTGTAAACCATTCCATTGTAGATTTTGCTTTATGTTTTGGATCATTGTCTTGTTGGAAGACAAATCTCCGTCCCAGTCTCTGGTCTTTTGCAGACTCCATCAGGTTTTCTTCCAGAATGGTCCTGTATTTGGCTCCATCCATCTTCCCATCAATTTTAACCATCTTCCCTGTCCCTGCTGAAGAAAAGCAGGCCCAAACCATGATGCTGCCACCACCATGTTTGACAGTGGGGATGATGTGTTCAGGGTGATGAGCTGTGTTGCTTTTACGCCAAACATAACATTTTGCATTGTTGCCAAAAAGTTTGATTTTATAACAAGACAGGAGGCGAGCATTATATGCATTATTCTTCTTTACTGCAGACATATAGCAGCCCATAAACAGTTAAATTCCACAAGAAAAAACTTTACAAACAATGTGAAACATACAGGTGTGACCACCTAACTTGCTAGATATATGTAACCAATGAGATTACAGGATCCCATATATAAGGTTCAGGTAAAGCATATTCTTCCTCTTCTTTGCTGCTTGCAGCCAGATAAGTATCACTGTGTACATTCAATTTTGTGGCATACAATTATATATTCTAGTAGATATTCTCCTTCATATTTCCATTATTACTTTTATTCACTGTCTATCTATCTTTCCTTTCTTGCGCCATTACTATCCCTTGTCCGGCCTGCGGGTATAGGTTTGAACATTCATTCTTATATTCTTTATCTTATCTTTCTTCCCTTTCCGGTTTAATTTGCCTATACATTACCTCTGGAGTGCGCTCTTGTGGTCCCGCTACCCTCCGGCGGCCATTACTACATCGCGCATCTCCTCACTTTCCCCTGTGCGAGACTGCTTCTAGTCTCGCGAGAACTCGGCGCAAGTGGTTCTCACTTGCTGCGCTCGAGCCTTTCCTGTCAGACGCGCTCTGCCCGCCTGACAGGAATCCTCCCTGAGACACTTCTCCTCACAATAGTGATATACTGACTTTAGAGAAATAATTTTTTACTTTATTCTCGGGGGTTTCTGTCTTATCCTGTCCTTTTTAGGACTACAGTACTCCAATTTATATATATTTAATTAATTATTTCCTGGATATTCACATATATTAATTTTAGCATATATTAATTTTGGGAATAATTATACTAATTACCCTCCTACTTCACTATATCTACTGAACAGCAAAAGTCCTCTAATTCTGATATTGTTATCAATGACCAACTACAATTATTGGTGGACCATTCAGTCTCTAGGTCTGTGTACACTGCCGTTAACCCCTTAAGGACGCAGGACGTAAATGTACGTCCTGGTGAGGTGGTACTTAACGCACCAGGACGTACATTTACGTCCTAAGCATAACCGCGGGCATCGGAGCGATGCCCGTGTCATGCGCGGCTGATCCCGGCTGCTAATCGCAGCCAGGGACCAGCCGGCAATGGCCGACGCCCGCGATCTCGCGGGCGTCCGCCATTAACCCCTCAGGTGCCGGGATCAATACAGATCCCGGCATCTGCGGCGGTTCGCGATTTAAATGAACGATCGGATCGCCCGCAGCGCTGCTGCGGGGATCCGATCATTCATAACGCCGCACGGAGGTCCCCTCACCTTCCTCCGTGCGGCTCCCGGCGTCTCCTGCTCTGGTCTGTGATCGAGCAGACCAGAGCAGGAGATGACCGATAATACTGATCTGTTCTATGTCCTATACATAGAACAGATCAGTATTAGCAATCATGGTATTGCTATGAATAGTCCCCTATGGGGACTATTCAAGTGTAAAAAAAAATGTAAAAAAATGTAAAAGTAAAAGTAAAAAAAAAGTGAAAAATCCCCTCCCCCAATAAAAAAGTAAAACGTCCGTTTTTTCCTATTTTACCCCCAAAAAGCGTAAAAAACATTTTTTATAGACATATTTGGTATCGCCGCGTGCGTAAATGTCCGAACTATTAAAATAAAATGTTAATGATCCCGTACGGTGAACGGCGTGAACGAAAAAAAATAAAAAAAGTCCAAAATTCCTACTTTTTTAATACATTTTATTAAAAAAAAATTATAAAAAATTTATTAAAAGTTTTTTATATGCAAATGTGGTATCAAAAAAAAGTACAGATCATGGCGCAAAAAATGAGCCCCCATACCGCCGCTTATACGGAAAAATAAAAAAGTTAGAGGTCATCAAAATAAAGGGATTATAAACGTACTAATTTGGTTAAAAAGTTTGTGATTTTTTTTAAGCGCAACAATAATATAAAAGTATATAATAATGGGTATCATTTTAATCGTATTGACTCTCAGAATAAAGAACACATGTCATTTTTACCATAAATTGTACGGCGTGAAAACAAAACCTTCCAAAATTAGCAAAATTGCGTTTTTCGTTTTAATTTCCCCACAAAAATAGTGTTTTTTGGTTGCGCCATACATTTTATGATATAATGAGTTATGTCATTACAAAGGACAACTGGTCGCGCAAAAAACAAGCCCTCATACTAGTCTGTGGATGAAAATATAAAAGAGTTATGATTTTTAGAAGGCGAGGAGGAAAAAATTAAAACGTAAAAATTAAATTGTCTGAGTCCTTAAGGCCAAAATGGGCTGAGTCCTTAAGGGGTTAATAATGCCATGGCAGCGGTTCAGGAAACCATTGCAGACTCTGTAGCCAGAGCATTATCTCAATCTTCGGCACAACTGGCACACCAATCCCTGAGTTCCCATAGTCATACAAAAAAGAGACTTTCTTCTCATGATGACCTATTAGCTAAAAAAACATAGAAAAACTATTTTCAAAGAAAATGGTCAAAATGATGATGATAACCTGCTTAAAAAATGCAGTCATACTGATGTTACCACACAACATCCAGGACCCTCTACCCGGGAGGAGTATAATGATACACGGGTTAATATTACATCTGATATACCTATATCTGAGGAATACGTTTACGATGAAACTTATGAATATTATAATGAAGAACGAGATGATGGAGAACTTCTTGATGACTCCGATTTTACGGATTGGAAATTACCCCTCATACTTACCTACTCAAGTTGAGGGTGATATTTATTGTGATGACAGTACACCATCTAGTTCTAAGGTGGTAGATAGTCAAGGCATTCCTTACTTTGATCCCTCCCAAATAGTTCACCCCAGATCCGGAGAGTGGACCCCATCTGCTGAGGTAGACAAATTTATTTGCCTCTGGTTACGTAAAAACATGGACAATAAAGCCAGGAATAAACTTAGGGCCGAGTGCCCACGTCCCATTTTATCCACAGCTTCTTCAGCTACACCCGATATTGATCCTATTTTAACTAGATTCATACAAAAATCGGGAAAAAATCCTATTAAAGGAATTGACTGCAGTTTCAAATTGTGTCAGGATAAGTTCTTAGATTTACTGGGCCCATTGACTCGTATTATGGAAATGTCCAAAGAGGCATTTAAAACAGGCAATCCTATTAACAATGACTCCCTTAGGGGATGGATACAAAGGACTATTTGCTTGTTCGGTAGCATAAATGAGGCCTTCTGTATAGAAAGAAGACAATCTATTTTATTAAAATTAGACCCACAGCTAACCTATTTGGCTCCCACTCCTACGTCCGCGGATGTGGATAATCACCTTTTCGGTGACAATTTTATCAAAGAAATTTCTAAGTATGTGGGCTTATTTTCTACACTGGACAAAGCCCAGGTGTCATTGAAAAAAGTCTTCCCCACTAGGGTTTTTGGAAGGGCCGGGAGAAGCAGGGGTCGTTTTCCCGGCCGTCACACTCAATTCAGAGCACAATATAGAGGCCCCGCATACACAGACAGAGCTGCCTATTCCATCCCCCCTCCCCAACCACAACCTCAACCCCAACCCTTTTTCCCTTATCGAGGTCGAACATGGAGATCAAGGGGACAAAGATTCAACACCCGTTCCAGACCAACAGGTAAGTGCACAATTAACAACTTCTTTCCTTCCCCCAGTGGGCGGAAGACTCCTACATTTTTCCCACTTTTGGGAAAGGATATCTTCCGACCAATGGATTATCAATACAACAAAGGGTTATCTGATAGAATTCATTACTATTCCATCTCAAACTCTTCCCCCTCCTCCCATTCATTTTTCTGTGGAGGATCAAAATCTTATAGAATTGGAGATAAAAGACCTTCTGACCAAACAAGCCATTTGTTACGCCTAGCGCTCCGGGTCCCCGCTCCTCCCCGGAGCGCTCACGGCGTCTTTCTCCCTGCAGCGCCCCGGTCAGTCCCGCTGACCGGGAGCGCTGCACTGTCATGGCCGTCGGGGATGCGATTCGCACAGCGGGACGCGCCCGCTCGCGAATCGCATCCCAGGTCACTTACCCGTCCCGGTCCCCTGCTGTCTTGTGCTGGCGCGCGCGGCTCCGCTCTCTAGGGCGCGCGCGCGCCAGCTCTCTGAGACTTAAAGGGCCAGTGCACCAATGATTGGTGCCTGGCCCAATTAGCTTAATTGGCTTCCATCTGCTCCCTGGCTATATCTGATCTCCTCCCTTGCACTCCCTTGCCGGATCTTGTTGCCTTGTGCCAGTGAAAGCGTTTAGTGTGTCCAAAGCCTGTGTACCTGAACTTCTGCTATCCATCCTGACTACGAACCTTGCCGCCTGCCCCCGACCTTCTGCTACGTCTGACCTTGCCTCTGCCTAGTCCTTCTGTCCCACGCCTTCTCAGCAGTCAGCGAGGTTGAGCCGTTGCTAGTGGATACGACCTGGTTGCTACTGCCGCAGCAAGACCATCCCGCTTTGCGGCGGGCTCTGGTGAAAACCAGTAGCCTCTTAGAACCGGTCCACTAGCACGGTCCACGCCAATCCCTCGCTGACACAGCGGATCCACAACCCGTAAGCCGAATCGTGACACCATTATTCAGGTATCCCTAAATTCTCTAGGTTATGTAAGCAATCTTTTTCTAGTGAAAAAGAAGGATGCTGGCTATCGCCCAGTAATAAATTTAAAAACATTAAACAATTTAGTAATATATCGACATTTCAAGATGGAGGGCATCCATCTTTTAAGAGACATGTTATGGGAAAACGATTGGATGATAAAAGTCGATCTAAAAGATGCTTACCTCACGGTACCAATTCATCCTATTTCCCAACCGTTTCTTCAATTCGTTTGGAAAGGGAACAAATGGCAGTTCACTTGCCTTCCCTTCGGCCTTTCATCGGCCCCTTGGTGTTTCACCAAATTGCTGAAACTAATAATAGCGCTATTACGATCCAGAGGTGTTCGTCTCATAATTTATTTGGACGACATCCTCATTATGGCAAGTTCATTCCAATTAGCCATTCTTCATATGAATTGGACTCTGGATCTGTTATCAAATCTCGGATTCTTAATAAACCAAGACAAATCCATTCTTGTTCCTTCTCAGGCAATGGAATTCCTGGTTTTTTGATCAATTCTCAGACGGCTCTATTGAGCCTTCCATTGAAGAAATTGAAGACGATTCGCAAGGAAATTCGATCATTAATCAACAAAAACCTAATTTCTCTTCGAGCCATAGCTCGAATTGTGGGTCTCTTATCCGCATCAATTCAGGCAATCTTTCCAGCCCCGTTACACTATCGAGCTCTTCAACGCCTAAAAATTCAGCACCTGAGAGAAGGCTTGGGATACTCGGACGAGATCCAACTATCTTCGGAGGCGAAAGAAGAGTTAATTTGGTGGCTTCACCATATCCAGGAATGGAATGGGAAGACCATTTTCAACCCTCTGCCAGATTTAATTCTGGAATCAGATGCAAGCCTAACTGGATGGGGAGCTCGTTGTGGCCGCCAATCCACGGGTGGCAAATGGTCCATCCAGGAATCTCAACTCCACATCAATTGTCTAGAATTGATGGCCGGATTCTTTGCCCTCAAGAGTTTTGTGGGGGACAGAACCCATTGTTGTATACTTTTACGCATGGACAATATTTCAGCGGTCCAATATATCAATCGTTTAGGAGGAACGAATTCCCCTATGTTAGCGAACATTGTCAAAGACCTATGGCATTTTTGTTTGGACAGGGAAATCATACTCAAAGCAGAGTACATCCCGGGCCTTTCCAATACAATAGCCGATTGGAATTCCCGTTATCTCAAGGATTACAGCGATTGGAGATTAGATCCTTCTGTATTTCATCAACTTCATCTTTTGTGGGGTCCTCTATATTTGGACCTGTTCGCTTCCAGACTGAATCGTCAGATTCAAAGATTCTTCAGTTGGCGTCCGGATCCCGAATCATTAGGGACAGATGCTCTCATACAAATTTGGCCAAATCAGAGACTATATGCGTTTCCCCCCTTCATTCTGATCCCCAGGTTACTTTTCCAGATCTCAATTCAGAAAGTTTCGGTAGTACTAATAACTCCGTGGTGGCCATCACAACCTTGGTTTCCCCAAATATTGGGGATGTTAATAGATTATCCAAGGATCTTACCCAATCTCAACAATCTGTTGTTAGACCCTCTAGGGAATCCACATCCATTGATTGTGTCGCAACAACTTCAACTTGTAGCTTGGTTAATTTCAGGCCAATCTCCTCGGGAGTACGTACTTTCTCAATCAACTAGAGACATCTTATCAGAAGCATGGGCTCCAGGTACCAGGGTCGCTTATAGATCAGCCTGGAGACTTTGGTCTGATTGGTGCCTACAACGGGATCTGCATCCCATATCGGCACCTATTCCCTGTATCTTGAATTGTCTATTGCCCTCTTTTGATTCAGGAAAGGCGTATCGTACGTTGAACCTGTATCGATCAGCCATATCTTTCTATCACTCTCCAGTAAATACTCTCCCTATTGGGAAACATCCGATTGTATGTAAACTTCTAAAAGGCATGCGTTTTAAACGTCCACCCACTCCCAAATATCAATCTACTTGGGATGTCAATTTAATTTTAGAATTATTTAATTCTTGGCAAGATAATGATACTCTTTCGTTAAAACTTCTGTCTTTTAAATTAACTACGTTACTCTGTCTAATATCCATTAAAAGAATTTCTGATGTCAGAATTCTTGACGTATCTCAAAGACAATATATATATATAAAAGGACAAAAACTAATATTCGTCAGGTGTTCTACCCATCCTTTCCTCATAATGACAAACTTTGTGTAGTCAAATGTCTTCAAGCATATGAGTCTAGAACTCTAACACTTCGACATTCTTCTTCTTCTCAATTACTCATTTCCTTCTGTAAGCCTCATTTACCTGTTTCTTCTGCAACTCTAGCTAGATGGGTCAGAAACGTCATGTGTATTGCTGGTATCGATACTTCGGTATTTGGGGCTCATTCTCTTAGAGGAGCAGTATCCACTAAAATAATTCAAACAGGTGGATCTTTATCAGATCTTCTGAAGGCAGCTAATTGGTCTTCAGATTCAACTTTTAAAACCTTTTATTATAGACCTGATTCCCATATATCTATGTCATTACTATGATTGATTATTATTTTTGTTTTTTGAATATAATTGGATAACTTTAAACATGCATATAATGCGAGCCTCCTGTCTTGTTATAAAATTGGGGATTTTCCTAGTATTATGACGGAAAATATGGATTTTATAAAAGACAGGAGGCCAGCATTATCCCTCCCTCTACCACCCTTCTAATTATTATATTTTGATATATTTCAGCTTATTAATCAACCAGGGATGTTGACCTACGTTCTTCAATGTATATTCTTTTGGATGATGGCCTCTTTCTTCTCTCAAGTTTTCCTCCAGTTACATCATTGAAGGAGTCCAAATTGTCTGCAATCCTATTTCATTCATCCTACAGTTTTTCGAAGTTACAGAAAATTTTTTAGTTGGACCTTACTTAATGGACTTTATGTTGAACTTATCTATCCGCACAAAGAAGAGGAAGAATATGCTTTACCTGAACCTTATATATGGGATCCTGTATTCTCATTGGTTACATTTATCTAGCAAGTTAGGTGGTCACACCTGTATGTTTCACATTGTTTGTAAAGTTTTTTCTTGTGGAATTTAACTGTTTATGGGCTGCTATATGTCTGCAGTAAAGAAGAATAATGCATATAATGCTCGCCTCCTGTCTTTTATAAAATCCATATTTTCCGTCATAATACTAGGAAAATCCCCAATTTTGGTTTCATCTGACCAGAGTACCTTCTTCCACATGTTTGGTGTGTCTCTCAGGTGGCTTGTGGCAAACTTTAAACAACACTTATTATGGATATCTTTAAGAAATGGCTTTCTTCTTGCCACTCTTCCATAAAGGCCAGATTTGTGCAGTATACGACTGATTGTTGTCCTATGGACAGAGTCTCCCACCTCAGCTGTAGATCTCTGCAGTTCATCCAGTGTGATTATGGGCCTCTTGGCTGCATCTCTGATCAAATAAGTAAGTGTGTAAATAAGTAATATGGATCTACCTCCTATACCACATAGTGATTTTGTTCCATATATATATATATATGTATGTGATTCTTTTACTTGTTCATTATGCCATGATTAGGGATCCCAGAGGACTAGAAATGTGGCTTGTTAATGTTTTTGTTTGCTGTATCCCATTAGATGATTCCCTAAAGTTTTTCTGTTTTACTGCATCAACCAAGCTGCATAATCTTCTTTCTGGACCCTTTGTATTCGCCCAGAGGTGCTGCTGGTCAGTGGAGGTGGTGGAGGTGATAGCTGTCAGCTCCATTAGTAATACAAAATTGGGATGTCACATTGCAAAATGATGATGTCACAATGCAAAATTGTGATGTCACAACTGATTTCCTACCCTCGGTGTACTAAATAATGCCTATCATGGTGCCCTGCATAGTATGAGTGAATAGTTGATCAAATTGAGGGAAGGGTATGGGATATGGGTGGTGGTGGGTGGATAATTTTCCCCAATTAGGTATATGCCTCCTGTAGGTAGGTAGGATATGCCCCAGCACATAGGTAAATATTTCCCCCAGTAGGTAGGTAGATAGATAATTCCCTACATTAGATAGATGCCTCCAGTCGATAGGTAGGGAATCCCAAAGGTAGATATTAGGTATAAGATAATGGTAGGTAGATAATGCCCCCCAGTAGGTAGGTAAAGGCCCCGGATAGGTAGGTAGATAGTGCTCCCTGCCAGGTAGGTGATGCCAGCTGGTAGGTAGATACTGCCATTAGTAACATGACCTGTGACATTAAAGGGGTACTCCGCCCTAGACATCTTATCCCCTATCCAAAGGATAAGGGATAAGATTTCTGATCGCAGGGGTGGCACCCCGTCATTCGGCGTACAGAGTGAACTCCTCTCCGTCCCGATGACTGGCGATGCGGCCACCACGCCCCTCCATTCGCTTCTATGCGAGGAGGCATGACAGTTATGACGTAGCCGTCACGCCTCCTCCCCTAGAAGTGAATGGAGGGAGCATGGCATGACGTCACGAATGCGGAAGCTGCTAGCTTCCGGGTTCCTGACGCTGCCACTGCCTGCACACAGTGGGACCCCGCGATCTAACATCTTATCCCCTATTCTTTGCATAGGGGATAAGATTTTTTGCTGCAGAGTATCTCTTTAGGGTTATTATCAATGGGGAATTGTCAAAATCATTTTCGAATTTCGAAAGGTACTCGGCAGGGTTGTCCTGTCTCCCCCTGCTTTTTGTTATATATATTGAGCCCTTAGCAAGAATCATTAGAGGAGCAAAGGATGTTTTGGGCTTCAGACTTGGAAGAGAAAATGACAAAGTGTTATTGTGTGCCAATTATGTATTGTTATTCTTACAGGAACCCATTAGGATACTCCCCAAGG